>NW_019392665.1:1957877-2590377 GCF_000648675.2 Cimex lectularius
AGAGAGAGAGAGAGAGAGAGAGAGAGAGAGAGAGAGAGAGAGAGAGAGAGAGAGAGACAAACAGAGAGAGAGAGAGAGAGAGAGAGAGAGAGAGAGAGAGAGAGAAAGAGATCGAGAGAGAGTGAGAAAGAGAGTGAGAGTGAGAAAGAGAGTGAGAGTGAGAGAGAGAGAGAGTGAGAGGGTATGTGTTGTGTGTAACGTTTATTTGCTCTACTAATTAACTTTAGATTTATGCTATATTTAAAAATGCCCTAACACATTTTTTCTTGTAAAGAATATGTCGCTGCCCTATAATTAATAAGTTACTACTTTTCTTCTACGTTTAGTTGTTTATACACTTGGTATTGTAATTAAATAAATAACATATCTACGTACCATTGTTAATACGGTCTAATATTGACTCAACCGTAAAATAATTTACTATATTCTTATAGATTTGCAACTAAAGAAGTTAAAAAAAGTTTAGATAGTAATTTAGTTTAGTAAATTGTGTAGAATTGTTTAAAGAAACTATTTTTCACAATTTAAAACAAATCTGGTATGTTGTAAAGAGAGGTTACTGGTGTTTTGGCAAGCCTGCTTTTTTTCTAAATATTTTATTTGATTTTTATGCAATAATAAAACAGAAAATGGATTGATTCTGGTATTTGCAAATGCCTTAAATCACAGGGGGGAAAAATAGAAATTCTTTTTGAATGGTGTAACAAAATAATAATTTCTGCTAGAAAAATTTAATTTAAAACTAGTTCATAGATTACAATCAGGCAAAACAGTGTTGGCATGCCTGATTTTGAATGACAAGAAAATCGATGAAATTTAATTTTTGATTATCTATGAAATGGTTTATACATGAAGATAGATTATGAAACATAGTCGATAATACAGACCTGGGTCCCTTTGAAAAATACTACAGTCAAGGCCCCCGCTGCAGTGACAGCCCATGTGAAAAGAGTTCCAAAAAGAGCCTGGACGAGTGGAGTGTAGCCTTCCAACATAGCGAATTATTGTACAGGAGCTACTTTCAGAAAACCATATCTGAACGGAATATCAGTCCTTCTTCGATTTTTTCGGCGTTTTTCAATAACTGTACACACGGCCAGATGTTTACACTCGTCCGGCTTCGATGTATTCGCACTTCACATGGCCGCTGTTGACATTTAACTGGGGGGGGCTGGCCTCTCCGTTTGACAACAGTCTCGACTCCGACGTCAAGCACAGTGTTGTCCTATCAAGTGAGATTCGCAAAAACTACTAAACGTAACAGCAAAGAAGAAAAAAACTCTAAATTACACAATAAATGGTGTCTGTAATATACACTAACTGGAACAGTCTGTAAAGCAAAGACAAACGTTTGCTCTGTAAAGCTATATCCGCAAAGGACAAATCACGGAGGGGGCGAAATCAACTGCCGATTCCATCGTAATTAATGATTCATTCATGTACTATCTACTTATACTACCTACAAGTCATATAAAACTTTTAAAATAGACCAAAGGATGCCGATTTTTATATTTAATTGTATTACAAAACTGAATTTTGAACATTGTACAAACATTTATGTCTAATGGCTAATTGACCAAATTACTTATTTCAATTAATTATTCTTTCTACGTGAGGTCTGTGTGAGCAAGATCCCGCCCGTGACACTAACCTTTTTATCTCTACCAAAAACTAATATAAAAAGCATAATTAATTGTACAAATAGTTTCTGCACATGTTAACAAAACTTAGGCATCTAAAAAATTATTCATTAAAATAAAGTTTGCTGATCCTTTTATTACTGGTTTCCGACGATCTATTTCTAAGTTCGTGGTAACAAGAAGGAATCGTAAAAGATCAACTTTAAAATCATTGTGTCTGTATCTGTTTTAAAAACTTTAAGTTAATATTACTAAAATATTTTATAATGAATATGTGATGTTTTGGTCCAGTAATTTGGACGTTACCGTCCATTTCTGACTATCATCGCTGTATTGGTCTGCCATATGCGTTTCGGCACTTAGCCATCTTCAGTGTAGTGTCTGTGATGACTAAAATCATAGTGGTGCAAAAGTATCCTAAGTGAAATAATTGAAAAGTGACAAAATAAAAACCCACTAGTCTGACAGACAGCAGAGCGAGTACGTGCAGACCAGGATGATGAGTAACGACCAAATTACAAATATACTATTGTAAAATATTGAATAATGTACTAATTGCCTTGGCTCCGTACCGAGAGCGAGTAGGCATAGAATTTAAGAATGGTTCTCGGACACGTAACCGAGTTTAAAGGGAATTTTTTATTGTATATAGACGTCAAAATATGTGTATTTATTACAGAGAATGGGGAGAGGCTGATGGTGGAATATTTATAAAAGTACCCCATCGACCTCAGTTAGATTAGTTCGTTATTGTATGTAGGTCGATGAAAGAAATATTTATTACTCCATCTAACAAATACATTAATGCAATGCATATGTGGGAATGTATTTATTTGCGTGAATGCGCGTTGTAATATTTTGCATGCGCTTGGGGCTGAAATTACCAAGTTGTCGGATGCCCCATTTAAAAAAAAGCAATGTACTAATATGTAACATATTATTATTATTGTAGTGGTTAATGGGGTGGTTTTCATTTGTTTTATTTTGAAAAATTTAGATATTTTTTATAGGATTTATTGATTTTTTAATAAGCAAATTAATTTTATTGATTAAAAAAATGTAATTGATCGAATGAAATTACATAAAAGAACACTAATTAATTAATATGGAATGATTAAATTTTTTGTACGAACTAGGTTGGCTGCACTGCTGTCAATATAACACTTCCGAGTACTGTAACCTCTCTCGAAGGTTCTATTGAAATGACAACCAGTCCAAAGTTGGCTAGTAGGTCTCCTCTGTTGAAAAACAAATAAAACGTTAATAATTATGATGGACGGATATAACGTTAGTAATTTTTAAATTTAACACTTACAAAGGATCTTTCTGAATATACAAAAAAATCAACTTATACGCCCATAAAATGGTTTGTATTCGTGTCTATAAGAATCCAAATCTAACTGGTGCTGGGGTCTAACATAAATAAATTTTGTAAATTATTCTTTTCAGCTTTAAAATACAAATTGAAACTGGTTGGATAACTATGAAATTAAGTTTTTATGTGTTTTTTACGTAGTTTTTTTATGTTCTTCGATCTGTGTTTCTTCTTTATATAATTAGTCAACAAGTATTAAAGCACATATAGAACCTGTAATATTTATTGTTTGTATTAGCAAATTTTTATGTTTGCAGGCACCGTTATTAGGTGATGACACTATTCCATTTGGCCAGGAGCAACAAGACCCCAATAAATTGCCGTATGTGTTTTTAATATTTTTATATTTGCATGGAGATTTTAAGAGGGAAAGAATTGTTTCAGTCATCCTTATGTTACAATGTGCCATGTTGGATTCAGAGCGACGGCTCTCGTCGCGTATATGTTCTGCGGCTTGTTCAGCACAAGTTTCATAACTAGTTTCGTAGTTATAGTCCTGCTTCTCTGTGCCGATTTTTGGACAGTGAAGAACATCACAGGCCGGCTCATGGTGGGTCTGCGATGGTGGAATTACGTCGACGATGAAGGCAAGTCTCATTGGGTCTACGAGACGAAAAAGGTGGGTTGTGGAAAATATACACTCTAACGTGATTTAACAAATTTTAATTATCTCTCCCTGCCCAGGGGGACTTGCAGAATATGGTGAACAAAACAGAATCGAGGATATTTTGGACGGCGCTTTTTGCATTCCCGGTCATATGGGCATTGCTTTTTCTCATTGCAATTTTCAGCTTTAGCCCCAAATGGCTTGTACGTATTTTCAATTTTACTCGATCCCATGTGCAGATTACTGTTTTTTTAATAAGTTTATTTTTTGAAGATTGTTGTTTGGATTGCTCTTACATTAACATCGGCGAATCTTCACGGTTACATCAGGTGCCGGTTTGGGTCGAACAATGAAGACATTAAAACGACCCTGTCATCTGCAACATCTACATTTTTCAGGCAACAAATCCTGCAAAATGTACCTCTATCCAAAATTTAGCCAAATAAATTAAATTTAAACATTTACATTTATTGTTTTTTCTTTTTATACAACTTTAATTTTTTATTTGTTAAAGGTAACATCAATGATGGATGCTTCGACTAAACAACAAACGCAGCCTGCCACAAACATCGTATGATCAATTTACATTCTTTCGCCATGCTTTTCAATTTGTATATAATTATTTTTATTCCATGTAAAAATATGATCCTTTGATAAATCTGATATCTGGTTATATAATGTAAGCTGTATGTATAATAAATAAGTAATATTGTTTGTCACAAATTACAATATTGATATGTATATTTGTATGTATGTTTAGAAAGAAAATTGAAATTTATTAAAAAGTTTTTTCATGCATTTCTTTCAGTATGATTAAAAACATTTGTTCCTTCAATAACTGTTATTAATTATTAGGTAAGTAATTTATTGACTTTTTTCATTCTCTGAGAAATAACATTAAAAATACTATCATTATTTAAATTTTTATTAGATTAACCTTATAAAAAGATATATCATGAACGATTTCATTAAAGTTTCTCACAAAATACATTATGATTAGTAATTTGTTGATAAAACTGTAATTTAGTTTAGTTCCATCGTATTAGATATTGACTAAAAAATAAGATTTGATTAATATCAGAAATTTTTGAGATCGATCATGTGAAATACTGTGACTAGAGAAAATATAATAAATAATTTTAAGTTTTGTTGGTTTTAAATTGTAACTACATTTTTCTAAATGAAAAATTTTGGAGATTTTTTTTTAATTTAACCCAAGAAAGTCAGTGTTTTGTTTGCCACTTTCTAAAAATTTTTAAATATTTAACCAAATAGAATTAATTAATAGAATAGATTAAGAAAAAACTTTTATTATGTAATAAGTTTACAGTAAGAATATTATTTATTGATTTTTTTCCAAAGGTGTTTAACATGTCCTATCTCAATTACAATAATCATTCATGGTATTAAAAGATTGTCTAACCTAAATTTGGCCGGTCTCAAGAGTTTTCAAAATACTACTGGGACCCCCCTACAACTACTCTAAAATAGTAATAATAATGTTTTAATTAATTATAAAGAAAAACAATACAAAAACGAGATAAACAATAATCTGTTAAGTTTACATACACAAATAAATACCAAATACAGAAGTAATATATAAATTGTAATAAATAAAGTAATATAATATATAAACCTTGATTAAAGTTAAATTCAAACACCAAAAACTTACTATATTTTAAAGCAGTACTTGTATATGAATAAAACACCAATTGTCTCTATTTAACTGATCAAGATAAAAATCTCTGGTCGTAATAAATTAAATTAAATTCTGCCAGGATGGTACATTCACCTAGAAAATACATTACAGTTTCATTGACATTGTAGTTGGATAGCGAACGAGCTAATTATAATTTTCTTCTTATAATGTTGTTAATTTGTAGGTAGCCTGGCAAGGTGATCCCTCTCCCTTCATTCACGCCAATAAATACATTCATACTTAGTAAAAATCACACATTCGCTATCCTAAGTTAACCTAATTGGATTCTAGTCAATTCTTGAGATTCTACACAGACCGTGTTCAGATACGCTTAGCCATTCATGCAAATAAATACATTCACACAATTGGTTTTTAAAAACTAATCTATAACGATCTAATTACAGCTTAATTTAAAAACAATCCACAGTAGTAAGAAACTGTTGAACTATTTTTCAAATATTTAATGTTTTGAAGAATAGTAGCAAACAAAACAATTCCTAGTGGTAATTTTCGGTTTTAAGTTAAAGAGCTTTTTATCCATTTGTACATTATTTATCTTGCACCTAACATAATAAAAAAAAGTTTTATGCTGTTAAAAAATATTTTTCACGCAAGTAACTATTGTTTTAATAGTTTTATATAAATAATTATTAAAATTAATATGTAGGGTAAATTTTTTAATATATTTACCATATCTTGGGAGAAATCATTGGAATATTTTGAGGATAAATTAATATTTGGAATATTCATTTTCGTTAGTTTGTCAATTTACACGACACATTTTGTTTTATTATTTTAAGTTAGTGTTTTTTGTCCATTTGAAAATTCTGCTGATAGAATAAAAAAATACTGTTTTATGGTGTTAACAAATATTTTTCATGCAAGTAACTATTGTTTTAACGATTTTACGTAAATAATTATTAATATTTTGAGGATAAATTAATATTTGGAACATTTATTTTCGTTAGTTTGACAATTTACACGGTACATTTCATTTAGTTTGTTATTTGAAGACAGTGACTGATTTTTCTGGGAAAAAAAATAAATGCCCCAGGTGAGGCTCGAACTCACAACCCCGGCATAGCTCACATAACACTGTCTTATAAGTACCGTGCGCTAACCAATTGCGCCACTGGGGCAGGCGTTCGTTTTCGCTCAGTTTGCACAGATAGGCCGGCGCGAGGCCTTCGCCCAGTCAACGAGGAAAACATAAAGAAAAATCTCGGAGTTTTTGTTTCAAAAATTGAAAAATGATTTTTCTACGATCCGAACTACTCTCACGTTCGGAAGGAAAGCTTTTTCCCCCCCGTTTTATCCTCATTATCATGTTGGCTCGGTCGGTACAGACTTCTCCAAGGCATTTGACACTCGATCATTCTGGTTTGATTGCTAAATCAAAATGTTATGTTGTAAATTTCTTGAATTGGCTACATTTTTGTATAACCGGTAGAAGACAAGGTGTAAAAGAGAAATCATTTAAATCAATTCCAATTTCAGTTACATCTGGAGTTCCACGGGGATCACATTTAAGCCCTTTATTATTTTTAAACTTTACAAATGACTTATACATATATATACAGAGAGAGAGTGAGAGGGACAGAGAGAGAGAGAGGGAGAGAGATAATAAATAGAGAGAGAGAAAGAGAGTGAGAGAGAGAGATAATAAATAGAGAGAGAGAGGGAGAGTGTGAGTGGGAGAGAGAGAGAAAAAAAAGAGAGAGAGGGGGTGGGAGAGACAGACAGACGTATTGATTGATTGATTGATTGATGATTTTATTTAATCCCGCAAAGTTATGTCTTTTGGACCTTTCTTACACTTAATGTGAGTTATACAGCTTACATTATACATTTATTTTGATTTAGACTCTTTTGGTCTTTTACAATCTATTTTACAATTATACTTTATANAGAGAGAGAGAGAGAGAGAGAGAATAAATAGAGAGAGAGAGAGAGAGAGAGAGAGAGTAAATAGAGAGAGACAGAGAGAGAGAGAGAGAGAGAGAGAGGGGAAAAAGAGAGAGAGAGAAAGAGAGAGAGAATAAATAGAGAGAGAGAGAAAAAAAAGAGAGAGAGTGAGAGAGAGAGAGAAACAGAAAGAGAGAATAAATAGAGAGAGATAATAAATAGAGAGAGAGAGAGAGAAAAAAAGAGAGAGAGAGAGAGAGAGAGAGAGAGAGAGAGAGAGAGAGAGAGAGAGAGAGAGAGAGAGAGAGAGAGAGAGAGAGAGATAGAGTTCAAAGACCTTATGTTTTGAAAAAAAGATCTACAAATACAAAAATAACCAAAATATATTTTAAGGGTGAAAACTTATGGGCGTCGGTGGCCACAACGTTTTAGGAGTTGACACAGCGCTCATCACTGTAAGGTAAAGGTCCAGGGTTCGAATCCAGCGGTCCTGCGGTACTTACACATGGCCTTTAAAAAAAAAACCTCACAGAAAAGATCGTGCTTAGAGTATGGTGTACGCTTAAAATTAGTACAAATGTCTAATGATTTGTAAAAGTATTTTAAAAAAAAGAGAGAATTGACGATGACCCGTGGTGTGTCGTCGTAAGTGGACGGCATCGAAAGAAACGATAATCGAATGAGAATGATCATCATTGATCACAGCCACTTAATCGATAGTCCACGTGTGGCACCCCTCGAGGCTGGACATTGCCGTATAGGTTGTATTTTTGTTTAATAATTTTTTTATTAATTTTCTCCGAACGGAAACTGGGTGAAAATGGCGAAATTCGACTTGACGTACGTCCTGGCTCCTTATTTGGACAAGCATCTCGTTTTCCCTTTGCTGGAGTTCCTGTCGGCGAAAGGGGTATGGCCAAGAGGCAGCATAGCGTTGTCTAACTTTTTCTGTTATTTTAACTTTATCTTTATACAAAATCATACAATAGAAAAGTTCGAGCTGACAATGTCAGTTTAAGTCCTTTTCCAAAGGTGGAACATGATAAAAATCCTTCTGGGATATACAATCGATTTTTGAAGATACTATTCACTTGTATACATATGCTTCAAAGAATGACATTTTAACTTGCATAGAATAAAAATAGAAATATATTTATCAAAAAACATTTTCACAATAGGGCTTAACCCCTTCACAATGAGTACACAAATATAAAATAATTAAATAACAAAAATGCAAAACAATAGTTAATAAACAAATGATTATTTGGAGATCGTGAGATGCTGTGTGTTCATCTCACGATCTCCAAATATACATTGACTACTAAACACCATACGTTAATAAATGATATGATACATATTATAGTACATTAACTGCACAAAAATGAATAGGGACACTTGTAATTTATTCTTATTATATTAATTTTAATTAATTTAACCGATATATTCTTGTTAGTTGGATAAGACAAAATAGAAAATACAAACCAAAAACAAACAACAGGCTTAAGAACAGTAAACACGAAGATTCCTCGTATTTTAAACATACACCTTTTCTCCTTTTCTTTCTCAATTTTAATTCAGTTGTATTCTCGTTAACCTCGGAAAGACATCATGAACCAGAAGTCCTCAATATTATTATGACAGTGAGTCATCGATTTCACCGCCAAGTGGATATCGCAGAGGCAGTTGGCATTTCTCAGAGGTGGTCTCCCGGCAGCCTGATTCCGAGAGACTGGAAGTGCCAATTTGAGGTGTGGTAGTGGATCTCAGCATATTACGACTCTAAGGGAGGACAGAAATACCATTGCTGCAAGACGGAACCCTTTCCATGGTGCCCGCCAGGTCCTAAAAGCAGTACAAGATGCTTTGACAAGGTCTTTATTGACACAAACATTTCGTGATTAATTTGTAAAGCCCTCACATTGTACGCCCTGTTGAGATGACCTGCAGCAACAGCCCACCGCCAGGAAATCAGGAGAATATGGTTCAGCGAACGCCTAGAAGAGAACACCAATTGGAATGCTGTTATGTTCTCTGATGAGTCGCATTCCTGTCTGTATAGTGATTGCAGAAGAAACTGTAAACCATTGGCTCTTTCACAATACACATTCTCGCTAATAAATACATTCACTCTCAACTCAAGCTAGGGACAAAAAATTATCAGTACTACATACAATAAATGTGTAATGTGTTCATATCTGACGTGTGGATTTTAAAAGTATATAGCACCTTAAGCCTGTATTCTCTTATACAATGCATGAAGTACGAGATGTTTTGGCAAGGCTTTTAACACAATTACGAATCGTTTGTGGGAAGTTGGTCTCACATCGTATGCCCCTTTGATACGGCCTGCAGCAACAGCACGCCACCTGCAGCTCAGGGGAATGTGCATCAAGCGCCAGTTGGAATGCTGTTATCTTTACTGATGACTCACGTTTCTGTCTGTACAGTGAAAGCAGGCGCCGAAGAGCCTACCGAGAACAGAGTTCCCAGTTCGTGCTCCCTTAATGCAGTTTGGAAGAGGCGGAGTAATGGTCTGGGCTGGGAAATACACTGGGGGACGAACTGGACCCCATTTTGTTGAAGGCAACCTCATCACAGTCCGTTTTGTTGAAGAAATTATTGAGGAATACATCCCTCAAACCAGGGATCTCATTGTTGGATGACAATGTCAGACCTCATAGAGCCAGAGTTGTTCATAAATGTTTAGAAAACCTTTCCCATTGTCTCCAGACCGTTGCAGAGAACGTTTTTTGATCACCATTGACCTGCAACAACTGAGTGCAGTATTGCACTATGGAGTGAAATTCCTTATGAAATAAGTGACAACTTCATTAAAAGTATGCCTAACAAGTGCACAGAGGTTTGTTTAAAAAAAAAAAATTGTGTCCAATAAACAAAAATATGGAATTAAAACCTTTTATTTTGTTATTTTTCAAAATCCCTTAATTAAATATTACTTCAATAAAAAAAAATTAAAAAAAACAACAATAATTTCTAATAAATTTTAACGTAATTTATAATAAAATTCTAGGAAAAGTAATACTACAAAATTGGCAATATCCCTATTCATTTTTGAACAGTTTATATCACAACAATATACGTAGTCCAGAATGCTTTTATACTTGTCTAGATCTAATATTTGTAATTTACTGGTTGTGTTACATGTTTCATTATGTATATTTTATTTAAAAAATGTCTTTTATATTTAAATTTATTGCACTCCATTATATTATCTTTTAAATCTTCTGTTGCCTTACACACTGTCGCATATTACTTCCCCCCCCCATATATTGAAAAGAGCCACTTAACCATAGTTGCATCCCAATCTTGTTTTGTTCGAACAATCTCTCTAACCGAATTTTAAATTTAAAAACCACGGTGTATTATTAAGCTGAAAGTTAACGGAGTGGTAGAACAGACTTGTACCAGAGCATTGTTTTTGTCTTTTATTTTAAAATGTATGCCATTTTTTGCTTCCGAAGTTGGGATAAGAGCATCAATTATTTCTCCAGCTTGCCATAGCCTGTATTGCATAGATAATTAGAATCAGTTTTGTGATTGAAATTTTTCAAACTATGGCTCTTTTGAAATCTTAAAGGATAATTAACCTTCCCCCAGATATTACTTTCAGTTTGTCTTAGCTTAAGGCTCGCTCTTAAGGTACCAATTCACCGATTAATACATGCCGTTTTTGTTTGATTGCGGATCATACCAGGCGCATCCCATTGTCCATTTTTAACCAATCCGTAAAAATTAAGTTTGTGTTCGGACAAATTAAATTTTCCAAGAAGCTTGGACTGACTTCTTATAGATATAATCCCGAATAATCTCTAAGAACGCAGTTGTGGAATGTTTCATAATTCAAATGAAACTGGTTGAAGCTTGTCATTGAAAAATGTACCCAAAGATCTGACCAGGTTTGTCCATTGACTTTTTTATCTCAACTAAAAACCTTAATTAATTGTAAAAGTAAACGTTTACAATTACTGAATGAATATACTGGACCACAGTATGGTCTGGATGAAAAAGTCAAGCGGACCACGAAATTAGTGAATTTAACTTTTACTTTTATTTTATTTTACTAGTTTAAACTATAGGAAAAGTAATGAAGTTATTCCTATCTCTCAGATTTATTCTTAGATAGATCAGAGGAGATTCCTAAACTATCATTTTTCTTCGTAATACTATGAAAATTCTAAAAACCTTATTATGTATTGTTTCAAATTAGATTAATCTCTTGTAATAATTGCAGTTTATTTTACAAATTATTTAAAGTTTGAATTGTGTTACAGATTTATAATAAGCAAGATATTCTACACGCAAAGAAGGATATAATAAACAGTACATTTATGGTCGACTACTCGCTCGACATCCTCAAGGGCGATCCAAACCCCGACAAAGAACTTCTCGAAGTAAAAACAAAAAATTTCACCGAACATGTTATTAATTTTTAATTTTTTTTTTTTTTTTTTAAGCAATTGGGAAATAGGAGGAAGGAAGTTCTTGCTGAACTGGAGGCTGTCAGGGAGGCAGCAAAGCCCATTACTTCTGTAATCGAAGATGACAATTTAATAATATACATCACGGGGCATAGAGACTCTAAAAAGTTGCTTACCTATCTAACTGAGATGAATAACGTAAAAACAAAACATTTATGCCGAAAATAATTCCCATTATAAAATAATTTTGAATTTTAGTTTCAATTTGATAAAATGGACACATTAATAAGGCTTAGCAAATGCTTATACGAATGCGGAAGTTATTCAAAAGCAGGGATTTATCTTTACTTCTACCTTCTCGTTATGCCCTCGACGGATAAGGTAAAATCAAAATAGAAATTAAAACTTCGTAGATAATAATTTTTTTTCCCACCCCCGACAGAATTACCTCACAGTGCTCTGGGGGAAGTTGGCTTCTGAGATATTGACCCAGTGCTGGGAGGCAGCTTTGGAAGATTTAAACAAACTCAAAGAGTTTATCGATAGTAATTCTTTCTCGACATCGCTCCAGAGCCTTCAGCAAAGAACGTGGCTCATACACTGGAGCCTTTTCATTTACTTCAATCACGACCAAGGACGTGATCTTATTATTGACATGTTTCTCTATAGGCCTAAGTATGTAATTTGTGTTTGTCATAATTTTGATTATTTCGTTCAAAGAATTTTTGTTAATTCGATTAATATTTTTTAGTTATTTAAATGCTATACAGACGATGTGTCCGCACATTCTGCGCTATCTATCTGCTGCCATTATTGTCAACAGGGCAAGAAGAAATTGCTTGAGAGATTTAGTTAAAGTTATTCAACAGGTGAAAATTTTGTTAATAGTATTATCTTAATTGCGTAAGCATTATTACATTAAACTTTGTATATGTAAACAAAAGCCAAAAGTTTAAATCAATAAATTACTGTGTATTTGATGTAATTTTGTTAAGATTTGCTGGAAAAAAGTATTGTAAATTTGGTAATTTTATTAGTAAGAAAACGATCTTAATTTTAGGAATCATACACGTATCGAGATCCAATCACCGAATTTCTCGAACACCTGTATGTCAATTTCGATTTTGAATCTGCCAGACAGAAGCTGCACGAGTGCCAGGAGGTTGTGTACAACGATTTCTTTCTGGTCGGAATTTTTGAAGACTTTGTCGAAAACGCACGTCTCATGATATTTGAAACTTTCTGCCGTATACACCAGTGCATTAGCATTTCGTAAGACTAATTGTACAAGTTTTTTCTTTTTTATTCATCATTCTAACAGATATTAATATTATAGCATGCTCGCCGAAAAGTTGAACATGATTCCGGAGGACGCCGAGTGCTGGATAGTCAATTTAATCAGATCCGCGAGGCTCGACGCAAAAATTGATTCAAAGCTCGGCCATGTCATCATGGGAACTCAACCGTTATCGCCTTACCAACAACTTTTGGAAAAAGTCGATACCCTTTGTGTCAAAACTGAAGCTATATTGTCTCTAATAGATAAAAAAGTGAAAGGAAAAGTTTTAGATGTAGGTTCTGAACATACATGTTGATGCGAAGTATATATTCAATGAATTTATTTTCTGTTTCAGACACGTTGGGGTGGACAAGATTTTAATTAAAGAAAAAATTCTTACATTCTTTAACATTGTACATTCTTCTCATATATTTTTCGTACAATTATTAAAAAAACAAAAACAAAATAGTTGAGTTTTTTTGCCATTTTCACTTCTGTATAATTGTTGAAATGCTGTGCGTTAATTTTGTAACATTCTTCCTTTGTATATTGAAGTATTTAAAAATATACAAAATATGTATATTCAAAAATTGAGAGAAAAACCTGTGTTTGATGTGATAGTATGTAAAATTCAATGTTCCTTCATATTCCTTTCACATTTTTAACCCTCATACTGCTCTGTAGTAAGAAAAGAAAAAAAAAGGACTGCGGTGGCGTTTATTTATTTATTATATACACGGGTGACTTAAATAAAAAATTTCATGTGTATGGTAAAATTTTATTTACATTTTATAACAATTTTGACATTATCACTTAACTATTATGAATACATGATGAATCACCTACACAACTTATACATTCTCGTTTTTTATTTGCTATTAAAAGTTTACAACATAAGAATTGCTTGCATTTATCACATCTGGTGAAATATTTATTGTCGTCAGAACAAAGATGTCATCATCAACTGTCAAAAAAACTGTTTTGTTGTTCTTCCTGCCTTTGAAACTTTTAAAATATTCATCTAAAAGAAAGAAAAAAAAAGAATACAAATTGAAAAGTAAGACCTTTAGGTCAAATAGAAAAACCAGGACAATAAATGAAATTAGGTTGCGATCAGTAGGGCTAATCCTTTTTCTTACCTATTCTCAAAGGAACAAGATTCAAAATCCAAGATTACCAAAAAATGAGGATTGCAGTAGCTGAGGGGTCAGCGTGATACACTCTCGGCTTTAGACCCTATGGTCATGGGTTCAATTCCCACCATCGTCCCTCACCGTTTTTTTCAAGCAATCCCCCCCTCCTAAAAAAATAAATAAAACAATTACCAAAATTGACTTGAAATAAATTTATCAAAGCTTAATAGAAGTGTTTGGTCTCCATTTTTTATTGTATAAGACTAAATAAGCTCACCTTATTTTAACACTGGATTCCTGAAACATTTTCTTATTTATCCTGCTTTGTAACATAAGTGGAAGTTCTGCCACATTCTTTTTACTGAAATGAAAGTTTCATAATTCCATAAGTTGAAAGTGGGTAAAGATAAATTTAAAGCTGTCTGGGCTGTTTCTTTAATTTCTTTGTTCTTTAGAATGGTTCTTTTTAATTATTATTTTAATCATAGGAATACATTTCAATTAAAAATAATATGTAATAAAATTTTATTTCAAAGGCATAATAATTTAATATTTATTTTTGGTCATGTAAGTATAAAAAATATACATAGACATACAATACAAAAAATAAAACTAATTTATTTTTATAAGTATTACAACAATATAATTTTGGGATATGAATTATAAAATTTAAATAACAATTATAGTTTCACAAGTAACAACTAATAATTTTAAATAGATTTGAAGTTTTTCTTATAGGTAGCCGCATCCTACATAAATAGGAAATTGTTGGCTATTTTAAGCTTGCGCAAAATTACAGAATTTAAACAAAAAAATATACAATCATTTTGTACATATCAGTGGTAATGTCAATCACTGTCTAATTCCGGCAGACACTCATAGCAATCCCTCCCGTTGTATTCGAAATCGATGTCGCCTTCAATATAATGGCCCAAACTATCACGAAAACTATAATCTTCATCGTTGTCGGAAACTTCGTAGTCGTCACTATTTTCTATTTCTTCATTGATGTAATTATCGAATGTATAATTATAATCCTCGATGCGCGGCTCAACTGGTCGTGCTCCCAAGTTGGTTCCCTGAAATTTAACAAATTTCAAACAAATCTGATTGTTTTTAGATTTATTACAATAACTGTATAAACATTAAGATGATTTCAACAGAATCACTTGAATCTAATTTGATTTCTCAAAAGCTGAATCTCAAGGAATACCCTAAAAACTAATACATTTTATAGCACATATAAAACCACCCACACTTTCACACTACCACATAGGTAAAATAATACAAATAAAAAAAATTAAGACTAAAAAAATTCAATCTAAAAAATTAAAAAATTAAGGTTTTTTTTAAGTACTCAGCTTTTTGCAGAAAAAGCTTTTGAATTTAGGTTTGTTCATTCTTAACTAGTTTATTGGTAGGGCTAGGCATTTTTCAATATGTAAAACAATTATCTGTTAGTTGGAGAATGGAGGGACATAATATTATATAAGTATAAATAAATATAGACATAAATTAGAATCTTACAGATTGTACAGGTATAGAGGGTAGCTGCCGGTGCCTCCTCAACCCGGCGACGCCTTTGCTCGGCAGACCGGCTTTGTCACGTTTCAGCCTCCTCATCCTGCCGTATCCGACCTTCCTCAATTGAACCATATTGCGGAAATCTATTATGAACACGCTGCCGGCAAGGAGAACTTCTATCGTGTCCTCGTTAGCCTGATATGCCTGTTCGAGGTCTACAGTCGTCCTTGCATCGTATTCCCACCAACCTGAAAATAAATTTTAAATGATTGTACGCTATGGAATCTTATTAAATGGGTTGATTAGTATTAGAGATACCATGAATTCGCAATTTTTACTCATTTTCCTCCCTAACACCACACCACTATGATGATGTTAGACACTGAATATCTGATTATAAGTCTCCATTTATATTTAGTGGTCTAATTAGCCGTATTAATTATTTCAATTAATGATTCTTTTTATGTAAGGTCTTGGTTGAGATGAAAAAGTTAGAGTCATGAGCGGGATTCGAACCAATGACCTTCAGCTCAATATGCCAATGCTCTAACCACTTGAGCTATTGTGACTTCAAGTGGTTAGAGCATCGGCAAATTGAGTCGAAGGTCATGGGTTAATCCCGCTCGTGACACTAACTTTTTCATCTCAACCAAGACCTTTCATAAAAAGAATAATTAATTGAACTAATTGACATGGTCCATTAGGCTACTAAACATAAATGGCTTAAAACAAATATTGAAAATTTATTTATTGCACTATTAAAAGATAAATGATACTGGGATTGTCGAGGACGGGTAAAGATCTGGACCTATTCTTTCTATGCTGGGCATAGAAAAGGGAACATTTGTGTGTCAACCACGCATGACATATTCTTAGATCGGTATGATCCCTATTCAACTATTGACTGAGTTTTTATAAACGAAAGCTTGGGTGCCAATCCAGCCAAACCACGCTTCAATTTCATTTTAATCATATCTTAAACACGATTTCAGGACTTAGGGGCAGATCGCAGAGGTTAGTTCTGAAAATTGGGATGTCTCGGCTGCAGCCTCATCTGCCTTTATGTTACAATATTTGCTATTTTATTTTATTATTATTTTTTTATTCTACATTTTACTCTTTAGTTTTATGTTTTATAGATTTTATTTCCACAGTTATTTTTCTTTATTCTTCTTGCAACTAGGTATTAACCCATATTAATGATATACATTTTCAGCAATTTAGGGCCGAATCGCAGAATTTAGTACTGAAAATTGAGTTGTCCCGACTGCAGCCTCTCTGTATTTATGCTACCATATTTGTTCTTTTATTAATTTTTTATCTTAATTTTACATTTTACTCTTTAGTCTATGTTATATAGATTTTATCTGCCCGCTTATTTTTCTTTACTCCTCTTGTAAGTAGGTATTAACACATATTAATAACATACATTTTCATCAACTTACAGCCAGATTGCAGAGTTAGTTCTGCAAATTGGGACATCCCAGCTGCAGTCTCATCCGTCATTATGTTACCGTATCTGTTATTTTATTATTTTTTTGTTTTAATTGTACATTTTACACTTTGGTCTTATGTTTTATAGATTTTATTTGCACTCTTATTTTTCTTTATTCTGCTTGTAAGTAGGTATTAACACATATTAATAAATCAATATTAAATTACAATGGCCAAAACTACAAATTTTATTATATATAATAACAATAAAAACTACCTTTTCCACTTGAAAAAATAGTTTATTTTTCGATAATCTAGAAGGAAATTTTTCCAAAATAAAAAGGCGATCAGACTCGTTGGACTGACTTGCTGTGTCATAAAAACTCATCCAATAAATCAATATTTAAAATTGGCAATTGATAAATGATTTATTTAACGATTTCTCTTTAATTTAACCGACAAAGCAGCTTTTATCAGTGTAAAATGATAATATATTAAAATTAAATATTACATGGTAAAAAAGCCGTCTTGCACCAGTTGCAACCAGAATCGGCCATGAAAAGGAAACCACAGGGCGGGAAACGGCCATGGGTTCAAAGGCACTTTCGTGAAAATAAAAAAATATTACATTCCTTAAAATCCTTTCTAAATATAATATCGCAAAAATATTAAAGAATATTTAAGAATTAACCATTTATTTTTAAAGTGAAATTAATTAAATTCTAAACAGGGAAATCGGCGACGAGTCGGGTCATTGCCAACTTGACCAAAGATCTCACGAAAGTACTACTTTATTCTTACATTTTTAAAACAATCGGACTTAATTTCTAAAAACTTACTTACAATATTCGGCTTATACTATTTTTAAACACGTTTTGTAAATTAAATTATGAGAGAATCGAAAAATTAATTATAAGTTGGTAGGAAGTAACGTTCGTCCCGCCATTCGTCCTCTTTCTCTCCTGTCGGCCATAGGTTCAACATCGAATTTTCTTCCTCGAAAAAGGTATTTTTAATTTTGGACATTTATTAGTTTAAAAAACTCTCGGTCTTTGTTTTTTCTAATGAATTACGTGGCAAATGTACAATTGATCAGTTTTCAATTATTATTTCATTCAAAAATGGATAAATTTTGGTCACGTATCAAACGCCCTTCGCTACTTGCTCTTCGAGCCCGCTCAAATAACAAAGAATGTTAAAATTTCATTTAAACCCTCAAGAAATGTATTTTTCCTTTATTAATAAAGAGAAATTTATTTAATTTATTGTTGTAAGGTTATTTGAGAAATAGACTGGCATTTCGTATCAACTGTGATCAATCTATGCGCACAGGGTACAAATTATGCACTGATTTAAAATGTTCAATGAATTCATGATGTTATTGATAAGTTATAGTTTCATATAATACAATTTATTTAAATCTGAAAAATACTTTTGCGTGTAAACTACAATTAATTTATGGTATGCTCTATACAGTTCTGGTTTCTTTTTCAGGGGGTTTTGAGCCGTTTTAACTCGTTTTTTTACATTTTTACAAAAAGACATTTAAACAGTGTGTTTAGTTGTTTCGCGAGTGTTGAACAGTGTGTAGGTAGCCGGTTCATCGAAGGTGTTCTAAGGCGAGGATTGTGGCCGTCAGAGGGTAAATGTCATTTATATAAAATCATTTTTTATAAGTTCCCTGTTGTCTATTTCCTGATTTTAACTATTTTTTTCTTTTTCCAGGAGTGATTTACAAATGGTAAACCAACTCTCTCTGCTGGCAGTCAGGTTAGTGAGCATGTTAGTACTAATTTTTATTATTGCCCCATCAGCTAATATAAACCTGTTGGTTTAATCCTATCTGCCTGTGTTAATGAAATACAACTTTTAATACAGGTAATATTTCAAAAATAAAACATCTACTTTACTTATCACAGATCGAACTGAGAATGTTAGAATGGTTAGAAGTTACAAAAATATGTCATTTCCCAACTAGATAAAGTTTTCATTTTCTGTTTAAAATCGAACTTTAATTGATGAAAACATCAATTGTTTTTCAGTCTTTTTTACCTCTTTTTTTTCATTTTTACAAAGTGTCATTTAAAAAGTGCGTTTACTTGTGTCACGAGTGTTGAACAGTGTGTAGGTAGCCGGTTCATCGAAGCTGTTTTAAGGCGAGGATTGTTGCCTTCAGAGGGTAAATGTCATTTATAAAAAATCTTTTTTTATAAGTTCCCTGTTATCTATTTTCTGACTTTAACTTATTTTTTCTTTTTCCAGGAGGGATTTACAAATGGTAAACCAACTCTCTCTGTTGGCAGTCAGGTTAGTGAGCATGTTAGTACTAATTTTTATTATTGCCCCATCAGCTAATATAATCCTGTTGGTTTAATACTATCTGCCTGTGTTAATGAAATACAACTTTTAATACAGGTAATATGCCAAAAATAAAACATCTACTTTACTTATCACAGATCGAACTGAGAATGTTAGATTGGTTAGAAGTTACAAAAATATGCGATATCCCAACTAGATAAAGTTTTCATTTTCTGTTTAAAATCGAACTTTAATTGATGAAAACAGCAATTGTTTTTCAGCCTTTTTTACCTCTTTTTTTTTTCATTTTTACAAAGTGTCATTTAAACAGTGCGTTTACTTGTGTCGCGAGTGTTGAACAGTGTGTAGGTAGCCGGTTCATCGAAGCTGTTTTAAGGCGAGGATTGTTGCGTTCAGAGGTAAATGTCATTTATATAAAATCTTTTTTTAAAAGTTCCCTGTTATCTATTTTCTGATTTTAACTTATTTTTTCTTTTTCCAGGAGGGATTTACAAATGGTAAACCAACCCTCTGTTGGCAGTCAGGTTAGTGAGCTTGTTAGTACTAATTTTTATTATTGACCCATCACCTAATATAATCCTGTTGGTTTAATTCTATCTGCATGTGTTAATCAAAAACAAATTTTAGTACAGGTAATGTTCATCTACCCCGCCTGGTAGAAGTACACTTAACCAAAACATTATAAGTTCCAAAATATATGGTTTTCCAACGAGATGAACTTTTTGTTTTAAAACTGAACTTTATTGATAAATCAAATTTAATTAAATGTTATACAAGTAAATATTGGTTTTATGCCAAAGAGTAGGAAAAAATCTGACTATGATGCCCACATCATCACTCTGAACATGGGCTCAATTCTAGTTGAAAATAATACAAAACCAATATATTTATGGTAAAAAGAGATATGTCCCTAAGCCTTTGTCAAAACTGCTACTTAGTACTATTACATTTTCACGTAAACTGAAGATATTGTGAACTTGATGTTAACATTCTACTCTCTTCTGTTTTAAATTTGTAGACTTAATAGAAGCAGGGCATTGTTTAATTATTGTTTTAAGTATCACTGTGACTGTCTTGTTGGTACGACAGGATTGTATTTTTTATGTATTTGTTAGAATTTTTCTTATTTGTTTAGTACATTTTTAAAATTCAATTTTTCCATCAATTCTCCAGGTTCGCCTTACTCATCTTCTTGCTTTTTATATGCCTTAGAATGTCACTTGTTTCTAGTCCATCGGTTCTAATAAGTAGGTCACTCATGAGTAGTCTCATTAATTTAGTTTATAATTTAATTATGATCTATCATCATCTAACATCATAGTTTTATTTCATCTAATTGTGTATTATTAATTATGAGCTACTTTGTTGTAGTATAATTACTATAGTTGCGTACTATATTGATACATTGTATTGTATTAGATTTTCTTCTCCTCTCCAGTCAAAATTAGTAGAAAAAGTGGGTGAATATGTAGATTCCCTTTTTGTAAATGTTGGTTCTACAGATTTGTTGTTTGCAACAACCAGAATTCAAGAATTAAAGTGTTAAATGTTCATCATTATGTCGAATGAGTTACAAATTTAGTTCCCTTCCTTTGTTGAAACTGTGTAACATTGTTGTATTTAAATTTAAATTGTGTTTTATTTCACTTAGGTGGTCATTAAATTGCAAAAATTTCTTCAATATAGGCACGTGTGATTTAACTTTCGTCTTATTTTCACTGCCACTTTGTCATATACATTCAATATCGCAATCACTACAATTAAGTTGGTGAACTTGCTTTTTGACAAATTGTCAACTTTGTTTTTAAGTTTTGACCCTTAAAACTACTCTAAAACCTCGTTTAAGATTTTACCTACTTTTTCTGATAGTTCATTGTATGGCAAGCAATGAAAATCTAATGATACATTTTTAGTAGGGTGGCTTAGTCCGATTGTTACTTTTTTTTAAGTTAATTTTAATTTTTTACTAGCAACCTGTAAATAAATATTTCTTATATCCATTGTTGAGGCTCTTCAGAGGACTCAATCTGAGACCCGTTGTCAACTGTCATCAAATTCAGATGACTCCAATTTGCTAAAATTTTTACCATTCTGTAATTTTTTCCAATTTCAATCTTATTTTCAACGAATAATTTATCACATTTCATCTATTTGTGCGTTCTTTTGTTTAGCCTTTTTCTCAAATTGTCTAATTTTAGCTTGACAATTTTCTGACATTGGGAAGCCAGTTGGCTATTTCCTGCTGTTCTTATAAGAACGGGATTATTTCTTCTTTACATTTAGGCCAGTCTTTTCTTAAGTCCTTTTCTATGATATTTAGCTTTTCTTCCATACTCATTTTATTAATGAGAACGAAACCTCTCCTTGATTAGAGGCAAGAAGTCACTACAAAAAATCCTGAATAGGACGATTCAAACTATATGAATTTAAAAAATCTTTTATTATTATTGAAATTTCGGATGTAAAGTGAATTACAGTGCTCGATAAAAAATTATTTAATTATGATTGTTTGAAAGAGAATTCATCAAAATGCCAGAAAATCATTTAATGTTAGATTGAAATTTAACTATTACCTAGTTTTGCTCTCAATAACGTATATTACCTTGGACCTCGCCGAAGGTCCTAAGTCTCCTAGGTGAGTAAATAAGCACAAAGATTTTGTCTTTTGAAAAAGAATCCCTTTTTTCAACATGAGTGGTTTGAGGCAAATGGGACCACAGCTTCCATAACTTGCTCATTGTACCTTATAGCAGTCCAACATTCATTAAGCATAGACCATTCCACTTTCCACCTTATACCATAACTGAGGTACAACTAGGGTACAATAAGCCAGAAGGCTGCTGTGACTGGGGAGCACAAATCCTGCTTCCTGGTATCTTCATTACCATAACTGACTGTCTTTGAAAAGGCACTCAAGCTTAGCACATAAAACAGTCCCAGTCAATTGCTGCAAATCAAACTAGCACTCATATGTGAAGAGAAAAACCCCCGTGTTCAAGCATTAAAGCAAGATGCTGAATAGTGAAAGCCTTTCTACTCGGTCACCTCCAATAGTAGAAAACCTAATGTGGGAAGTCTACAGACTCTTATTCTCACAAAGTCTTCTGACTGTTTTAGAAGAGCTCTTGCTTAAATTGCAGACCATTCAGAGTTGACTACCTATCAAGGAAATTGTTAAATGACGGTTCCATGGTGCGGTACGAGCAATAAAACTATTGTCTCTAGCCATCGGTTCATCACTACCTTCTCTTCGAAGAGAATTCTGGTGGCCCTAAATCGCTGTAGTCCTTAGTGGATGATAGAGGGTGACACACATAGACTTTGGACTATGTAACGAATGTCATTAGCCATCTGACCAGGCGAGATCTTCTAAGAAAAATTTAAATTTAAAAAACCAATTAAAACTCAACAAGGATGGATGAAATTGAACTTTTTTTAAAAAATCTAAACAGTGAAAAAGAATATTTGCGAGGACGATCCTTCCATTAATCACGATGAATATTTAAAGTATATCAATTAATTATTCTTTTTATCTAAGATTTTGACTGAGATGAAAAAGTTAGTGTCACGAGAGGGATTCAAACCCATGACCTTCTGCTCTAATGTTATTAGCTATTTTGAAGGCTACATTGATCTTCACATAAAATTAATATACAAGAAAAATGTAATAAAAATTAATTAAGATAATGAGAATAAGAACTGCTTCTTTGTTCTTTCAAGAAGACCAACAAGAATATTGAAACTCCCTTCAAAAACGTATTCTTGTTCAATTATTTCATACAGAGTTATTTTAGAAATTTGAAGGTTTTCTCATCAAGTTTCAAGGATTTAGGTAGTTTTAATAACATTTTCCCAGAGAGTAAAGACATAAATAAAATACCAATAGGACTTTCTCTTTCTTTCTACTTTAAGAATGAGTTATACTTTTTTTAAAAGTAATTTTCTCATCATTTTATGTTTCAATTGATTTATTTAACAAATTACAAAAGAAATGCACCAAATTGTAAAGGCTTTTATACATGAGATTTTTTAAAAATCTACATCAGCCAAAAAAAAAATAGTGCAATAGATTGTCTATGGTAGAAACAAAGAAGGATAATGAAAAAAAAGGAGAAAATGAAACTTTTCATTTAACTTTGGTGCTATTACAAAACAATATATTTCTTTCATCCTAAAACTAAAACAAGTAGAAAATACTTTGTTAATGAAAAAATCACAGTTAATTATATTTACAAAAGAAAAAGTGTTAACTTTTAAAAAGAAATAAGTAGTTTTACACTAAATAAGTTGTATATTTAACTGTACATATTTTTGTATTTACACGTTTATAATTTATTCAAAGGCGGGAGGGAGAGAAAACGTGTTATTTTATTCCGGCGATTCCACGGTGTTTCAGCTTTGAAGGGAGCTCCCTCAGAATTTTCCTTGTTATCCAAGGAGTGGCGTGATTGTACTGCCTCATCATGTTGAGATCAATTGTGTACAAACTCCCGCAGATGATCATCTCGAGATTTGTTATACCATTTTGAAAAGCCTCTTCCATATCAAGAGACATCCTTTCTTCGTACTGCCACCACCCCCCTACATAAATAAAAAAAGAGAGAAAAATTAATCGCGTGTTTAAAAAAAAAGCCTGCTGATTTAGGGCAAAAAATCAGCACAAACCCAATTTAAGCATATAAAAAAAAATTATATAAATTAACTTAAAATTACTATTACAGATAAGAGCATGAACAAATTTCCCATTTGGATTTGGAAATTATATTTGTATTTGAAACTGTCAAGTAAATTAATTCAGGGCGATAAGTGACAGTTCTTTTCACATTTGATTTTTAGTCTGTTATTTATAGTTTTATATGCTTATTGGAAAAACCTGATTTTTTAACCATCAGTAACATATAAAACTGTCAGTATAATTTTTGAACTTGCTTTGTTTTAAGAGGAATTGAACTTTACTTTTACACAAAAATACTTTTGGTCTAAAGATCTTTAGAAAAAAAAAAATCACTCAATTTGCAATTTATTCATGAGAGGGTGGTGGCAATGGATGTCAGCGAAAAATAAAATAATAAAACTTACCATCTCGCCCCTCGTAGTACCACTTGTAAGTCCCATGCCCGGCTGCCTGGGCCGGCTTAGGCACTTCAAGTATATCGGGGTTGTGAAGGTAGTCGGCAGGAATGTGAGCCCGGCACAATGGACATTTACGGCTGTTCAATGCGACCCCTTTTATACAGAGGAAGCAGAATATATGCCGGCAGGGTAATCGCGCAGGATGACTGCACGACTGAAGGCATATGGCACAATCTGGCAATTTTGATTCAGCATCTTCTAAAAAAAACAAAAAAATTTATCTTCCGTTAAATATGTCAAACTAGGCAATCTATAAATATACTACAATTGGGTATTTATTAATATTTGATAAAAATGTCAACAGTTTTTAAATGGAAATAGTACTACACACTAAGAAGACAAGGCACAGCGTTAAAATTCAAAATTCTTCTCAGATATTGAAAATCCTTAGTCATCCATGTAATTTTTGCCTGAATGAACAAAATTTTAAATAGAACAATACAAAGGTCTGCACTTTATCATACTGTTAATACACCAGTAAAATTAACAAAAGTTAGCTTTCTCGGTGAATCTTGGATTTTCTTTCTCTCTGACTTGAAGCAATAATAAGAATAACATAATATATTGTAACTTCATATTATATTGAATTTATAGTTTACTGTTTAGTAAGGAAAGTTTTGTCCAGAAATATGGAAAACCAACAAAATAATAGAAAGGTTGGGATTTCTCATTTGCATCGAGGGTATGTTTCTTCTCTGCTCTAGATTATACAAATCACATATATTTCTCAATTATCGTTATATTTGCTGGTTGGATAAGACCCAGAGCACATTTAGGGCCGTTGTCCTACACTTGTGGAGTTCCACGACTTTTTTAAAAAGACACTAGGGAGGAGATGATCGATACAATAAACGACCAAACACAATAAAGCAGTGCCTGCTCACTCAGGTCTAAAGTATCTGAGATTTTTGACCAACCACTTCAACTATTGAGGGAAATTCGGATGAAAAAAACAAGTCAGTTTTATGCTAGAAATTATATCCCAGGTAAGTAGAAAAGTTTATGTGGGGTTAAAGGACAATTCACTTTCCCAAAGTTACGCACTCCACGATTTGTGATGGGAATCCACGGTTTTTACCTTTCCTTCATCAATTTCTTCATCTTTGAAAAAAGTAAGTAAAAAAAGCAATTACACCACTAAAAAGGATAATAAATGGAGTATGTTTTCTGAAATTTGCTGGTCTCTAGGTTTGGAAATAGTAGTTTAGAACCACCATTGTAAGTTTTTCAATTTTGAAATTTTTTTTTTCAAAGTTCATGCTACTAAACCCTTACTTCACTAACGTTTACAAGTTTAGTATTGATCACATCTTATTGAAAATTTAACATAGTTTTCAGTTGTATCAAAGGATTTGTCCAAAACCTTTCAGTTTTGGAGTTATCATTGTTTATTTGAAGCAAGGTTGTGAAATCTTAAAAATTCATAAAAAGCGAAATAACTCTGAAACTGCTGAGATTCGGACCATAGTTAATTAGTACTTTTTGGTTCCATTTTGAATGTAGAATCTACTGGTAAAGTTTGTAGCACGAGTAGCCGAACACCCTGTTGCATCTCTAGATGAAGGTACAAATAATATAAAAAAATGTGAAAAACAATGTAAAATAAATCACATATTTGGTACTTCATATCAATAAGTATAAGCTTTAACTTTAGCTATACTCCTACGCTAAAGTTTAAACCAAAGTACGTTTACATGTTTAGGAAATAGTAGTTTAGAATCAACAGAAGTTTTTCAAGTTTGAAAAAAAAAATTTTTTTTCAAAGTTCTCTACTAAAACACTTATTTCACGAAGGTTTACAAGTTTAGTTTTGATCACATCTTATTGGAAATTTAATGTAGTTTCCAATAGTATCAACAAATTTGTACAAAACCTTTTAGTTTTTAAGTTTATATTTACTTGAAGCAAGGTCGTGAAATCTTAAAAAATCAGAAAAAGCGAAATAACTCCAAAAATGTTGAGATTTGTACCAAAGTTAATTAGGATTTTTTGGTTCCATTTTGAATGTAGAATCTACAGGCAAAGTTTGTGATACAAGTAACCAAACACCCTATATTTTTATCATGTTGAATTTTTGTTTCTTTTGTTTGTTTGTTACAGGAATACTGTTTATAACTAAAACATTGTTAATTAGTTATTATTTGAAATGTTGTACAATCTAAATTAATTATTCTTTGTATGTAAGGTCTTGGTTTTAATGAAAAAGTTAGTGCCACGAGCAGGATTCGAACCCAGCTCGCGATAGCTCAAGTAGTAGAGCAGCGGCGCATTGAGCCGAAGGCCGTGAGTTCGAATCCCGCTCATGTCACTGACTTTTTCATTTCAACCAAAAACTTACATGAAAAGATTAATTAACTGAAAGTAGAAATTTGGTCAATAGACCACTCTAGAAATATGATTATTATAAAAAAATTGGTGGTTATAATTTTGTCGAGGAGAGTAGATCCAGTGGTGAAATCAAGTGTAAATCAACAAATTCGTAGACTTGCAGACCGACAAACATCACTAACTTCTGATTAATGACAATTAGGCTCTGTTCACCGTCACTGATGATAGCTGTGATTGACATCATAGTGAACATGTTAGAACAGAAAATTCTCCTAGATGATCTGATAATGTAAAATTAAATCTAATATGATGTTATATACCTTCTTTTTCCTCTTCACTGTCTGACAGTTCGACAGTCACCAGTTCTTTCTCCTGGGCTTCCACGGACCTCTTTTTACTCCTGGTGTTGTAGACCCTCTGAAATTTTTCAGCCATGTCCGGACAAGGGAACTCGGGCGTAAGAAGGTCAGAAATGCACTAGAGTCGAAAAAACCATAAAGATTTACTGGAGTAAACGAAATGGACAAAACAATAAACAACTCCTGGCAAAATAACCAATATGGCTGGTGGCCTTCTGTAAAGGTGACCTTAAATAAAAACAAAAACAAATTGATTTTTTTGTTTTATACGCACTCTTTCTATACAATCCGTTCTGAATTGACTTTTATACTTTATGTATATGAACATAAAACGTAAAATTTCACTAAGTATCTATGCGACTATCGATATAAAAACGTCACCTCTTTTGGAGCGTACAAGCCGATTTTTAAAGAAGTTCAGCTTTGAAATAATCTAATACTTAAAAAAAACGACTTGAAGACAATTCATAACATAATAATACACAGCATAAAAAGATCGATAATGTTGAAAACAGACCGCGTTTAGGCCGACCATAAAAACTAAGCACCATCCCAAAGCGTGCCATACTCCAACAAGAATAAAACTAAAATGGAGAGACAGCAACATACTATGGAAAGACCATCCGATACTCATGGCTCCGAGAGACGACATGACCTGGATGTATGAATGTAATCAAAATTTTCAAATAAATCTAGGTACCAAAAAAGAATGGAAACGACAGGGAAATACCTCTTTTAAGAATGGCACCATCCTTTGGTACACAGATGGATCTAGAACACAAGAAGGTACAGGTGTCCTGAAACCAAATACTCAGAACCCATGGGAAAAAACACCAGTATTGTCCAAGCTGAGATTCACTCAATCAAAAGATGTACCCAACTCAACCTGAATAAAGGGTACAAAAACAAGATATATAGCTATCATGTCAGATAGCCTAGTGGCCATCAAAGCATTAAGTTCAAATATCATTAGTTCAAGGATGGTGCTGAACTGCAATACAAATTAAACATATTAGGTATGCAGAACAAAGTCAGCCTGTGCTGGGTCCCAGGACACATGGGAGTAGAAGGCAACGAGAAAGCATATACCCTTGCAAGGCAAGGAGCTGCTACCGCTGACAGGTCCTGAACTCTTATGTGGCATAGGAACCCACACTATTAATGAGTATCTCAGACAGAAGGACAAAAAGGAAATGAAGGAACAATGGAATTCACCCATTGGATACAGGCAATCCAAGAATCTCTTAACCGATTTCAGAAGAAAACAAATTACAGAATGTGTCAAGGAAAGCAGGAACAAACTGCGAATCTTAATAGGATTCTTAACAGGACACTGCAAGCTAAATTGACACTTAAAGAAGATTGGAATAATCCAAGACAACACATGCAGATTCTGCAGGGAGGCAGAGGAGATAGACACACCAACACATCTACTGGCAGACTGTGGAGCTACACTTGCCCGCAGGAGGAAGTGTTTTGGGATGTATAATGTGACCATAGAAGAGCTTCAACCACTGAAACCGGGCTTATTAATCAAGTTTCTTGATGAAATAGGACTCACCAATGTGCTTTAGGCAGAGAATGGGGGATACAATAGCTCTTAAAGAGCGCAGTATATTACACTCTGAATATTATATCTACATCTACAAAGCGTGCCATTCTCAAAGAAGTGACCACATCCCAAGTACCCTGAATTTGCAGATATTCTATATCAGGATTGTAATATTTCGGTTATTAAACAGTACAAAATACTATTTAAAAAACAAGCACAGACACAATACAAGAAAGAAGCCTTATATAAACAAGAAGAACAGATAAAAGTGCCTCCAGTTTGCTAAATAGCACATAAAACCTTTCATATTTACTGATGATAGCAAATTTAATGGATCAAGGGTCGATGGAAGAAAGAGAGGCATAAGCCAGGAACACCTGAAATTAAAGAATACACTACCGTTGGTTAAACACGGGGCGGTGGTGTGCTTGTGTTCCTCCTTGGACCCATTCTGTTCCTAATACCACTTCTATATATAGGAGAATGTAAAACAAAGAATATAAAAATGGCTCTCTACGATGAAGGTACTGCCTAACTCTTCTTCTTTAAGGATAGACACAATATCAAACAGATTAGGCATTGCAATGCACTGCATAGGAAATTTCTGCGACCATTGGAAAATTTAAAATTAATCGTAACAAAATGGAGGCAATAGTTTTTCAGAAAGCGTAGACCGTTGCTTTATAAAAAATTCAATTTGAAGTTGTAACTGTACCATGGTCTGAGTTTGTCAAATATCTTGAAGTGATATTGGACTGTAAACTTTCACTTCCCTTGTCAGTGATAGAGTGCACAAGGGTAAAGCGGCTTTTGTACTTTTCCCTTTGCTCAGTTGCCCGCCAATGAACTTCTTTTGTGCAAGGTAGTGATCAGGCTGATGCTCCTGGGGTCTGACATGCAGGACTAATGTTGCCTAGCTGCAGGTTGTGCAGAACAAATTTCTAAAGCTTGTGACAGACTCCCCCTGTTATACACTCATACCAGAACTGCACAATGCGACAAACATTGCTGGAATACATCAGAGATGCAACATTTAAGGTTTTAATCAATGCAAAGCTATAGTACCAGCACATTCTGCTGCCATATAGACAACTATTTCTTGGACGACAGGTGATGGGGTGCATGTCTGGGGCTGCATGGGCTGTTGAGGAGTTGGCAATTTTTCTCATAATAGATCATGAACCAATGTTCTAAAACGGAATTTAGAGGAAAGCATTATTAAGCAAATTAACATATGACTTGGAACTACAGAAAACGTAACTGAAGATGATCTAAGTAAAGATCGAAACATGCTTCCTGTAGTTTAAAAATTATAAAAAGCTTCATCATAGATCCAAATCTACGAATGATTCATTTAGAGATGCTGGGAAGTCTGTGGAATTCCCTTCTGCCGCATATTAGATCGTGCCACCCCTTTCTGGCTTCTGGCATGAAGCTTTCAACTTTTTTGCAAACAATCCTTGATTTGATCAAACTAACTCAACATTATCTTTTGCTATTCTCTTTTTCTTCTCTTTTATACTTTTCTTTTATACTTACCTCTCTTCTTCATTCAACTATAGTAATATCATACAAATTTTTTAAATTAATTATGATTTCTTGCATTGTTTTGTAACTTTTTTGTTATTTAATTATTTTTCTACTCATTGAAAAGGGGCCAATCCCTATTATGAATATGTGTTTTATAAATATATTTTTATTTCTATATTATTGTTATTTTTGTTTTTTACATTTTAGTATATTTTGTTGAGGAGCGGTCAGGAATGAAGTAGTTTAGAAAAACACATCTTACATTTTTTTTGCATGTGATTCGACCTTTATTCGGGTCATCTTCAGGCATAAAGTGTAGTGCTATTTTTGTGGTGTCAAATTTGTGGCACCACACTTTATGCCCTGAAGATGACCTGAATAAAGGCCAAAACGTAGCAAACAAAAATGAAAAAGGTGTTTTTCTAAACTACTCCATTCTTGACTGCTCCTCACGACTTCAACAAATTATAAAACAACAGGTCACTAAGAAAAACCCATTTTATTGTTTTATTATTGCTATTATTATTATGATTTTACTATGTTTAAAAACCCAGATTTTATTTGTAAGTTATGTATATGTAAAGGGCTTAAAGCCCTATTTGCACATTTAAATAGATAATTGATATAAATAAATAATGATGAGATTTCAGACAATTTTAATTTTTGGATATTTTCCAGGAGTGTTTAAGATATTAATACGTAGTTGTGTGATATTATTGTCTGAAGGTGTCCCCCCTTGAGTGAAACGTCCTAGAGTCGTAGTTTTGTCCTAGGCGTGCTGTCGGTTGCTTTGGCGTACATGCTGCTCTCTCTCGGTCTGCTAGCAATTAGCATACAGCAACTTCCAACTCGATTCCCAGTCTCTCGATACGAGTTACTTTTTGGTTTGTCGACTGTGGTTTCACTTACGTCCTATTTTTTTTGTGTGTGTGTGAAGCACGGTTGTTTTCGTGAAATGTGCCACTTGCACCTCCCAACCCGTTAGCTTTCTTTTGGCTTTTTTTTCGTTTTGCCTATCTGTTGTTGGCTGTGCTTCTGTCGCGTCTGCTGTTCAAGGTATGCAATTTATCTATTTCTTCATTGTTTTTTTATATATATTTTTTTATTATAATGCACAGAATAAGGGATTCTAAAACGGACCGTGTTTGATTTTTACAGGTAGGTTCACTGATTTTGTTTGGCATGTCATCAAAACCACAAAGCTGGGCGCAATCACTTGTGAGTTCTGCATAGGTTTTCAGCACAGGTTGATTTACTTTACATAGAATTTCAGCCGAGCAGTCTTTATTATTAATTTAATGTAAATATTATTTTTAAAAATACAAAAAACCCAATTCCCCCCTATGTTGTGTATCATGTGAGATTGTTACTGTAAAGAGAAAGGTCAACCTCTCACTTAGTATAACTGTATTTTCTATCTTGGCCAGCTATCTTTTAAGCATTATAAAACGTTACTCATGATTTGAACTATTACAGTACATATAACTTTATATTTTTCTCAGACGTTAAAACGGAAAATATAATTTATGCGTAAACAGCAAGAATATCAGGTATTAAGCTGAAATATCAAGTTTTTTTTTTTTTTTTTCATTTTAACGACCCAATTCTGAGGACTTAGCCTGGACTACTTTATATTTTGTCCGTTTCCATTTGGCACTTCCAATAATAACATATATTGTTAGAGATGCTTAAAAAAAGAATAATTAATTTAAAAAATTACTCAAACTTATCCTGTTAGACATTAGTTACATGTTAAATCCATTATATTTCATGGTCTGATTGACCAAATAACTTCTTTCAATTAATTAATCGTTATGTAAGGCATTGGTCGAAATGAAAAAGTTAGTGTCACGAGCGGGATTTGTACCCACAACCTTCGGCTTAATATGCCACTGCTCTAACCACTTGAGCTATCGTAAAGTAGAGCAGCGGCGTGTTGAGCCGAAGGTCGTGGGATTGAATCCTACTCGTGACACTAACTTTTTCATCTCAATCAAGACTACATAGAAAGAATAATTTCCTTTAACATTTAGACTTCTATGTTTGTGACTTCGGTCCACTCAGATACCAGCTCCCCATCTCAACCTACCTTTCGAATTTTACCTCCTATTTGCCAATTTTCAAATGTCGTGTAATCAGGATTCAATTCTCGGCGACAAATAAAATGGCCACGGAGAGCTTTAGTGAAAATATACTTAGTTTTACTTATTAAATCCATTATATTTTGTGATCCAATCGACCAAATAACTTCTTTCAATTAATTAATCGTTATGTAAAGCATGGGTTGAAATGAAAAAGTTAGTGTCACGAGCGGGATTTGAACCCATAACCTTCGGCTATATACGCCGCTGCTCTAACTAGTTGAGCTATTGTGACTTCAATTCTCTCAGACACCAACTCTCCATCTCAACCTACAACCGTTCAATTTTCCCTCTTTTTGCCATTTTCAAATTTCGTGATATCAGGATTGGATTCTCAGCGACTTACGAAGTGGCGACTGTTTAGTGAAGTGATATTTCTTTTACTTGTTAAATATTAATCCATTTACGTTTTAGTAGTCAATTTACCAAGTTACTTCTTTCAATTAATTATTCTTTCTATGTTGTGATAAAAAAGAGCAGTGGCGTATTTAGCCGAAGGTCATGGGGCTTGAATCCCGCTCGTGACACTGACTTTTTTATCTCAACCAAGACCTTACATACAAAGAATAATTAATTAAAAGAAATAACATAATGTTGGAGATGCTTAAAATAAGAAGAATTAATTGAAAAAAAAAATCACTCAAACCTGTCCTGTTTGAAATGATTTATGCATTTAAAGAAAAAATATCACTTTGAGTCATTCTTGCCTAGGTATATTATAGTGTTCTACTATGGTGAGTAATCACTGACTGTTAGACAGTAAATTGATTTTAATTTAATAGTATTTCTCTCAATGCAAATTTCATCGATTAACGTATGATTATTCTGCCAAATATTTTCTTATTTGGTTTACTTTTTGTCCTATTGTCTTTGTTCCTTCTTCAGTGAAGTGTACTAAAACATGGCTTACTGAAAATGGTGAGAAGGCGAAACATGTTGTGAAATGCAAACCACCTGTCTGTTAACACTGTAAACAGGTCAAATAATCAACTGTCGATCAGATCAACAAGTGTTTGTACACCGTCAATCACCATCTTTAAATTTGAGTTACTTGAAATTTTTTTAACGATGAAATTAGAAAAATATTAAGAAAAGTATCATAAATTTGGTCGACATTTTAAATTCGTGCTTATTGGGTTTTGCCGAAGAGGAATATTAATTAAAGTAACAGTGCTATGGTTTTTCCTGTTCGGGAATATCATGTAAACTGCAGTATTAACAATCCCTTATCCAGATTGGCCTGTTGGATAGTTATCCGGTGCTCAGGGCTGAAATTTAAGGAAAACTCACTTTTTCTAATACCCTGATGTAACTACTTGATCCCATCTTTTTCTTCAGCTGCCTCTGCAACCTGTGGCTTCCCACTAATAGTTAACTGGTTATTGAGCACCGAAATATCCAGTTCATTGTATAACTGGGTATGCTTACCGCCATTTCATAATAATCTTTAACTTTTTGTAGCAGATTATAGGCAGGCGTATCAGTAATGGGTTTTTCACCATTTTATCATCATATTTTTGACACTTTTTCTGCAAATTAAGTTTCAATTTTAGCGAATGCTATTTTATTGTGTTATTCAATGGAAATAATTATAACAAATGGTAAATAACTGGGTAGCATAAGTATTAACTATCAATTTTAATTTATCAAACTATATCAAGTTCATTGGAGTGCGTCAATCCTATTTCTACATGTATCTAAATGTTTATGGAATCATACATAAAACAAATAGGAAAACTAGATAGCCAAGCTTGAGAACTACATAAAATTCGCTTAATATAACTTTAAATTAATTGTTCTTTTTATCTAAAGTCTCAGTCAATTTTGACTGCTAAACATACATGGATTAATATAATATTAAATATAGATAAATTCATGAACAATATATCATATGTGATACACAGACAATCAGAATAGCTTTAGTCAAGCTTTGGTGTAGTAGCTGAGGACTCTCGCCTGTAGACCCTGTAGTTGTGGGGTTCCACAGTCGCCCCTGGAATTTCTAGTCACTTCCCTTTTACCAAAAATTCTGTTCATTAACAGACATATTGACACTTCACAATTAAAAAATAAATTAGAATAATAATAATAACAGGGAGTGTTGGTGGTCGTAACGGTTAAGGTGCTGACTCATCACTGAATGGGTCCTGATTTTGAATCATGTAACCCCGAATTTGAACCCAACATACTTACAAATGGGTACTGCTGCCGAACCCTTGAAAAACATTTAAAAAAGTTAATAAATGCTATTCATTATTTATTTGTACTTTCCCCATCAATATAAAGAGAGGATAAGATGGTTAATAAAAGATCAAGCAACAAGCTAATATTTAATTAATTAAGGTTTTTAGTTGAGATGAAAAAAAGCTAATGGCACGGGAGGGATTCGAACCCACGACCTTCGGCTAGATACGCCGCTGCTCTACCACCTGAGCTATCGTGACCTCGATCCACTCGGACATCAACTCCCCATCTCAACCCAATGAATCTAATATTTAATTTAAAGATACTTAGGTGGTGAGGAAAGTTACTGAAGAATTTACTTAAAAAAATTTTTTCTTCAATTTATGCCACTATAAAACAACATTTTTTTAAGCTGGCTGACTAAAAGGTATGCTTTTTGTTTTTGTACAACAGTATACGACATGGTATTGAAAAGACATATAAATGTTTTAGCCAGATATTTCTGCATTTTTTACAATCTCCAGTTTGGCCATTTCCGACCATTTTGGTCTGCCTATTACTTGCTGATTTAGGGCTTCAACCAAAATGCTGAAATGCATGAGACCTTACAAGGGAGGATAGACAGTCCAAAATAATCGGCAATGGCCAAAATACAGGTTCATCGCCCTACAGACAACAGAGAAATCTCACAATTTATTTTCTGTAAAGCATCCTCTAGAAATCATAACATATTTATATTTAATTATCATTTTCATTTAATTTTTTCCTTCTGTAAGATCAATAATGCTAATAATTAAAATTTATTATCATTCCTCCTGGTATCTTATGTATTAACCAAATTTCAGAAAATAAATGGTCAAACGTAAATTGATAACCTTAACGGGGGAAAATACAAGTAAAATTGATTCATAGTTTAGATTCATCATACATTGAATGGGCTGTGGCAAAAAAATTAAAACATGCAAAAATTTATGATGTAAATATAAATGATTTGATTATTTGCGGTGGATTTAGAATTTTTAAGCATGTGACAAATATTGTTGTTTTAAATGAGATTTTTTGATTCAGTATTGTTATTCAGGGTGGATGTACATACTGTAAGGGGTTTGAGTTCAGTCGATCTTGTAATCTTAACACATTGTCTGCAGAAGATGCAACATGTGCGTCATGCCAACTGTCCTGTGCATTTGGTTTACAGTCTGCGTCCTCCCGTTTATACTTTTCAAACTCCTCTACTTCCCTCTACTTCCCACCCGCTACGCAATTCCATTTGAAATTCCTAGGGCCGCCTCAGAAAGGGCAAATGTGTCACTGGCTATGGTAGTTTAATTTTTTTTTTCAACCAAAATTGATTTAAAGAAAACCATGAAATTGGCTTTTCTGTGTATGTATCTGGCTATTTTGATTAATTATTTACCAGTTTTGCATGATTACATAAAATAAAGGATTAAGGGGTAAGAAGGTCTGAAGGATATTGTTGATTAAGGCGACGTGGCAGGTTCTCGGGATGGGAATGTGTAAAAGTCAAAAATAATTGATATCATTTACACAAATCTAAAAAAAAAAAAAAAAAATAGATTATTTAAAGAACCAGAGATCTATGTCAGATTTTTTAAGGCTGGCAAACTACATTGGTCATTACCAGCCTTCTCTTTCTTAGCTTTACATTTCTTTTCTTATTTTTCTCGCTAAAACTAATTTCTTTTTATGTTTCTCCAGCTTTTAGTTTTGATATTTTATGGTACAACGGTAACCAATTCTCTCTTTTCTTTGTCCTATTGCTAGCCTTTTTGTACCTCAAGGCCTCGTCAATTGTGGATAAAATAAGACAAATAACAAACACAAATATAGAGAAACAAGATAAAAACATGATAGGTTAGCATTCTCACATCCCTATATTCTTTGGGGTAATTGGAGATAAATCCTACCATTCACCCTAATAAATTATATATACGCATGTTACATTAAGTTCCTCTGTGGGCAACTAAAATGGCCAAGCATATGCTGCAGTCAATGTGTCAAGGAATGATAAAAAATTGAAATTAGAAGATTAGGATTTTGATAATTGCCAAATGTAGTTGTAATATTATAAGAATTTTCTATCTGTTGAGTCATACATTGTGATTTAGAATCCAGGAGTTCAATTAATAATAAAAAAAAAGTTTAGTTTAGTGTAAAAATGGTGTAAGAATACAGTTTTCAATTCAAATGATGTTAAATAAAAAGAATAACTTGTTGGAACATAAGATTCCAAGACAGGCTAAGAAATAAATGACACTTGAATTTAACTTTCAACTAAAGATTTATAAATATTTTTTCATTGTCAACAAAGAAATTTATAATAAACAACGTCAGTCTGGAGGAAGTAGTGATTCAAACTTTCAACATTTCTTCAATCGTCGACTGATAGAAAATATTGTTTTTGTCAAATTCCTAATTGCAATTATGTGCATTTCATTGCCAAATATTTAAGCCATAAAAGAATTATGATACAATTAACCAAGTTCAAAAGAAAAAGAGTAGAGATTCTATCGCCTTAATAGTAAACATTAAGAAATTAATGTATGAAAAATGAATCTATATTCAGACGTACCAGCAGATTTACATGGCAATTTATATTATGGCAGTTTTTAGATTTTTTTTTTATTTGAACAAGTCAGTTTTTTTACTTCCTAATGCTTTAGTTTTTAATTTCAAAAATCAGTTTTGCTTGAATTTGACCAAATTAATTAGGTATATATGGATTTTCATGATTATTTGTAGTAAAGACACTAATAATTTAATTTATTAATTCATAAATGTTTAGTGGTCATAATTGACTGTGTTAATTATTTCAATTAATTATTCTTTTTATCTAAGGTCTTGGTTCAGATGGAAAAGTCAGTGTCACAAGTGGGATTCGAACCCACCAGCCAAAGGTCGTGACTTTTCTACACACTGACTTTTCCATCTGACCCAAGACCTTAGATAAAAAGAATAATTAATAGAACTAAATTTATTTTTACATTGATTTATAATTTATTTTACTGTGTTAAGATGAAAACTAGTGTCACGAGAGGACTAGAACCGACAATCTTCGGCTCAATAAGCTGCTGCTCTTGAGCTTTGTTAATTCGTTCCTCCGGGCCATAAACTCTTCATCTCAACCTACAACTTTTTCTAAATTTCCCTCTTTTCAACATATATTCAAATTTTGTATAATCATGTTCACACATGAAATGGCCATGGGGAAATGTAGATACTTCAGGAATTATTATTTTAATCCATATGGTTTTTAGTTGTTCCTATTTAACCAAAATAATAATTACAATTGATTTATAATTTATATGTAACGCTAATTTTTGATTTCAACCACTTTATATAAAATTTATAAATCAATTTAAATAATTACAATTAATTAAGGTTTTTAGTTGAGATAAAAAGTCAGTGGCACGAGCGGGATTCGAACCCACGATCTTCGGCTAGATATGCTGCTGCTCTACCACTTGAGCTATCGTGACCTCGATCCACTCGGACACCAACTTCCTATCTCAACCCCACCTTTTGAGTTTTCACTCTTTTTTATCTCAACTAAAAACCATAATTAATTGTAATATATTAATTGGTCAAGCAGACCACAAAATTAGTGAATTTAATTAAATAATTATTTTTGTTAAATAGGGCTAATTAAAAAACATTGATTGGACAGTACAATTCACTTTTGATTTTTTCCCATCGAACCTATACTGTGTATGGAGTTCACTACACCTTCACATTTTTAATGGGAACACTGGACGGAACGGGTGTAGGAAGGGTCACAGAAGTCTCACTACAATTCACATCACTATAATTTTCTGTCACGTCTTCACCAGAATGACTTTTTATCCAGGCCTTTTTGTGCTTATGAACCAGATACAAAGGCTGAGGTGTGAACGATTTCTCTGGTTCAGTTTAGGCTGATTCTGTTGAAGGAACATATTCAGAAAAGTAGTAATAGTGGTTGCTGCCGTTGCCAATAGAGGACTCTTCACTCACACTAGTGCAGGTTCTTCCCCTGTCTTGCCTTTTTTCATGCCCACTTCCTCTGCTTTTTGCTTGGGAGATTGAGACTCTTTTTTATTCCATTTTTGCAACTCTATACCAGTACTGTATAATTTTATGAGAATTTTCTTCCTCTTCCAATTTGTGTGCTTAATAGTTGGCGGTTCATTGCAAGTGTTTATAGTTTGGTTGTTTCCGATCATTCTTGGGTTCCAAACCAGCGAGAATGAGCATTGGTAGTTTAGACAATTGAATAAAATGTTTCTGCTATTGGTTTTATTCTGGTGGTTGGTGCTATTCTGCTAACAATTGGTTTTAAATAATAGTATAAAGATAATCGTAAAAAAACAAGGTTTTTAGTTTTTATACGCAAATTGAACATTACAAAATGATCTTCCCTAAGAGAATTGTATGAATGGTGATAATGCTGTAAATTGTTGCTTATTTTCTGATAAATAACTTAGTTTGGATGCTTTAGAGGAAATCCTTAATATGACATGGTAATCTCTCCAGTATCACACCTTATTATTTAATTTATTGATAAGCACCAGACTCGAATTTACTAAAATTCTGGTTGGCAAAATGTTAAAATAGTCAATCCCGAGGAGTGTTATATCTAAATTTGTGGTTTTCTATCAAATTATATGTGTTCAGTTGAACTTCTTCAAAGAAAAATATTTTATTAATGTTATTTTGAAACTTGATCATTCGAATTTCTTGATTATATGAACTCCTCAGGAGGTCACGTGGCAATTTGAAAATTTTTTGTACATTTTGATACACTCAGTAATATGAAATATTTTTCGTAACATGGGGAGAAAAATCATGCTATTAATCGAAATGGAGCCACTTCTCATCTTTATAATTTGCACTTTTTCTTTGATATATTCCTCTAAAGTTGCATGTATTATTTACTTCCTTACAGACTAAAGTTTCTTCGAATTTTCTCTAGTTTGTTATGTCCTGCGATCAGTGTTTTGTCAATGTATTCTCAGCAGTGGTCACTTCAGAAAATTGTTTAAATGAAGGACATCAGGCCACATTGAAACAAAAGCCACTTAACGATTGTTTTAATAATGCATAACAATGTTCAATTATAAAGTTGATCTTTCTTCTTTTTCATTATTTTTACTGTATTTTATATATACAATTTAAGTAATAACTTGGAAAAATGCATATTAACTCTTAACATTTTTTTTTCTAACATCTTGATAATTAGAATTATTTTTGTAGTCCCTTGGGTTTTGAATTATCAAGTCAACTGTACCTGCTTTAAAATTTTGTCACTCTTTAATAGTTTATTGTTTGATAATTGCGTGGTCTGTTCATCGTCACTGATTTTAGTTAGATGTATTTTGGCATTTCGCCACCTTTGTGTGGGTGATTTCTGTGGATTCTTTAATAATTATTTATAATAGTTATATATTTTAAATTAGTTTGTATATTTACTTTTTACTTCAGTATAAGTCAGTTTTATCGTTATTACATTAGCTGGGTAAAATGATAAAATTATCATCAACGCATATCCTATTGGAACGGTAGTTTTAACATGGATATGTTTTATGCTATTTCATTTTCGTGTAATTGATGTCACATTGCGTGCGTGCGTGTGTGTGTGGGGGGGGGGTTAGGGCAGGTCAGGATGAAGAGTAGGTTTGTTTTAAATGGTCTTATAACTCACACATTAGTCAGAGTATGTATTCTGTTGAAGTTGATGTTTCATCATATAATTCACTAATTGAAAAATGGCAAAAAGGAGGGAAAACTCATAAGGTGGGGTTGAGATAGGAAGTTGATGTCCGAGTGGATCGAGGTCACGATAGCTAAAGTGGTATCTAGCCGAAGATCGTGGGTTCGAATCCTGCTCGTGCCATTAACTTTTTTTCATCTCAACTAAAAACCTTAATTAATTGTAATTTCATCATATATTTTAGGGGAAGTGTAGCATGAAAAAAGACTATTATATAGTGAGGAATTGTTGTGTTATTAACTTTATTTTAACTTTGCAATGTATTGAAATGTTTTGAGATTTCTCTTTGAAGTCTGCAGGATGATTAACCTGTAGTTAGGTTGTTTCTGATCATCCTGGTCAAACTATCCTTGCACTTTTGTGCTTTTAATTTTTTAAATATTAAATATACTTACTTAAGATAAGCAAAAAAATACAAACTATTTTGTCAGATTAAATAAATCCGCCATTGTTGGTTCATCAGTAATTGAAGTCAATCATAATTGAATTCAACAAAAGAAAATACATCTTATTGGCGTCACGATTTCAGAAATCACAGGAAATCAATTAAGGAATTTAAATTCACTGCATTAGTTATCTAAGAAGTTCATTTTTTCTGAGCTTTTTTTTTACATAAGATATATTATGATTTTTTTTTGTAATTCCTGATTTGAGATAACTGTGGAAACACATCGGACAATCCAGAACAGTGGGATTAAGCTGACCGTAATGATCTGAAATGGCCAAACTACTTGAATTATTTGTACCCTGTTATAACAGTTGCTATGTTTTATATTTGGGGCTGATCCTCACTTCTGACGTTCACAAAATGTATCAAAAGTTATACAGCTCATCCCTGGCCATTCTTTTTGTCTGCCTTGAAGACAGACGGATTATAATGTCTAGGAGTAATGATCAAATATACAATTATTGACAGGGTAAAGATGGTAGAAAGAAAAATAGTTGTATGACTGAAAAATATATTTTGTAATTTATTTGATTAGCAAATTAAAGAACTTTTTTATTATATGGTCAGGGTTGTATATGAGTAGACATATTTAAAAAAAATAATTCTTTTAATTTTTGCATGATGCATGCTTAGCGCCCACTTTGTGTAGACTTTCTAAACAGTTCTAAGTGAATAGAATCTTCAACATGGCTAACAGAACTGAAATTTCAGCAGGTGTGACAGAATGTGGGTTTAATGGCAAAAAAAGTGAGTTTCAATTTATCCCATAATACACAACTTTTACTATTTCTATATATTAAAAGAAAAACTATTTAACTTTTTAGGTTTTAGGAGTGCATTGTAAACAGGGAGGAAATGGAGAAATTAATGTTATTTAATAGTTTATTGTATTGTAAATAAAAAATATTTATTTAAAAACTAAGGGCCTGTATGTATTTTTAATTTGACCTTTATCCTAGTCTTCTGTTTTTATTTATTATGACTTTCTTTTATTTATTTTTTATTTGTTATTAATCCCAACTATCCTGCAGCTTTTTCTACCTCCAGTAGTCCTTTTTCAAACCTATCTTAACCAACAGGACTTGAACTTAAAATAATATGATTTTTAGGTGTTCATGGCATAGTAACACCAGGGAATCCGTTTCTCGAGGTGATATTTAACCCAACAGAAAACCATCAGGCGACAAAAGAGCAAGAGACCACCGATCACCTTTCAGAAAGATTCGAGTGTAATATTTGCGGCCGGAGCTACAAGCATCAATTCCATCTTAAAGCCCACGTCAGGGAGTGCAGCGTCGAGCCACTTTTCAGCTGTGAGATATGCCTGAAAAGGTTCTATCATTCGAGGAACCTCAGCAGGCACATGCAGAATGTACATAACCATCCGAAAAAGAAGTCGCTTCACCATAGCCATCACGCTCAAGAGGCGCAAAATCAAATGTCACAGCAGCAAATTGTCGAGCAAGTCACTGTCCCTATGATACTGATTCCTTCAGCCCAGCAGGTTCAGCAAAACCCTACTTTCGCCCTTCCAGCAGATCCTAATTGATATTTTAACATTGATAACTTTTAAGGGGGAGGGATTATTGTTTTATGTTAAAGGAAAATCATATTTGGCATTTTTAATATTATCTTTGTTCAGGGATATTTTATTAGCACTGTACCTCACAGATTTATTTATTTTTATTGTTTAGATTACTACTACTACTAGAATAGTTTATAAGATATAAAACCTTCTTTCCACAAGTTATATTTAATTTAATTTTAAAATTATATTTTCTTTTACTTTGTACTCTTGTAGCTTATTATTTTCAGTTAAAACAAGGACGTGTGTTTGAATATTTAATAACACCTTGTACAACTATAATGCACGATGGTTGAGAAAATTTGTGTTTATTTAAGCTAGCTGTTTAATCTGAATCGAAAATTATTACATTAAAATTATTAAATAAGAAGGCAAGTGTACAAAAATGATCTTGAGTGTAATCATGACTATTTCATCTTAAGGAGAAATATATATATTTTGTTTTGAAAATTAATTGGGATACAATCAGAAATGATGATCGCCATAGGTTACATGCTCATATTGAGATGCTGTATTGTTTCAATTTTTTGGTGGCAGTAATGTTTAGCACGTTTTTTTCTTCTTCGATGCTACACAGACGGAAATTTCAAGCATTTTATAAAAAAAAAAATATTAATCGATAATTGTATTTTAACTTGTTATAATTTAGTTTTGCTGTAATTTACAGTGTCTTTTGTTTTCACTGGGGATGATTAAGAATTAACTGTTTGAAAATTTAACGAAACATTTATTTTAAGTTGCATTATTCCTTTTGCGGCTTATATTGAAAAATATTTATATTAATTTTTTTGATCTGATAAACATCCTGTTGTATTTTATCATGTGGTATATTTGTAAAAAAGAAAAAAATTATTAATTTATTATAAGAAAATAATTAATTATTTTTATTGATTTTTTACATTTTATCCTAAATGTAGTTGGAATTTAATTATGTGTATATTATTTATTCATGAATATATAAGTTATATATTATTATCAAATTTTCTTTGAAGATACTGGGTTGTAGGGTTAAATAAACAGCCTTTTTTTAATTTAATTTATTTTCTTAAAAATAATTATTAGAATGTATTTGAGTTTTTGTTAAGTCCTGTATTTAATGTTAAAAATGTCTTGGGACTTTTTTTAAAAATAAATAAAGTTGATTATTTTGCACAAGAAATGCCGATTGACGTTTTATTAATCGAATTTCTTAGCTGCCAGATTGTAAAAACTTCACAAATTTTAATTTTTGTAAAGGTGGTTTAGCCAAAATCTCTTTTAATAGTGGATCACTTGTTTTTACATTCTGAGTACAAATCAAAATATGAAGAGTGAATTTTCCATTGAAAATCACTGAGAATAATTTATTATATTCTGCCTCAACCAAAATGGATATTTAATTTTAAATTGTCACTTTTTTAGGTATGTTGTGGCTTAAATTATACTGTAGCAATTGAATTGTGAGAAAAACTAATATTGTTTTTATTGCAGGTAATTTGTTTTGGCAATGGAATTCTCAAGACAAGAAATTTGGAATCTTAATTGTGGTGTTGAAAAAACTAAACAAAAACAAATGGTACTGATAAAATAATTATATCAAATTTCTATGTTCAGTGAGTAAATAAAATTAACTTGATGGAAAATTAAAAAAAAAAAATACAATAAAAAAAATAAAGAAGAAATATCCTAAAAGATTTCACGAGAATCCTTTCTCACCCCCCATTTACTCTTTTGCACACCTTGTTTATTGTTTTTCTCTTATTTGAAAGAACGCCCTAGGACGAGCAACTCTTCTATAATTTTTCTTTTTTCAGGGCAGGTTCTATATTTCTGCAATCGTTGTGGGCGGTCGTACAAATACAAACAGAACATGACCGCACATCAGAAATATGAGTGTGGACGTGAACCAAAATTCGAGTGTCAGATATGTGCAAAGAAATTCAAACTTAAGAGAAACCTCAATGCTCACTTGGCTATCCATCAAAAGATATTTTGATATAAAGTTTTTGTTTTGTGTTCTGATAAAATGAAATTTAAAGGTTCGGGATGTCTTGTTATGTTTATTAGGAATAAATTGTTTTTAATATATAATTTTTCTTTTGTTTTGAGAAAAAATTGATAAGGAAACCTATTATTTTTTCTTTCTTTATTATTTATGAGAAAAAAAAATCAAGATGCATTTAATTCCCTTCTCCAATCCACTCTCAAACACAAAAAGGATAAAGTTCTGGAATTCTAAAGACTCACCCGTTACAAATGTTTTCCAGGTCAGCAAAGATTTATATGTGACTGGTGTGGACGATCGTACAAATACAAACAGAACATGACCGCTCATAAGAAGTACGAATGCGGCCGAGAGCCTAGATTCCAGTGTGTGATTTGCCTTAAAAAGTTCAAAGTCAAGAGTAACCTCAAGGCCCACTTAGCCGTACACGAGAGAATATTCTTCTAGTACGCAAAGTATAGCATGTCAATAAAAAAAATAGAAATTTGGTCTACTTATACAATAACACACTGTGATATATGTAAATCAAATGTTCACATGTATATTATTACTGAAAGAAAATCATTTAAAAAAATTAAATGTTATATTTGGGCTCTGTATTTTTGCTTTTAGTTTTAAAATATATTAGGTTAAAAATAAACTTTACTGAAAATAAGTGTTTTTATCTTTTATTTGGTCAATACTTTTCTTCTAATTCTTGTCTTTTGTCAACTTTTAACAAAGTCCACTTCAGAATGAAAATTTTAAATTCAGAATTAATACAGCTTCAGTGCTGTTCTTTCATCAAATATACAAGCTCTGCGTTGTAAATTTTGGAATTGAAATTATCGAATTGTTAAAAATTCAGTGCAGGAACTAAAAAGGTATGTGGTGGTTTAAAGGAACTTTTATTCAATTTATTGTGCGAAATAAAATTCCAGTCATTTTTGTATTTTCTTTAAAGAAAATAAAACAATTCAAATAATTTCATTTGTTCTAATCTGTGACCAGATTGAAATATAGATGATAATTTTTGCATGCTTTGATTATTTTTTTGTTTTTATTATTTGTTGTTTATTAGTTAGTATGTTTATTATTAGTCTGTAGTTTTAATTTTAACTGTTCAACAGATTTTGCAGTCCTCAGGGCATGAAGAAGTGTTTTGTTTCTCTCAGGGAACTTTTCACTGACTGCTTCCAGATAGAAAAATGTCTCTTGAAACTTGTGTTTTGATTTTTAACCTTGTCCCCTGCACATTTTTTTTTTTTTTTAAAGAATCCATTATGATTTTTGTACAGTTAAAATCCATAATCCCAGCCGCAACCTCCACGTCTGAGGCTCACAAACAAATAAGCCTCACCAAATATTTATTTTCAGGTCTCTTCTTTTGCACAAACTGTGGCCGGTCATACCGCAAATTTGGGACGTTGAGGCGCCATGTGAAATTCGAGTGCGGCCAGGAAAAGCAGTTCCGCTGTCACATTTGCACCAAGCCGTTCCACAGGAGAGATGTCCTCAAAAGACACATGGTCACTCACAGTGCAAATATTCTAACTGTACAGAGGATTTTTAATTGAAAATAAGTCAATTTATTGATTATTATGTTGGTTTTTAATGTATATATTTTGGTTTAATTTTATGAATTATATATTTTATTTTTGTTGATTTTTATTTTTATTTCCTCATTTTATTTTCTATATCGGTTTTTCTTAAGATTGTTTTACTCTTTCCTATTTAAACAGATGATGCAATTATCTGATAATTACAATTTTTGACTAAATTTATACTCAATTTAAAAAAGTTCTAGATTGTAGGGCTTAATGAGAGGATTAAAAGAAAATCACTATTCACAGGAATGAATCAAACTCAGAGCATGATACAATCACTTCGGTGACCTCATTTACATCATCGTACTTTTATAAAAGCAGTTGTCATTTTTCCATCATATTTTGGAGGTATCATATCCAAATCTTATCTTTGGTTGTAAATGTTTTTAATTGAAGATATATTTTTCTCATTGTTTTTAACAATTGTTTTTGCTAATTTTAACTGAAAAAAGTAAACGTTTTACAGGACTTGACAAGTTTTTCTGTGAAAAATGCAACAAAGGCTATTGGAGGGTGGCGCACTTGAAACGTCACCAGAAGTACGAGTGTGGGAAGGAAAAGCAGTTCCGATGTCACATTTGCGCCAAACCGTTCCACAGAAGAGACGTCCTCAAAAGACACATGGTCATTCACAGTACAAATATTCTAACTTTCCAGCGGGTTTTCAATTGAAAATAAGTCAATTTATTGTTTTTTACACTGGTTTTTAATGTATAAATTTTGGTTTAAATTTTATGAATTATATATTTTATTTTTGTTGATTTTTATTTTTATTTTCTCATTTTATTTTCTGTATCGGTTTTTCTTAAGATTAAGTTTTACTCCTAATTTTTTTAAATTAAATTTATACTCAATTTAAAAAAAATTCGAGATTGTAGTGCTTAATGAGAGGATTCAAAGAAAATCGCTATCTACAGGAATGAAACAACTCAAAGCATGATAATCATTTCGATGACCTCATTTACATCATCGTGCTTTTATAAAGGCAATCATCAATTTTTGCAGGTATCGTAAACTGTCTTTGGTTATAAATGTTTTTAATTGAACAGATATTTTTTTCATTGCTTTAACCTTGTTTTTGTAAATCTTAACTGAAAAAAGTAAACATTTTACAGGACTTAACAAGTTTTTCTGCGAAAAATGCAACAAAGGCTATTGGAGGATGGCACACTTGAAACGTCACCAGAAGTACGAATGTGGCTCTGTCGAAAAACGCTTCACCTGCCCTATTTGCAGTAAGGCGTTCAGAAGGAACGACAATTTAAAACAGCATATGGTGATCCATTTGTGTGACAAATTGACTCTGTAAGCAAGTGGGCTTCCCAAATATAAATAAATAAATACCAAACACAAAGTACTATATTTTACAGCACAATAAATTATTTTTTTGGAGCAAAACGTTTGTAATTTTCTGCCCACACTTTTTTTACGCAATGTTTCCATCGATAATCTTTAAGCCGTACTACTTACTGAGTAAGTGTAAATTTGAGGTTTACATCTTACAATAATGACTTCAAAGTGGGATTCCAGTTTTTAAAAATCCACAATTAGATTCATTGTCAAAAACCACGATTAGGCTATAAAAAGTTTGACTAAGTTTAATTACAGGAATACTTCACATGTGCCACTGCGGAAGGAAGTACTCGAGGAAGGATAATTTTCACCGCCACCAAAAGTACGAGTGTGGGAATGTCATAAAACGCTTCATCTGCCCTACTTGCAATAAGGCATTCAGGAGAAATGACACTTTGAAACAGCACTCGGTGATCCATTTTTATGACAAATTGACACTTCAAGCAAGTAATGTGGGATTCACGAACATAAATAAATAAATGCCAAACACAAAATACAATATTTTACAACAGAAGTTTTTATTTTATTTTATTTTTATTTTTTTTAAAGAAATGTTTGTAATAATCTTGCGACCGCATGTTTTTACACTGTTACCACTGAGATTCTTTTATGCCATACCAGTTACTGCGTACATTTGAGGTTCGTGTCTTAGAAAAATAACGATTTCAAAGTAGGGGGATTCATGTTTTTAAAAATCCACAATTTGGTTCATTTTGATAAAGGCCACCGTTGGGCAAAAAATTTTTTTGACTAAGTTTAATTGCAGGAATACTTTACTTGTGCCACTGTGGAAGGAAGTACTCGAGAAAGGATAATTTTCAGCGCCACGAGAAATATGAGTGTGGGAACACGAGACGATTTCTATGCACTTTGTGCGAATGGACTTTTAGCAGGAAAGACGTATTAAAACGCCACTTCCTTGCTAGACATCCAACCGACAAATGGAATTGTGGAATTGAATCTTCTAATCATTGAGAAAAATCATAAAAAATATTTTATTTTTCTTAATGGGCTTGTGAATTTATATTAAATTTTCTATAATAATTAAAATAATGATGTCTTTTAAATTATTTCCAAAAGATTAATTAATCCTGTTAATTTTTTTTATTGAGTACATTAAATGAAAAACATGACAAAACATATGTTTCAGGATATACGGATAATCAGAAAAGCTGTGGAGATTTTGTAATAAAGGAAGAAAAATTAGATCACGAAGAGGAGTTTGATAATTCAAAGGAAGATTTCAAATGGAAACAATCGGTCGTACAACGTATGTCATTTCATTTTAATTAAATACCGATTATTGTAGCGAATTTCATTCTAGTGTTGAAGAAGTACAAATGCACCAACTGCCCGAGGAAGTACGCAAGAATTGGAACGCTGAAACGTCACTTACGCTTCGAGTGTGGCCAAGAGAGACGCTTCGCATGTCAGATCTGCTTCAAGACATTTTTTAGAAAGGACGTTTTGAGACAGCACATGGCCGTTCATACATGATTTTCGTTTTGTGCCTGTTCTATGAAAATCGTGCAATTATTTACATGTCAAAAAATTAAAAATAATTTTCATATTTGTTAAAACTGATTGAGAATATCATCGACAATACAAATATGATAAAACACTTCATGGCTTCAGAAATTATTTAATTTAATACTTGTCAGAAATAATTTTGTTTACTTTAAATTTTAGAGAAACGTTATTTTTTAAGAAATTTTTTAAGGGCAAACTTTTCTTTTAATTGTTGTCTTTTTTTTGTTTTTGTTTTTGATTAGAAAACGTCCACAAATGCGGTAGGTGTGGGAAGAAGTTGAAGAACAGCATAGTTCTCTACCACCATGTCAAATATACATGTGGAGTCGCACCGCAGTTCCAGTGCTCTGTGTGTCTCAAGAGGTTCAAAAGGAAGTTGAACTTGAAAGTGCACTGGATAAAAGTCCATGCATCGAAAAATTATATATAATACATTAGAAATAAGAAAATAAAAGAATACTTTTTTTTTTTTAATGAAAATAATAAAAACTAAAAAAAAACCTTAAATTTATTTATATTATATGCCTGTGATATCCATTTGATTTTCAGTTTGAAAATTTAATAAAACAAACTATTTTCTCTTTTTTTAATAGATAAAGTGAAAAAATAAAAAATTTAGGATCATATCGTGTATGGCGATCAGGTTGAGTATTGAAGGAGTTATTATCATCCAGTACTGTCTAAAGGGTAATTAGCAACAGCATCTAACAGCATTATATGTATTATTTCCAGGTACACTGTACAAATGTGCCGCATGCAGAAAGTGCTACCGATATGCCTCGAGCCTAAAGCGTCACATTAGGCTCGAGTGCGGCAAAGAGCCGCAATTTGGATGCAGGCTCTGTGGGAAAATGTTCAAACACAAGGGAAACCTTAAAGTCCACCTTATAACTCATAATAACAAGCTGACACCACACTTATTCTGACGAATAAAATGTGATTGATGCTATTAAATCAATAAAATCAGCTCCATTATATTTGTTTTATTTTATTTAGTTTTTAAACCTTTATTTTTGTGTTTGAATTTATTTGATTTGCTTTGTGTTGTTAAGGTTAACATTTTTCTTTTTATAGATGAAAAAATTTAAGCGCTTGGATTATGGTACCCTTCTGGGTTCAAACTGCTAGTCAATTCCATATGTTATTTATGAGGAATGTTAGGAATGTTAATGCGAAGCTCCCAAATGGTCTGTTTTACCATAAAACAAACCTGAATTAACATTGTGCGTCAAACCTTTAACATCACGCTAATTTTGAATATAGAAAATAATACGGATGCCACTGTATGTAAATAATATTACACTTGCTACTCGGTTTCAGTCGTGCTTTAAAAATATATTGTTTTATATAAAAGCAATTTAAATCAACAACCGAAAAGTCGATTTTTGTTATAAACACCACTGTCTAAAAATTGAAAATGCTTACACTATGAACTTGAAAGTCAACTTCATTTACTCACAAAATCAATTTTATTTTTGCTTGTGATATTTTACTAAAAGGTTTACATTATTAATAAGTTGTATCATTAAAAAAGTATGAATGGAGATGGACAGGCGCTTAAAAAAAACCATCAAAGGCTTTACTTAAAAAAAAAACAAATTAGATGTTTTGCTTTATAGATAGGTAAAAATTCAATTTTAAGGATTGTCTTTAAAAGTAATTACTTAATCATTATGATCTCAATGGGAAGAGCTTTCAAGAGTGAACTGCCGTCTGAATTTGGTTCGTAGGTTTGTAGTCAAAATGTAAGTACTGCGCTTAAAAAAAACCGTTATATCCATGCCAAACTAGATTATTCATATGGAATTTATTGCGATGGTATTAAATAAATTGGTCTATTTATTTAATTTTTTGTTTTTACTTTTTACTATCAAACCCACTGTATTTTCCTTAACCTCATATCCTCGATGATTGAATCGTATGGAAACGTTTGTTTCAGGTTTTTAACACGACATATGGAGTAGGAGGAGAAAAACATTTTTTCATTGTAATCCTAATTCAATTGTCTTAGCAATTTTTTTTCTTTTTCCTTTTTCAGCTCACTTTGGAAGATTTGTCTGTCCCAACTGTAACAAGAGGTACAAATGGTCATCCTGCCTGTCGCGCCACCTCAAACACGAGTGTGGGAAAGAACCAAAGTTCCAGTGTGAATTTTGCTCCAAGAAATTTTCACAGAAATCCAATCTGAAAAGTCATGTTGCTCTCAAACACCTGCCAATCTAAGGCAACAGCATGCTAATTTAAAAAAAATGGTTTTATTTAACAAAAATAAAAGAAAAATTAGACCTTTGAAACATATTAAATATCCGTTCGTTTGTATGTTATCTTGATTTCTCAGGGAAATAACTGTATTTTAGCCTTAGTATTAATTATTTATGAAATTTTATTGTTAGGATGCTAAAATGTTGATTTTATTTAATATTGTTGTGTTTCAAGTATTATATTTTGAAGGTTTGAGTTGAGGTTTGTTTTGGAAATATTTCATTCTTAATCAGAAATTAAATAAGAGATAATAAAGTAATAAAAGTTGCTAGATGTTTTTATTTATTCTTCACAAACAAAAACAAGATTTACAATACATTTTACATTTGTATTGAAATATGTAGCATTATATTTTAATAGCCCCATCACCAGAAAGGACACGTGTTTAATGTTTATTAAAACAGTATCGTAGGGAAAGTTTTTTGTGGTCTTGACTTGTGATTTCTGATTAAGTAGTCGTCTAATGTGTTTTATTTTGACAGACAAAAGGTTCGTGTGTGAATGCGGAAACAGATATCGCTACCGATCTGGGCTCTACAGGCACAAGAACTACGAATGTGGAAAAGAACCGCAGTTCTCCTGCGCTTTCTGCAGCAAGCGGTTCAAGCAAAAACCCAACTTGAAGATTCACCTGGCTTCCATGCACAATGCCAAGCTCCACCATTCATATATAAAATAAATTATGTACTGATGATTTAGCTTCCAAAAATGAATCTCCCCGTTATTTCTTAAATTGTTTTTTTTCCTTCTAACATTTCTTGTTGTTTAATACAGACAAAAGGTTCTTCTGTCATTGTGGAAATGGATATCGTTATCGATCAAGCCTTTACCGCCACAGAAACCACGAGTGTGGAAAGGAGCCACAGTTTTCTTGTCGCCTCTGCAGCAAACGTTTCACCCAGAAGACGACTCTGAAGAGCCACCTCGCTTCCATACATCACGTGTATGAAATGTCGGGACCAAAGCTTGAATATTTTTTGTGTGGATAATAGAATATTTTATACCAGCTTCATTTGTTGTTTTTATTTACCGGGATAACTGCTTTTTTCCTATTTTTCCCCCTTCTTCGGAATGGTCTGAAGTATTGACCATGAGTTCTGCACGTAGTATCATTAATTGACCAGCAGTAATCTAAAGACATGCAACCTATTATATAATTTTCCTGTTGTTTTGAAAGAGTTGATTTTTTTCCCCAAATGTATTGTGATCCTTTAAATACCATTTACACGATACGTCTAAAACTTTTGCCTTAGTTTAATGCAATTTATTAATAATAATAATAGTAAATAATTTGTTTATATGTATAAATATAAGATTGCCCACTATTATTATTTAATAAGTGATATTTAGCCATCTTTCCATTACACAGATACACAGATAAATAAAAACAAAAATCTGGGTTTTAGTAAAAATGGAAATTTTAAAATTACATTTGTATATTTTTCTTCTATGTTTTGAATTTTTAAACTTTAAACAAAATGAAATTAACCATTTTTTATATTTTAGTAATGTATGGTAAACATAATATAAAATAAATTTATTGAGCATTTTTTAAGTATATCTATGTAAAATTATAAATTAATGTATTTGAATTTGTTTCGTAGCTTCCAAGCCTTTCTGGTGCTGGGATTGCAGCAAGGGCTACAAATACGCTTCCGGCCTGTACCAACATAAGAAACACGAGTGTGGCCAGGCGCCAAAGTTCACGTGTACCCTCTGTGGCAAGAGGTTTTCTCAGAAGTCCAACCTTAAAAGCCACATCGCCAATACCCATGAAAAATTCACCTTCTAATCGTGGCAACCGCTTGTAGTTGAAACGGTTCGACGTTTCATTTGCATTTCAGCTGAACCATGTCTGGTGCGAGTGCGGGAAGAAGTGCAAATTATCTTCCGGCCTGCACAAACATAAGAAGCACGGATGTAGCAAAGGGCCTCAGTTCCCTTGCTTCTTCTGCTGGAAAATGTTTACTGCAAGTCAAATGTTAAGAACCATATGGCTTACATTCATAATGTTTCATGAATAAATCACATTTCAGTCTCTTTGACCTAGTCAATTTTTATTTACCCATTACTAGTTATTTTATTCTGATCGAAAATTTTGTAAAATACATATTTGAAATTAAACTATTTTAATATTAAAAAATTACTTTTGAAAAAAAAAATCAATAATTAATTATTGTATTGCGTTTATGTTTATATAAAGTCATTATTGTATTCCGTTTATATAAAGTCATCTTTTTTTCATTTTTGTTGTTGTTCTTATTTTCTCTTATAGATAGTTTTTGACGGTTGGCAGTGGCATAAACATAATCAACATTTAACTGATATAAAACATCACAATAAAATAAAGTTTATTATTTTCCTTGCAGTGGCCTAAAAATAGGGAAGAAATATAATGTCAGGTGAAAATGAATTAACACAAAATATTTTAAAAAAATCTATAATAAAAACACAAAATTGAAGGAGGAATTGAATTTTTGTCACTGCGTTTTTGTCACTTTTTAAAGTGAAATTTACTGAAAATGAATTGTTTATTTTTATTTTTAAAAAAACACATAACGTCCATTAATAAATCTATTTAAACATGTATCGTGACATTTTCATGTATAGATAATGGTCTGAGTAATTCCAAATTCATCAAGATAGTGTGATTATTGCACACTGTTGTCACATGGTGTTGTAAAGAAGTATTGTTTCTTTAAAAGAAAGCTTTTGAAAAAACAAAACAAAAACAACACAATAATTATGACATATCTGTGAAGTGGATTAAGCGAAAAGAGTGAAAATCGAAATAACAAAACCACTTCAGAAAGCTATAATCTGGACAAGAATGCTCATTTTAATTTAGAGAATTTTATCCACTACTCGATTAAGAAAAAACTTAAAAACTTTAAACGCGACTTCCCGAAAGTTAAAACCCACTTTCCTGTGATGCAAAATCAACTATGTTTATATGAGAAGTCTTAGTGAGGAGTTGTTACATTATTAAGAACCATTTTAACCTGGAGTATTCAGTGATGATGACACGAGACCAAAAAAATACAGTGTAAATTTAAAAAAGACAAACAGTTTTAAATAAATTCATTAAAAAATATTTTTATCAAACACGCGTCTTAATACAAAAATTTTATTACGTTAAGGAAACAAAATATGAGTTTTGTCATTACATTCATTGGAGATTATTTCAAACAAATTATTTCATTTTTATCCTACTATTAATACACACAAAAAACACTCCTCAAACTCATTAAAGGTCCCCCAGCGAAGAATTTTGTTATCTTAAGTTTAATTTTTTTTTCAGGTTAGAGTTTAACATCATCTGATTATTAAAAAAAATTACTCCCGATATTTTCAAGAGTTTTCACATTTTTTAAGGTTCAGCTGCTCAAGAACTATTTTATTATAATTTCTTGTGTAGTGATTATGTACAGATTTAAATTGTTTTAAAATCTCACTGTATTTGTAACAATACATTATATATTGTAAAATATATAAGCCGGGCAAAGTCGAAATATTTAATTTAGTAAAATGTTTCTTTGCAACATTTCCTATACTTTAAATTCTCTAAAATTCTGATTGTTTTACTTTGTTTTTTGAAGATTAGTTTAGCACGACTAGAGTGACTAATAAGAATCAACAATAGAAGGAAAAAAACAATTGAGAAAGATTCTTAAGATTGTCACCCACTGTGATTGATGTATGGTTTGATGAATGCTAGAAACTGAATCCCTAATATGTATTTTTCAATATCATTTATTTTACTTAATGGACAAAACATGGTTTTTTCATTACTGTTATCTTATTTATATTATCTCTCACCTCATCCTGTTTTCTTTCAGTCTGAAACTGTGCCCTAATATGCTTTACTCAAGAACGCACCCTTTTGCCAGAGACAATCAATGTAACATTCTTCCACCATAATCTAAAGCATTTCAGAAGATTTTATTTAAACAAATATTTTTATTTATTTTCTCCCATGCCCTTATATACTCTTTTCAATCTGGCTTCTGAAATTTTCATAGGTGGCAGTTCTCAAAATATAAAATTATATCCACTAGGGCATTGTTAATAATAAGTGTACTATTATTGTTCTACTTGATTTTTCAAATGTATGTCTCTGTAAATCATAATTTGCTTATTTGGAATCTGATGGATTTTCTTCTACTGCTAGTAATCTGATCTCTTATCTGATAGAATTCAGAAATCTTCTGAGACCTTTACTCTTTTTCATGTTTGTAAATGAACTTCTATTAGCTCTTAATTTCTCTCAATTTTATCAAATTCATTCTTTCTGCTTTTATATTTAAAGTCCTACAAGCAGAAAAAAAAAAAAAAAAAATATATATTGCCAACCTTTTTCTCATATCCATGGCTCCCCTATTAATTTTTGTCCTAAATTTAAAAATCTCAGCGTTATTTGTATGGGGTATACTCCAAGTTTACATGGCGTATCCGTGTAAGTTCTATTGTTAAAAATGTCTACTCTAGCCTTATTCTCTTTGACACCTTAGCTTTTTCTCTCCACAGAAAACTAAAGTTTTCAATTATTGAATATCTAATGTGTTCATTGTTTTCAAATAAATTGGAGTTTTAATTACCTATTTAAAATTAAACCAAATAAATGTCCTCAATATCTACCAACTTTCTTCCCCGTTCCTTATCCAAATGTCCCAATCATATCCCGACCATGCAGCATGGGCAAGACAATGGAATTTTCTTCCCCAGGAAGAACGTTATGTTTCCTTGCTGGCTTGTTTCAGGACCACTGACATCTGAATGCTCCAAAAGACAACACCCACAAATATTTCTGTTTCTGTGACTTCCAGCTTTGACAAAACCTAAAAATATTTCTGTTTCTGTTCTGTTCCAGCTTTAAGAAAACCCACAAATACTTCTGTTACATTCCAGCTTTGACAAAACCCTCAAATATTTCTGTTTCTGTAACTTCCAGCCTTAAAAAACCCACAAATATTTCTGTTTATGTAACTTACATTTTTGTCAAAACCACAAATATTTCTGTTACTGTTCTGTTCCAGCTTTGACAAAACCCACAAATATTTCTGTTCTGTTCCACCTTTGACAAAACCCACAAATATTTCTGTTTTGTTCCAGCTTTGATTTCTGTTTCTGTTCTGTTCCAGCTTTGACAAAACCCACAAATATTTCTGTTTTGTTCCAGCTTTGATAAAACATACAAATATTTCTGTTTCTGTTCTGTTCCAGCTTTGACAAAACCCACGAATATTTCTGTAATGTTCCAGCTTTGACAAAATGCACAAATTTTCTGTTTCTGTATCTTTGGCTTTGACAAAACCCACAAATTGTCTGTTTCGGTATCTTCTGGCTTTGATAAAACCCACAAATATTTCTTTTTCTGTTCTGTTCGAGCTTTGACAAGACACAAATATTTCTGTTATTGTAACTTTCAGCATTTACAAAACCACAAATATTTCTGTTCTGTTCCAGCTTTGACAAAACCCACAAATATTTCTGTTTCTGTTCTGTTCCAGCTTCGACAAAACCCACAAATATTTCTATTTCTGTAACGTTCCAGCTTGTTTCAGGTCCATTGGCATCTGAAGCTTAAAAGGACACGAATCATCTTTTCTTTTTCCCATTTACTTTTATTTTTTTTCTCTTCATGCTTTTATTTTAATGCGGTTTCATCCTTCGAAAATAATTGATATTTTAAAGAATATATTATTGCCATTATTGTTTTCTATATTTTGTTATTATTTTTGTATGTTTTAAAACTAAATTTATTGTAAAGATAGATGTAAGGGGGCTTAAAGGCATATTTGTACCTAAATTAATAAATAAATCAGAGAAAACTACGAAAACTTTCATGTATATCATGTAAGGTCACCGACCTGAAAATTGGTCGGATGTTACATTGTGCAGAAACTGTGTTTCTCTGATTCGTTTCAATTGACCAGTTTCAATGACCCCTCGGAAAACACGGCAATACTGTATTTGTTAAAAAAAAATCTAAATCTTTGTGCTGCTAAATTTTGCTCGGAAGAAATTTCAATGGAACAAAACATGGTCAACGACCTCTCTGTTTTTTTTGCCCTTGACATTCATAGTTCCGTACTTCATCTGTCGTCACTGTGTCTTCTTTAAGAAAACGTTACGTAATGAGGAAGTTCATTGAGAAAGATATTAAGAATATGTAAATTATCGCTTTATTTTTGTTAAAAAAATAAAAAAAAAGATCGTCAATGACCTTTGAAAATATGACTTGTGCCCTTGACATACATAGTTCTGTACTTCGCCTTTCGGCACCTTTCTTTCCATGAGGGGGTAGGTGATGAAATAAAATTATAAAATTAATAAAATGTTATGTAATGAAAAAATTTCATACAGAAAGATGTTACGAATATGTACATTATCATCGCTTTATTTTTCTAAAAAAAAGATGGTCAATGACCTTTGAAAATATGACTTGTGCCCTTGACATACATAGTTCTGTACTTCATCACTATCTTTCCGTGAGGGGGATAGGTGATGAAATAAAATTATAACATTAATAAAACGTTTTGTAATGAATAAGTTCATGGTGAAAGATATTAACAATATGTAAATTATGGTTTGATTTTTGTAAAAAAAATATGGTCAATGACCTTAGAATATGACTTTTGCCTTTGAGCTCTCTCACAAAATTAAACAAAGGTAGTTTTAAGATATCTGATAATTATTTCTTATTTTCGAGATTCTATCAAAAATACACCTTGAGTTCAGTAACAAAGAAATGAAAGTACACACGATTTTTTCTATTTCTGTTCCAGCTTTGACAAAACCCACAAATATTTCTGTTTCTGTTCTGTTCCAGCTTTGAAAAAACCTACAAATATTTCTGTTTCTGTTCCAGCTTTGACAAAACCTACAAATATTTCTGTTTATGTTCTGTTCCAGCTTTGATAAAACCTACAAATGTTTCTGTTTCTGTTCTGTTCCAGCTTTGACAAAACCAAATATTTCTGTTTCTGTTCTCTTCCAGCTTTGACAAAACCTACAAATATTTCTGTTTCTGTTCTGTTCCAGCTTTGATAAAACCTACAAATATTTCTGTTTCTGTTCTGTTCCAGCTTTGACAAAACCTACAAATTATAACTTATTTCTAATTTTTAATTATAACTTATTAAATCTTATTTCTCTTTCTATTTTGACAAAACAGATGGATGTTTCTTGTAGGGAGCATCGAGTAATGATATTTACAAGGTAGAATACAAACAAAGAAATCAATTTTTTGACAAAACCTACAAATATTTCTGTTTCTGTTCTGTTCCAGCTTTGACAAAACCTACAAATATTTCTGTTTCTGTTCTGTTTCAGCTTTGATAAAACCTACAAATATTCCTGTTCTGTTCCAGCTTTGACAAAACCCACAAATATTCCTGTTCTGTTCCACCTTTGACAAAACCCACTAATATTTCTATTTCTGTAACGTTAGTCCTAATTTCACACACAAAAATATAATTTATTTCTCTTTCTATTTTGAAAAAACAGATGGATGTTTCTTTTAGGGAGCATCGAATAATGATATTTACAAGGTAGAATACAAACAAAGAAATCAATTTTTTTAAACAAGTAAGCCATGGCGAGTTGTGTCCTCGATGAACATGAACATTTACTAATTGACTTTTTGAAAAAAAATCAAACATAATGTATAACTATGTATTAACTTCAAGAGGTGACGACCTTGGCTATGGCTTTTGTGGTAATGAAAAAAAAAGATTCCGTCAAGGATACGTAAATATGCTACTCTTCAAGCTAATAAAATTCTATAATACGAAAAAAAATCATTTTTCCGGGAGATTTTTTTCATATTACAAATGTTATGGAATGTTAAGAATATACAAATTATCTAGAAGATTTTGCCTAATTTATTTTTTTAATTATTCGAACACTATCGGAACTGTTTCTTTTTACCCTTGGCAGGTAGACCTTTACCAATGAAATTTTTATGGTCAAAGGTTGAAATGGATCAATTAATTCGGTTGACGTGGTACGTTTGTGCTAAAGTTTTCCACGCGTCTGTTGTCGGTTTAATGCCCTTGAACCTGGGAGACTGTTGTGGTCGTGCGACTTGGCGACAGCCGGCTCGGGCTTAGGCACCACTACTTGCGATGTCCACGGACTTTGCGATCGAAGTCACTCTTTCTGGTGGGGGTGATCGTACGATGCGCTTTGCCCTGGAAAGCCCTTTCGCGAAGGAGGGGCCGCGATGACGGTTGGCCGGCCGGGTCGCGTGATCCTCGCTCCACATCTCTTTCTCAACCCCCCTCTTCGTCGTGCTCTTTTTCAACCGACGCTCATACCTAGGAAAAGCTCCTGAAGTACAGCCTCGGTGTATCTGGTGAGTTTTATCTCTCATTTTCTTCCTTATCGGCGACGTTTTTTTCTCCCTAAGAGATACGCAAAAATTAATTTCTATAATCGCACTTCGCCTGATAATTTTTTGCAATTTTTTCGATGATGCAATTCGTTTCGTGCCGTGCATTTGATATTTACCCTGGTCTATTTCTCCACGTTTTGCATTGTGAAATATCGACGCAACATTAGCAAAAAATTTAAAATACTATCATTGATTAAAACCCCAATTACAACATAAAACAAACGTGCGAATTCTGTGAGAATGAACAATCTCGTCTTCTCAAAATGTCATAAAATACCGCTGAATGTTGTTGATTCTTTAATAGCTGCTAGGATCAAATGCGAAATTCCTGCGTTAAAAACGTTCGAGTATGTTAATTTAAAAACTTCTCTCCTGATTTTAGTTGTTGTAAGAGTTGAAAATTACTTTAAAATAGGGTATTCAGTTTTCTAAATGTGAAGTTAAAAGTTCAAACATTTCTTTAGTTATCGGAGCCGGCAACTACTTTAAAATATAGTATTCAGATTTCTAAACATGGTGTTATAAGTTAAAACAATTCGTTAGGGACCAGAGCTGGCAACTACTTTAAAATAGTATTCAGATTTCTAAACATGGTGTTATAAGTTCAAATTTTCTTTAATTATCAGAATTGACATCTATTATAAAGTAGTCTATTCGGTTTTCTAAACGGGTGTTATAGGTTCAAACATTTCTTTTGTTATCAGAATTCGCAACTACTTTAAATTGTTATATTCGGTTTTCTAAACGTCGTGTTATAAGTTTAAATATTTCTTTACAGAGTTGACAACTACTTTAAAGTAGTCTATTCGGATTTCTAGACGTGCTGTTACAAGTTTAAACATTTCTTTAGTTATCAGAGTTGACAAATACTTTAAAATAGTGTATTCGGTTTTCTAAACGTAGTGTTACAAGCTCAAACATTTCTTTAGTTATCAGAACTAGCAACTACTTTAAAATAGTGGGTTCAGATCTGTAAACATGATGTTATAAGTTCAAATATTTCTTTAGTTATCAGAGTTGACGCCTATTTTAAAGTAGTCTATTCGGTTTTCTAAACGTGGTGCTATAAGTTCCAACATTTCTTTAGTTATCAGAACTAGCACCTACTTTAAAATAGTGTATTCAGATCTCTAAACATGATCTTACAAGCTCAAACATTTCTTTAGTTATCAGAACTAGTAACTACTTTAAAGCAGTGTATTCAGATCTCTAAACATTGTGGTATAAGTTCAAATATTTCTTTTGTTATCAGAGCTGGCAACTAGTTTAAAGTAGTGTATTCGGTTTTGTAAAAGTGATGTTATAAGTTCGCACATTTCTTTAGTTTTCAGAGCTGGAAACTACTTTAAATTGTTATATTGTCTAAACGTGGTGTTATAAGTTCAAACAATTGTTTAGTTACCAGAGCCGGCAACTACTTTAAAGTAGTGTATTCAGATCTCTAAACAAGGGCTTACAAGTTCATACAATTCTTTAGTTATCAGAGCTGGCAAGTACTTTAAAATAGTGTATTCGGTTTTCTAAACGTGGTGTTACCAGCTCAAACATTTCTTTAGTTATCAGAACTAGCAACTACTTTAAAGTAGTGTATTCGGATCTCTAAACATGGTCTTATAATTTGAAACGTTTCTTCGTCAAAAAGTCCCTTTTTTATTTAACACTATTGAAAATCAAAATGTGTAAAGAAAAACAAAGTAAGAAAAAGACTCTTTTTAAAAGCTCCATCTCGTCTGTACTCATTGTTAGTTTTGTGAGACGTATCGACCACCTTTGTTACTCATGAATAATCTTGATGGTCTGGGATGAATAACAATTTCAGTTGTTACTGCAAAACTATCGATCTGTTTAAGGTCATCTTAATCTCACAAATGTTAAAGATCTCTACGAATCTATATAATCTATCTCTATAAATTTTTGACTTGTGGCAATTTGTAGACATCATCAAGATGATGACCTTAAAATAGGTCGAAAGCTTGGCAGAACAACTGAATTTGTTTTTAATCCAGTCCGTACCAACTTCGGGATTATTCATGATTGGCGAGAATACTTCCTTTTTTACAAATCACTTTCAAATTTTAGCTACGGTTTTAAACGTGGTTTTAAAAAAATTTACCAATCTTTGGAATTTTTCAAGATGTAAATGTATTCAATAAGTTTGTGTTTATATGCTTTTATATGCCAAATTATGCTTCTGTTATGTTACTTATGCTTTTCTCTTTTTGCTTATACTCTTGTAGTGACCTGATAAGATAAATATATAAATGTATAAGATGATGTATAAGATAAATACATTCATAATTTTCTAACTATCACGTACTAGATATCATAGCGACAAATTTTCATAAATGACTCATAAAAGATCGATTTCTAGGCCTTATATTTGCAGATGCCAACGACGAAGTCATTTTTTTTCTTAAAGTATGGCCGTTTTTGTAACTTTACTGAAATAAATATATTAAAAGTGCTTTTTAAATTTTATAATTTTTTTTAAAATTTCAAGTATGGATTTTGCCCGCTCAACCTTTCAGCTGTCAATAAAATGTTTTATGTCCAGTTTTCTGGAGGGGAAAATACCTAGCGTGTAAATTATCATTATAAAACAGCCCAAAGATAAAAAATTACAATACTATAACAACAGAATATAAATTTGTGTAATATTCTATTGTTTATTTAGATTGTATCAGTGCTGACAATCACTTTTTGGACATCTATGACGGAGCTTTTGCTCTTGTCAATGACGAAAACTTATTTTATTTATAAATTATGACTAAAGACCGGATTTTCCCGCTGTAAAAACCTTCAAAACGTGCAATAAAAATCTCGAAACTAAAAAAATGTTTATAAAGGTATAGATACCATAGTTAACATAGTAAAAACTGTACTGGCATAATAAAATTAATTCTTGTCTTAAACATTATTTATGATATGATTGTTTGTTTTGCAATGAATAGATTGTAGTCATTTTAAAACAATACAAATATTTAATTACTTTTATAATTTAAATAGTATACAACTAGAAAACGGCAATAAAGTAGACTTTAAATTTTATAAACTGCGCCAAGAAAAAATTCTATGAGATAGTTTAAGAAGCGATGAACTTTAAATAGTAAAAAATTAATAACAATACAGTGCATTCTCAAAAAAAAAAAAAAAAAAAAAAAAAAAAAAAAAAAAAAAAAAAAAAAAAAAAAAAAAAAAAAAAAAAAAAAAAAAAAAAAAAAAAAAAAAAAAAAACTAATTTTTTGTTCTGTCAGGTCATACCTCTTGTCTAGAATTATTTATTTGTTCCTACTTGGTTCCGCTATGCTCACAAGCCGAAGCATTCTGGTAAATTCTGGACATTGGCATGGAAAATTTCGGCTTAAATAAATTATTTGTAGGCTTAGAAAACAATAATTATAAAAAAAATGGAAAAAAGCAATTTTGGGCAATAAAACGTAAAAACGTGCAAAATAGAAGTAGTAGAAATGATGAAGGTGGGGTGTATAGATTCACTTTTTATAAATGAAGATTCTACTTCCAGATTTGTTATTTACAAGTTGGAAAAAATTATGTAACAGACCTCTTAAATATATGCATACTTCTTTCAATTAATTATTCTTTTTATGTAAGGTTTTGGTTGAGATAAAAAAGTCAGTGTCACGAACGGGATTCGAATCCACGACCTTCGACTTAATACGCCGCTGTTCTACTACTACTTAAGAAGTCACGATTGATCAAGTGGTAAGAGCAGCGGCGTATTGAGCCGAAGGTCGTGGGTTCGAATCCCGCTCGTGACACTGACTTTTCTATCCCAACCAAAACCTTACATAAAAAGAATAATTAATTGAAAGAAGTAACTTGGTCAATTGACTACTAAAACATAAATGAATTAATATATGCGTACTATTTAATTACTGTAAATTTAATAATAAATTTTATGAAATGAAAAAGTTACCATTGGAGTCTCCAATGGCCCCACTTTGTTAAATTTTTATGGACAATTTTGAAAAAATTCTTTTCAAACCAAATAAAAATTAATTAAAACTGTCCATTTTTTGGAATTGCTATGTAGATGATACATATTTTACGTACATTGTCGGGATCTAAATGAATTTTTCCAATTAATTAATTCTTTACTCCCTAGCATAAATTTTACATTGACACTGAAAGTAATTAAAGATGGTTGTTTAAACTTTTTAGACTTTAAATTTTCCATACTAAATAATCTAATTGAAATAGACGTATATAGAAAACCCATAGCTACAGACATCAAGATACCAGCAGATTTTTCTCATTTAAGGACCCCCCCAAAAAAAAACAAAAAAAAAAACTGCTAGATTTATTTGGCTCAGACCATATGTTGAAACTCCCATTAACACCTCCAATTATAAAAAAATTATAAACAATTAAAACCTTGGCTAAAAACAATATTAAGAAATATTTATCGATAGAAAAAAGTAAAAAGAATAAAAAGCTTACTTAAAAAGGTATGATTTATGAATAATCTAGGATGGGATTTCCGTTGATGATTGTTGTTTTGATGTTTGCATATTTCTGCTATCTGCCATAGTTTCCAACACATAAAAGTAATTTAATAAGCTACTATCATGTCGTTATGAAACAATTACTTCAATCATGTCAGTCATTATCAAAACTGACAGTTTTTTCTTGAAATTATCCGTCACATCATCAGATGTCAAGGACGAAGGCTCATTTTCATTAACTATGATTTTGATATGGTTGCATCTTCCGTTGTCTGAAGCTTTCATTTGTCGCATCTGAATTGTTAACGAAGTTGAAGCATTTTTAATAATTATTCGTAATTCCGTTGTTTTTTCTCTCAGAGATATTAGTTACTTTGCTCCACAAATTTCAAATTCTCCAGCGCATCACTAAACCGCATTTGAACCTCTCTGACATGTTTGCTACCGTATGCATGTTCAGAAATATATATGTTAGTAGATATTATTTCATTTATTTAGCATTTTTGAGAGTTTGGTCATTGTTTTTATTCTGAGTGTGTTTCACGTAGTTAACTTCAGTCAAAACGATGTATTTTTTTCCCTAACCAACTTGATTTATTTTACAACAGTATATACAGGGTGTTCGGCTACTCGTGTTACAAACTTTGCCAGTAGATTCTGAATTCAAAATGGAACCAAAAAGTACTAATTAACTATGGTCCGAATGTCTACAGTTTCGGAGTTATTTCGCTTTTTCTGATTTTTTAAGATTTCACGACCTTGCTTGGAATAAACAATGATAACTCCAAAAATAAAAGGTTTTGGAAAAATTCGTTGAGACCATTGAAAAGTACGTTAAATTTCCAATAAGATGTGATCAATATTAAACTTGTAAACGTTAGTGAAATAAGCGTTTTAGTAGTGAGAACTTTGAAAAATAATAGTTTTTTCAAAGTTGAAAAACTTACTATGGTCGGCGATGACTTCAGCTATTTGTCGGCCCATAAACTTCTTTACTATGGTGATTCTAAACTCTATTTCCAAACCTAGAGTCCAGTAAATTTCAGAAAACGTAGTCCATTTAATATCCTTTTTGTGGTGTAATTGTTTTTTTAATTACTTTTTTCCAAGATGAAGAAATTGATCAAGGGAAAGAAAAAACCGTGGTTGAAGGATTGGTGAGGTGAAACATTAAAAAAATTACTTAAGGAAATTTTGAATGAAATTATTAAACTTTTTTTTAATATAGGGTTTCCTTAAGAATTTTTTTATTTTTATTTATTTATTTTCCACCTTACCAATCCTTCAACCACGGTTTTTTTCTTTCCCTTGATCAATTTCTTCATCTTGGAAAAAAGTAATTAAAAAAAAATTACACCACTAAATAGGATATTAAATGGAGTACGTTTGTTGAAATTTTCAGGTCTCTAGGTTTGGAAATAGAAGTTTAGAATCACCATAGTAGGTTTTTCAATTTTGAAAAAAAAGTTTTTTTCAAAGTTCTCGCTACTAAAACGCTTATTTCGCAAAGGTTTACAAATTTAGTATTGATCACATCTTATTGAAAATTTAAAGTAGTTTTCAATTGTCTGAACGGATTTGTCCAAAACTTTTAGTTTTGGGATTACATTGTTTATTTGTAGCAAAATCGTGAAATCTGGAAAGTGGAATAACTCCGAAACTGTTGAGATTCGGACCATAGTTAATTAGGACTTGTTTAATTCCATTTTGAATGTAGAGTCTAATGGCAAAGTTTGTAACACGAGTTGCTGAACAACCTGTATACATTAATATATAAAATAGATAAAACCACAATAAAAACAACTTAAATAATAGAACCGGTTATTTTACATGAACACCATTATGATTTAAAGTTGGACCTATAGGTACCTTAAAGTAAATATCCTATTTTAGGGCTACCTGCATCAATTATATTAAATTATGAACGTAAAACGTAGAATGGGGTATTATTAGATCAGTAATTTAGTTTTATCTTTAATTTAAATTTTTACTATCGATAAACGGCGGCGTTATTTGTGACGTGATTTCGATATGTTTTTTGTTTTCTATAAAGTAACAGGTACCGTTTCACATTATGGCTAATATTATATTTTTGTTTCTTTTTGCTCATAAATTGAAAATACCTACTTATTAAGAAAAATGTAAATACACGTGACAATGCCCAAGGGGTCAATCTCCCAGCTCTTCAATAGAGCCCCAAAAGATCTTAAAAGGGAAAATCTACGACATGCACAATCGCTCCTGTGACTCGAATAAAACCAAGACGACGCCACATTCTGAAGCGAACAAAAAAGTACGATATCCCAACAAAAACTTAATCGTGAAAAAAGGGCCAAGTTCCAATCCCCCTCCAAAAAAAATTAGCCTATCAATGTAATATGGCCAAGTCCCAAGTCCTTTTCGAATCCCATAACCTGAGAGAACTCAAAAGAAAATATAATGGTTCTAGGCCTCCTCTCAAAAAAGTAAAAAAGGTCATCCTATCAAAGTAGTGATTTTTACATTGTGTTCATCCTCACTTCACCCAAAAGAATATATAAAGGTTCTAGAATCCCCTCACAAAAAGTAAAAAACAGTCAGCCTATCAAAGTAGAGATATTTACATTGTGTCCATCCCCACTTCACCCAAAAGAAAATATAAAGGTTCTAGAATCCCCTCACAAAAAAGTTTAAAAAAAGTCAACCTATCAAAGTAGTGATATCTACATTGTGGCCATCCTCACTTCACCCAAAAGAAAATATAAAGGTTCTAGAATTCCCTCACAAAAAAGTTAAAAAAAAGTCAGCCTATCAAAGTAGAGATATCTACATTGTGTCCATCTTCACTTCACCCAAAAGAAAATATAAAGGTTCTAGAATCCCCTCACAAAAAAGTTTAAAAAAAGTCAACCTATCAAAGTAGTGATATCTACATTGTGGCCATCCTCACTTCACCCAAAAGAAAATATAAAGGTTCTAGAATTCCCTCACAAAAAAGTTTAAAAAAAGTCAGCCTATCAAAGTAGAGATATCTACATTGTGTCCATCCTCACTCCACCCAAAAGAAAATGTAAAGGTCCTAGAATCCCTTCACAAAAAAGTTTAAAAAAAAGTCAGCCTATCAAAATAGCCTGACCTTTATATTTTCTTTTGGGTGAAGTGAGGATGGCCACAATGTAGATATCGATACTTTGATAGGCTGACTTTTTGTTTTCTTTTTTGAGAGGAGGTCTAGAACCTTTATATTTTCTTTTGAGTTCTCTCAGGTTATGGGATTCAAAAAGGACTTGGGACTTGGCCACAATTTAGATATTACATTGATAGGCTAATTTTTTTGGAGGGGGACTGGAACTTGGCCCTTTTTTCACGATTAAGTTTTTGTTGGGATATCGTACTTTTTTGTTCGCTTCAGAATGTGGCGTCGTCTTGGTTTTATTCGAGTCACAGGAGCGATTGTGCATGTCGTAGATTTTCTCTTTTAAGATCGTTTGGGGCTGAGAGATTGACCCCTTGGGCATTGTCACGTGTATTTACATTTTTCTTAATAAGTCGGTATTTTGAATTTATGAGCAAAAAGAAATAAAAATATAATATTTAGCCATATCAAAGTAGTGATATCTACATTGTGTCCATCCTCACTTCACCCCTACTTATATGAGAAACACAGTTCTTTTATTTTTATTGGTTAACACTTGGCCAGTTTCTTAATGAGCAAAGAGGAGTTTGGATTTTTTTTCTTTTTTTGTGAATTCCCTACCATCCCTTCACCCACCTCTCCTGTGTGAGAAAACATGGTGGTTTTAATTCTTATTGAGAAACTGGCCAAGCGTTAACCAATAAAAAAAAAGAACTGTGTTGCTCATAAAAAAGTAGGGATGAAGTGAGGATGGACACAATTTTTTTATATTTTTTTATTTTTTTTGGGATACATGAAAATAAATCAAAGACAAAAAATGCACAATTTTTTTTGTTTTAAACTATTATGTACAAACTATTATCGTTACATTCATGAAAACATAGTATTTTAATGTAAACGAAATTAGCAATTCATGAGTTTTAATAAAAAAATTAATCATAGTTTGTCAGGAAATTTATCAAAACATCTCTTTCTTCTTTTAATTCCTTCAAACCATCACAATTAAATATTTTTTATTAAAACTCATGAATTTCTAATACGGTTCAAGCCTTTTTTTTTATAATTAATAAAAATTACAATGAAACGATAAAAATACATGTAGGAAAAAAACAACAACCAGTGTACGTTTTTTTGGTTTGTGGGTACATAATAGTCCACGAAAATTTCGTTCTCACTGTTCAAATTTTTTTAGAGGACCTTCAGAAAGCAGGTTTGCCGGGGATTCCACAGCATATATATATACGTTTTTTAAAAATATGTGGAGATTATCAAATCCGTCGTCAGTTCAGACATTACGATCCGTGAAAGTGTTGGTTTAGGAACGTGGAAAATTTTGATCGAGTGGGATTTTCCCCGTCTGACGCGTGTCCGAGCCGTTCAAAAAGCAATCCCAGAAAGGTCGGTCACTTATTTGTTTATACAAAAAGTCCATTTGATATCAGTACGAGTTAAGGCCTGCTTTTGAAAACAGATTTCTCGCCGGAAAAAGTTTGTAAACAAGGCTTTCTCAGACCGCAATCCTTCTTGGATTTTGTAGGATTTTCTTCCTAATTCTGTTATATAGTAACAGCCTTTCTTCTACTTCATAAAAAAAGGTAACAACAAAATAAATAATCCTATGAAATTTTTGAACGGGAGAAATTGGTTTGTTTTGTAAATTTTTGGTGTTCGAGCGTTAAATTTTATTGACAATTTTTTGTTCGGTTGATAATTTATGTACAATTATATGTGGATTACATTTATAACATAAATATGGAAAACGACGGGACTAATTCACATCTTTATCAATAGTATTTTGTTATTTTATAAAATGTAATTTTTTATAATTTGTAGATGTTTTAAAACAAATATTCCATGTGGTTGTTTTTAAGTTCCTGCTTTATTTTTACATTAAATTTTCTGGACGTTCGGGAATTTACACAATCAGAATCTTATGTTATCAATACAATGCAATTACAAGTAAAAAAGCTGACGATAAGTGTTTAAAAACCCCATTTTGCAAAATAATTTTTTTAATAATTATTATTACTCCTATCTGGCAACGGGTCTAATTCACATCTTCGTCAATAGTATTTTGTTATTTTGTAAAAATGAAATTTTTTATATTAATATTTTTTTATAAATTGTGGATTTAAAAAAAAAATTCCATGTGGTTTTTTTAAGTTTCTGCTTTATTTTTACATTACATTTTCTTGACGTTCGGGAATTTACACCATCAGAATATTATATTATCAATACAATATAATTACAAATATAAAAACCTGACGATAAATCTTTAAAAAATCCTTAACTAAATAAACTTTTGGAAAAATGTAATTCTCTTATATAAACTTTTTTTATAATTTGTGGATTTTTTAAAAACTTATTCCATATGATTTTTTTAAAGTTTCTGCTTTATTTTTACATTAAATTTTCTTGAGGTTTCGGGAATTTACACCATCAGAATATTATATTATTAATACAATACAATTACAAATTAAAAAAAAAACCATTTTGCATAATAAAATTTTTTATATTTATTATTATACCTATCTGGCAACGGGACTAATTCACATCTTTGTCAATTTTATTTTGTAAAAATGTAATTTTTTTATATTAATATTTTTTTACAACTTGTGGATTCTTTAAAAATAATTCCATGTGTTTTTTTAAGTTTCTACTTTTATTTTTACATTAAATTTTCTGGACGTTCGGGAATTTACACCATCAGAATCTTATGTTATCAATAGAATACAATTACAAATAAAATACCTGACGATAAGTCTTTAAAAAAAACTCATTTTGCATAATAAAAATTTTAATATTTATTTTTATAACTATCCGTAATTTGAAAACACGTGTGTATATTTGTACAAATATATACATCATACATCATTTTTCTTTCGTAGAGAAATATTTCTTTTAACGACACTTAATGTAATAGTTGTAAAATATTATATTTACTTTAATATTTAAAAAATATATTTACATTGGATTGATTTAAGTCTTATTTACATTAGTATGCGTTGTAGAATAGAATAGTTCAAACATTAGAAAATTAGTTTAAACAAATTTTTTAACGAGGTTCTTTTAATTTGGCATTTATTAATTGGGAAACAGGAAAATAATTATTGTAATAAGTGCGGGTTTGACAGGATAACAATGGAAATATAAGCGAGAATAGGCGAATCTGCAATTATAATTTTTGCAAAATACTTATTAGTAAATTTGCCATTTCTTTTTTTGAAAGAATTAAGGAGGATTTTTTTTTATAATATACCTTTATTATAATATAACAATGAGAAAATACAACTAACCTTGCATTGTTATGATTTGTATGGTTTTTTTAACGAGTGTTCGCAACAGCAAAGGCCACATTCGGGGTGCTGGCGTTTTTGAAAAAAAAGCCCCTTTTGTAAGTATGTCGGGTTTGAATGCAGGGCCGCTGGATTCGAACCCGGAACCTTTGCCGTACAGTGATGAACGGCCTTCCATCGTCTAAACCTTGGCGGCCACCGACACCCCCTGTTATGTTTATTATTATTATTATGATTGATTTCATGCCTTTTTGTTAACAGCCTCTTGTGAAAAGCATAGATTTTTGTAGAGCTTTAAAGAAATATTTTGTTTGTGAGAACATTTGCCAAGGGAAACGGGGTGTGATGGACCTGCAGTTTCATTGACAGACTCACTGAATATGGCGAATAGCCGCAGAGTGGGCAGGATAAGGATGTTTTAGGAAATAGACAAAATAATGGAGCCTGCTAATAAAAAATTGACATCGAGGGAAAAGTTTAATCTTTACATGAAAATATAATGACTAAAAACTTTTAAAATATTTAATTTTTAGCTCAAAATTTAACATTTTACAAATGTATATTATTATTTTTACTTGTAAATTTTATTAGAAGAAAAATTTAACTTTGCTGTCTCAGAATATCTTGCTAGTATATAGTAATTTTTTCAATTTGTTATTAAATTTTTTGTATAATAAATCTTAATGATTACTAATAATTAGTAGGCGTTGTCTCGTTTTGTACATGTCATCTAGGACTACGTTTCAAAAATCTCAATCTACCCCGCAACAAGCGTTATAAAAGAACTTTTCTTTACAACCGCTAATTAGATCCTTACCGATCCTCTCATGGAGGCACACTGAAGATGGCGAAATGGAGACCAACCCACCGAGGACAGGCAGACCAAGATGATCGGGAAGGATCAAATTACATTTCACATTCCCGCAGACCACAGAAAGAAATCTAACGATTTAACCGCCGATTGTTTGAAGCTGAAATATTCCTTTAATAAAAACCTTCCATATGGAGTATATGGTCGAGTTTAATCATAGTCCTAGATGGCATCTAGAGAATTAGAAACAGCTCGATGTACATATTTAAATGTTAAAACAACAATATCTTTTGAATAATGATAAATTATGAGTTTAAAATTAAATTTAAAATTGTAGCTCTAAAGATTAAACTACGCCGTCAATTATCTCAATTAATTATTCTTTTTATGTCAGGTCTTGGTCGAGATGAAAAAGTTAGTGTCATGAGCGGGATTCAAACCCAGCTATTGAGCCGAAGGTCTTGGTTCGAATCCCGCTCGTGACACTAACTTTTTCATCTCGACCAAGATCTTTCATAAAACGAATAATCAATTGAAATATGGCGTTCGTTAATCGACCTGCAGATAATCTATGTAGGATTCCAATCTTCGTAGAGGTCGTTAGACTGTCTAATGACCTCTACGGAGATTAGGACCCTACATCAATTGAAATAATTAACATGGTCAATTAGACATAAATAACACATAATATAAATAACACATTAGACATAAATAACACATAACAACATAAATGGATTAATATGCCCTCAATGTTGTTTTTATAATGCGGTTTGATAATTTTTTTAGTATTTTCTAAAATATACAACTGTGCACCGGAATGCGCTATGTAGAACAAACCATCGGGGATGATGGTGATGTTGATGATAAGGGAAAATGCTAGGAAGCGGTTTTGTATGCCCCAAGCACTGCAGACTGGCTTATTGTACTTTTTCTTTGATCCTAAGTGCAGTTCAATTGACTCGATTTTTCTCTTAAAAAGTAGGCCATTGACTGTTATTCGTGTGATTCGTTTTCCCGGTTCTCCTTGGTACCCTAGATACTCCTCCTCTTCATAGCACAGTCAAACGTGATCATTATTGAACATGTTTTGGCGCGCGTTTAGCCATGAAATTTGGTCAATCAATGTTTAACTTTATGACCAAATTTCGCTGTATTTTGTGTTGTTTTATAAGCGAACCGGCCTCAGTCCTGGAGTTCCAAAGGTCATCACCGGTGTTGTGTTGTTAACAATATCCGTCACAAGTTATTAAGGTGGTGATAACATTAATAAACACTTTCAATTCTGCTTTTCCCTTGAAGTATTTTGTTTTGATTTACTTTTATTCTTGTGTACTTTTCTCTTAATCAAATCAGCCAGGCCAAAAATCAGATGACATCGTTCAATTTAGCTATACCTCAACTCAGACGACTACATCGCTATTAATATCATTGCATAAACTTCACTATCCTGTCTTCTATTCATTTTGATTGCAGTTTATCGGCCTAAATTAAAAGGATAAAAGAGATTTAATTTAAAAAAAGATTAAAATTTCTCACCCTTGGTTTTCTCACACCAGCTGATTCATCAGAGACCTTTGGACCTATAGTTTTAAAATTTTAAGGAATATAGCGAGAAATCTAGTCCGCAATTCACAGAAAATGACTTTTCATAAACTGCTCGATCGTAATTTACCGCTTCACTTTGGTACAACATAGAAAACTCTTACGTCTTAATGTCTTAAACATACGTCTTAAAAACAAAGTCGACAATTTTCATTCTTGCCCTAATGTTAATGAATTATTCCCTCCAAACTAAAACTGCATTTTTTTTCTAGATCATCGTAAATTGTCCTTTAGTTTTTCAACAGGTATTAAATCTGGTTACTGGCTCTCTGATTTTATACGTACTAGGTCAATAGCCTAAAATAGCTTTTGTCAACTACAGAAGCTGAGATTCACGCCATCGAGAGATGTACTCAACTCAACTTGACTAAAGGGTACAAAAACAAGAACATAGCTATCATGTCAGATAGCCAAGCAGCCATCAAAGCACTAAGCTCAAATCAAAGTTCAAAGATGGTATTGAACTGCAAAACCAAATATTAGGTGCGCAGAACAAAGTCAGCCTCTGCTGGGTCCCAGGTCACATGGGAGTAGAAGGCAACGAGAAAGCATACACCCTTGCACGAAAAGGAGCTGCTACACCGCTGATAGGACCCGAACCCTTATATGGCATAGGAACACATACTATCAATGAGTATCTCAGACAGAAGGACAAAAAGAAAATGAAGAAACAATGGAATTCACTCATTGGACACATCCAAGAACCTTCTAACAAATTTCGGAAGAAAAGAAATTACAGAATGTGTCAAAGGAAGCAGGAATAAACTGCGAATCCTAATAGGATTCCTAACAGGACACTGCAAGCTAAATGGACACTTAAATAATGGAATAATCCAAGACGGCACATAAGAAGAGGCAGAGGAGACACCAACACGCCTACTAACAAAGAGTGGTGCTACACTTGCCCGCAGGAGGAAGTGCTTTGGAAAGTACAATGTGACCTTAGAAGAGAATCAACCATTGAAACCGGGCTTACTAATGAAGTGCCCTGATGAAATAGGACTCACCGGTATGCTTTAGGCAGAGAATGGGGGGATACAATAGCTCTTAAAGGGCGCAGTACATTACACACCGACTATTACATCAACATCTACATCTAACTCCAAGAAGTAAAGCTTCCTCTTGTGATGATGATACCTGGACTTGTCCATGCGAAATGTGCTTCTTACATTAGATCTCTCCTGCTTCATGTATTCAATATCTCACTAAATACTGGAGTTTTTCCCAGTCTGTTGAAACAAAGCAGTGTTCTTCCTGTACACAAGCCGGGAGACACGGATGTATAACCTACAAATGGGGTCATTATTGAATCTATGTTGTGTAGGTGTTTTCTCGGATTCTAGTGACTGGTATGTAATACTATCATTCTTTTAGGTTTTACCCATATTTGCTAGTTTTGGTGAAGGTTCTTTAATCATGAATTGACTTAGTCTGGCACCTCTGGTGTTGGTCCGTTTGTTTTTGTGGATAGGTTCTGAGAGGAGCCTGATGGCGTTATCCCAAGTATCTGGGCAGATCCTCTTCTCGCCAGAATCTTCGGGAATAGAGCAATCCGGGATGAACGTTGTAACAATAACCCTTCCATCGTGATGGACATTCTAACAATAAGTATCGTCAAGGATGCACATTCAAGCAGTATGTTTTCATCCATGATGAATATTCGAATAAGTAGGTAGGTACATGCTCATGATGAACTTTTACAAAAAGGAGCTGTACTCACCAACATCTAGTACAGATTTGCTCCTTTAATGAAATGTTTTCCTTAGCTCAGGACCGACACGCATCTGGCAAGTTGATCATGAACGTTTTTGGCAGATTTCAATTTGAAAATTTAATTTTTAAGTGTTAAATATATCTATAGAAAAAATAGAAATGGGAGTAGAGGTTGCTGTCACTAGGCGATGTTCGACGCATGCTTTCTTCCTCTGAGAATGCTACAGAAGCGCGAAAAGGCCGACCAAAGGACGGAAAACGGTTCTTCTTGGTTGGGGGGCATCAGCCAGAAAAAAGACATCACGTGAGGTTATCTCGGACGAGGAATTAGCAGAATAAAAAAGGTCATGCAATTCGATAAGGCGATAACCGTATGGGACCATTTAGAATGATGGCCTTGAGGTCACTGTTCTGGCATTTTATCTTTTAATCGCTGTGTTTCTCTGAGACTTTGTACCGCGGTGAGATTTTCGGAGATAGGAAGTCCTCTTGAAACTGGATTAAATGGGTGGACGTCCTGATTGTCCGTTCTGGTGTGTAAGCCCATCACGCGTACAAACACGAGCAAAAGTGATAAACGTTTGACAAAACAGTCAATTTTATTCGATCTGCAAGTAAATGATTTGTTTTCATCATCATTACTGCACTGCTTGGGAAAGGGGCAGACATCAAATATTTTCAGTTGCTAATATCATAAATATTCAATCATAAGCTGTTTTTAATATTTATTCCGGTGAGGTGATCAGTTGGATTCGGTGACTAGATGAGATGCTAGAATATCCTTAACAGAAGTGAAACAGCGAATTCCCACATTTCAAGACCCCCTCGGACATGGCTATGGTACTATGCGATTCTCCTCATACTGGAATATTCACGGTGATTTTTTTTACCCTTGCGAATTCTTGGGTAATCAATAAAAAAGATCTTGATAATTCATGTTTTTTCTCTGATCAGGCATTAGTCGTTATCAGGAAACGGAATCGTACTGATGAATATGTGTTTGTCTAAAAAAAATCTCCGGATCGAGTATCTTAAGTAGGGCAGATCTGATATTTCCATGAGGGGAAAATTTGGAAAGTCAACTGAAATCACGCAAACGAAAAAATGACCCATTTTTTGACCATTCTATATCAATGAATCGATGATGAAAAATTATCTTAATTGTTAAATTAAATCTATAAAATTAAATTATTTTCCAATTGTAATATTATTTCCTCGAGAAGTTTCAAATAATGTAAATTTTTAAAATAGTCGTAAAACTGTCGATAATTTTGCTTTCAAATTTTCTATCCTACATACATTCAATTTACCACTTATTATTATTTTTACAAATGAAAAATTTGTCACGTTCTGTAGAGAGATATTCTCTAGTTTCTGAAAATTTCCGAATAGTAAATTGAATATACATATCGCAAGTAAAAATTATTATACATATTTATAAATTCAAAACAAAATTGTTGACCGCCAAAGTCAATTATTACAACTATATTATTATATACACTAAATATATTAATGTAGTTGTCTATTTTAAAACTATCGAGGCATCCTTCACCCCCGAATTAAAAAAAGATAGATTAGATAAATTGAGTGAATAAATAAAGTGAGTGAATGAGAGGGAGAGAGAGAATGAGAATGAGAAAGAGAGTGAGTGATTCTGAGAAAGAGAATGAGTGAGAGAGAGAGAGAAAGAGAGAGAGAGAGAGAGAGAGAGAGAGAGAGAGAGAGAGAGAGAGAGTAAGTCTGTCTGAGAAAGAGAATGAGTGAGTGAAAGAGAATGAATGAGTAAGTGGATTAGAAAGAGGGAGAGATAGAGAGAGTGAGTAAGAGAGTGAGTGAGAGAGAGAGAGTAAGTCTGTCTGAGAAAGAGAATGAGTGAGTGAAAGAGAATGAATGAGTAAGTGGATTAGAAAGAGAGAGAGAGAGTATGAGTGAGTAAATGAGAGAGAGGGAGCGAGATAGAGTGTGAGTGAATGTGAGTGTGAGTGATGTGAGTGAGTGTGTGTGAGTGTGAGGAATTGAGGGACTATGAGTGAGAGAGTTTGAGTCTGAGAAAAAGAATGAGTGAGAGTGTGTGNGAGTGTGAGAAAGAAAATGAGTGAGCAAGTGAATGGGAGAGAGGGAGAGAGAATGAGTAGGAGAGTGAGTCTGAGAAAGAGAACGAGTGAGAGAGACAGAGAGTTTGTGAGTGAGTGAGAGAGACAGCGAGTTTGTGAGTGAGTGAGAGAGAGATAGAGTGAGTGTGAGAAAGAGAATGAGTGAGTAAGTGGATGGGAGAGAGAGAGAGAGAGAGAGAGAGAGAGAGAGAGAGAGAGAGTGAGAGAGAGAGAGAGATAATAAGTAAGAGAGTGAGTGAGTCTGAGAAAGAGAATTTATGAGTGAGAGAGAGAGAGAGTGTGTGTGTGTGTGTGAAAAAGAGTGAGTAAGAGAGAGAGAGAGTTTGTGTGTGTGAGAAAGAGTGAGTGAGTGAGAGAGAGAGAGAGAGAGAGAGAGAGAGAGAGAGAGAGAGTGTGAAAAAAGAGAGAAATTCATTTATTTAAATTATACTTATAATTAACTTCACTATTTTTCGTGGTCCGCTTGACCAATTATTTATAATTAACTCAAATTAAATTATAATTTAAAATGAATTTATGGCATAAATGATGCAGAAATATTGTTGTTTATGGGAAAAAGTTATTGTTACAAAAGCCAAGCTGTTTTTTCTATGAACGTACCACCGGGCCATTGTTTACTCAAGATAATTTTTTCCTTTGGTCGGCATTGCTGTTGTCTGATCAAGAAAACGTGTCGTGCAAACAACGGAACAAAAACAAATTGAAATGAGTCGAACAATCCGAATTAATTGTCCACCGGGTTAAAAGTCGGCGAGCATACCATACCGTTCGCGATATCGTGAAGTAGGAAAAAATATATTTTTCACTTTGTATCGTCGAAATAATGAAAACATCTACATTAACCGACGTCTATCATGCGGTATATGATGTATATCGTGCAAAAACGCGCTGAGGGAGGATTTCTTGACCTACGGCATCGGAAGTTGATGAAACCCTTTGCTCCACATAGCCAAAGTTCGTCTTGATTTCATCAATGTTAACATGATATTCGGCCGGCTTTGACGCGAAAGAAAAGGGTTACGAAAAGGAAAAAAAATAGGAGAAACCGAATTAGAAGGTCTCCATAGAAAGGACGGGCCATCGACCTCTTCGCAGATTGACGACGGGAAACGAGAGCGATGACAACCGACATTCATCTATCCTTTTAGAAACAAAGAAAATTAAACAGCTCCAATAATTAAAGGCTACATTTTTTTAAATTATTTTAAACGTGAGATCAACAAAATTATAAAGGGCAACGAGGACGGACCAATAAAAAAATCGTAATCGAAAACAAAGTAAAATAACAGTATAAAATTTTAGACATATTCTATGTACCTATGCATTATAAATTAAATAATTAAGTGTTTCTTATTAAGAATAAGTAATATTTTTAAACTTTTTTTTTTAAATTTTATTCGTAGTCTTTTGCAATTATTATACCCGGATAATTCTTTTCAGTTCCACAAACCAATATTTAAAATAGGTCTTTCAATTAATTATTCTTTGTATGTAACGCCTTGGTTGAAAATGAAAAAGTTAGCGTCACGAGAGGGATTCGAACTCAGTTCGCGATAGCTCTAATGGTTATAGCAGTGGCGTATCGAGCCGAAGGTCGTGGGTTCGAATCCCGCTCGGGACAGTAGCTTTTTCATTTCAACCAAGACCTTACATACAAAGAATTGAAATAAGTAATTTGGTCAATCAGACCACTAAACATAATAGATTTAATGGTCATAATGGATGTATTTTATCAGATATTTGAAAACTGGCGGTTATTTATTGTTTGGTCTCCAAAAGAAACATCTTGGAAGTATTTGATGATGAGGAATGTAGTCAAATAGTTCTTTTTTTGTTTATCGCGTCCAGCTCAACTTTATGGATCCTACAAATCAACCATTTGTGATAATTATAAACTTCAAAAGGCAAAGAGTCCGAGTCCGAGACAGAAAGAAACTCGGAGGCAAAAGTGGTGAAAATAGTTTTTCCCGTCGTATTAGAGACGCTTTCCCATTTCTTTGGTAGAGATCGATTGTATTCAGCTTTCAGATTTTCACACCAGTAGTCTAGAATCTCCTCTAACCGGACGAATAAAAAAAAAATTGGTTTTTAAGAATAAATAAATTTCAATAATTGTACAAAAAATTGCGAATTGACGTATAACATATACATTCTGGCGTGTTGTACTACTTAAATGGTCTAACTGTTTTACAGCTCCACCTGAGAATAGAAAGTAGGTGTACGAGATTGAAGCAGCACGGTTCTCCTGCAAATTCCGACGAAATTGCCTCCTAAGGGAGAAGAGAAGAGAGAAAGAAAGAAAAAAAAGAATCACTGCTTTAATCCCGTTGGCTGGCTGCTCGTTCGATTACCACAGGCCAGACTAGAAACACCCAAGCAAATTATTTAACGGTGACTAGCTTTTATGAGGAAGAAACTCAGCTTCTTCTTTGTTTAAAAGAGATACGAGTAAGAAAAATTGTCAGACGGGTGTTAAAAGGGCTACAGTGCACAGTTTTGTCTTGGGTCGTTGAAAAGCAGCGGTTGTGAAAAATTTGCTGGCATAGTGCTGATCAAAGATCTTATAACTATTTTTATTTATTACCTGCTTAACATTATGAATGTTCAGGCGTTGACACGGCACTCATCAGTGTAACGTAAAGGTTTATTTTTCAAAAACATCGCCACCCCGAGGGTTGATATGACCTCTGCTATTGAGTACCCTCGTTAAAAATATATGAATCCACACGTTCAGGAAGCCTGACATTCTAATTCATTCACTGCATGAATAAAAGTTCAAATACAATAACAAATTATCAGGACAACTAACAATTATCAAAAACTTATAATACAGGCAACCACATAAAAAAATCAACTGTATAAGATTAAATAATAATAATAAAGTGGGAAGTTTATGGGCCGACAAACAGCTGAGGTCATCGCCGGCCCTCTGCGTGTTTTCCTTCTTTTTCTCTTCTTTCGTGCGTATTTTGTTTTAAACTGCAGCCATTTAAACGACTGGATCTGGTTAGTGACTTTTTTTTTCAAATATATATTACGTTGATATCCTAGAATACTAGTCTCGTTTGTACCAACAGGTTGTCAAATACAGAATCGAAACAAAACATACAATACATATATATACATCACCACAAACATAGTGGTCACATCCCCCCCCCCCCCGAGTACTCGACATTCCTCGGGGCGGGGTTATAAGCAACCCCTTCCTTTCACGCTAATAAATTACTTTTACTCTCCAGACGTCACACGCTCACCCCCGAGTACTCTATATTCCTCGGGGATGGTATAAGGTTAAATAAAATGATATAATACATAAATAAAATAAATAAAAAGTTAAAATAACAAAATTGTCATAGTACAATTTCCATTTATATAGTCAAGTTTTACTCATGCAAACTAATTCCCATAGCTTTTGATATAAAGTGGTATCCACCGTCAAACGTTTGCTTGAAGATCCATTCAGTAGGTTCACGAGGCTTGCCGGTCTGAAGGTTTATAAACCTCATTAAATTAAATAAACGATGATGAAATTAAATTAAATCAAATGATATGAAAGGTCCTCCTTTTCGGCTAAACGGCATAGAGAGCAAAACGTATTAAGGTCAATCTGGCGTATCTGCTTGGAAATAACAAATTTTAAGAAATATTTATTACGCTAAGGGCCTGAACTGCGGTGTTCAATCCTTTTTGAAAAGATAATTCCTACTCAGAGTAAGCTGATGTAAGTAGTAAGTTGAAGGAGTTCTATAACCTGATGATGAGTTAAAAGCTCGAAATCCGGATCATTGAAAACAACTTGATGTGAGTAGGAACTATCTTTTTAAAAAAGGAAGACTATATATCTCAAAAGGAGCCCTGTTCAATAGCTGGGCACGAGCGCAATAAAGATTCTAAAACGATGAATAATATTGCAACTACTATAATTAAATTCTTTTAATTTAGGTCTTTTAAGGAATTCTCGTATAAGTCTGTAAGATAAACTATAGACTATTTCTGAAAACAGTCGCATTATTTATTACTCGGGGTAGTCAAAATTCTGGGTACTCTATTTTGACTCATAACTGGTACTTACAGATCCCGAAGAAATATGACTTACGACAGTTTCAATGGGGGGGGGGGTTTATTAGGGTTCCAGTAAGCCAAGATATTTTAAGACCCTACACCGGAACGCAATGTAATAAAGAGAACTTGTAACTATAGAGCAGGGCTTTCCTAACTTTTTATCCAGCGGACACCTTTAACAGATCATAATCCAGGGCATATATATACATACCCAGGGAGTATTTAAAGTTAAGATACTTAAAGTATATGTAGTAAAGTTTTCTAAATTAGCCAGTCGATTCCTCATTAGGTGATGGAAAATGAAAACAAACATTAGATTGACATGCGGAACACAAAAATCATATTGGACAGAAGGGAATTAATAATTAATTATTAATGAATTAATGGGAAGAGTGAGGTTGTTTTAGCCTGCAAAACTTGGTTATGTTGGCTTTAATCGTTGTTAGCTGGAGACTGATGACTGATTCAGCATTTGGACAGCTTCGGTGTTTAGTTATGGTGGCTGTATAGACAGAAAATCCGGATTCTTATAGGTAATTTGTAGCTGGAAGACGAACAAGAAGAAAATCAATTAAGGCGCGTTCGTTCAGTGAGTTTTCATTGACAGCTTTTGGATGAGTTTTAATGAAAGTTTGAGAATTAGCCAGTTCAGTGCGCTTTCTCATGAAAAAAATCTGCTTTTCCCGGAGCTCTGGGTGTTTTCCACTCTCAAAATGACGACGAATTTAGCTGAAATTATTGAACCGGAAAGACTTTCGTACAAATCACACAATGAGCTACCCTCGTCAGCCTCCATACATACCGAATTTAAGTAGCTGTTGTGGTACCTAAGCATTTTTTTCCAATTCCACTGGCATGATATGATTAATAATTTAAACAGATTCATCCAATACTTTCTTAAAAGAGGCTGGCATTCATTTCATAGGTAAAGCATGTCCGTAGACGATGATTGATGCTGCAAAATTAAAAAAACTTTTGGTTTTCACTCTTCTTGGCTATTAGTTTTTAATTTTATTTATTCATTCTACGTTTCTTTAAGTAGTTATTTATATTTCTTGACGTTCGCGGACCCCCTAGTCAGGGTAGGAGTTTGGGAAGCCCTGTGGAGTAAGGAGTGCATCAAAGACGTGCGTTCTACGGCTGGATGTATTAGCTGTTGATAATGGGTCCGTTTCGGCTCGTTGTTTTTTAGCGATTAGCTAATCAAATTCTTCCCAGCATTGTTGACACCCGAGGGGAGATGTAGGTTTTTTCCCCCTTACGTATTCAACTGGTTGTCATGTCACTCGGGTCGTTTTCACGACCATCAGGGATGATCATGAACTGCCCCCCTCCAGCGTCGTCCTTGCGCCAGGGGTTATCACAAAACCGAATGAAGACCGGTCGGCCACAGCGGAAAATTCGCAATCGGGCTCAGACTGTCTTCGGGTTTACGACCCAGCTCGTTTTTTTTATTACACGTTTTATTATTTATCCATCGACCCCCCCCCCCCACAGTGCCGAATTTGCAGTGGATTTGGATCGTCCGATTCGAAATTAGAGCTTTTTAAATATGGACAGGTAAGTTCGTTATTTTGTGCAAATGTGTAAAAAAATAATTCGACAAAGCTTCCTTTTTCCTATAGTTTCATTAAAATATCTATTCGTATATTCTCAATAAAGCTTATTTTCTACCCTATACAATAAATATTCTAAGTTGAGAAAAAAATCAGGGATGAAACCAGTTATAAAGAAAATGGAGGGTATATATACCCCCATATATAGGGGACTTTGAACTTTGACTTCATCAGGACTTAGAAACTTTAATTAATAATTTTGAAGCCCTCGTTGGTTATAGATGCATAAGTGTTCAATCTGATGCCTAAGTACCTTGCGATTTCAATATTTAATCTCGTTCTGCTTGATGCTTGAAACGTGGTTGCTCGATGCTTGAAACGTGGTTGCTCGAAGGCTTCACGATGGATGTCTTTTCTTTCTAATTGACCTCTTCCCTTATAGTTTTCCTAATATATAATTATAATTTAAAGCCGAACATTGATTTTTCGGTCGTTGTTTTATTTGTCTGTTTGTTTTAATATTTGTAAAAAAACGTGGCTTCATGCTGAACGGTCGGTCAGAAAATTGGTCGTTTCTTTTTCTCCGTTTTGGTCCACCGGCCACGAGAAGACTTTGCGCACCTGCCTGAGAAACCTTAAGCACAGGAGTGTTTAATCGTTAACTGTTTTTTTTTTCAAATCGTGAAGAATTGAAAGGAAGAAAAGCTGGACAAAAGATAAATACCGGTATTTAATTAGCAGTGAATGATCAAAAATTGGATTTTTTTGCGAATCCCCCCCCCCTCAAGCCAATGGAACATTCTCCAGCCTTGGCCCCGAAGATAGACTTTTATCACAATTCTTAAATGCAAATGAATCAATCAGATAAGGTTTTTTTTTACGAGAGTTCGCAACATCAGGCGCCATATCAACCCTCAGGGTGCCAGTGTTTAAATAAAAAAAAGAAAGCCCATTTGTTAGTATGTCTGGCCGCTGGATTCGAACCCGGGCAGATAAAGTTTAACCCTTGGGTTTAAGAGCGACATAAGCCAAAAATGTGATCTCTGGTCATTTTAAACGGACTTTGTCTGAACAGACTGGTCAATATTTCATGCCATTGTTCATTTACACAAATTAATGAATACATCTGTAAAAAATAATAAAATTGTCTTTAAAAAAATGATAATGCAAACACCATTTGTCCCAATGGTGAAAATTTGTTTTCTTTATTAGTACTATAATAAATAACTGTAAATTGTTCAGAATTTTCTATTAAATTTCTAGGGTTTGTGTTAAATAAGAGTGTAATTTCTCATTTTGGACTTTTTGTTACAACGTATTTCAATAACACCTTTTTCAATACAGCCTGTGAATCTTAGGATATTATTTTGATTCGAAATTGTGTAGTAGTTGTTTTTGAAAAAAGACATTAAAAATAAAATTTTTTTCATCTTCTTGAATAGCAAAATTTATTAATTTAAGTTAAAATTCGGGGGGGGGGTTATCAAAATTTTCCAAGAAAGAAATAGAGTCAATTTGGTATAAGTACTATTGAAGAAATTTACTTTCCATTTTTTTTTTACAAAATGGCAGCCGATCCATATAATTCTTTATTGTGAATTTTATCTTTCGAATAAACGACAAATTCTACTTATATTCCTTCTATATTTTTAGAGGTTTGTACTAACATTTAAATTTCAATGGAACCACCACAGTAGCAAAATATCAAAAATTTTATCAACAGATCTATGCTGGATGAAAAACGGTTATATCTATCTTTGTATCCAGGATTTTCTATTAAATTTCTAGGATTTGTGTTAAATAAGGGTGCAATTTGTCAGTTTAGACTTTTTGTTACAACGTTTTTGAATAGCACCTTTTTCTATACAGCCTGTGAATCTTAGGATATTATTTTGATTCGAAATTGTGTAGTAGTTGTTTTTGAAAAAAGACATTTAAAATCTTAGGATCTTAGGATATCATTTTGATTCAAAATTGTGTAGTAGTTGTTTTTGAAAAAATACGTTTAAAAAAAAAAATTGTTCAGCTCCTTGAAAAGCAAAATTTCCTAATTTAAGTTAAAATTCGGGGGGGAGGGACTAATTTCTAAATATAACCCAAGAAAGAAAGAGTTAATTTTGTATAAGTACTATTGAAGAAATTTACTTTCCATTTTTTTTTTACAAGAAATGCCAGCCGATCCATATAATTCTTTAATCTTGCTTTTTGAATAAATAACTAATTCTACTTATATTCCTTCTATTTTTGTAAAGGTTTGTACTAAGATTTACATTTCAATTGCACTGTTCCAAAATATCAAAATTTTATCTATGCTGGATAAAAAACGGTTATATCTAAATTTTCATCTGGTGAATGTACATAGTTGGAAAAAATTATAAATTGTACCAGTGAATTTTTAAATTTTAGAATAACAGCTTTGAAAATTGTTGAAATTTTACTCAATGATTATTTATCTTTGTTGTTCCAATGAAGTTCAAAGGTACAAATATTATGGCGAGGCTTTATTCTGAAAGTTATTTTTATGTTAGATTTACCCTTTAAACTTCCCTTACCTTGTAAATATATTTTCGAAATTTTAATTGTTTCCCCAACTGAAGAAAACTTTTCAAAATTTTACTGTAAAAATCTCGCAGTTTTCTCTGTGGTTATGTAATCTCTTTAATGTAGTTGCTAAATTTTGAAATTTTACCTGATTATTTATTATTTTCGTTTTAATTAAAAAATCTTTAATCCAATTTTACTTACACACTTGGTTTTGTAATTTTCTTTATTGACACCACTTTTCTCCACATTGTTGATTAAATTTTCGGATTTATCCTAGTTTAATGCATCTTACTTACACATTCTATATATGTTTGAAAAGGTTCTACTCTTGGAAAAAGATATTTGAATTTATTCAAGGTGGAAATTTTTATGATTGACATGACGACATAGATAAAGAATCGCCCTCCTGGATGTTTTTTACAGATTACAAATGATTTGATGTTTGGTGACTATGGCAATTCACTTTGTGGAAAAGATAGTTTTCCACCCAGAAGTTCCCACAAACTTCTGTGAACAGAACTATCTTTTAAAAAAAGTGCTAACAATACTTTTTTATTGAAAGATAGTCAATATTTTTTCTGAATTGTACTGCGATTAGTTAGTTTTCAAGTTTTTGATCATGAACTATCTCGGATTTTACTTGTACATGTTTTATCCCAAATATAAATAGAAATTGATTTGTTTTAATTTGAATTTATATTATTATGTGGTTCTTCGATTATCTCTGTGAGTTGGTGCTTTTTTTTTTTTTTTAAATAAATTTTGAACTAGATAACGTATTGAAGAGTTGGATTTTGTTTGATTATGATTATGTCAGGTCATGAGTGAAAGTGTTACACGCGTTGTCAGGATGATCTTTTAAGTGGCTTATCTTCAACCAATTTGAATAAAGACTGGCTACTTTTTTAACACTGCCATTGCAGACTGTGTCATAGTTCTCACAAATATCACCTGGAAGTAAGTTCATTTTAATACAGGACTTTCTAAATGGCTTTGTTCATTTCACAAATTTATTATTTTAGTTAGGTAGAATTGTTTATTTTAATTTTCCTGGTGGCTAGTTTGTTTTAAATTTCTTTAGGTATCAACCCCTCAGGGTTTCATTTTTCGAATTATTTTGATTTTTAGCATGAATTTGGAGATTTTTTTCTTGGTCCTTTTTACACAGAGGTAATGGTTCATGACCTCTTGAGACATTGGCCATCAGATTACATTTAAAGATTAGGTAGATAATGGCAAAGAAGAAGAAAAAAAAAAAAAGACGCCATAATGTAATATTTATCAGAATCGAAAGACGAATGAATGCACCTTGACCCTGGGTTATCCTCCTCTTTTGACCCACAAAATCATCAGATTTTAAATTGCTTCTTTATTCGTTCATTTGCAGAACGATGCCGGCCAGGACTACTTCAGATGCCCACGGGCCCGAACTCAACGGCTTCAGGGAGATGCAGGAGGTGGCCCTCTGCGGCGTCTCCGGTGCCTTCCCGAGGTCGGACAACATGGAAGAATTCAAGAACAATCTTTTCGAACATGTCGACATGGTAGAGACAGACGTCAAAAGGTGGCCAGATGGTAAGATAAAAACAAAAATTTTCCTATATACATATTTATCTGGGTGTGCAGTCAGCAGAAAATAATACAATAAGAATTGACTTGTATAATAAAACTTAAGACAAAATATCTAGATGTACATATACAATGTATACAACAGGCATATAGGTTAACAATCTTTTTAACAGAACGAATCAAAGAAATTAACAAGTTCTTCAGAAAATGGCTAACGCTACTCCATTTACTTGCATATAATAACTCTTTTTTGATGTATTTTAGCAAAAGAATAAAGCTTACTAAAATAACTAAATCCTTTCTTGGGAAAGAGTTAAATAACATAAAAAAAGCATCTTATAGAATATACTGAAAAAAACAACACAATTTTTCTTATGCTAAGGAAGAAGTCTAATACCACCTTAATTTATAATTATACAAATTAACTAATATTTTGTGTAGACACATTTATTACGAAGCAGCCCTCTAATTTTGAGTTATATATATTAATGTTATATGAGGGAGGAGGCAAGATGATGAGGCACAATATATAATATATTTATTATAATAAATACAAAATAAATAATAGGGTGGATCATAAAAAAAGACCAATTTCATTTTCTTGGAAATCGTCTTCCCATATAGGTTTTATTTGATTTCCAAACCAATTAGATTTTATACCACTTTAATCTGTGTTCTATAACACATGAATGTGTAAAAAAATTATTTCATCATGCATTCAGTTTTGTCTTAGAGTTTGGTTAAACAACGTGATTGGAAATTGGAAAGTTTTGTAATATTATGCCATTATAGGAATTGTAAGTTTTACAATGTACAAACAATCCATTTGGTGTGGCAATTTGAAGAAGAGAATGACACCAGCCTCAAGCGGAAAGGGTTTTGGATGAAAATCATCATTCGATGAGCAAGCTATGTTGGACTCTGTTGATGCAGACCCAACAAAAGAAGCAAGAGAGCTTAGAGTTTCCCAATTTATCATAAATCGTGGACTTGAGGAAAATGAATCGCTCATTAAAATTGGTTCCTCATGAGTTGACTATTGAGCAGGCATGATGCCAAGTAGGAATGTCAGCTTTTTAAAAAACCCAAATAACCTTCGATTCATCAAAATAATAGTTAGTTGGAATGAAATTGGAGAAACCCCAAGATCAAGAAACAATGGCTAGACCGCAATCAGCCTGCTCTACCAGTCGCTAAACAAGAGCAAAACAACAAAGAGCCATGCTCTCTGTATTTTGGAATTACAAAGTCATAATTCATTACGGGTTCATTACAGAAGATCGAACCATTGATTCAAAACTTTGAAGCAGTTACAAAAAATATATGATGTTTTGACCAGTGTTACCCTGGATTAGTAAATAGAATTTTTTTTCCAACAAGATAATGCTCGACCACACACTTCTCATTACACAAAAGGAAAAATTATAATTAGAATAATTATTATTAATATTATAATAAGAATTTGGTGGAATTGAGCTGGCCTCAAGATGGCATACTTTGAATATTAACAACAAATTGTGTCAAAAGAAAATTATTTTTAAATTAGCAAGAAAAACTGTCATTTTTATGACACTCTACTACAATACAAAGGCTGCCTTCTGTCATAGCAATGCACACAATTTCAACTCTAAATTTCTTACAATTATGTTCTTTTTGGTGCTGGCTTCTTATAATTTAAAAGTCAGAATAACCAGAAAAATAAAAGACTGCAGTAAAAATCTACTTATTAAAACTATCATAAAAGTGCTGGCTTATTGGCAACTGCAATATAACACTGATTACAATTCTGGAAACCAAACTATAAATTTGGATGGTGAAAGAATGCAAAGAAACCATTCCTTCATGGATCTAAATCTAAAAATGAACTGATTCTGCTATTGATTATTATTCAGTATGTCAATTGAATTTTGGTTTTATTGTTAAAGATAGTTGTTTATTTTAATTTTTTCAAATTCTAATGTTATCTTGATATGAGAGGTGTTGATTAGCTGTGTTTTTTGAAATGAAAAATATTGTATTTTTGTGAATATAAAATAATATAATGTCTGAGTTAGAAAACCTCAGCTGAAGATGGAATAGCAAGAAACTGAAATGTTTGTGTTTTTGAAAATAAAGTTGAATATTTGATTCCAGGTTTATACGGACTCCCGGTGAGAGTTGGTAGGATCAACGATATATCAAAATTTGACAGTAGTTATTTTGGAGTACACGCAAAACAGGCGGATGCTATGGACGCTATGATGAAGCTCCTTTTGGAGAAGTCGTACGAAGCGATTCTCGACGCAGGTATGAACCCTGAGGAATTGAGGGGTACCAAAACCGGCGTGTATATCGGTGTTTCTACAACCGAGTTTGGCGATCTTTTAAATCGTAATGTTGACAAGATAAGCGGTTACAACATGACCGGTGCAACTTTGTCCATGATGGCAAATAGGATATCGTTCACTTTCGACTTTAAAGGGCCTAGTTTTATTGTAGACACCGCTTGCTCTAGTTCTCTCATCGCGTTTCACCTTGCGACCCAAGCTATCAAATCAGGAGAGATCAACGCCGCTATTGTAGGCGGTGCGAATATTCTTCTCAAGCCGGTCAACTCGGTCCAGTTTCAACGACTTAACATGCTCAGCGCTGAAGGAAAGTGCAAAGCCTTCGACTCAACAGGGAGTGGATACGTGCGTAGTGAAGCAGTCGCTTGTGTATTCCTGCAAAGAGCCCAGGACTCCAGAAGAGTATATGCGTACGTTCTTAACACCGGGACTAATATAGACGGAAACAAGCAGGAAGGCATTACATTCCCAAGTGGAAAAATGCAGAAAACACTTGTTGAAAAAGTATTCAAAGAAGGAGGACTTGATCCTCTGGATATCACCTACGTAGAAGCCCATGGGACTGGAACGAAAGTAATATAAAACAAAGAAAATGGCTTTTTAAAAACCATTCTATTTTTTTATTTGTGTTTTTTTCAGGTAGGAGATCCTCAGGAAATAAATTCAATTGCAGACTTCTTCTGCAAAGGAAGGAAATCACCTTTACTCATAGGATCGGTTAAATCCAATATGGGACACTCTGAACCAGCCTCTGGAGTCTGTTCATTAGCCAAAATAGTTATTGCAATGGAAAGTGGAAAAATACCTGCAAATTTGCATTTTAAAGATCCAAACCCAGATATTCCTGGTTTACTCGATGGAAGATTGAAGGTAGAAAGACATCCGTGCAATATTCTAAGCTCACATAATAAAACTGTTTGTGTATCAAGGTAGTCAATGAGAATCTCGATTGGAACCCAGGTCTGGTTGCCGTTAATTCATTCGGTTTCGGTGGAGCAAACGCACACGCTGTTCTTAAGCCTAATACAAAGCCAAAAACTCCTCCTGCGAAGGATAACGTCCCAAGGCTCGTATGCCTTTCAGGGAGGACAGAAGAGGCTGTCGATTCTTTCTTGGAATATGTAAGTTTGTAAATCAAAATTGCTTTTCTTAACATTTTTCACATTTTTCCTTTTCCCAGATGGAAACGACACCACGAGATGATGATTTGATTACTCTTTTACATACTACTTATAAGAAACACATCCCTGGCCATCCGTTCAGAGGCTACACTGTTCTAGGCACTAAAGATGGAAAAAATATGCGTGAAGTATTTGTAAGTGTAACGTACAATAATTTTGGCTATTAAAAAAGTTACAACTTTTTCAAGTTTTTAAATATAAAATTTTTATGTAATGTATTATAGGAAGAGCCAGGCAGGAGAGAGATATGGTTTGTGTTTTCTGGTATGGGAGCTCAATGGCCTGGAATGGGACTAGCGTTCATGTGCTTTGAGCCATTTGCTGTTGCAATTCACCGATGTGCATCGATACTGAAGCAGCAAGGATTCGATCTGCTAGACCTGTTGACCAACTCTACTGAAGAGACTTTTAGTAACGTAGTCAACTCGTTTGTTGGCATCGCCGCAGTGCAGATTGCTCTGGTCGATCTTCTGACCGCCCTTGGTATTAAACCCGATAAAATAATTGGCCATTCAGCCGGAGAGGTCGCATGTGGATACGCAGATGGATGCACGACGCTCGAAGAGACAATACTCTCCGCCTACTGGAGAGGGAAGAGTGTCTTGGACGCTGGTCTGATCGAAGGGGGCATGGCCGCTGTAGGCCTCACATGGGAAGAGACTAAAAAACGATGCCCTCCTAGGGTTAATGCTGTCTGTCATAACAGTGAAACCAGTGTCACCATTTCTGGACCGAATGATGACGTAGAACAATTTGTAAAAGTTCTTAAAGCTGACAATATTTTTGCTAAGAAAGTTGCAAGCTCAAAAATAGCTTTCCATTCCCCTTACATCAAAGATGCTGCACCAATCCTTAGAAAAAACCTTGAAAGTGTAAGTTTTAATAACCAAACTCTTGATTTTTATAATATGTTATAATTTTATTTTTATTTTTTTTAAATTAGACTATTACATCGCCGAAAAAAAGAAGTGACAAATGGCTCAGTTCATCCATCCCTCAAGCTGGCTGGGGCTCTCAGATCGCACAACACGCTTCTCCAGCGTACTTTGTCAATAATCTATTATCACCCGTACTCTTCCACGAAGTGGCTACGATGATTCCAGAAAATGCGACTGTCATTGAAATTGCACCTCACTGCCTTCTCAACTCAGTTCTTAAAAAGACAATTCCCAAAAGTTGTATCAACATAGGTCTTGTCAAAAGAGGTGTGGAAGATGACCTTGCCTGGTTCATGTCTAACGTTGGAAAGTAAGTATTGTTTTAAATTTTTTTAAAATTTTTAAAGATGACTTATTTTGACAGTTATTAATGTTTTTCTCTTTCAGGATGTTTGTCTCAGGCTTGAACCCAGATTTGAGCCTTTTCCACAAGCCGTCAAGCTTCCCTGTAGCCAGGTCGACTCCGATGATTTCCCCTCGTATCAAATGGGACCACTCTCAAACATGGCTCGTTCCAGATTACAAAGCGGTGAAGAACCTATTTGACACTTCAATGAACTTTTATGACTTAAAAATAATTTCAGGGTGACTCCAAAGGCGGCATGGAAGTCGTAGTGAGTTTAGAAGATGAAAAAGATGCCTACATCTCTGGTCACAATATAGATGGAAGAGTTTTATTCCCTGCGACTGGATATCTTGTAAGAAAAATTATTCATACATAGTTAATAACTTTTCTTGTTTTTTACATGATTGATATTTTATAGACACTTGTATGGAGAGCCTTCGCTAAACTAAAAAATAAAGATGTTGAAAGTACCCCTGTTAGGTTTGAAAATGTTAACATCTTGAGAGCGACAATCATGCCTAAAGATGGTAAGTTATTTATACATAATGCCTTAATCTTAATTAATAAATGATTATATTTGTTCAGCTTCTGTCAAGTTTTTTATAAACATAAACGACGTTAGTGGAAGCTTTGAACTGACAGAGGGTGACGCCTTGGTCGTTAACGGTAAAATTGTGGAATCTTCCGGTCTGGAAGTGGATGGTCTGAAGCTGAGTGCTCCCGTTGTCAAGTGCGATAAAAAACAACTGGAGAAAGGAGAGGTTTACAGAGACCTACGTCTCAGAGGATATGGCTACCAGGGACTTTTCCAGGGTATCAAGCATTGCGACAATGTCGGTGCTAATGGCGTTCTTGAATGGAAAGACAACTGGATTAGTTTCATGGACACAATGCTTCAGTTTTCTCTCGTCGGCATGAACACCAGAGAGCTTTACGTTCCTACAAGGATTCTCAGGGTTACCATCGATCCAGCGTTACATCTTAACCTCGTAAAAGACACCAATGGTAAAAATTATTTAAAATATTTTATCCTGTTTCAAAATAGATTATTGACTTTATTTTCTATAAACAGAAGTTCCGGTTGAAATGCACAAACATAGTAAAGTTGTACGATCTGGAGGAGTTGAGATTAGAGGCATGATGGCAAGTCAGGCTCCAAGAAGGATTGGCGTACAAGCGCCACCGAAAACCGAACAGTACAGTTTTGTACCGTTCAATCAATTGAAGGAAGTCGAACTCGAAGATGCAGTGACTTCAGCTTTGCAGTTAGTTTTGGAAAATTCTGGAGGTGCGAGGAAACTGAACGTAGTAGAGGTTTACCAGGAAACTGTACAAGCAGACAGCCTACTTGCGCCGATGGTTGTTAGCGTTCTTGAATCGGAACCACAGTGCAGTGTCGATTTGGGCTTTTCATGTCCAAATTCTGACACTTTCAAAGATTTATTGAACAACTTAAACGGAAAAGTTTTGAAAAAAGAACTAGGAAAGGAAGCTGTCGGAAACAACTTGCACCTTGTGGTAACTTCCAATGTTCTTAAGGACGGACAGCTTCTTAAAAATGCACTCGCTTCTCTTAACAATGGTGGTTTCATTTTGACTTTTGAACATCCGAAAGTAGATCTTATTTCAAATGGAAACTCTGTTGAAGTCGTATCAAAAACATTAACGCCCAGAGGTTCATTTGTGCTTGTTCGAAAGGTAATAGTTTATATAATAAAAGTTTTTATTCTATAAAATAATTTTTTATTTAAATTTTACAGGTAGAGGGCTGGAAATATCCTAAAGTAATTGAAATTGATTCAAATTTTAACTGGGTCGAAACAGTTAAAACGGCGATGAAAGATAGTGAAAAAACAGGCGAGAAATACCTTGTGGCTTCACTCAAAGAGCCAGAATCTGGTATTCTTGGGTTTTTCAACTGTCTTAAACAGGAACCCGGTGGTGAGAACTTCAGATGTGTGTTTGTTGCGGATAGTTCTAAGTTGGACCTTTCGTCTCAACGAGAACAGTTGAAGAAGGACTTGCTAGTCAACGTCTACAAAGGTATGCCGCCACTGAGCTCGTTTTATCATGAGTGACCATAAACTTTAATTTTTTAGGTGGTGAATGGGGAAGCATGAGACATCTGTTGGTTGATGTGAAAGATATCACATTGGACGTCAAACACGCTTACATCAACACGATCACAAAGGGTGATCTCGCTAGTTTACGATGGATCGAAAGTCCATTAGGTTTCAACAGGTATTAAATTTATGAACACAAATAGTTTTACAATGCTAATAATTTTTTATCTTTACAGGCCAGAACATAACAAGGATCTTGAACTATGCACTGTATACTATTCTACGTTAAACTTTAAAGATGTCATGCTTGCATCTGGAAAACTGCCGATGGATGCCCTTCCAGGACGTCAAGCCGAAGAGGTCAGAATAAACTGTTTTATTAATTATTCCTAATTTAACCATCTGAATGTCGTACAGGAATGTATCCTTGGTTTTGAATACTCTGGGAGGGATTCTAAAGGAAACAGAATCATGGGACTGGTGCGGTCTAAGGCTATGGCAACGTCGGTTCTTGCTGATGTCAACATGAAATGGCCTATTCCGGCCAGATGGACAATGGAGGATGCTGCTACAGTACCTGCTGTTTACGCTACGGTATTTATTGTGTTAATCATCAATCGTTCAAAATAAACGGCAATCATTCACTTCAATTTTTTTATTTATTTATTTATTATTTTTTTTTTTTAGAGTTACTACTCTCTCATTGTCAGAGGGAAATTGAAAAGAGGTGAGAAGGTTTTGGTGCACGCGGGCACAGGTGGTGTGGGACAAGCTGCGATAAGAATAGCCCTCAGCTTGGGCTGTGAAGTTTTTACGACAGTGAGCACGAAGGAGAAGAAGGAATTTCTGCTGAAGGTGTTCCCCAATCTGAAAGAAGAGAACATTGGGAACTCTAGGGATACAACATTTGAGCAGCTTGTATTAGAAAGGACGGGAGGTGAAGGAGTCGACGTCGCTCTCAATTCTCTCGCCGGCGATTTGCTCCAAGCCACGATCAGGTGTCTCGGTGAAAATGGTAGATTTTTGGAAATAGGCAAGGCCGATATGTTCAGCAATACTCCCATCGGTAAGTTCAAAAATTTATTTTCCAAACTGTTCTCTCGCTACAGCATTGATTTTTCTTCCGCAGGAATGTCAGTACTTAAAAAGGGAATTGAAGTGCACGGTATTCTTCTGGATGCAGTTTTTGAAATTGAAGGCTCTACAGATGAGAAGAAACAAATTGTTGAACTATTGTCGAATGGAATTGAAACTGGTGTAGTTCAACCTCTTGTGAAAACTACTTTCCACCACACGCAAGTCGAACAAGCTTTTAGATATATGGCCAGTGGAAAGCATATTGGAAAAGTTCTTTTGGAAATCAAGAAAGAAGAGTGCGAAAAAGTTGTCAAGAATGTCAAACCGCAGGTCGTAACGGCCTTACCAAAGACTTATATGAATCCAGATAAGTCGTACGTCATTCTTGGAGGTCTAGGAGGTTTTGGACTCGAACTGGCCAACTGGCTTTTAGTAAGAGGAGCCAAGCATGTGATACTTGTATCCAGGCGTGGCGTTACAACCGGTTATCAGGCCATGTGTCTTCGTAGATGGGAAGAACGTGGCTACAATGTCACAATCTCAACTGAAGATGCTACTACATTGAAAGGGGCAAAGAAACTTTTGCAAGATGCAAACAAATTAGCACCAGTCGGTGGAATCTTTAACCTTGCTGCTGTAAGTAATAATGTAAATAAAATAAACAATTAATTGATGATTTAACTTTACTTTTTATTGTAAAGGTATTAAGGGATTCTTTTATGGAGAAACTGACCAAAGATGATTTCGTAGCAGTCTGTAAAGTCAAAGTAGATACTACTAAATATCTCGATTTGGCTTCAAGGGAGTTGTGCCCAGAATTGGATTATTTTGTCGTTTACTCTTCAGTATCTTGCGGTAGAGGAAATGCCGGCCAGACAAACTACGGTTATGCAAATTCTGCCATGGAGAGGATCTGTGAGGCTAGACAGGCTTTAAGCCTCCCTGGGGTATGCTTACATTTATTATTATTTATATTCTTCAAATTAATCGGTTTAATTTTTAGACTGCCGTTCAATGGGGAGCTGTAGGAGATGTAGGTTTAGTTATAGACGGGCTGAAAGGAGACAATGAGACTGTCGTGGGAGGCACACTTCCACAGAGGATCACATCTTGTCTTGCCACTTTGGATTCGTTACTGCAAACTGCCCATCCTGTTGTCGCTTCGATGGTGGTCGCAGAAAGGAGACGTAAAGGAAAAGAAGCCAGCACTGCTAATGTACTCGACATGATCTCCAATATTCTCGGTATCAAGAACGTACAGAAAATTGCGGATGCCACTACCTTATCAGATATCGGCATGGATTCGCTTATGGGAGCTGAGATAAAGCAGGTGCTCGAAAGGGGTTTCGATATCATACTCAGCCCTGTTGAGATCAGAAATCTCACATTCGGCAAACTGAGAGAAATCGCTGAAGGTAGAGAAAGCTCTTCGGCACCTGCTGTGAACAGCTCCGACGAAAAACTCATTTCTTTCGAATCGGAACAACTCCTCCCGGAAGAAGTCATGGTCAAACTGAAATCCGGAGACAATTCGAAAAACGGGCCTTGGTTCTTTGTCCACCCGATTGAAGGGACTTCTGATATTTTCAAAACAGTGGCGCAAGCTATGTCAGTCCCTGAAGAAATTTGGGGGCTCCAGTGTACTGCCGACGTACCCATGGATACAACTCAACAAATGGCAGAATACTACACTAAAGTAAGATAATTATGTCAATGCATATTTGTTCAGTAGATTAAAATGGAAAATTTCTTTTACAGGAAATCAAAAAAGTACAACCGAATGGTCCTTACAGGCTGGTCGGTTATTCTTTCGGAGCTATGGTAGCTTTTGAAATGGCTCTTCTCCTCGAGACTTACAAAGAAAAAGTCACTCTTGTTTTCCTGGACGGTTCGCCAACATTTGTCACCGCGTACACAGGGCGGTACAAGGAAAATCGCAACAAAGATGCAAATGATGCAGACGCTTTGGCTTACTTTGTCGCATTGTTCAACCCCGCCACCGATATAGAACAGACTCAGAACGACTTAAGGAAACTTCCGAATATAGAAGCCAGGCTTAAAATGGTCACAACACGGCTACAAGGACACACTAAATTCAGCGATGAGCAGATATCTCAGGCTGCGTTTGTCTTCTTCAAAAAACTCCTTATCGCCTCTATGTACAAACCCAACAACGTCTTTAAGGGCAAAGCCACCCTCATCAAAGCCAATGAAGGTTTCGTCGGAAATGACATAGTTACCAGTGTCACAAATGTGAGTTAAAAAAAAAAAAAAAAATAGTAATGCAAATATCACTTACTTAACTTTTTATAATAATAATAATAACTTTTTGTTTTTCTAGGTGTGCAAAGAAAAGCCTGATGTTCACACAATGGAAGGTGACCACAAGACGATACTGCAAGGCGAGTCTGGAAATAAAATAGCAACAATCCTTTCAAACTTAAATTAAAAAAGATCTCTTTCTAACTGTACATATGGTTCTAAATTATGTAAATTTTCTTTATTTTGTAAATCATAGGTGGACTTTATTTTTTAAGTTTTACTGTTTATTCGTTAATAGACATTTTTGTGATATAATGAAAAGAATGTTTTTGTTTCTAAAACTATATCAATTTTTTTTTCCTCGAAATATCCTTGCCGGCTCTTTATTTATGGAAATGTGATATAATAATAAATGTTTAACAGGAAGGAATGTAAGCAAAGGTAAAATATATTTCACCCTGTGTGGTGCATGTTCAACTAGTAGAAATTGAGAAATTGTCAAATTCAAAGTTTTACATAATTTTAATTTTTTTTTTACAAATATCATAAGTGGGAAAGAGAAAACAGCGATATTATTATAATACAACAGTTTATTTATGTTAGTCTTATAAAGTTTTAGGGTTTCCTTTGAATATTATAAATTAGAGACAAGCCTGGCAACTTTTTTGCCATTTTCCCCTTGAACTATTGCTCTATGATCTCCTTCGATGGTATGATAACTAATGGTCTGCCTACAAAGCTGTTAAAAAATAAACATTAAATTAATTTATCAAAACAAATATAAAATTAAAGATTAAATAACAAGTATTACTTTTGAGAGCTTGGTTTCGAGGTCGAGAGTTATAAAATTGTCCGTCGAATTTATTAAAATGACTTTACTATTAATCACTCCAGTAGGTTTGTACGCTTCGGCTAGGGCAAGCTTTTTGAAAAATGCATACGCTGCATCTGATATTTCTTTTTCGCTGTATGTTAAATTTTTCAAGAGTGAAGTCGTATAGCTTAATTTTGCTTCAAGATCAGGGAGAGACCTCATCGTGGTTAAGGCTTTGGCGAAATCCACGCTCGGATTGTATTGAGACACGAAGTATGCAAAAGCGTCCACCTCATCTGATTTTTCCGTTTTTCTGGACTGCCTGTAAATTTCGGTAGCGGTCGAAACCATATACGGCCCACCGTCTAGGAACACTAAAAGACTATAATCGCCGGTTTTCTCAAGTTGGGACGCCATTTCGTACGCTATTATACATCCGAAGGAATAGCCTAATATCTTGTAAGGGCCTTTTTTTTGTACCTTTTGAATTTCCTAATAACAAAAGATAAACAAATCAACTTCATACATTGACTCTTTAGTGATTTATAATTTTATGTAAAGTGTGATTGAGATTAAAAGATTAGTGTCACAAGCAGGATGTGAACCCATTATCTTCAACTCAATATGCCACTGATCTAACCACTTGAGCTTTCGATAAAATTATAAATCACTTAATAAATGCTCTTGTTCAGCAAAGAGGGCCAATTAAAACATACTATTGACTTTTTAGTCGATTTAAGATTCCTTACCTTAATATATAATTCTGCCAACTCTTCTACAGAGTTCAAAGGTACGTCTTCGGTACACTGCAACCCCCAGATATCTTCATCTGTATCCATTGAATCTGCTATGAACTTCAATGGTTCCACTTTTCCTTCAATAGGGTGGATAAAAAACCAAGGGGTTTTATTTGAAGAAGTTCCTGATTTCATTTTTACCACTTTCTTCTTTGGAATCAAACCTTCCGAATCGTAATTTTCGTCATCGGTGTTTAAAGCATTTTCAGCTTTCTCATTTGCGTTTGAACTGTTTAAAAGTCTGAGTTGGTCGAATGTTAAGTTTCTGATCTGTGAAGCGTTGAGAAAGCAGTCGTAGTTGAATTCCAAAACTTGTTTGATTTCCGCTCCCATTAACGAGTCCATCCCGAGATCACCTAGAGTTAAAGAACCTGGTACGTTCTTTGCCGACCTAATGCCTAAAATATTTGCAATTATGTCTTCTATTTTTGAATCTTTATCTTTTGACTTTTGTATTCGGTCCGCGAGAACTAAAGATGACAAAACTGGATGGTTCATCTGCAAGAATGTGTCCAGCGTATCGAGGCAAGAGGTGATTCTCTGCGGAACAGTACCTCCGATTACAGTTTCATTGCTGCCTTTCAGACTTTCGATTACGAGACCCACGTCGCCAACCGCTCCCCATTGTATTGCAAGCTACAACCGAGAGAAATTAGAACAGTCATTTTGAGACAAATTTTACAACGTACCCCTGGTAATCCTGCTGCATGACGCGCTTCGCATAACCGTTCCATGACAGAATTAGCGTAGCCGTAATTTGTCTGACCAGGATTTCCACGTCCACATGATACTGATGAAAACACGACAAAAAGTTGGAGATCGGGGCATAATTTTCTAGAAGCGACGTCCAAATTTTTCGTGGTATTGACTTTCGATCTGCAAACTTCCTGGAAACTTTCTTTTGATTGATTTTCAAACAGTGCATCTTGCAAAACCTAAGAACAAATCACAATTAAATAACACAGATCTTACAGGGTTTATATTTCAAGATGATTATACTTCATTATGAAATTAAAAACTAGGACTACTTAAGAATTAGCAGAAGTTAGTATTAAGTTGACTAATTTTGTGGTCCGCTTGACCAATTAATATATTACAGTTAATTAAGGTTTTTAGTCGAGATAAAAAAATGGCAAAAAGGAGGGAAAATTCAAAAGGTGAGATAGGAAGTTAATGTCCGAGCGGCTCGAGGTCACGATAGCTCAAGTGGTAGAGCAGCGGTTTATCTAGCCGAAGATCGTGGGTTCAAATCCCGCTCGTGCCATTGACATTTTTATCTCGACTAAAAACGTTAATTAACTGTTAGTATTAAGATTTTTCCCCATATAATAAAACTTACGACAGCAAGGTTGAAAATCCCTCCAACAGGTGCCATTTTATTTGCTTCTTCTAAAAGCTTTTCTGCCCCTGACAAATTTGTTGTATCCTGAGTTGAAACGGCAACATTGAAACCTAATTCTTTCCATCTTTGCAGACACATCTGTTGATAGCCTGTTTTGACTCCTCTACGCGATCCGAGAAGGATGTTTTTAGCCCCTCTTGACAATAACCAGTTGGTGAGCTCAAGACCGAAGCCTCCCAGGCCTCCTAGCACGACATAAGACTTCTTCGGATTCATGTAAGTTTTTGGTATTGCCGGTACAACGCCCAAGGTCGAATTGTTCTCAGACTCTTCTCCGTTTTTAATTTCCAAAATGACTTTTCCAATGTGCTTTCCAGTCGCTAAGAATCTGAACGCTTGTTCCACTTGTGAATGGTGGAACGTGGTATACGGCAATGGCTGCACTACGCCCGCATCGATTCCTTCCTGGACCATATCGTGGAGTTTCTTTAATATCGGAACCTGACTCTTATCGACCATTAAGTCATCTATATGTATTCCACAGAAAGAAACACTTTTCAAAAGACAAGCCGTGCCTAAAAAATAAAATTTTTCGTTTAAATTGAAAAAAAAGCCCCTTTTTAAAAGAAACTTTTAGTAACTATTTTTTACCAATTTTTGTGTCTTTAATACTGTCAAATTTTCCAATTTCCAAAAACCTTCCGTAATTTGCTAGACATCTTATTGACGCATGAAGCAATTCGCCTGCTAAAGAATTTAGGACGAGGTCAACTCCTCTCCCTTCTGTCCTCGCCATGACTAACTGTTCAAAACTTGTGTCACGCGAGTTTCCAATGTTGGCCTCTTTCAATTTTGGGAAAGTCTTCAAAAGGAATTCTTTCTTTTCTTTTGAACTGACTGTCGTGAAAACCTCACAGTCCATGCTGAAAGCGACTCTGATAGCCGCCTGTCCCACCCCTCCTGATCCGGCATGGATCAAAATGCTCTCATTGCGCTTCAGATTTCCTCTTAAAAATAACGAATAGTACACCTGAAAACAATAGAAACTTTCAGCTTGAGCATGATAAAATGTAAGGTTATTCATACCGTCGTATAAACCGTGGGTATCGTTGCTGCTTCTTTCAGACTCCATTTTGCTGGTATTAACCAGGCCAGCTCTTTAATATATTCAACATGCGTCGCCAATCCCGGATGTATTGTCGAACTCATTATTCTTTGGCCATTTGAGTCAATACCGGCAAATTCTATACCAAGGTGCCAATCCTAGAAAACCGACCAAGTCAAGCAACTGGAATAAATTTATCCGTACAAATTCACCTTTTCGAAACTTTTGGGAGAGAATTCTTCATTGATGACCAGCTTTCCAGTGGCTATCATCACATCCTTGAAATTTAGGGGCGAATAGTAAACAGTGCATAAATCCAAGCCTTGTCTATAGTTATACAAAGGACTTGTAATCCATCGTAAACTGGAAAGATCCCCGCGTACAAGTGTAGATATGTAAGCATGAGTCATATCTACTGTATCGTTCAATCTGTTCACCAATAAATGTCTCATGCTTCCCCATTTTCCATCTGTAAAAAGTTAATATGTAAAGTATAACAAAAATTAAGGGTATTCGGAAAATTACCCTTGTATATATTCATAAGCATGTCTTTCTTGAGCTGTTCCTTGCAATGATCTAAATCCACATCGTCGTTAAGAAACAAACACCTAGAACACGTGAATTTTAAAACTTCTTTAATGATAGTTTAGCTTGAATTATTATACCTAAAATTTTCTCCACCAGGCTCTTGTCGAAGACAGTTAAACATTCCAACTAAACCCGAGACTGATTCTTTAGCCACAAGAAGGTATTTTTTACCAGTGTCCACGCTGGTTTTCAAAGCTTCTTTCAAATTATCAATCCAATCAAAATTAGACTTAACTTCTAGGCAAATTGGCATATTCCAATTTTCCACCTGTTTTGGGCAGGGGAATTTAATATTTAAATATAAATCGCTTTCCAGTGTTTACTTACTTTTCTAAATAATGCCATCGTTCCTTTTTCAGTATTTATTCTTGAGATCTTTTCAAGAGAGTAATCATTAAAATCATCTTTGTTTTCACCTCTATAGGTGAGAATGAATCCATTTGTGCGTATGGCATTGACAGCAGCTTTAACATTTTCAGTTAAGTCGGAGGTAATGACCAAATCGAGATTATTCTCTAAATTGTAACTTTTTATGTTTAAAGGTTCCAATGATTCTCGGTGGACAGTTAAAATATCTGAGTGGACCAAAATTTCTGCATGCGCCAGAGGTTCAGATTCAATGATTTTTAAGACATCCGGCGCAAAAACGTTTTCTACGTCCTGATGAAACTCAGCGATTTTCATCCTGTTTCTTGAATTTTCCAGCACCAAATGTACCAAAACTGTTAACGCCTCTTGCCAAGGTACTTCCTGAAATGATTATTATTTTTCACCTGGAGCCTCCGGTTTATTAAAAAGTTTTACCTTGTCGGGGTTATAAGGCATAAAGCAATACTGTTCTAGTTTGGCTGCTTGTGTAACTATTTTCTTTGACATTCGGCTTGCCTTCATACCTCTAATTTCAACTCCTCCAGATCTAATAATGCCGGTAGATTTCATCCTTTGGATCGGAATTTCTAAAATTTCAATAGTTATTTCATTTGTGCAACAGATTTTGAAAGAAAATGACAACCTTCTAAACCATTCAGGAGTTCTAAATGTTTTTTTGGATCGATTGTAATTTTCAAAATCTTTGTAGGCAGGCAGAGTTGCCTTGAGTTGACTCCGATAATCATAAACTGGAGCATTGTGTCTATGAATGTTACCCAATTATTTTTCCACTCCAAAAGACCGTTATCACCTTTATCAAAAAAGAAAAAATGTAACATAAATAATACTTGTATTAACATCATGTTGAATCATGATTTACCTAAAATTTCACACGACTTTATTCCCCTGAACAGACCGTCATAGTTATAACCTCTGAGATGAAGATTTCTGTAAATCTCCTCTTTTTCTAATTCCTTGAACTCTGACGTTTGTTTTTTTGTAATTGGGCCGACTGTATCATTTAAATTTTCAAGGATTGAAATTTGTCCGGTTACCACCAGAGCGTTGCCTTCGGTTATTTCAAAGTTTCCAGTTACGGTATTAATACCAATGCAAAAGGTCACTGCACCTAAAATTACCGTTATTTTAAATTTTAACCAAATTGGTTTGAAAATAAAATATTTACCATCATTTGGCATGACTGTAGCTCTGAGAAAACTGACATTTTCTATTGACACAGGCAAATTTTCATCCTTTCTGTATAAAAACCATACATATGCTTTCCATGCTAAACACTTAAAATAAGTTTAATTAATTTGAATAAAAAAAACCGAAGTGTTTTTAACTTACAAGATAGCCCGCCGCAGGGAATAAAACCCTTCCATCAATAGTATGACCTTTGATGTAAGCATTGGTTTCATAAGACATATCTATTTCAGCCCTGAATTCCATCGAGTTCAAACCCGTCTAAGAAAACTAAATTATTATCGTCATTTTTTTAAAATCATATTGAAGATTCATACCAATATCCGGAAGTTAGCGACTTTCCATGTTGCTGAATGGTCCCATACGACACGAGGTGATATCATCGGCGTTCCAGCAGGAACAGGGAAGTCGGCAGGGCCGTGAAAAACGCTCAAATCTGGGTTATGTCCGGCGATGAACAGTCTAGAAAAATGTATAAAATTTTAATACGAAGGGTTTGAATTAAGAGGCAACTCACTTTCCAACATTGGCCATGAAATGAGCCAATTCATCGGGTACTAATTTCTTGGTGAGGCCGATGTTCAAGCAGTTCTTCGGTGTGGTTTTTTTCAATATAGATTGAAAAATTGAATGCGGGCCTATTTCGATGACTAAAGCTCCATCGGGGATTTTTAAAGCGACATCATGGAAGAGCACAGGTGAAAGAAGATTGTTCACATAATAACTGGGTGATGCGGTTGATGCTATCTCAGATTCCCATTCGGATTCCGGAACAGAAGAGCTTAGCCATTTTGTGCTTCTTGCTTTTGGAGTTGGAATCACCTTTATAGAAAAGAAACCATTATTATATTACTCCAAAACAAAAATGAAAAGTTTGACAAAAAACATACGGTTTGTAATTTTTTCAAAAGTTTCGGTGCTACATCAGATATATAGCAGGAGTGAAAAGCTATGTCAGAACTTGCAACTTTTTTTGTGAATATGTTCTCCTTTTTAAGCTCTTCAAGGAATTCCTCGACTTCACATTTACCGCCGGAAATGGTGACGGAGTTTTCACCGTTGTGACAGGCTGGATAGACAGAAGGCGGACATCTGCGTTTTGCTTCTTTCCAGGGAAGACCGATAGCAGCCATGAGACCGGGTGATAGCTTAGTTTCCAAGGTGCTCTTGCCTCTCCAGTAAGCTGAAAGTACTGCTTGCTCACGTGTCATACAACCATCGGCGTATCCACAAGACAGCTCTCCGGCCGAGTGACCGATGATCATATCCGGCTTAATTCCCAGTGCCGTCAAAACATCAACAAGCCCAATCTATTATATAAAATGTAATTTTGTTTAAATATTTTTAATTTTAAACCCCATGAGCGAGAAGTTTACCTGTATTGAAGTTATGCAAACGAAGGAATGAATAAGTTTGTCAAAAGTTGTTTCATTCGCATTCATAATTAGATCTAACAAATCTACACCGACAGTGCTAAGAGCTGCAGCACAAATGTGTATCGCATCAGAGAATGGTTTCAGGCACATAAACGCTTTTCCCATTCCTGGCCACTGGCAGCCCATACCGGTGAACATATACCATATTTCCCTCCTTCCAGATTCTTCCTGTTTTTATTAAAGAAATAATTATAAAAATAAAAATTTACACCTAATTTCAGCGGTAAAATCGTACTGAGATTTCCTGAATTTTTTCATTCGCACCGAGTATAGTATAACCACGAAAATTATGCCCAGGTATGTGCCTCTTGTGGATGTTATGTATTAATGATATAAACCCATCATCTCTTGGTAATTTGTTCAGCTAAAACAATTTAAAAAAAAATTGTGGAAAAGTTGAAACATCCATGAGCAGTTTTCACTTACATATTGAAAAAAGCTTTTGATGGCTTCTTCGTTACGCCCAGAATAACAAACCGGTACGAGCCGGTGATTTTTTAAATCGGCCTTCTTTTGTTTAGGATTGCTCTTTAAAATGATATGTGCGTTCGAGCCGCCGAAACCAAAAGAATTCATAGCGACGTATCCACCATTCCACTTTGTATTCTTATTAACAACCTTGTATTAAATGTAAAAGTTAGTTTAATTCAAAAACTTAAAAAATATTAAATAATTAATTTGATTGGGAGTTTCATTCAACGTTACAATATTTTCTAATGTTTTATTTTTTTGTCGTTAATATTAATGTGGTGTTTGGTGGAAAGATTTAAATCATTAGTATTCAATAGATCACTGTTTGTTTTTTAATTAATTGTGTTCATTTAAGAATTACCAAAAGACATTGACAAAGAAAGGTCAAGTGCAAACAGAATTAGAATATTTAGAATGATACATATTCATTTATAACATTTCATATTCAATTGCATAAATGAATGATAATCTTTTTTAAATATTTTCACCTTTTTAATGTATTGGGTTGTCCGGAAAATAATGCAGGATTTTGGTATTAAACAAAAAAAAAGAAACTAGTTACTTTAAAGCAATGTTCTTTAATCAAAATAATTTCCCATACTCTCNTGAGTAATCCTGTAAACGTAAACAGAATATTTTATATAGATTTTTTTTAATGAAAACTTAAAATCCTGCATTATTTTCCGGACAACCCAATAAAAATAAATAAATCTTTACTTGCCTAATATTAAATTGAAAGAATTATCAAAGTAATTGAATTATAATTTAATTTCAAACGTATAAATTAATCTGATATAAATTACTTTTATTCTCCCGTCAATCAGTGCTGGTAAGTCTGGATTTGGCTCTTTGAAATGTAAATTTGCTGGTAAAATTCCAGTTTCCATCGCTATGATGACTTTCGCAAGGGCGCAGACTCCCGAAGCCGGTTCGGCATGGCCCATGTTCGATTTGACCGAACCGACTAGAAGAGGATTCTTTCTGTCTTTGCAGAAAATCTCTGCTATACCGGCAACCTCTTCAGGGTCCCCGACCTAAAAATAACAAAAACGTTATTCACCGTATGCATATAGTGATATGTAATATAAATATTTACTTTTGTTCCAGTGCCGTGTGCTTCTATGTAAGAGACCATATTGGGATTTAGATCGACTTCATCGAATACTCTTTTCATCAGATTTTTCTGGCATTTACCACTGGGATAAGTAATGCCTTCTTTTTTGTTTCCATCACAGTTGATGCCTGTGTGAACGACATAAGAGTAGATCCGTTTTGCATCTTGTGATTTCTGGAGCAAGAGTACAGATACGGTTTCACATCTGACATAGCCATTTGCGTCTTTATCAAAAACTTTGCACGCTCCATCGGGGCTTAGCATGTTTAATATGAGAAACTGATATGAGGTGACGGGTTTTAAACATATATGAGCCCCACCCACGATGGCAGCGTCGATTTCACCATTTCTTATAGCATTGGCTGCCATATGAAAAGCCAACATTGAACTCGAGCAAGCTGTGTCGATGATTAAACTAGGCCCTTTCAGATCAAACGAGTACGATATTCTATTGGCAAACATTGCCTTTGAAGAACCGGTCAATTCATAGCCAGTTAGGCCCACTCCAGACCCCATAAATATTTCTCCACTTTCTGAATATGAAGCGCCAATGTAAACTCCGGTGTTCGTCCCTCTCAAATCCTCAGGGTTGACGCCTATGGTCGATTAATTTTATTTTTAAAAACAGTACAAGTTATGCTAAAAAAACGCACCTGCGTCTACCATCGCTTCGTACGTCAACTCCAGCATTAATCGTATCTGTGGATCTAGTACTTGAGCTTGTTTTGCGTGCACGCTAAAGTAATTTGAATCGAATTTTGACAAATCCTTGATTTTTCCAAGCCTTTCAGGGGTGCCATAAATTCCTAGAAAAACTCTTATACTATTAATCATATCAAATAATTGTGAATGGCCATTATCAATTTTTAAAAATTTAATGTACTTTAACAACACTACTTCTATTAAAAGAAGAAAAGAAATTGTTAACATTTTTTTTTTAAATTATTTCAACTACCTTTAGGCCATCTACCATCAGCAGTTGTCACCATATCGACATTGTTTAAAAGATTCTCCTTCAATTCCTCCATGTTGTCAGATTCAGGAAATTTTCCAGAAATGCCCGATATGACCACTTCCTGTCGTATTTTTTTCATCTTTTCATTACCTAACCGCATTTCCTCTACGTTTGAAGACATTTTTCTGCAATCGTACTTGAATCAAGGGGAAAAATACCGTATGTCAACCACTCTATAGATTAAAACCGATCATCTGAAGAATTTGAATATTAAATGACTTACAACTTCTAACAGAAATATAACACGGCACTAAGAAGAACACAAATATGCCGAGGGAATTTGTCTTAAATACCTATGTACCTTTCGATCCCTACCCTTTTCACACCATAAAAGTTTTATTGTTTTAATTATAATAAGCTGACAAAATTAATGGTAATTGAATTGAAGGTTAAGCTCCTTTTGTTGACGCATTACGAATCTATCACCCTTTGCTATTAAAATATTCATTGTCAAGTGGTTGACAGTGAATGGCTTGTCGTTTATGTTTCCTGTATCCTCTGTCCTAAAATGGGAAGCATTGAATGCAAATCAGTTCAGGCATTCGATTTTTATTAATTTAATAACACATTATTAATAATATTATATTAATACATATTTTTTAATTCACGGGAGAGAATTAACTATTACTAAACGACCCCTTATGGTTAGAAAAAAAAAAACTTTCAAGCTTGAAGGAATAGCCTGTCAAATAAATAATTTTCCACTAAACGTAACTATGTAAATTAATATATTTTATTATACCTGTCTCTTACAAGAAGTAGCTATCTCAATTTATGCTTGACCCACTTTTTCAATTTCGTGTTACATTTTTATAATTTATTTTAAAATTTATATCAGTTGTTTAAATTTTACCTTCACTCTGTCAAATATAAAATATTTTGAAGTTTGATGTTGAATGAACACAATTCATTAACACTAGTTTATTGGAAAAAAAATCAATTAAAAACAAACATTTTGTATTGATAATTATTTTTGAACTCAAAATCAATGTTAAATTTGCTTGTTAAATTTAATTTAAAAAAAAGATCTAATTTTAGATTTAAATAAAATTGTTGGTTTTGGCCAGCTAGTTGGTGGACAATGTTGAACTGGCACTTTGTCCTTCTACACACAGGTTTTTGATATTACTACTATGTAAAATTCAACATATTTTATTTTTGCACCATCTTCAGAGAAGAACTGTTCTTCATCAGGTTTAAAACTAATTTACATCTATTTCATAATGACGGTGTTTAAAAAGTTAAGACCAAAATGTACACTGAGAAATATTTATTTTTCAAGACACAGTCAAAAGATTAACACTAATGGTTTAAGTAGAATGGTTTTTCTTTTTTGAATTCAAGTCTCCATCGGCTCTCCTCCTGGACCACCTCAAAAATAAATGTATTAAATTTTTTAAATATGGGTTAAATACAAAATTGGAACAAATGTATTAAAATTACGAATTAAATTTACCTTTCAGTGGCTTCTGATCGTACAGATACTGATCCTGGTATTGATTGAGTATCTCCGTCGACCTTTCCTCGTCTAAGAACAACGAATAAACTTTTCTTACATCTTCAATTCCAACCTGAAATCAGAATAAAATAAAGGTAAACTTTAGTTATTTACAAGAACAGATTTACCATGCTATATACATGCCATTTTAGTGATTTTTTTTTTAAATTTTGAAATGTTTAAAAATTACCCTTAATTAAAATTTTGCTAAAATATGACTTTTTTAGATTTTTAGGCACGTCGTTCTGGAATAACAGCCTGTATAATATGAAAATATTGTCGATTGTATATTTCTCCTTACTAATCCTTAATAAATTTAAAAAGATATTTACAGTATAGAAATGTGTGGTGATTAGTGACCGTTAATCGATATTTATTTAGAAATCGTGAGATGTGGTTTCAGAAAAACATTTTCTTTATCGTGCCAACGTTTCGATCTTTATTGAGATCATCTTCAGGGCCTGGGATTTACAAACATTGTTTACATATTACAATTACATTTTGGATGTGGAAAAGTTAATTTATACAATGCAAAATATATTTTATATATTCAATCAAAGTATTTCTACTCACTCAAAGTGTTTGTCTTCTGTGTAATTGTGCCATTCTTAAGTGTCGTATCAAGAGTGCCAGTGAGATTTTGCTATTTTGTGTTTATATACGTTGGATTTTGAAGGGGTGGGGAAGGATGTCGGTATAGAAAAGACATTTTTGTATAAGGCGTTGGCTTCTTTGAGGTGAAAGGAGCCGACGAAGGGAAAAAATGTAATGGTTCGGCCAGATTATCCTTTCAGGATTATATAGAAAGGGATAAATAGAAAAACGAAAGCTGAATTGTTGAGAAATTAGACTATGTGAAAAATATTTGATGTGTGGAATGTAATGTGATGATATAGGTATGTTATCTGTATTGAATGTGATTAATGATATTGGCGTAGCTGCGACTGAGTTTACATGGATCTATTCTGTAATTGATGCTGTGTTTATCTCGGTTGATATAAACCATTTCTAAAAAATTATGTTTATATTTGTTTTGTTCTGTATGTAATATTTTTGGATTTTTGAAGTCGAAATTGTGTTGGTGTTCAAAAGTGGGTAGTGAGTGCTGTAGGATTTTGCTTGGGTTTTTTGCAATCATAGATATGTTGCTTTCCTCTCTTGTCCAGATATTGGGATGTAAGACTGATGTAAGTTGCCGGACAGTTTAAACAGTTGATCTTGTAGATTAAGTCAGATTTATTTGTTATTGGTGTGGCATCTTTAATTTTGGAAAAAAAAGTGTTTGAATTGTATAATATAAATATAATTTTTGAAAGCTATTTTGAAGTTATCGGACGAGAGAAATGTGTTTAATTTGTGTGATAGGCCTTGGATAAATGGTATGTTGGTTCGTTTGTATTCGAATGTAGTATTATTAGTAATAGTGGATGGTGTTAGTGTAGAGTTGTAATTGTTGATTATTCTGTTAATTATGTGTTTAGGGTAGAGATTGTTATGGAGGATCTGTTTGTATATCTTTATGTTCTTGTGGTGAAATGATAATCATACATGGCTCAGGGTAATCATTCTGTGAAGTAACCCTTTGGCCGTGTTTATTATTGTATGAAGAGGATGGTGAGACCGCATCTCACGACTTCTAAATAAATATCGATTAACGGTCACTAATCACCACACATTAGTGATTTTTTTTAAATTTTGAAATCTATTAATTATTATTATAAACCCTTAATTCTGCTAAAAAATGCCATTTTTAGATTTTTGGGCATGTCGTTCTGGAATAATGGCCCATATATTATGAAATATTTGCAGGATAATTCAGTAATTATTTCCATATTTATTACTTATGAACTACTACTACCAATTTTTTTAACTAAATTATTTACAAAATACTAATCATTTACGATTAATAAGGAAAAAAAATGTGAGGGAGCAAAAGGCCAAAAAGATAATATTCTTTTGCCTATTTTGTGCTGTCCCCATTATACCTTCAAAGAAGAAAATATTTACCATCAAGATTAATGTATTTCACGACGATATGATAAAAAATTCACTTTTTTCGGGTAAAAACCCTACAACGCTTTGAAAACCAGGAAATTTCTATAAAAGGTGGATCATTCTGGAACGACAACTGTGTACGGGGAAGTATCGTTAGCGACTATTTTTGTTTCAACCCAGATATATTCTAACATCGGGGTGGTGGTAGTGATAATTAAAATCTCATAATAATTGTGAGATAACAGTTAAGGTTTTGAATCCCAGTATTGAACTATGGATTTAATTTAATAATTTGAGCAATAAAATTATTGTAAATTGGTCCGAGCATTCATTCATGGTACCCCAGCATCTATAGATAAAGCCCTTACGATAATTACAAATAAATTTTTTTTACAGGTGTAGTCAATTATTATTACTTCATAATAAAACTAAAATTTTCATACTTTAATGCAACTGAGCAATGAAGAGGTTTTATTTTGATTTCCCTGGTTTTGGTGATTGTTATGGATTAAAGAGAGCTTTCTCTTTTCAATGATGCAGGCCAAGAGATAACTTTTGAAATGACTAGTAATTAAAACAATTTAAAAAAATATAAACCTCTGTTGACTTTCTTCTGCGTGCGACTAAACCAGCAAGTGTGATTAATTGGATTGCATATCGTAGTGATGTTTCGAGGGCTATCCTCATGAGGACTGTAAGAGCTTCGTCAGACATTTCACAGTCTTCTTCTTCACACCTATAAAATATAATTTTAAGTTTTAGAAATTTGTGGGCGAAAGGTTACAAAATACTTACCGGATTTTCAGTATTTCTTTGACTTCCGCTTCATCGTATTTTGTTGTAGATATTATGACCATTCTATCGAGGAGGTCAAGTGGAATGCCGTGAGGAGAGTTGTAGTTTGTTCCTCTCACTCTTGTGATACCCCTGTTTGTCGCCATTATTACGATAGGAGACATTTCATCCTCGAGAGCGCGATTGAGAAATGCAAAACACTCGACATCAAGCATATGAACTTCGTCGATAAACAACACCCCAGGGGAGATCTCGGCTTTGCCCTCTTCCCTCCATTCTTCAAAACGTTCGTCTATTTTTTCCCTGACCTCCGGTTTTATTTCACCGGTATCGCCGGAAAACAGAGCGAGGAAGCCGTGCGTACGGCAGTTGATCACGTCGATTTCGTGCAATGTGACGGTGTGCACGACCTCTTTTCTTTTCTGAAGTTCACCCTCTGGGCACTGGACGAACCTTGTCTGTGGACCGGTGGCATCATAATCTCTTGCTCTAGTGAATGAACGGCCTATCCTGTTGATCTTGCCGGTCGCTTTATCTATCGTTATGACATCTCCTGCCTGTACTTTCTGTTTTGTAAGGGCGTCTATCATTTTTGTGCCGAGATCATAAATTGTCTCCATTTCTGTCGTCTTCAAAGTAAGCTTTCCAACTTTTGCACCAGTTCCTGTTGCCGGCTTTTCGACCTGAATTTCAACTACTTCACCTTCTATGATATCTGTTTCTTCCCTTAAAAAATACATTAATTTTATTACATTAAAGAAAATAAGATTAGCTTTTAGTAATACAAAGATATTTTTAATATTAATGACACAATCAAAGGAATTTATAAACAGACTTTCTGTTATTAGTTTGTTCTGACTTATTGATAGTACTTAAAGGAAAAAATAAATAATTACTTTATCCTAACGCCTATAGACTTCCTCATAGCTTGTGTTAAAGCTTCTGTCTTGCTCATCTCGAGGCTGTAAATCTCAGAGCCTGCCATTGCTGTGAATGGCGTGTCTTTTCCGAGAGACTTGGCGATACCCATGGCAATGGCTGTTTTTCCCGTCCCGGGCGGACCGGCGAGTAGAATCGCCCTGCCAGCAATCTTGCCCTCTTTTATCATATTGAGGACGACACCGGCGGCTCTACGAGCCTTCAGCTGTCCCACCATGCCTTGTGAGACCTGATAAAGATGAATGGGGTTTGTTAAAATTGTAAAATGATAAGTTTAAATGATTTCTTACGTTTCTTGGATCAAGGCTGTCGTCTAAGCCGAGACCTCGGATGTGTGAGTGGGCGCCAATCCTTTCAATCCTTGCGATGTCCCTTACCTCTGGGGCTTTAGCAAGCATTGCTGGAGTCTGTGAACAATTTTTAAACACAATTAAACACGTAGAAAACTTATTTTCAAAGTATAAAATAGAAAAAAAAATTGTATGGTTTTAAAGAAATGGAGATAAATGGAATGGTATATAGATAAACAAACTGGCATTGTTTAATAATGGTAACACAATATTGCTCTTAAAATGATCAATCCTTTATATGTTAAAATGTACAAGTATATTCTAAGGCTTTTTATGCTGGGTCATCTATGACCTTCTAACCTAGTGCTCGAGCCCTCTTTATACATACCTATACCGAAAATCTGCCACATTGACTTAATCGATGATGACCTCAAAACCTTACTCTTTAAACACCCACAAGAGTGTCAGCATAGGCTGGCTTATCATAGCATATGCCCTCTTGAGTGCAATGCTGGCATTGATGTGTGACTTTGACTGTGTGAAAAGAAAAACATACGGTGATCATGACTGTACTATGTAAAAATCTGTATAGGTTACGAGTAAATAAATTTCCCAAAAATAAATAGTTCAGGAGCTACACATAGATAGTTATAAAAAACATAAAAAAAACTGTCGAATATCTGCAAAATGGTTGAGAATCGGACCATGGTTCTTACAAACTTTTTCATATGAATAGTGAATCACCTTGAATAGGCACCTAGATAGCCTATTAAGCACTTGTGGGAATTGGAAGGCAGCTTAAAAACAAAAATAATTGTAAAAGAAGAGATTTTACAGGAGTGGACACTGGATCATCCCTGAACATGGAGAAAATGGAGAGAGAGAAAAAAATTCTAATAATGAACAATCGTTTATTAGCAGTAGTAAAAATTAGGGGTAAACCTAAACCTACATTTACTGAAATAAAATCAAGATAATTGTCAATAAACAAAGAAATAAAAAATAATGAATTCAGACTTTTAAAGTTTATAATTTTATTTTTACTATAAATTGCATTAAAATTGATTTAAAATGATTGTTTTTTACTGAAGGAAAATTTAACTAAGGGATCCAGACATTGCAAATACCTGCCAATGAGACCCTTTACCGGCAGACCACGCCAAACTAAAGGGGGAAATATTTGAGCTTATCGTCTTCCTCAAGCCTTGCCTTTTGAAGGTGAGGCTCTAGAAGGGTAGATGATTTATTTTCTTTGAGTTTAAATTATCCTAAGCTAGTGGGTCTCCCCTTTCTGGTTTGAGGAATGTATTCCTTGATAATTTCTTGGACATAACGGACTGCAGTGAGGTTGCCTTCAACAATATGGAGTCAAGTTTGTCCTGCAAGGTAAATCCCGGCCCAGACCATTACACCGCCTCCTCCGAATTGCACTGAAGAGAGTACGATTTGTGCCATTGGACGCATTCCCTGTTCTGAGTAAACTCTTCGACGCCTACTATCAACGTACAGACAGAAATGCATCTCATCAGTAAACATAACAGCATTCCAATTGTTGTTCTCGTCTTGGCTGCAGGTCGCCTCAAAGAGGCATACAATTTGAGGCCTTTACAAACCAATCATGAAATGTTTATGTCAATAAAGACCTTGCCAAAACATCTTGTACTTCATTTAGGATCTGGCGGGCACTATGGAAAGGAATCCGTCTTGCAGCAATGACAATATTTCTGTCCTACCTTAGCATCGTAATGCACTGAGATCCACCACCAGGCCTCATATTGGCACTTACAGTCCACCGGAATCAGGCTAAAGCCCGGGAGACCACACTCTGAGAAAAGCCAATCTCTATGACTCAGGCCTCTTTCAGACGAGGCGGTTTGGTTGATTCAACTAGTTGCCCGGTTGACTCTCAATTAGTTTACTGTCGTGTGAAGACTGCTGGTTTCATACCAGGCAACTTGTGGAATCAACCTCTCTTCCCAAAGGGAGGTCACTACGATGTTAGAACCCAAGGAAGCAGGAGGACTTCTTGTGCTTGCTCTTCTGCAAAAAGAGAAGAAAAAAATAGGAAACGGGCGCTTTCTCTCAAAGCTGTGCTACTTCCGTCCAAACTTTGCTTCTTTTAAGTTTATCACTGCACTCATGTCCCATATCGCGGGACTAATAATTCACTTCAATGAACTTCTCCACATGGAAACTTGCACTTGCAATGCTTTCCACGGTGAACTCAGTTGACTCAACTACGAGACTGGTGTGAAGGACGAATGCCGAGCAGTACAACTATCCCTATTCATTTTTGAGCAGTTTAGTTGCAAGACATTGTGTTGTTAATCAATTTAATTTAAAAGGTTTGCTTCTATTTTACCAAAAGTGTTCGGAAACTTTTTTAAATGAGTGTACCTATTGTCTTCGAGGACAGGGCAGACCAGGATGATACTAACTATACTCATAAAAGTTTATTGCTATTATTATAAGATTATTTAATAAAAGTTGCATGACAGACATTGAATCGTGATTCGGGATGTGTTGTACACTGAGCCTTTTAAGAATTGTTGTATCCCGACGATATTTATAATCACATTACATAATTTATTGAATAAGATACGACTTGGGAAATTTCCAAATGCTTTTCTTTGAACTCAAAAAATTTTGTGTGCGTTGGAAAATTCTTGTTCAACGAGGTAAAAAGGACAACTTTTTACAATATTACTTGATAAGGGGTACGTTGTGCCGTGCGCCTCGGCCACGAGGTATGATACCTCGATGTCGAACGGTCTAAAATACTCTGTTCAAAGTTCAAACGCAACGGAATCACAACGTAAAAAGTAATTAATATATAATTAATCTTGGGGAATTATAAAATTACTGTAAATTAGAGGAAAATAAGACTTACCGCCATGATGCCTTGTTTATTATCACGCGGTTTACAGGAATCCAATGACAACGAAACAACACCGACGATAGCTTTTGCCCGACTACATCAATCTAAATGAACGGATCGTATCGAAACTATAAACAAACAGAAAGTTAAAAAAATCAAGGATAAATAAAATTAAGTTTATTTTTTTGTTTGTTTTTTAAGTTATGTGTTTTTTTGTGTGTGTTTTGAGCTAGTGCTTTCGGCCGTGTAAAGCGACAACTGTTAACACTACCGGGGCTTCGGCTTTGGTTTTCACCTTTCAGGCTAAGCAGTTTGTTTTTATTTGTTCCGGTTTAGAAATAAAAACCGTCCGTTAATTTTATTTTCCGTAAGTTTTCCGATTTTTAACACGCCGAGGTGAATGTGAACGCGCAGTGCGAACTACACCAGTGATAAAGCCATTGTTGTTTGTATTTGTATTTCATACTGTTTTGATCCACAAGTTTTCAATTTTACCATCTCTTGCCTGCTTCAGCAACAAGGTAACCAATCCAGTAGCATTTATCGGGCCGTGGACTTTTTCCCGACGACTTGTGGGTCCGGCCTGTTTCGCTTCGTGGACACGTCAAACCCGTCGATGTCCGCCTCGTTAAACTTCGTGACGGGGCCGATTTTAAAATTACAATAAAATCGAATGATTTTAAAAGTTTAAAGCAGCTATGTTAACACACTGACACGGTTCGAAATATGTTGACTTATGGGTTGTCCCAGATCCAACCATCTCCTATCCAACCACCTTCTGGCATATTTTGATACATTTAAGCCTAATTTATATAAAGTTGGTGTGCTTTAAACAAACTTTACAAATATGCCTGCTCAGTCAAAACGACAGTTTTCCATAAAATGTTTAAAAGCTGCTAAAAAGCTAGACCTTATGCTCTTCTTACTTAGTACTACTAAACTACCTACTTAGGAGACTGTTGTATCTAAAAGTTGATACACCAAAAAGAGTGATGCAATATTCAAATTGTTCTATATTGTAAAGTTTTGATTTTTGGATTTTGCCAAAAGCTCTGGATTGTTTATTGCAGCAGAGGTTTAATGCTCCAAAGCTAAACCATGCCAAAAATCCTTCTTATTCCTAACAAAATCAAGTCGATTACTTTTCTTATATAGAACGCCTAATGACTACAATTTTGTAGATAAGCAAAATTTTGTGATGAACAATTTTTTTTTTAAACGGAAAACACTTGGATTTTTGGAACAGGCTGTATTTTTTGTGACAACTGAACGTACAGTTCACCCTGACATATCTTATCTTTTCAATGATTGAATGCCACTTGGAAACTGGAAACTGTTGGCTTTATTTGCAGAAGTGGATTTTGTTTTTGTTTTAAAGCTGATTATTCACTTAAAAGAAGTACTTAATTTTGTAAGTGAAATTACTTAAGGCTCGATTGAAAACTTCTTAAAAGCAGGCAGATTATTTCGATTCTGTACGAATGAATGCTTGCTTGTAAAACGTACGCTCTAAACATTCAACTGGTATAAATCTTATAGATTATACCATTTTGAGAAATAGCAAATTTTCAAGTTGTGAAATTCGAAATTTCACATTGTCAAAAAATGAAAGGACAAAGTTACCCAAGACAGTACGGACCCTGGTGAGCTTCCACTGCAACCATCTGTGGAGTTGGCCAGTAAGTCAAATGTGTTGACTTTAAAATTAATTTATTCAACTTTTGTACATCATGTTTAACAATTTCAAATATATCAAGTAAAACATTTGATGTTAAATTTGAAAAAACTGTTTGGAAACATTACAAGAAAATGACTGCTGTATTCATTTGTTCAGACGATTGCTCCTACACTTGGCAATTAGAATGACCAAACTTTAGCTGATAAATTTCCGGCTAAATGAAAATTAAAGTTGTCATCGCTTCAAGTTTTTAAGTTGACAAATTTTTAATTTTCTAATTGGTCAATTTTATCCATCAAATTTTTCCTTACAACTTTTCAGTATGGTATAGACAATAACAGTTAATTTGATTAATTTTTGATCTCTTCAAGTTGACAAATTTTACAGAGTTAGTCAAATGAAATTAAAATTCTTCTCCAAACAGAGCCGGCATGTTTATCTCTATTTTGCTTATGTTAATTGGTAGTTCAGAGGTAGAGAGCCTTATTTTCCTCAATAATGCCACTGAAAGAAAAGAGTCGCCTTCCTTTTGGAGGTATTTAAAAAAAATTATCTTTGTCTCATACCTTGTGCTTTTATTGAAAGCTGGAATGTTTCTTTATTAAGCCATTTTTCCAGTTCCTACATTAGCACATGCTCCAGTGCACTTGTATGGTTTCTGTCCAAGAGTCAGAGTTATAAAAGCCTATTTTACACAAAATTGCCTGCTTAGAGAGAAGTCTCTTCGCCTTCATTTTTGAGTGATTTCAAAATCTCTTACCTTGCCTAATGTGTGAAGCTTTTCAACAAATCTGGAGTTTTTCTTTCTCATGCTCCAACACCAACATTAGCTCATTCTCTGTGGTGTGGTTTCTGTCCGATGGGAGGGCTGCCTCTTCTTTGACAGGTTGGCTTGTTCTATGTTAGTTGATAGGTCAGAGGTATAGAGGCTTATTTTCCTCAAAATTACCTGCTGCAAGAGAGGAGTCCCTCACCTTTGGTTTTGAAAGATTTAAAAATTTCTTATCTTTGCCTCATACCTTGTGCTTTTATTGAAAGCTGGAGTGTTTCTTTATTAAGCCATTTTTCCAGCTCCAACATTAGCACATGCTCCGGTACACTTGTGTAGCTTCTGTCCAATGAGAAGGCTGGTCCTTCTTTGGGTAGATGGCCTGTTCTATGTTAGTAGTTCAGAGTTATAAAGGACTAGTTTACTCAAAATTGCCTGCTGTTAGAGAGAAGTCCCTTTGTCTTTGTTTTTGAGAGACTTAAAAATTTCTTATCTTGCTGCAGATCGTGTGCTTTTATCCAAAGCTGGAGTGTTTCTTTATTAAGCCATTTTTCCAGTTAAAACATTAGCACATGCTCCGGTGCACTTAATGTGGTTTCTGTCCAATGAGAGGGCTGCTCTTCTCTGGCTAGTTGGCCTGTTCTATGTTAGTTGGTAGTTCAAAATTGCCTGCTTTAAGAGAGGAGTCCCTTCGCCTTCATTTTTGAGTGATTAAAAATCTCTTACCTTGCCTCATGTATGGACCTTTTCAACAAAGCTGGAATTTTTCTTTCTCAAGCTCCAACACCAACATTAGCACATTCTCAGTGGTGTAGTTTCTGTCCGATGAGAGGGCTGCTTCTTCTTTGACAGGTTGGCTTGTTCTGTGTTAGTTGATAGGTCAGAGGGATAGAGGCATATTTTCCTCAAAATTGCCTGCTGCAAGAGAGGAGTCCCTTCGCCTTTGTTTTTGAGAGACTTAAAAATTTCTTATCTTGCTGCATATCTTGTGCTTTTATCCAAAGCTTTCTCAAGCTCCAACAACATTCATTCTCAGGCACATTCTCCTATGCGCCATGTTGTGGTTCGTGTCTTTTTTTTTTTTTTTTTTTTTTTTTTTTTTTTTTTTTTTTAATATTGCTGCCCAGGAATCCACCTTAAGGTTACCTTGTTGCGTTTTCCTAGTGCTTTTATAACTGCCTGACTATCCGAAAGTATGTAAGTCCATGCATATTTTTTTCTTCTTTATCAACTCCTGTGGACAGGTGGACCTCAGCTTGGAGTTGGAACCAATCCAAGGGGTTTCAAACAGTAGTATATAATATAATTTTTAAAATTACCACTTCCTATTCTCAGAATTTGACTGAGTGAACATTGAAGGTCAAAGTCAAGTCTGCAATTTGACATTAAATTTTCTGGTTATAGTCCCAAATTAAACTAAATTACAACCGAAGGTTGAATTGTTTGAGGTCGTCCTGTTGATAAATATTAACGACAAAAATTTTAAACTCTAGTATTTATAGTCCAGTTTTTTGTTATCAACCAAATTTGAGTAAATATGAGCTAAAGGTTAGCGAGGTGACGAATTCCCGTCAATCCGCATGACGAAAAGACATTTTTGTAGGTAGATATTGTAAAACTAAGCAATACTAAACAGGTATTCATGTTACAAACTTTGCCAGTAGATTTTACATTCAAAATGGAACCGAAAAGTACTAATTAACTATGGTCCGAATCTCAACAGTTTAGGAGTTATTCCACATTTTCTGATTTTTTAATATTTCTCGACTTTGCTTCGTATAAACAATGATAACAACAAAAATGAAAAGTTTTGAACAAATCTGTTGACACCATTGAAAACTACGTTAAATTGCCAATAAGATGTGATCAATACTAAACTTGTAAACGTTGGTAAAGTAGGCGTTTTAAAAGAGAGAAATTCGAAATTTTTTTTTCAAACTTGAAAAACTTAGTATGCTGATTCTAAACTACTATTTCCAAACCTAGAGACTAGCAAATTTCAGAAAACGTACTACATTTAATATCCTTTTTAGAGGCGTAATTTCTTTTTTAATTACCTTTTTTCAAAGATGTTTTTCATTGATGGAGGAAAGGAAAAACAGTGGCTGGATTGGCAAGGTGGAAAAAAAAAAAAAAAAAAAAAAAAAAAAAAAAAAAACGGAAATTTTGAATGAATTTATTAAACTTTTTTAAAATTTGGGTTTCTTTAAGTATTTTTTTTAAAAAATTTTTCTACCTTACCAATCCTTCAACCACGGTTTATTTTATTTTCCTTCATCAATTTCTTCATCTTGGAAAAAAGTAATTAAAAAAAAAAGAAATTACACCACTAAAAAGGATATTAAATGGAGTACTTTTTCTGAAATTTGCTGGTCTCAGGTCTGGAAGTAGTAGTTTAGAATCACCACAGTATGTTTTTCAACTTGGAAAAAAAAATTGTCATTTCATTTGTCATTTCCTTTTTAATGTCGTAATTTCTTTTTTAATTACCTTTTTTTCAAAGATGTTTTTCATGATGGAGGAAAGGAAAAACACAGTTGGCAAGGTGGAAAAAAATTTAAAAAACAAGGAAATTTTGAATGAATTTATTAAACTTTTTTTTAAATTAGGGTTTCCTTAAGGTTTTTTTTTTCATTTTCTACCTTACCAATTCTTCAACCACGGTTTCTTCTTTCCCTTTTTTTCAATTTGGGTTTCCTTAAGGGTTTTTTTTTTCATTTTCTACCTTACCAATTCTTCAACCACGGTTTCTTCTTTCCCTTTTCAATTTCTTCATCTTTGGAAAAAATAAGTAAAAAACTAATTGCACCACTAGAAAGGATATTACATGGAATCGTTTTCTGAAATTTGCTGGTCTCAGGTTTGGTAGTAGTTTAGAATCACCATAGTTAGTTTGAAAAAAAAATTGTCATTTCATTTAATATTCTTTTTCGTGGCGTAATTTCTTTTTTAATTATCTTTTTTAAAGATGTTCTTCATTGATGGAGGAAAGGAAAGAAGCTGACGGACTGGGAAAGGAAAATTTAAAAAAAATTTAAGGATATTTTAACTTTTTTTTTTAATTTTGGTGATTTCGCTTATTTCAGAGAGGTTTGCAAGTTTAGTATTGATCACATCCTATTGCCAATTTAACGTAGTTTTCAATGGTATCAACGGTTTTGTCCAAAACCTTTTAGTTTTGGAGTTATCATTATTTATACGAAGCAAAGTCGAGAAATATTAAAAATCAGAAAAATTGGAATAACTCCGAAACTGCTGAGATTCGGACCATTTTCGCACTTTTTGGTTCCATTTTGAATGTAGAATCTACTGGCAAAGTATGTAACACGAGTAGCCGAACACCCTGTATATTCAAAATTCCACACAAAAATTCCTTTCAAGGTTTTTTTTTTTTGGGGGGGGGAGACAAATTCTCATTGGTATTTTATACGAAAGAGATAATTATTCACCTAAAAATTGTTTTACAGTCGTTTAAAATATATTTTTAAAGTTTGGTTAAGCGGTTTTTAATCAAGTAGTTTTGGCATAATTGTTTCAATTTTTCTCTTTTCTGCATACGTGTTAGCTTTAATCTTTCTCTTCGGTACAAAAGATTCGCAACCTCTGCAAAGTGGTTTTGCATTGATATTACTGTATATTGAGTTTTGTTCATTCTTGGTCCTTTCGCATTAGATATAAATACAAAAAGCATTGGCTCGCGTTTCGGGAGTGCTCTCATTTTTTTTTTTTTTTAATATTTCGCGTGTGGTTCTTATAGTGGCAAGACACGGGAAATTTTGCTTCTTTTTTTACTTATTTAAATTTTTTCTAAACTGTTATCAATCTAAGTATGAGAATAGTAATAGACAGGGTTTTATAAATAAAACTTTACGGATTTTTTTGCTTATATTTAATCAAGACTTAATATCATGTTTGCTACTGTGTAATTTGTTTGAATCAAAAAGCTAAAGTTAACCATCGGAAGAAATATCGAAGAATTATTTTTCAGACTAATCTGGCCAAAGTTTATCTTCCCTCTATTGATTAATAAAAAAATACAAATGCAAATTTTGCTGTTTTATAATTGATAAGTTTTAAACTTTAGCTTGGCCTATCGAAAATACAAAATAAAGTCCAAATTACTCCCTATTCAACACAATTCTCCAGTTCAATTTCGTTGCCTAAAAAAAGAAGCAATATTCCCGAAACTCTCAACAAAATTTACCTGCTGACGCAAATCTACAATTGGTGAGTGAAGTTTTAATTTTAAAGCAGTACCTGTCCCCTTTACAACTACAAAATAAAATATATAGTAAAATACAATTAGAAAATAAATAATATTCAATTTGTATAACATTAGGCTTGATACTGGGACGAAAAGATGGCCTAAGAGAACCAAATCATTTTTATCACCGAATCTTTGGTATTGTATCACCACAATCAGTGCAATACAAACTTAAATTAATATATACATTAATTTTTGTATAGCTCTGATGATGATTGTACAATAACCGAAAGTTCGGCGATAAAACGATTGGTTCCGTTAGACCATCTATTTCATCCCGAGTATTTCAGATACATTCGCACAATCTATGTATTACTTATTTGAAATGAGCATTTATTTATAAAAGACGGAATTTTCACTGACGATCTAGCTATTTTGTTTGTTTTTTTAAATTATTATTTTTTTTTAACACACGAACCATCATCCGTACAGGTACTGTTTGCATGTTGCATGAATTTTCTCTTTTTTTTCTAGTTTAAAGTTTAGCTTCTATAGCTGAGCAGGTTGGGGAAAAGAAAATCCCTTCAAAATAAATTTTAAAATAGAAAAAAAGCAAGGAGTTTGTAAATTAGCCAGGCCAGTTGATTTCTGCCGTTAAAAAATTAAACTTGTAAGCAAAAGTCAAATTAAAGTAATCAAAATTATAAGTATAAGAAAAAGATGATTTTGTTAAGGTTGAATGCTCCGTTTTCCGAAATATCAAAACCCCCAACTCCAAAATAATTTTACATTATTAGTACTTTAAAAGTAGACTTTAAATATAGTTTGTGTTGTTTATTTTATTTTTTTGCCCGCTGGGTTTGCGTTTTATCTTAGGAGATTAAAATAAACATCCATTCGATTCAAGAAAGTCAAGAAGGTTTATAATAATAATAATAATGAGGGAAGTTTAGAGGCCGACAAACATCTCAGATCATTCATACCTTTGCATATTTTTGCTTCTTTTTTCTGGTCTTTTTAGTTTTCAACCTTCAGCCATTTGAGCGTCTCAGTCTGTTACTGACCCCGGCTTTTTTATGAAAACTTTCTTCGATATCCTAAAATACTAGCCTGTCATGTATACTCAGATTACCAACTAAAGAACATGTATAAAACATATAATACACACATACACACACACACACACACACACACACACACACACACACACACACACACACACACACACACACAAAGTTTGATCACAATCACTCTACCAGAGTACTCGATTTTCCACAGGGGTAGGGTTAAAACCCCTTCCTTTCACGCTAATAAATTACATTCATTCCATTAAATTGACATAAACACTTCACAAACACAATGCACATTTAAAAATCCCTACAGCTGTGAGGTACCGGAACAGCGATTTGTACCGCTGCCCCAAGACTAGGCAGAAAGTTTATACAAATTTGATCAATTGTGTTAATAGAAATGATATTATATAAGGTTCTTGTACCTCAAAGAAGCCGACTCCTCATTTAAAAAAATGTCTTTCTATTCCCGACTTCCCTCTCCATCCCTTCAAAATCCAAAGTATATAAACATAAAACATCAATAACTCTCTGGCACTCTCGACACGACACCCAATAATGACACATATACACAGAAAACAAACACTTTGAGTGAGTACAAATACTTTGATTGAATTTAAAATTTCTATCATTGAATAACTTCACTTTTTTCACATCCTACATGTATTTGTAAAATTTAAACAATGTTTGTAAATACCAGGCCCTGAAGATGATCTCAATAAAGATCGAAACGTTGGCACGATAAAGGAGACTAAACCCCACACATTTTGATCTTGGGAGGCATGGAAGACTGTCCATGAATCTAATTATACTTATAACTTGAAAGTGCATTTTTGCCTGTAAGACTAAGCATTTTTGTCGGTGCCTCTTCGCGCACCTCTTTTGATGTGATCATTGCCTTACAGAAATGGCTGTACCATAACCGAGCTAATTCATATAACCCTCGGGGTGCCGGTATTTTTGAAAATTTTGTAATTATGTCGGGTTTGAATGCAGGGCCGCTGATTCGAACCCGGGACCTTTACCTTACAGTGATGGGCGCCGAGTCAACGCTTAAACCGTTGCGGCCACCGACGCCCCTGATGCTTTGCCCTTGTGGTAGTTAAGAGGCATATAATTTTCCTTAACTTGAGGGGTGCTTGGTAACTTACATTTTAAGCATTTTTCGCCCTGATAATTAAACTAAAAACTACCTTGGAAATCGTTCGTTAATTTTCGTACGGTTTGGGGAAAAAAGGCTGTGAAGAACCAAGTTTGTTTACATGGTTTTACCGTCTAGGGTTGAGTCTTGGACGACGACAGACGGTTATTAGCTAGAATGGATGCATTCTCAAATCCCATCCGATAATATGTCCGGAATCATATGAGGATACATCATCATTTCTAATTCATAATTGAAATGATGATTGGAACCGTTGGACAGCTCATCTGCCCTTTCTCAAGCCTGAGCCTTTTTAAATTGACCAATTTCGGCAGCGTATCCTTGGCGAATGGTTTCATTTAATTTGACGCATTCTGCTAAATGGAGGTTTTCTACTTACTCAGAATATCTTCGATTCATTTAATATTCCTTACAGTAGTCAGTCCCAAAACTTTAAGAAATTTCGATTCTTTGAGTGCCAAGAGGGTTTTAACATCGATTCAAGTAACACTTTTTTAGTTTCAGTTCAACGAGGCCTGTGTTTTTCAAATCCAATTCATTCTCCCTTATGGAGAGGGAAACGATATATTCGGCTGTGGGCAAGTGCTGGCGACAGTTTCGATTTCCTGAGCTGTACACCTTCCAAAATCAATTTTCCTCAGATGAGGAAGGTCTGCTCAACTCGACCCACATTTTATTGGTCTGGCCGGGTTCTATCATATGAGGATTGTTAACCATTTCATTATGATAATAAAGTGCCTAATCGCTTTTTAATTTCTTACTTTTAAACCTCCGCATTGTCACCCTTGTAAAGAATCACGGTTCACCGTGGATTTTTTACAGGGTTTTTTTATCTTCTTGGCGGCCTTAATGACCCTTATATATACGTATGTACATTTTATCCGATCCCTGACTAAATCTGAGTCTTTGTAATTCTGATGTAATTATTTGAATATTTTGGAGGATTTAATCCCGCTACAAGGAGTATTCTGAGGGTGAATGTCCTCAGACTTCTACGTTTGTATCGTGTGGTGATGTATAAACTGTACTGTATAATTTGTACCTATTCTGTAGTTGATAACCTTAGGTATACACTAGAGACTAGCTAGGTCGCTCAAATGACTGCAGCTTAAAACAAAATACGCCTGAAAGACCAGAAAAAGAAGGAAACCAGAGGTGATGACCTCAGCTGCTTGCCGGCCTGTAAAACTTCTGCATTATAGTTAATTTGAATTTAAACTTTAAACCAAATCTGAGGTGACATTAGAGTAAATTCAAAGCTCAGACCCAAACCATTAATGGAAATTTGTGATTTGTTCAGAGGATCAACTGTCATTTCTTGCAACGCAAGACGCTTATCTTAGGTCGTAGTCGAAGTACGCGACGGTCTTTCACCTTTGACACTTTATCTTGCTTTTTTATTAAAAAGCCTTTCAGTTGAAATATTGCAAAAAATGGGAAAATACAGCCTGCTCAGTTATGGAATTTAACAGCAGGATTTCCTGAGAACGTCGCATGAAGATCAGAAGGTAGGTGGGACGTTTTATTATTCCCAGCGAAATATAAAACAAAACGTATCGTGTCATTTTTTTTATACAATATATTATCTCTTTTCTATAACGATATAAGTTTCGCACGCGAGTGTAAATAGTGACTTGAATATAAAAGATTTTTTTTTCTTGACAAGGTAAGTAGTACACATTTCTCGAAGTATTATTTGACGATTCGGAGAGATCTCAAGGTTAAAAAAACATGCACACTTCAATGTTCAGTGTATCCTGCAATAAGTCAGTTATTGGAAATACTGATGAAAAATTAGTTATAACTAGTTATAATTCTGAAGATTTCATTTGGTCAGGATATCATCCCTGTCAAGGTGGAAACATCTACAATAAAAAGTCCAGTACTTAACAGTAGTACTTTATTATGCTTATGGCTAAACTATACTTGTTGATCCTGGAGCCAACGATTAACTAGCGTCCATTTCGCCACACAAACAATTGGAATGTAATATGAACTCATTCCTTCATTTGTGATGTGTTGTGGTCTGTGAGGTGATAGACCTGTAGCACATTCGTCTCCTATTTTGGTCAGCTTCTGCATTTGACCATATTCAGTTGTTGGTCTGTGTTCTTAATAGTAGTACTTTTTTTATGCTCATGGCTTAACTGTACCTGTTGAGACGCCTTTCTGCCTCGAGCCAACGGTTAACTAGCGTCCATTTCACCACAAACAATTGAACCCTGTGGATCTGGACATAATCCACCAATCAACAAAAATATTTCCACCTTTTCTGTTTGCAACGACTGAGTACAGCATGAAGCATAAAGAGTAGAACTCTTAAAATAATATGAACTCATTCCTTCATTTGTAATGTGTTGAGGTCTGCGAGGTGATAGACCTGTAGCACATTCGTCTCATATTTTGGTCTGCTTCTGCATTTGGCCATCTTCAATTGTTGGTATGTCTTCCTTTATTATTCAAATAGGCACATATTCTATTTACTGTTAATATGACACATATTTATATTACTATTACTCTATTTCATTCTTACTTTCCAAATTAACCAATGATTTCTTTTATAAAACATGGTAATGATGGAGTTAGTAATTACATAGTTGAAAATGATGGTTCTTACCTACAAAGAGTCACTGTCTCGTTTGAAGTTCATTATTATTGAATAATTATTGTATTTATTTAATGATAAGGGTTGTTCTGGTGTAGCTTGGTTACAGCCCTTAACCTCTCCCTAGATTCCCTGTTTTCTAAATTTCTAGGTTTTAAATTTAGGTTACTGTCCTTGATAATGGGACTGAGTCTTTAAATAAATTTCAAATAGTCTGTGAAAAAATCATGTCGATTTGTAGACACACTAAAGACTGGTCTGCCTTGATGATGACCTTAAAATAAGTCGAAAGCTTGGCAGTAACAACAGTATTTGCTTTTTCATTAAGACCATACTGTACGATAGTTTCACTTACAGCCTAAATTATCCGGAAGATGTATCTATGGAAAAGTTTCACATAGCAACCCGGCTATACTTGCCTAAATAATATGAATACTTAATTTACTTACCTAAGTTGTTTGCTGAGAGAACAGTGGATATAAAACCACAATTCCATCCAGTATTGTCGGTTTAGTGTTGATGATGAGAGTTGATCTGACAATCGGTGAACTCATGCTGAACCGGCATAGGGTCACTTATTAGATTTGTCTTCATTCGCACATAAACACAGTTTCTCACTGAAGATAACGCAATGCCGTAACGCGTTTGAGTAACTCAACAAATCCGTGCGTGAAGATAGACCCAATAAGTGACCCTAGGCCGTTTCGGCATGGATTGTCGGTTTAGTTAGGCATTACCTGACCTGAGGGTAGATGTATTATATTCCGTTTTTTGCTAGGCCAGTTATACTACCGATGTTTCCAACTTATTAATTGGTTATATCAATAAATTGTGTATTCTCGTCGTATGAAAATCTAGGCTCTATACCATCGATAAATGCGCCTGACGGATCAACCCATCGAGCATAGGCAGACCAAAATGGCAACGGCCAATTTTCAGGTTCAACACCTTTCAGACATGGAGAAATCTCACAATTTAGCAACTGTAAGTTCTATCCTTGGGATAATGACAGTTTTCTTCCCGTGCTAACGCTTCCAAGTTGAACGTAATTTTTGACGTTTTTATGTAAGGTCTTGGTCGAAATGAAAAAGCCAGTGCCACGAGCGGGATTCGAACCCACGACCTTGGGCTCAATACGCCGCTGCTCTAACCACTTGAGCTTCATTTCAACCAAGACATTACAAAAAAAAAGAATAATTAATTAAAAGAAGTAATTTGGCCAATCAGACAATTAGACATAACGGATTTAGTAATTTTTAACCTTGGGATTAACTCTGTAGGTCAACTCGACAATTCATAAGTGACAATTTGAGACATTTTTTAAAAATTGTTTGTTGCAGGTCAACCGAATTTTCTTTTTCCCATGGAAATGAGAACGTTTCGAGGTGATTTTAAGGAAATGTCTGTTTAGTATTTATTCATTTGCGATAATAATTTAATTTCATGTAAATTTTTGTATGCCAACGATCTATTTCTGTCGTTTATCCGCAAGACTAAATACAAATTTACTCCGAAAGTGTAAAGCAAATTCCCAACAGGAAAAAAGTACATTTTTTAAGATTTTTTATTTTGAAGGATATAGTTTTCAGGAGGCAGTACAAACCAACAAGGACAAAGGCTTTCTACTCATGCGCAAAATTTTGCTAAGTGATATTTCATGCATTTTCATTTGTGTGTGTGTGTGTGTGTGTATGCGCGCGCGCGTGCTGCGTGTGCGTGCTTGGGCGAGAGTCACTTATACTATATAAATATAGTAGTAGTTATTTAATATATAAATACAGTCTGAACTATATTATGCAGTAGCACTTAGTTTGTAAAATCTGCTGAGGATGAGACAGGCTTAGTCTCGAAAAAAGTTACAGGCTAAAAAATGTAAACAAATGGTTAATATAGTTTGTCAATGCCTCCTTCCACAAATTGAATATAATAATAATATCATTCCATATTTTTTTGTTATAACAAATTAATAGACTTAGGTAGCCATCGTCTATCGACCTTCTGATGGGCTGTCTTAGTCTATTCGTGAAGTAAAAAAAAATTAACATGAAATAAAATAACTCAAACACTTGTGTATTTCATACTAATGTATTGGGTCTCTTACTGGGACTTCTTCACTCGCGGGTTGAACTACTCAAACCTACCTCGGCATCGCGCCATCTTCAGTGAGGAACTAGTGGTATATTGTTAATTACAATAGTATGTAATGGTCGGAATCTAAGCAGTTTCGGAGTTATCCACTTTTTCTGATTTTTCAAGATTTCACGATCTTGCTTCAAATAAAAAATGATAACTTCAAAACTAAAGGTTTTGGACAAATCCGTTGATACCACTGAAAACTACGTTAAATTGGCAATAACTCAACTGATCAATACTAAACTTGCAAACCTTTGTGAAATAAGCGAAATCACCAAAATTAAAAAAAAAGTTAAAATATCCTTATTTTTTTTAAATTTTCGTTTGCCAATCCGTCAGCCACTGGTTTCCTTTCCTCAATCAATGAAGAACATCTTTAAAAAAGGTAATTAAAAAAGAAATTACGCCACGAAAAAGAATATTAAATGAAATGACAATTTTTTTTCAAACTATGGTGATTCTAAACTACTACCAAACCTGAGACCAGCAAATTTCAGAAAACGACTCCATGTAATATCCTTTCTAGTGGAGCAATTGGTTTTTTATTTATTTTTTCCAAAGATGAAGAAATTGATAAAGGAAAAAAAGAAACCGTGGTTGAAGAATTGGTAAGGTAGAAAATGAAAAAAAACCTTAAGGAAACCCAAATTTTAAAAAAAGTGTAATAAATTCATTCAAAATTTCCTTAAGTTTTTTAAAAAAATTTTCCACCGTGCCAACCGTCAGCCACGGCTTTATCCTTTCCTCCATCAATGAAGAACATCTTTGAAAAAAGATAATTAAAAAAGCAATTACACCACAAAAAAAGATATTAAATGGAGTACGTTTTCTGAAATTTGCTGGTCTCTAAGTTTGAAAAAACAGAATATTTTCCAAAGCTTTGGCTACTAAAACTCTTATTTCACGAAGGTTGACAAGTTTAGTATTGAACTTGTAAACGTTGGTGAAACAAGCGTTTTAGTAGCCGGAACTTTGAAAAAAAAATTTCGAAGTTGAAAAATTTACTATGGTGATCCTAAACTACTCTTGCCAAACCGAGACACCAGAAAATTTAAGTAATTAAAAAAGCAATTCCACCACTAAAAAGAATATTAAATCGAGTGTTTTCTGAAAATTTTCAAAGTTCCGGTTCAAAGTTTAGATGATCACATCTTATTGAAAATTTCACGTAGTTTTCAATGGTCTCAACGGATTTGTACAGAACTTTTAGTTTTTGAGTTTATATTTATTTGAAACAACGTCGTGAAATCTTAAAAAATCAGAAAAAGGGGACTAACTCTGAAACTGCTGAGATTCCGACCATAGTTAATTAGGACTTTTTGATTCCATTTTCAATGTAGAATCTAATTGTAAATTTGTAACACGAGTAGCAGAACACCCTGAATATGAAGTTATCGCCCAGAACAAACTTACAACCTGTGAACTTTAAACTGTTTCACGTTTGTATCATATCTAGTTCAGAGTTGAAAATTTTTTCAACTGGCAAAATGTTAACGGCGAAAACTTGTCCAACACGTAAATCCATTTAAACTGTACACAGTTTAAGACATCTGCCAAACATTTGACCAAAATCTTTTACTAATAAACAATAATACAAACATATATAAACTAATAAAAAATTAACAATTCGATATAATTAAATATGTAACAGTTAAAATATGAAACGCCCTTCTTCATGGGTTGCTGGAAGTAGAAAAAAATAATCTACCATTATAATTAATTTCAACTATACAAACCTAATAGTACTGGTAGCAGCCGAAGTACAGGTAACAGCCAGAGATCATAAGCTAAATTATTTACAAATATGTATATATATGTATGTAAACAATAACTTGTAAGTAAATTAATTTTATAAATAATTAATGTTATGTTTAGATTATAATTTATGTAACAATTGGAAATTTGATAATAAACTAATAAATTATTTATCTTTGATATAGTGTTGAAATTTGGTCTGCTTTATTACTTACGAACTGCTTTGCATTGCGGTAAGCACAGTAACATACAACATGACAATAAGTCCAATGGTTGTCGTCTTTAATGTAATTTTCCATTCCACAGATATAAGCCGGCGTCCTACAAGGGAGCATTCTATATCCCATCATATGTATCATTTATACTGACCTACCTTGAATCCAAACCATCATCACCTACGCGGTCGATACATCGATTTTGTCCTTTAACTCGAATACTATCCAAGCTACGTCTAATACCCTAATAAGAACACCTTGGGTTTATCGAGTATTGGTGCAAAATGATGACAAGATTGAATGAAGCAAAATTTACTCAGTGTACGTTCACATTGAAGAAATCTTGCCCTGCACTGTACATCAACAACAAAGAGATACAGACTTTTACTCAAGTCAAACATCTAGGACTATACCTACACGTTAAATCCCCGCATAAGACTTAAGAGACAACTCAACATAAGACTTGGAAATTACGAATATGACCAAAATCTGACCGTCAAAATACTTTGTACAAGATTTTACTGCGACCACTTTGGACGGAGTGGAACGTAGGGTTCTGTCAAGCCATCCAACGTCTGTTCCTACCATTAAGGAATTCAATTATCTAGTGTCTGCTGAGCCTGCTGTGACCTGTATGGGGATATCTAAATTCCAAGAGGATGGGACATACACCCAAGGAATGGATCACATCCTCCCTTCCACTGAGGTTACAAACTCTCTTTCTCGTCATGGAGTGTAGTTAAGAAAAAGCAATTCGCCTCTTAATTTAAAAAACCAGCTCAGCTCCGTAGGCGAAAGTTCTGTATTTTTTGAATTAAGGGACAGTAAGGTAGGGGGGGGGGACTGCAGATCTTTATATAACAGAAAACAGTTGAACTGTCGAGCTGATCGCACACACTCTTCCCGGTAACATCCTTCGACGTATGACCATCAACTGGGCACATCATTTATCCCGATCCTGGAAGTTAGAGTCAAAAGGGCATGAGTTCCTTTCCGCCAAATTAACCCAGTGCTTGAACCAGAATGTTTTTTCCTCCATAACCTCAAAGGCCAGAGAACGAGAAAGGCGGTGAGCAGGCAGATTCAAAGTCTTGATGCAGTATCTATCATGGAGACCGAAGGTGAAAACATGAACCAGAGAGGTTGAAGTCTCAATACAAACCGTGCAATTTGGTGTTATGAGGGGGAGCCCAAACAACTTCTTGTTGAAGGAACGTTGAAATTTTTCCACCAACTCATATCGTTGAAACCCCCAACTCTGGGCACCACAGCACACAATTGAACGGCAAACCGCTTTGAATAAGTTATATTTGGTGGAAGGAGGGACTTTACAGTTAATAACGAGGGCTTTCCAAAAACGATGTATCCAAAATTTACCCGATGATATCCTCTCCGTAAAATGCCGAGTCATGGACAGACGGGGGTAATACCCAGATATTTTTAATGGTTAACGACTTCAATAGGGTTTCCTTTATATTTCCATTTCTCATTAGCAGCAAGACGACCTCCTTTTCTGAACACCATGTTCTTAGACTTACTTAAATTGACTGTGAGGTTCCATAGATTATAATAACGTTTCTAGGATATTTATGTTGTTCTGGAGAGTAAGCGGGTCTTCCGCCAGAAGAAGCACATCATCTGCGTAAATCAGGACCTTCACAACTGTTCCCGCCACTCTGACACCTTCAAGCTTTCACCAAATGTATAACTAAGGATGCATGAACTTTCTTAATTGAACAATTTGCTACATTGATCATACATTTGCTGCATAATTCTTAAAATGAAAGCATTAAACAATCACCCAAAACAATTTTACAACAGTAAGTCCAATTTATGACCTGATTAGGTTAATGGTGTGACTTAGCTTTACGGTTTTTCTTCTTGTTCTTCTTTAAGACATTTTGTCTCTTAACAACTCATCTGTCAGCTAGTCGATCTATAATCAAATTACGTTGCATGTAAGCCTCCCGTTCGGGCGCGCTAGACCAACACTTCCGCAACACTCATATGTCTTGCGGGTTTAGAAAACAGGGTGTTCATTTAAGACCCCTAATTGCGAATCTAATACTTGCATTGGTTAGAAATATTAGACTTTTGTTGTCGTTTTATCATAAATACTAGAGCTGTGAAATGTATGCATTTGCATATTTTTCTTGGTTAACTAAAACATCCAGTTTTACCAAACTATATGTTTTAAAGCAATTTAAGCTATACTTATTTTGCATATTTTTGCATAAGTGGGTTATAATTGCATATTTGTTTACGTATCCGGCATATCGGTATTTGGCATGTCAAATTTTAGTGTTTTTGAGCAGGCAAAAAGAAAAGCTCCCAAAAAGAGCCACGGGCTCCCATTCTCCCGTATCCACATAATGAACGAGTTTGTGGTTGTTCAGTTGCTGCTCCTCAGCTTTCCACTTTCGGTCCTTTTCTTCTCTTGGAATAAATAGAGAAAGGAATAGTGTTTGTACCATTGTAAACGTTCTCTTGGAATAGTTTAGTTGGATTCATAGAAATATACGACCTCAGTTTTTTTTCCCTGCCATCATACTTCTCAGCTTTATCCAGCCTCTCATGCGTTTTCCATCGTGAAATATTATTTGCGTGTTGTGAACTGACTACTCCTAAAATGCCAAAAGTCATCGCAAAGACCGAAGGTCTTTTCAATAGTATGCTTCGTGAGTTTTCAAGTGAGACTTTTAAGGCTATGCAGACGTTTTATACCGTGTTGGTTGTGATAAACCTGTATGAACAGCCACACGTTTTTTGGTAACACAGCACTTAAAGACAGCACAACAAAGGAAAACAAAGTTAAGAAGTCTAAGTTTCAACAAACCTTTGTGACTCAAGTTTCCACAAGAGCTGGGGCTGAAAAGTCCGGTTATGTCGGGCTTTAGTTAGAGCTGACATACCCATCCATAAACTAAGCCACCGTGAATTTAATGGTTTTTTTTAAAAAATACACAGGGCAAACCATTCCCCTCATGAAATCTCACCTGGATCTTATCTACAATAAAACTCTCCATAAAATCAGAGACTTCATCGAAAATGGATCGGTCTAGATGGAAGATACGACGGATTTATTTAACTTTTTTTCAATGCGTTTTTCTTTTTTAATATTAGCTATATAATGTTCCTCTTGCCACTGTTTCTCTTGTCAATACAATTATGTGCTTTAATTTGAGGTTTCCTTATTTTTCTCATGGTAGTTTTCGCATATTTTCAGTTTTAGATTGCATTTTTTACCAAATATATTTACATATAAGTCTGTTTTCATTGCATATAAATCACAGCCCTAATAATTACCAATAGGATTAATAAATTTGCTGCTATCCTTATGGCTCCTGCTAGCTATTCATCTACTGAAATCGTCGATGATGTATTAATTATCGTGAGGAAATTATTGTGGATGCAAAATTTTATAGGGAATTTTAACTATGCAGAAATATATCTATCTTGCCACAAGACACCGGCCGGTTGCTAAAGCTAGTGAATCAATGGACTGCGCGCGACAAGAAGTGATTAAACAATAATCCTAATTACTCAATTAATCATATATAAATTTTTTCGAAATGAAAAATTTGTGTCACAGGCGGGATTCGAACCCACGACGCTCTACCATTTGAGCTACCGTGACTTCGATCGCCCGTGCCACAAACTTCCCATTTCGTCTCCCCGTTTATTCCAATTTCATTTCGAAAAAATTGTGTATAATTAATTGAGTAATTGATTAAGAATAAGCTGATAAAAACAATTAAAAATTTTATAGACCTAATATCACAGGTATCAAACGTCTAGAACGATATATCGCAGTCAAGGAAACCAAAAGCTTCTGAAGCGATCTCGTTTTAATTGCTACATTGTATCTCTTCACCAAGCATTGTCTTCTGAAGATAAGCACCAAATGTTTTGACAAACTTTTACAGAAAAATCACTCAAAACAAATTTTAATTGGTTTATTTGTATATTTTTATTTTTTCGATCCCTCCATTTTATTGTTAGCAAAGCTTCAGAGAATTTCAATATTTCTCCGAATTTCTAGACGTTACGTAAATATTCACCGAGTACTCCGGTTTTACTAGTCAAAACTACTAACTTCCTCTAGGATCGATGGTTTGAGGTGAGAATCGACACGATTTTTCACCCGTTCAGTCAAAGCTGGCGTTCCACGACGAAGTGGTCCATCCTCTTCACTGCTGACTTACTACACCAGCAAACACACAACTCACAACCTATGAGGACGATACCACAATCCTGTCTGCACACTCTAATCCTATCCAAGCCACAGAAGCAATCCAACATCTGAACTTATTGGTGCCCTCGGTGGATTCGGTTGAACGAGCAGAAAAGCCAACGAGTAACGTTTACGCTCAAACGACCTTCTCACCAGTACACATAAAAAACAAGGTAAGTTTACATAGAAAGCAGACTTACACGAAACCCATAACAAGATTAAAAAGTCAAGAATTTAACAAAAGATAAAAATCAACACTAAGCAAACATAATAAACTACAAAAACACTTATAAAACACACACCTTTGGCCTTATGTAATCGAACTGTGAACCTCGGCCAAATCCTACGTCAACGATCAAATGATCCATAAAGATCTTAAAATTCTATCCGTGAAGGATCTGATCCGAACACTCTCAATTTCCACTCTAAACTATCCCTCCCTAACCCGCATTTACCCAAGATTTCCCCCAAAATCCCACCCTCATCTTATATTCCTACACATCGTCTAAAATGACCTCCTATCTTCACGTTCCCAAATAAGAAAGAGTTCCAGCGGCGGCTGGTTTCTCTACTCACTGGTCTGACAGACCTGTCAGATTTGTAATTATCTATTTACTCAATGTGTATTTATTTTTTACAGATAGCAATTTTTTATGTGAGACCTGGTCCTTACGACAGGCTGCGATTAAATTAAAAAAATCTATATTTTTGAATCTTTTATTGTTTGGTGGTTGGTGACCGTTAGTCAATGATTATTCGGAGATCGTGAGATGCGTTCTGGTGTGACGTAGGTTTTGGAAAAACATTTTCTTTATCGTACCAACGTTTTGATCTTTATTGAGATCATCTTCAGGGCCTGGGATTTACAAACATTAATTTTTTTTCAACATCCTACATAGATACATGTATTTGTTAAATTTAAACAATGTTTGTAAATCCCTGAAGATGATCTCATTAAAGGTCGAAATGTGGGCACGATAAAGAAAATGTTTTTCTAAAACCTACGTCACACCAGATCGCATCTCACGATCTCCGAATAATCTTTTATTGTTTATATAATGTTCGGATTTCATCAAGATAGTAGTTTCTGTTTGTATTGTATTTTATTTTGTTTATTGTAGCCATGCAAATAGTACTAAAATAAATTTTCGATCTGTAAGTAGTGTGATTTTCGATATAATTTAGCATTTAAGTATGTGTGTGTGTGTGTGATATTAAACATAATTTTAGAATGTGTGTTCAACCAGCATCAAATAAATAAACAGTATAAGTTTTTATGTTGTGTTTTTATTTATAATTTCCCATTTCACTTTTTGCATTAAGACAACGATGACGGATAATTACCCTGCAGGTGATAATTATCGAACATTTTGCTCGCTGATTGTGAAATTTTGAATTTTCAGGTTCGACGAAAAAGAAACCGGGGAAGAAAACTGTCCATTGCCAGTTTTGCCCCTACACTGCCCCGTACAACAGCTACGTAAAGAGGCACGTGTTCAACAAGCACTACGATAAGGCGTTAATATCGGCTAAGAATCGATCGTCAAATTTTTGATTGTACAAAGCTTTAATGATATACATGTAGCGTATTTGTAGAAAAAACTGTTTTGAGAAATATTTTTGTTTCCAAACTTTTTCTAAATCCCACCCAAGATCGTATAATTAATTTGAAAAATTGAACAGTCTCGTCAAAAGAGAATTAGCCAACCCAAGCAGGAAACTATTTCTGTCTTATCCTTATCCGTATAGAGTAAACTAAACTTATTTAATATTAAACTAAAAATTGTTTTTATTTTTGCCCTTTACTGTCTTCTGATGCTGTAGCTTTAACATCAGCTCCGGTTACTATGGATGGGAATTCTGACGAAATTCTCTTCTGACGAGTTCGTCCGATCAAACAAATACTTGTTTCCAATGAGAGTGTTTACATTGGCAGCGAAGTGCATGTCAGAACACGCGCGATGTCCTCAGAACCATTCCAGCATTCAAACCAGTTTGATTTTTTCGTGCGTTCAACAGTTTTGGTGTCACCATGGATATAGATGAACTGATTAGTCTTGTTTTTGAGAATCGATGTTTGAGGGACATGAATCGACAAAAACTATCACAGCAGAGATATTTCTCGGCCAAAGTGGAAGAAAGTTGCCCAAGAAAAAAACCCTAGCAATAAACCATATTTGGTCAGTGGTCATAATTGATTATATTAATTATTCTAATGAATTTTTATTTAAGGTTTTGGTTGAGATGAAAAAGCTAGTGTCACGAGCGGGATTCGAACCCACGACCTTCGGCTAACAGCTCCCCGTGGCCACTATGTAAGGTGTACTTCACGAACCTTTTATGGAAGTTTTAATTATTTTTTTGGTTATGTAAGGCCTTGGTAAGATGAAAAAGTTAGCGTCACGAGCGGGATTCGAACCCGCGACCTTCAGGTCAATACGCCGCTGCTCGACCACTTGAGCTATCGTGACTTCGATCCCCTCGGACACCAACTCATCTCAACCTACAACCGTTCGAATTTTCCTTCTTTTGCCATTTTTCAAATTTTAATTAATATGGGCAATTATGACCGTTAAACATACATAAATTAATATGCATTTTTTTAAGGGACTAGAAATAAGTTTGAAACTCTCCCTTCTCGTCTCTTGTGGAAAATAAGTGGTTAACATGCTCTGTTTTCCAACCACCTATCAACAATAGTTTTTTTTTCCTTATGATCTTTGCATATTAGCCATGACGAATTCTTATATATGTTGTTCAAATTGGGGGTTATCGGGAAAAAAGGGTCAGAGGCGACGGTGGGAATCGAACCCACGACCGCGGCGTGAGAGTCTCATGCTAACCACTCGGCTACCGCGGTCCCCCATCAACAATAGTTTAATCAACGGACTTTCAAGAAAATAAAAATCATTAATTTCGTCTATTTTGCTGGAGGCAGAAACGTACTGACTACCAGAAAACACGCACAATGTAATCACCTTTTTCGTACCCGTAACCACGTACTCGTCAGAACAAAATTTCGTCAGAATTCGCATCCATAGCCTAACCGTAACCTTAGCCTTAGGTTTACTTATATCGGAGTGCCATGACAGTCACCGTTGTATTAGCTTGTTGCAATTAATTCTACAGTTCGCACAATGTAACCACCTTGTTCTGTGAAGATTTCGGACTTCTTGAGAACAAAATTTCGTCAGAATTCGCATCCATAGTAACCATAGCCTAACCTGACTAGGCGTCTACGGTATCCGAATAGTTATGATGTCAGACCGGTCGTGGGTTCGATTCCTACTTTCGCTTCTTGATTTTCTAGCTCCTAAGGGGACCTATTTTAAAAAGCTGTAGTTTTTATGGATAATACTCTCACTTTCTAGTACGTTTCATAGCCACAACAAAAACTAATTCTAAAAAGGAAGAAATATTATGTTTTGAATAATTCAACCGGATTGTGAGCTGTTCATTGCTCTTGTGTATCGTTTTTGCGTCTGCTTATTATCATTATTGTCAACTTTGTGTTGCGTATTTAATAAACTGAATTTATTAATCCAAGTGTATAAATAGTGTGGGAATGCTTAAAAAATCTAGTTGTTGTTCATGCAGGTAGTGTTATTGTCTAATCTTTACTTGACATTTTTAGGACCGAGAGGACGTAAGAGCGGCGCTAGCCAAAAGGAGAAGAACAACTTTTGCCCCTACTGCCCTTACAAAAGTTACAGGAAGGACTACGTCAAAGTGCACATTTACAACAAACACGTCGGAAAGACGAACTCGACTATCGTCGTGACAAATCTACCGCAATAAAAGACGCGTCGTTAATTTTCATTACGCCAGAATTACAAAAATATTTGAAATTTTTGATGTACATATGGACAAAATCTGCTGTAAAGAGGCGTACCTATGTAAAAGTTTTTTCGACAATTTCAAACTGCATGCGTTCAACAGGCTTGAAAAATATATGTATAACTGTATAACTAAATAAAATAAATACACAAAGATCGTCTGATATTATCATTTGTCCTTGTCATCCTCAGTTAGTTCACTCTCCAGACCGATGGACTCGAGATTTGACATTTTTGTCATTCTGACAATAGTTTTGTTTCAGTTTCTAGTACCCAATATCTCTGCAAGTGCGGAAAAAGGTTCGGCCACCACAGTAATTTCTATACGCACAGGAAGTGGATCTGCGGGAAAGAGCCGCAGTTTGCCTGCACTATCTGCGCCTACAGAACTTACTTGAAACGAACCCTGTTCAGGCACTACGTTTCAAAACACCAGCACATCTTAGCGTACAACTACTAACTATTTTTGATAACATTTTTATTATGATATTAATCTATAATGTTTATGATGTATATTTATTTTTCTAAAATATATATATTGTATTAAGTTTGGTGTTTTTTGAAGGTGTTTGTTTTATGACCTTGGACGATTTTGCAGTTTATCAATTTCTGGTTTGTTGGACGATGTCTTTGAACAGAGTTTTCTACCTTTTCACTGAGACGTTCCTGTATTTCAGGTTTCGCCTGTCCCAAGTGCGGTGTGGTTTTTAAACACAAGAAAAACCTGAGCACCCACGCGAAATGGGAGTGCGGGAAAGAGCCGAGGTTCTCCTGTTCTTTCTGCCCGTACAGGGCCCACAGGAAGTGCAGCCTCAAACTGCACGTTTACAATAAGCACGATCAACTGTGATGGTTATTGAAACAAAATTTTAAAAAACTCTAAAGAATCCGTTCATAGTTTTTATTTCGGTGCTCTGTATTATCTGTTGAATTTCTCGACGAATTAGTTTTTTTTTTAAACGTTCAATTGTGTTAAAAATCCCGCTGCATGATTTTGGGAAAGTAATCGTGGAAGGTGTCTCGACTACCTGCTTTGGTTTATTACAGCTTCACTTGTTTTTTCAGAATTTCTTTGCCATTGCGGTCGAAAGTTCAAACACCAGAGGAACCTGACTACACACAAGAATTACGAGTGCGGGAAGCCACATCGGTTCCTATGCCCTGTGTGCCCCTACAGGACGCACTGGAAGAAGCAGCTTAAAGTTCACTGCTTCAACATCCACCACATGAACTTCTTTTAACGAACGGTTTCAGCGCTAATAACAAATGCGTAGTCTGTTTGCACGCCTCAAACAGGTTATACAAAAATTGAGATTGTCAACAATAAATTTTTTCAAGAAAAAAAAGTGTTGTTTCTTATAAAATATAATATCTTACCTTAGCCGGAAAAAGCCCACCACTATTAATCTAGAGTAAGAACAAAAAGTAACGATACACTTTATCATGATTCTTTTTACTTTTGTGCGTAACTAGCATAAAAAGAAACATTGAATATGGTAGATTTTTAGCAGGTCGTCATGTTTGATCCAAATCACGTATCTAACTTATAGGATTTTGTTTTCTTCCAGGTCCTTTCCGTTGCGGTTGTGGTAACGTGTATAAAAACAAATCTACCCTCGTCTCCCATCAAAAGTGGGACTGCGGTAAAGAGCCCTCGTTCAAGTGTTCTGCCTGCGAGTACAAATGTTTCCGCCGGCAGTCTCTCAAGCTCCACATGTTCAACAGACACTCCAACATGAAGTTCTAAAGACGAATCACGGAATCACGAGACGTTCCGCGTTCAGAGCTTCCTTTCTCAAGTCTGACGATAACTTTTTCCAGGTCCCACCGTATGCACCTGCGGAAAGGTCTTCAAGCACACAGCCAGTTACTACGCGCACAAGAAATGGGAGTGTAACAAGGAGCCGAAGTTCGTCTGCAGCTACTGCACGTACAAAACTCACTGGAAGCAAGCTTTCAAGATTCACCTCTTCAACAAACATTCGAACGCGCAAATGTATTGACATAAAAATCTATTCATAAATTATTTAATTTGTAAAGATAATAAAGTTGATTCGCTTAGGGATTTCTCCCTATTTGTATAATATTTAAAATAATAGTATTTGTTTTCTTGTTCGATACCAATTTTATTGGTTTTAAGCCACATAAGGCATCGAAAAGTTATTTTGTCGTTGTTACGCTGGGCGCACACTAGGTCGGTGGTGCGGCGCGGCGCGGAATTGTGAAGGCCCTCACACTATGTAGGAACGCTCTCGACCGCGTTGGTCGAATTTTCCCCCTCCATCTGACTAGCGTGCTTCGGTTTAGCGTTGAGTTTGCATTTCCAGGAGTCCCACGTCACAATCGTTGGCTTCGTCTTTACATATACGGCGTCCGAGGGCAGCCGAATATACCCGAACTCAACGATTTCCGACCACCCCGGCGCACACTAGGCCGGTATCGCGGCGCAGAGCCAGGTTCCAGAAGTCTGGCAACTTCCTCCTGCTCCGGCCGACCCGCCCTACCGACCGAGTGTACGGGGTTACATTCATTTCAACATATTCTTCTTGGGAGTAGGTTCCGCGCCGCGCCACCGATCTAGTGTACGCCCAGCTTAAAAGTGTCCCGGGAAGCAATGCGGTGGGATAGTAGACATCACGCAATATTATAGGATGAAATACTCACATGTACATACAAAAATATGTCCACCGGCAAGTCCAACTTTACAGTAAATCCATTTACAGTAAATTGCTTACAGAATCGAGAATCACACACCCCGAGTGTTGGCAGTCCGGGAGTAGACCTCGGTCTCATCCGTCCAGCCACCGAGTTCTGGAGGGGGTGGTGCTGAACATCTAGATCAATTCAGCACACAAATCCTTGTAAATACATTAACTCCTATTTACATACCGTTCATCCGTTGATTCCACTCCTACCTTACCACTCGCCACCAAGGTGTCTCCTTTCCCCATGGCTTTACCTCCTCCTTCCTTCCATTAAAATCTGGGGGGCCTCAAGGCTCGGCTCTAGCATCTCTCCTATCCTTTTTTTCTATTTCATCCAGTCCTGTAACTACCACCTCACAACGCTGACTCTCAAATATATATATCCATCTTTCCACCCTTCCGTTTTTCATTCGGCCATTCTCAAGATCCAAAAAGGCCTAAATTCCATCAACGAATGGGCACATAACAATTCCCTAGTCCTTAATCCGCCCAAATCCACCGCCATGATTAATGGGTCCAGGTAACTCCTCAATTCCCTCCCAGCATCGCATCTCTCATGTTAAATAACCATCCCATTCCTTTCTGCTTATCGGTTAAAAACCTAGGAGTAGTCTTTGACCAAAACCTTTCCTTACATTTCCAAAATGTCCCGCCAACGTATCGCCTCCCTCAGCCTATTTCGTCGTCGTATCTTCCCTTATACTTCCGTTCTTAGATTACAGCTGTGTGGCATACGGTGGTCTCTCGGATGAGGGGAACGCGCGATTGAAACTATTGAATTGTTGCGTAAGATTCGTGTTCGGCACCCCACGGGGGTCCCGGGGTTATATTTTCAACTTTCCTGAGACCCCCTCCTCCCATGCACAGTATTTCCTAGGTTGCTTTCTTTTCCAGTCCATTCACACTCGTCGTCCTCCTTACATCACCCAATCCTTCCAATTCAACTACTCACATCACACTCATAACACCCGCTCGTCTCTAATTGACTTTATCCTTCCTCAACATACAACCCATACCTTCGAAAGATCCTTTCTGATCCGAGCCCTTAAACTCTGGAACTCCCTTTCTATTCGTGACGCTGCCTCCTTTTCCTCCTTTAAATCCCACATGTATAATCACCTCCTCTCCCTTCAAACAGAAGCCATACGTTAATATTTGATATTTTTGTTTAATATTCATGTTATTTTTTCTTATGGCTTGCCTTACTTGTGCATTGTACCAAGATTTTTATTTCATTTTTAATTTCATAGAAGAAACTTCTTTATTTATTTCATGTATATTATTCTTAGGGGACACCAGTCCCAGAATAAAGTTATTTTTCTTATTCTTCTTGTTTTTTTCATTCATTAGGATGGTGGAGTACTCGATATTCCACCATCGACCCTCTCATATCATACATGCTCGCTAATAAATACATTCACTCTCGACACAAGTTAAATGTACAGTGTGTTTTATTTCCACGGTACTTGTTTGAAAAATGTACCGTCCGACGTATACCCTAGACTTACTAGTCGAACAGCTCCATTCCCCAACTCGCAATTCGCCCCCAACCGGTAGGTGAAACTCGCAAAACCGATAAAAATACATACTTTTTCTAAGTTTTTGGAACTTCTGATATTTCGTTAGTTTAAGAAGGTATTTCTACATATGTGACCAATTTTTGACGCAATTGGCACACGAGATCAGTGGAACTAATCGAATGCCTCAATTCCCCAATTCAATGAAAAAAAAAATTAAACTTCGGAAAGAGTATGTAATTTTCGAAAACGCTCAAAATCCTAATTGGGAAAAAACATTAATTGGCGTGAAATATGGTTTCCTGATATCCGGTTGCGTTTATTAATCCTAAGTTATGTAATGATAGAGGAGTGTTCAATAGAAGGATGTCAGTCACTCTGTCCTTTTATCGTATATAAAAGGCCACGACGTTTAAGTATTTTGTCACGGCAACTCACCACAGTGAGGTACCCCAACGTAATTTTGAAATTAAATGTTCTAAATTAGTATCTGTTAAAAAAATCAATAAAAATGTTTGGTATCGAAATTATAGAAACGACCTACACGTCATGTAGGTAACACTTCGGATAGTCGAGCGGGTCAGAGGTGACAGATTATAAGCCGGGTAGATATCTAGGAACCAATTAGCTTAGGGGCCCGAGGCGACTACATGTCATATAGATAACCAGCACTTCGGATAAGTCGTGCTGGTCAAAGGTGACATATTATCAGCTAGTCAGATATCCAGGAACCAATTAGCTTAGGGGCCCGAGGCGACTCATGTCATATAGATAACCAGCACTTCGGATAAGTTGTGCTGGTCAAACGTGACATATTATCAGCTAGCCAGATATCTAGGAACAAATTAGCTTAGGGGCCCGAGACCGACTACACGTCATGTAGATAACCACCACTTCGGATAAGTCGAGCGGGTCAGAGGTGACAAATTATAACCCAACTAGATATCTAGCCTAAGGGCTCGAGACCAAAAAGCGCCCTTCTTATCATCATAACCAAACACATCAGCCCTTAGACCAATTAGTCCAATTAGACAAATATGTATAAAACCCCTTATATCTACTAGGAAAGGGGCTCACTTTTAAGCTGGGCGCACACTAGGTCGGTGGGGCGGTGCAGCGCGGAATTGTGAAGGTACTCACACTATGTAGGAACCGCTCTCAGCTGCGTTACCGCCCCTGCGTACTCTAGGCCGGTAGCGCGGCGCCGGGTTCCAGAAGTAACAAGTGGCAACTTTCTCCGGCTCCGCGCTGCGCCGCCCTACTGGCGTAGTGTGCGGGGTTACAATCATTTCAATGTATTCTTCTTGAGGGTCGGTTCCGCGCCGCCCCACCGACCTAGTGTGCGCCCAGCTTTACTGTGCATTCTGTCCGTTAAAGTCGGTTCCACTGTTGTAATCTTTTACAATAAAACTTCTATCTTTTTCAAAAGTCTCCTCTTCCGCAGAGCGTTTATTTAACTCTCATTACAATTTTATGTCAAGTGGGACGCTACTGTTGTTCTCGTTGAAATACCTTGTGCTAAAAATTCATGCTGTTGCAGGGCGTTACGTTTGCGAATGCGGCCGTACTTTTAAACACAACAGCAACTACTACGCCCACAGGAAATGGGAGTGCAACAAAGAACCGAATTTCATCTGCTCGCTATGCCCGTACAAAACCCATTACAAACAGAGGTTCAAGGTTCACATGTTTACACAACACAAATCGACCATGGTCTCGATGAAGTTGGCCACAAAAGTCCACGACTGTTAAGCGTTTTGTCACGGCGAATCGTCACTGCGAGATACCCCAACGTATTTTTGAAATTAAATGTTCGAAATTAGTATCTGTTTAAAAAAAAATCAATAAAGGTGCTTGGTATCGATGTAAAATTCTTTTCACTTTTCTCACCTATCCATGTCATAAATACCATCAGAAAATTGGCTGTTCAGCAGCGTTCAACTTGCGAGTCTTTGAAGGTAGAGAAATGGCTAAAAGCTACATTTCCTCTTGACCAAAAAAAAAGTTATAGATTTTACAAAATTGATGGCTTTTTTTCTTAGCTGGAACATAGATTTAATAGCTATTTGATACTGAAGGGAACAGGTGACGCACTGTTGAAATATCTTGACTAATTTCAGTTAATTAATCTTTTTACGTAAGGTTTTGGTTGAAATGAAAAAGCTAGTGTCACGAGCGGGATTTGAACCTCTTCTGCTCGTACCGCTTGAGCTATCGTGAGTTCGATCCCATCGGACGCCAACTCGCCATCTCAACCTGCAACCTTTCGAACTTTACCTCTTTTTTTGCCATGTTTCAAATGTCGTGTAATCAGGATTCGATTCTCAACGACTCTGTCTAATATAATTTGAAACTTTCAGGATTTCAGTGCTTAAAGTGCGATAAAAGTTGGAAGTACAAAAGGGATCTGAGATACCACACACAGTTCATATGCGGGAAAGATCCACGTTACCATTGCCAACTCTGCAATTACAAATGCAACAGGCCGTCGACCCTCAAAGTGCACATGTTTAACAAGCATAAAACAGTCGAATCGAACTTTGTGTTATAGTTGGGAGAAAGGCTCGAAGGCCGTTAGTTAAAATTTCTCGGTTGGAATTTTAATAGTGATTTATGAAGGTTTTTGATTGTTTGATGTCTGCGTTGAAGTTAGCCTGGTACTGCAATAGTGAACATTAATTCAAAGGCTTGCTGATTCATCAAGATTTCAAGTTTTCCCGCGTTTATTTAAAACGGAAAATTTCGTGCCAGTTTTGTAATAATTCTAGGTTTTCATTTTGTTTTGTCTTTTTCAAGGTTTCGCCTGTGAATGCGGCAAAGTGTACAAAAACAGGTACGACAGGACTCGACACCAGAGGCGAGAATGCGGCAAAGAACCGATCATCGCGTGTCAGTTCTGCGATTATAGATGCTATTGGATGTACAACTTGAAAATGCACGTTAAGAGCCGTCACATGAAATCCTAAATATCTTTGTAAAAGAAAACAGTTCGATTTTAGTAATAAACAGTTTATTTTCCAGTACGAACTTATTTTTGTGATAACCTTGCCATGTCGCCGGTGGAGTTGGTCTAAGTAATCAGTACGATGGGGTACGGCCAATTGTCGATCCAATTGATCAAATTTGAATCTTCTCTGCGTTGAAGTTATTCTGGTACTACAACTACCACTCTCGTCCAGTGGACGTTAAGGAACTGGAAAAGTACCCCTTTTGACTCTTAACTTCCAGGATCGGGAATGGTGTGCCCAATTGATGGTCATACGTCAAAGGATGGACGAATGTTACCGGAAAGAGTGTGTGGGGTCGGCTCGACAGTCTAACCGTTTTCTTTTATATGAAGATCCTTGCTGTCCCTTAATTCAAAAAATACAGCACTTTCGCCTACGGAGCTGAGCTGGTTTTTTAAATTAAGAGGCGAAATGCTTTTTCTTAACTACACTCCATGACGAGAAAGAGAGTTTGTAACCTCAGAGGAAGGGAGGATGTGATCCATTCCTTGGGTGTATGTCCCATCCTCTTGGAATTTATAGATCCCCAATACAGGTCACAGCAGGCTCAGCTGAAACCAGATAATTGAGTGTTGAAGGGCGATTTTCTGGTTAGTTTTATCTTTCCAGTCAATGCATTGTGCAAATTTATTATCGCAAAGACGAGAAAGCTTCGTCTATACCATTTGCAGCTTCAAAACCCACTGGCATATCTCAAGACCCATGCTAACATGACGATTTTAAAAAAATCCTAGAACGCATTTCAAATCAAGGTAACATTGCGCTAGTTCAGTTTAATTTTAATATTACATTTTGGTTTTACATTTTTTAAGGTTTAACATCAGACCCATGGATCAAAGGAAGTGAGAAAGAGCTGCCATCTTCTATCATGTACTGAAAAACACCTACGACCAAAACACACTATAAACACAAAAATTAGACTTGTTCTGCAGTAATTGTTGCATAAAATACTCTTCCAACATTATTAAAACATTGTTTATTTTTGGGAAATAAATTGTTTATATTATATAGATATATTGTATATCTTTATCTCGATGGTCTTAAGAACTGGAAGGTTTAGTCTTAATTTTAGATCTTTAGTATTAGTGTATATTGGCTGAGACTAAATATTTTTGTACAAAATTACAGGTCTTGTTTGCAAGTGTGGGAAGTATTTTGGAAACAAGACCTCCTACTATTACCAGCACATCAAGTGGCAGTGCGGGAAGCCTCCATCTTTGGAATGCTCTTTCGGCGGCTGTTCTTACAGAACGCACTGGAAGTCCAATCTGAAAAAGCACATTGCGAACAGCCATATGAATTTGCCATAAAATAATATATATTTTTTTCAATATTTTCAATTCTTTTTTTTTATTATATATTTTTATCTGTACATAGGAAAATGAGAAAGGGGGCGTTTCAAAGACTAACGGATTTGTCGGTTTTCAGGCTTGGTCTGCGATTGTGGGAAATTCTTCAAGACAAAGTCTTACTTGTCGAAACACAAAAAGTGGCAATGCGGCAAATCCCCTTCGGTCTGTTGCCCGTTCAACTGCGGCTATATGACTTACTGGCGTTCAAATCTTAACCAGCACATTGCCACCAACCACCCCATGAGACTAACACCCCGTTAGACCCATATCCTATAACCGAAGCGAAGTTTTATTTTATTTCTGTTTGTTTGGTTTTTTAACTTGATTTTGTCTTGGAATACACGATGACCGAGTAGCCTTAGTCCTTGTGAACCTTCCACAATTTGTTGATTCTTGAAATAAATTTTTTGAAAGATTCAAACACTCATTTTTTAAAATTATTTATTAACAAATCCTTAAACCCTAATCCAGTATTATCCTTCATTAAACTTTTTTCACTCTTGAACTGTTAGTAGTAGCCCAGAATTATATATGTTTAGCTGTTACTAGTATTAAAAGCGGTAAATTTTACTTATGAAAACTGGCCAAATGCTCAGTGGAAACTAGATTTGAAATTTCAAATGTTTGTCTTAAATGTCTTTTACCTTATCTTCCGATCCTGCCTGACAGATATCGCCGTGTCTCTCAGGGAATATCCCCCTCCCTATTTCGGTAAAATCTGGAGTCCCCCAAGGAAGTACCGTTGGTCCGATCATCTTTTCAATTTTTTCACTCTTGAACCTTGTCTTAAATGTCTTTTACCTTATCTTCCGATCCTGCCTGACAGATATCACCGTGTCTCTCAGGTAATATCCCTTTATATTTCGGTAAATCTGGAGTCCCCCAAGGAAGTACTGTTGGTCCGATCATCTTTTCAGTATGTACTGCTGACACCCCTACTTCCCCAAACATATCGGCGCCTCGCTTCTCACTTCAACCCATCCGTTGTTAGCTCCTATCACCTCATCCTATTTGAATGGTACCGCAAATGGATAATCAAAGTAAACGAATATCAACAAGTCAATTTGCCCTCCATTATGACTGGAATGACATACTGACGCTGATATAGTACGGACAATCTCCCCTCAACCTTAACATCAAACATTTACGAAACTCCCATCATCTGATATGGACCTAAGGAGTGGAAGTTTGGGATCAAACATTCATCCCGAGTCCAGCCTCTATAATTCAAAATCATAAGAAAAATCCACTCTCTTCTACCTTTCCAATAAAACCATTCACACTGATTCCACATTCCATTCTTTCACGCCCTTTTAAAAACACATTATCAGACCTATCTGTGCATCCAACTTTCCATACTAACCATACCTGGAATTCCTCGTATATGAAGAGACAAAGGCCTAGGGATTTGCTCCAGTGATGTGTGTGTGTGTATCACCAGAGGGTGGCTTCTCCCATAAATTTTAATTATTATGTTATGATTTAACAAATATACTTATTGTAGTTGAAGTTTAAGGTGTAAATAATATCAATAATAATTTGTAAAAATTACTACATGCGGCATTTCAATCTTTGAAAGGGGAAACCTTGAACAGTTTGTTTTCTAAGCGTTCAAAACTAATTTTGTAAATGGTTGAGCGGTTTATTCTCTCTGTATTGTTACTTTTTGTATTTTTCCCTGATGAAAGTTTAAAACGGTGCAAGCTTTTAAAACTAGAAACTCGAAAACTAATTTTTTTAAAATTTATTTATATACTTTTCAATTAATTAATCTTTAAGTGAGGTTTTGGTTGAGATGAAAAAGTCATTATTACGAGCGGGATTCGAACCCGCGACCTTCGGCTCAGAACGCCGCTGCTCTCCCACTTGAGCTATCGTGATTTCGATCCACTCGGACACCAACTTCCCATCTCACGAGGTAGAGCAGCGACGTTCTGAGCCGAAGGTCGTGGGTTCGAATCCCGCTCGTGACACTGACTTTTTCATCTCAACCAAGACCTTACTTAAAGATAAATTAATTGAAAAGAATTTGGCCAATCGGGCCACGAAACCTAATGGATTCATTACTCTGGACGAATTCAGTATGGCTGAATCGTCATAATAAATATTTCTCTAATTTTTAATCTCATAACTTGTATGCACATTTGGGAAAAACCAACCAAAGGACTTATACATTTTTTTTGTAATGTTATGGATTATTTTTCTTGTATCCAGAAGGTAGGGATAGTCGAACCCAGCAAAAAGCCCATTCTTCTAGTTGTCACGAGCACGCACGTTCGACCATTTCGTCGTTCCAGAACGAAACGTTAAAATTTATCACCTCATTTCCAGATATACTGTGCGACTGCGGTAAGAGGTTTTCCTCCAAGGGTTACTACGCGAAGCACAAGAAAATCCAGTGCGGGAAGCCCCCAGGCGAGCTGTGCAGATTCTGCAAGTACAAGACCTACTGGAAGGCAGACCTCAGGAGACACATCGCCAACAGGCATTGACATCAGAACTGTAAAATGAATTATCTCGAATAAAATTGTTTTTCTTGCACTCCTCGTACTCAATACCTTTGCAGGTTTCTTTCTCATAAAGTAAGGATTGTATTTTAACGAAAAATGTTTTCTTTACATTCTAAACCCTAAAATGTCTCGAAATTCTAGCTGTCTCTCGTCCATCACGCCTAGATTATCATTTTGACATTCATTGAAACTTTGGGCAAAAAAGGAAAGAAATGTTGACTTGCAATTGATGGTTTTTTTCCAGATATCGTCTGCGACTGCGGTAAGAGTTTCAGATCGAAGAGCTACTACTCGAAGCACAAAAAATGGCAGTGCGGTAAACCTCCGTCTGTCAGATGTCAAGTCCCTTCTTGCGGGTACGTCACCTACTGGAAATCCGATTTGAACAAGCACACCGCCGTCGTACACTGCAACGTGAACTTCTGAACTTAAAAACCGACGGAATGATTTTCTATTAACAAGAAAACATTTCATATGTTTCAAAATGTTTCAAATTTGTCAACGGGTAAATAAACATTTGGAAAACGTCGGAGTCTCTCGATTTCTTTGATCTTTGTCTTTTCACATTGTGATCTTTTTGTGTGAGGTTTGCGACAATCTTCAACCGGATTTATTGAATTTCGCCATATTCGGTAGCGGATTTTTCTACATGCGCCTTCTCGGCTGAAGTAATATACGGGCGTTGGTGGCCGCAACTGTTTAGGCGTTGACACGGCGTCCATCACTGTAAGGTAAAGGTCCCGGGTTCGAAACCAGCGGCCATGCATTCGAACCCTACATACTTACAAATGGGCTTTTTTTCAAAAACACCGGCACCCTGAGGGTTTATTTGACCTCTGCTGTTGAAAACCAAAAAAAAAAGGACACTGACACTCTCAACACGACACGCAAGAATGGCACAATTACACAGAAGACAAACACTTTGAGCGAGTAGAAATACCTTGATTGAATATAAAAAATATATTTTGCATTGTATAAATTCACTTTTCCACATCCTAAATGTTTGTAAATCCCAGACCCTGAAGATGATCTCAATAAAGATCGAAACGTTGGTACGATAAAGAAAATGTTTTTCTGAAACCTATCACACCAGACCGCATCTCACGATTTCTGAATAATTATCGATTAACGGTCACTAATCACCACACAAAAAAATATAGATCTTACTATGAAGATTCATCAAATCCAGAAAGGAATAAATATTAATTTTAATAATTGCCAGAGGAGTTAGTTTCTTCTTTGTGTTTTCTTTTCGTCACGTCCTACGAATGTTATCTTCTGACAATCAATTATTATTTCTATGTAAGGTCTTGATCGAGGCAAAAAAAGTCAGCGTCACGAGCGGGATTCGAACCCACGACCGCTACTCTACAACTTGAGCTAACGTGACTTCCTCTCGGACACCAACTCTCCATCTCAACCTACAAACTTTCGAATTTTCCCTCTTTTTTGCCATTTTTAAACGTCTAATGAGGATTGGATTCTCAGCGATTTATGAATTGGCGACGAGGATACTTCTTTTACATATTAAATATTAATTTGCGTTTTAGTGGTCAATTGACCAAGTTATTTCTTTCAATTAATTATTCTTTTATATGTAAGGTCTTGGTCGAGACAAAATCTTAAGGTTATCTATCATCTGAAATTCACTCATGCAATATTTTTCTTCTCTTATTAACACTGATTGTATTGTTTTAGTTACTGTTTTCCATTGCGAATGCGGAAAGGTGTTCAAGCACAAGTGCAACTTGCAAGCTCATAAGAAGTGGGAATGCGGCAAGGAGCCGACTTTCAAGTGTCCGCACTGCGAATTTACGACCTACTGGAGGAAGAGCATTAAACTGCATATATTCAACCGGCACAAGTCCAGAATATGATTTTATTGAACTTTTTTTACCTTGTAATTTTTTTAAAAATTATTTATTTATTAAATATAGAATTGTTTTTTTTTTTTACAGACCGTTGTGTTTTAAAACTTCCCAAGCCCAAATCCGTTCCCGTGTGGAGTTTTTCTCGGACGTTCCTCTCTGATCCATTCCGATTGGTTTTCAGGTTTCTTCTGCAAGTGCGGTCGCGTGTTCAAGCACGAGAGGAACTTCTACACTCATTCGAGGTGGGAGTGCGGTCAAGAGCCGAGGTTCAAGTGTCCATACTGCCCAAAGAAAAGCCACCGAAAGGCAAATCTAAACAAACACATCCAGAACAAACATATTCTAGTCAAGGATAATCCGCTATTTTTACCCATTTCGATCTAGTCTATGCTTAAATATATAATATGTATATGCGTATATACAAGAGTTGTATATATATTGAATGTTCCTAAACAATTTAACACATTTAAATAAATAAAAATTTATTTTTGTATGAATATTCTTTTTATTGAATCACGATAATAAGGGGGAAGGTTCGAACGGTTGTAGGTTGAGATGGAGAGTTTCCGAGAGGATCGAAGTCACGATAGGTGAAGTGCTTAGAGCCGCGGCGTATTGAGCCGAAGGTCGTGGGTTCGAATCCCGCTCGTGACACTGACTTTTTTATCTCAACCAAGACCTTACATGGAAAGAATAATTAATTGATAGATAAACAATAAGTTTTAACAATCGTAGAATATTATCGGTTTTTTCTCTTCATTTTATATCAGAATTTTAAAAACACTTTTATTAAATCCCACACAGACAATTTTTCTATTGAAAATCCTTGAATGACTCTTCAGTTTGTTTTTAATTCTCCATTTATTTACGAAAATAATACTGTAGAATCATTTTTAATCGAACTATAAGCAGGGGTGTAGCCGTTTTGGATAATGCAATTTTTCGGAAGCAGTTAGCATGCGGTAAAATTTTTAAAAATAATATAATATGAACGACTCATATATTTTACATACAAATATGAAGTTCAATATACTGTGGACTGTGGCTTTTTTTTTTTTTTTTTTTTTTTTTTTTTTTTTNTTTTAAATGGGAATCCCATATTCTTATTGTACAATTAGATTCTAGAGCTTATTTTATGCAACTTTTTCTAAAAGAACATTTTTGATAGGATCGACCCTTTCTGAGTTATGCTCGACGCGTGAGGGGAGGGTGCATTTTTTATTTTTTTTTTAAATTAATTTATTTATTTTATTAACTTTAGCAAAAAATGGTCTTGTACAAACCCAAAGTTAATTTTGGTTAGGAATCTCCTGATGGTAACAGATTTAACATAATTTTTTCATCTATCTGGAAAATGACACCAACTTTATTATTTTAAATGAAAATCGCATATTTGTATTGTACAGTTCGATTCTAGAGCTTATTTTAGGGCACTTTTACTGAAAGGAAAATTTTGAAAGGATCAACCTTTTCTGAGTTATACTCGATAGAAGATACTTAATATGCTTTTTTGTAAAACAAGATGGCCCACCTCCTTTGTGAATGATTAGGAAAATCTTCCAAAATGTATTTTTTCCTCTCTTTTTACTTGGTTATTATACATATAATCAAAACTCAACATTTTATGTACTCCTAGAACTCATTTAACGGAAATTTTTATGTTTATATGTTATATTATTTTAATACTGCTAATTATTTATTTCTGATACTTATCTATTATATTCACTAAATAATAATGGTTCCTTTTAAGTTCTAACTTTACTGGGTAATTTAAATTTTTCGATGTAAAATTGTATACATTTACTGACTTCCTGACAAATAAAATATTACATACTGGTTAAAAAAAAAAAAAAAAAATAGTAGCTAGGTTCGTCGTCTTGTGGTTCAGCACTTTACAACTGTATTTATGAAGTTTGGATTTAGATTTTACTCATCATTATTAGCAGCTACATTTTGCAAAAATTAACACTCCATTTTCTACTGAAATCGTTCGGTTAAAAAGGTTAATACTGTATTGAAATTCTGACTTTTTACATTTTCTATTAATTGATCTTTTGAATACACCATAGATATCTTATTCTGCTTAAAAGTTCTGATTTCTAGGGGAATGTGGTGGTTGAATGGTTTAAGGGAGTATTGCCACGCTTGCAGTTAGTTCTTGGTTCAAATCCCGGCGAAACTTGTAGATTTTCAATTTAGAATGTATGAAATAAGTACAGTCAACCCTCCTATAACGCGGTACTCTCAGAACGCGGTTTTATATATAATGCGGAGTTGAAATTGCGACAGCCCTCCCATAACGCGGTACTCTTACAGCGCGGTTTCCATTTAACAGAATTTAAGCGATGAAGAATTTGCAGTAAACCATCAGGATGTAAGAGAACTAGTACTCAGGGAAGAAACTTTAGATGAGGAAGAACTGATGGAATTAATTGATGCACCTTCCTCAACTGCATTAGTAAACGAAAATAAGGAAAACGAATGGGTGCCAAATCTCGATTTACAAGATGTGAAAAAAGGGTTAAATTTGGCTAAAGAATTAGAATTTCATTTCATTCAAACTGATCGTTCAACGGTGCGCAGCGCAAAGTTTAAAAGAGAGTTAAGAAATTGCTTAGCTCTCCCTATAGAGAGGTTTTAGTGGAGTTAGAAAAAAAAGCTACGATCGAAAACCAATGTGAAGAAGAACCAAGTGAGGAAGACATTTTGCCCATTAAAAGAAGATGAGTTAGGTGACTCATATCTGACAGCGAGGATGAGTGTTGAAAAATAAATAATTTTACAAAAGTCTTTCTTGTTTTTGTTGGAAAACAGTCTTTTAGTTTAGTTTTTGTTTCATTTTTTTTTTATCAATCCTTATATGAACTCTTCAATTCAATAAAAATAATTCATAATTTATCTTGTCTTTTGTATTTATTGGTCTCCATATAACGCGGTACGAATGATGTGATTTGTACTAATTCCGAGTTTCTTATAGCGCAGTTTCCATACAACGCGGTAGACGGTTTCCATAGAACACACTACAAATTAGCCTGGTTTGTACAATTAAATCCGAGTTTCTTATAGCGCGGTTTCCATATAATGCGGTACGCACTCACCATGTTATAGGAGGGTTGACTGTATTTTAAAATTGGTTTGACCCCTTGTTCATGACAGCCCTGTACTATTACTGTCTGACTTATAGCTGTTGTAACAGATGAACATAAAACTGCACTCGTACAAAAATGTGAATCAAAGAGGACCCAAATGCGTTCTCCTTGGCATCGGATGATAAGATCACGGTAGATATAAGTTTCCCGTTTTTTATTGAAGATTTACTACAGCATGTTCTCTTTGTTGAAAAGGCCGAGAAATCTTTTTTGTAGTCTGAAATTTTCAATCGCCCTGTTCACTTAGTTGGTGTGGCTACGTTGTCCCCATGTCCATTCTGTGCTTATTCACTTTCAAAGAAAAGCAACCTCAACGTCCACCGGATGTGGAAGACATCACCCGAATCGTCAGATGCTTGAGGACTGCAAGCCCCAACAATCTGGTTGACTTTAAATAAAAAATATTTGTTGAAATCTGAATATCTTTTAGTACCGTTTAACCACTAAAAAATTAACTCTTTTAATACTGTATTGGTAAGGAGGTGGCCAGGCTTGGGAATGTAACAGAATTATTACAGGGAATTTTCATTCCTTTCATATTTTTAAAAAAATAATTTTGTTCAGTTATTATTCTTCAATCTATTGTCGTTTTCTCTGATCATGCTTTGTGGTTACCTCAGAGTATTTCATACCACAGTCTACTTACTGTAAACCTTAAACAAATATTCAAGGTTTTTTATTTTATTGTACTTCTTTTATTTTTTAAGTTGCACCTTTTTCTGAGTCGAGGTTTCATTAGTCTGTTTTTCCTCTTCAGCAGACGGAGTGCATAAGTGTGAATGCGGCCGAAAATACAAGAAGCTAGCCATGTTCAACTACCACAAGCGGAACGAGTGCGGGATCGATTTCAAGTGCACCATCTGCAAAAAGTCCTACAAGTCAAAGCAGAACCTGAAATTCCACATGATGGCAGCGCACAACGTCCAGACCTAGGGATAAAGGCGTTCCTGAATCTTTTATTTTTGAAAAAGAAAATTTAAACAAAAAAAGGCGAAATGTCGAACATCTTGAACAAAACTGCTTCTATTCTTGGACGCAGCGATTGGCATACTTAGTTTTGAAATACAGATCATCTCTGATCCTCCGATCCTTCCGTTTTCAATATTACTAACCGAAACTGACACACTTCATCACATTGATAGGTTTTTCTCCTTTGAAATTGTTTAAAGTTAGTACTGCAAATTGTGTAAGAAATTTTTTATCAACGAAAATTTTATTTTTTTATGTTTTAAACGGTTTCATATTTTTCATACTCTCTAGTATTATTACCTTTACAATGATGTTAATTAGTTGTTAATAAAATTATTAAACATTTTATTTGAAATAAAAAAAGATTGTTTAAACTTGAAGCAATGACGGTTAATAACTAGTTTCGACAATTTTTTAAAAACAAATTTATGTTTTCAATCAGTTTTACTCATTTTCCGTTAGGTTTATAAATATGATTCTATTTAATTAATAATTTATTTATTAAAATTAGTCAAATGAGGCGATCTATTAATTTTACGATGGCTAATTTTGTAATAAATACACTTTATTCCACTCATTAGTGTCACAGTTTTTGTCTAGTTTAGTTCACCTTGCCACTTTTAAAAATAATTTGTCCTCTTCAGTCGTTCATTATGTAGCTGGTGTTGAGGCGGCTTTTAAGAGGTAGGTGGTGCTCATAGGCATACCGTACGGTCTCAGTGACAACATACAGGATGTTTAGATCTCTGTGAATTTCATTTTTTCGAGGATCTACTGTCTGTATTATTTTGGTACTTTATTATTTCTGTATTTTTTTTTGGGCATACTTCAAAATTTGTGTACCATTCCATATAAGTTTTCATATGTAATTATAAATCGTTATTTTATTTTGTATTGGTAACCTGTAATTTTTTCCCAGCGAATAATAAAGTTGATGATATTTGGAATTAAGTTCTTGTCTTTTCTTTTTCATATGTACTTTCTAATTTATTTATTTATTTTGTACCGTAATGTCTAAATATTTTACTGAATTCTGGGAAGGAACTATTTTACCATTGAATACAATTGGTTTGTCAGCTAATTTTCTATTTTTCGAATTTCCAGTGGTTTATTTTGACCTTTCAAGTATCTGTCCATTAATTGATGCATGGGTACATTTTGAGGGTCATCAGTGGTATGTCACTTGTACAACACAGGGCTTAGGATGCTATCATGGTATGCCAGCCTGATTTCAAACAAATAGTATCTGCTTTATTGTTTAGCTTGGACAGTCTTACATGTTTTGCCTGTAATATCAGTGTTCCTATGTACCTGAATCCAAATATGGTTGAGTGCTTGACTCTGAATCCAACTGGTGGCTTGGTATAATATTGTTTTTATTTATTTATTTATTTTTTTCAATGAAGGGTTTCAGTCTTTTTAGCAAAACTTTTTTGAATAATTTTTGGATAACTGGAAACAATGAGATGAGACGGTAGATACTTAATTAACCTAGCTTTACTATCATGGTGTTATCCTTTCAACTTTCCAGGAATTAGAAACATGCCTAAGTATTTTTGCTGCGTTAGTGAAAGTGTTAGCGTGGTCGGTGTCTGACTGGCACATGTCTTAAGAAATTCTCCTACCTCAAAGTTTAGTCATGGGTAAGTTCGGTGGTTTTTCCCAAACCATTTTGCTATTTTTTATTGACCCTGCCAACTTATCTTTTACAGGGAAACATTTCTGCAAGTGTGGCAGGACTTTTTCCCACTCTGGCCATTGGAACTACCACTTGAAGAAGGAGTGTGGTAGGAAGTTCAAGTGTCCCTTCTGCCCAAAGTTGGTCTCGATTAAAACCAACTTGACGAAGCACATCAACAGGATGCATGTTTCTATTAAATCGGACAAGTTATACTTGTAGAATTTATTCTCGAACAAAACGTTAATCATGCTGTGATTAAGTTTAACTTTTCAAGTTGTACTAACATTCCCAAGTCCAAAGTACCTCGATTTTTTTTTTAAGTATGTTTATTTTCTGTGATTTAGGTAATAATAATAAACAAAGCAATGAATCCATCCTGGTGACTTTTTTTTTTGTAACTGTCCCTATAAATAAAAACTATATTTTGATCGTTACTAATAAGTTTTATTTGTAGTTCCAGGTAAGAAGCTACAGCACATTTGCCCCTGCGGTAGGAAATTCTCCCATCGATTTAATCTCGAATACCACAAAAAGGCAGAGTGTGGAATCATTTTCCAGTGCAACCACTGCCCGAAGAATTTCAAATCTAAGAAGTCCCTGAAAATACACACATTTTCCCTCCACGGGAAACCATCGTAGATTTGTTTTCCCCAAGTCATTTAAACGGAATGGGCAAAGATAAAGGCAACAGACGTCTGATCAAAGTTATGTTTCATATGTCTAGAAATAAAATTGAAATTGTAAATAAAATTTTCAACCAGCTCCATTCTACGAACTTTACACTTTTTCAAAAACATTTGGTTTTTTTAAGTTTGTACCAGGGAGTTCACCCATGAATACTTTCTGAACCTCAGAACACACCGCCCAAAGTGTTTCGGTTCCATAGACAGAAGAGTTATAAAGGAAGCATTTTTTTGACAACAAAAATGCTCAGGAAGACGTACTTCATGCTACGATGATCCTGGAAAATGTATATAATAAAATATAAGGAAATAATCACAGCCAAAGTTTTCCTGTACACAGTTGACATTTTTCTAAATGTTAACTTTAGTCAAAAGAAAGAGAGAAGAAAAAAATGAAAGACAAAAACCATTGCTATTTAAAATTTTTAAAAATGAACGCATTTTGTATGTTAAATAAAGTTGTGAAAAGATGTACTTTTCGTTGATTTCGAGATTTGTACATTATTGAATAAAATATTTTAAGATGTTTCCCATGGCTTTACTATTTCCAGCGAAACTTCTTGATATTTTTTATTACTAAAAGCAGGTCCCCGTCTTAGAATAACTTGTATTTGTTAAAATAAACATAACAAAAATTTAAAACGACCTCACAGAAAAAGCAGTAAATAGAGCGACTTGATGTTCTCACAAACCAGGTGTACTTAGCCATGCAACAAGTGCACAGATGGTCCGATAAATAGGAAGCCACATTAAGTTAAGTTGCAATAATTGGACAGCCGATCACATAAATAATGGCGAGCTATTTAGTTGTCACAAGGGCAAAAATACTATGCAATTTTGGACATCCTAAATCGGGGTCGGGTCAGGTGCGTGGCACTTGTCTTTGCCGGTCCACCCACAGTATGGGAACTCACCTCACTTTTGATGTTCCTTTCTGCCTTCAAAAGTCAGTTCAGGGGCTAAAACCAGTGAGTCCCCCGTCCAAGAGCTCTTACCAGTGGTCTATTTAATAGTGATTTATGAAAGTTTTTCATGTTATCAAGGGGTTGGGATGCCGAGGAAGACAGGAAAAACATTCTGCTTCGACTGCAAGAGCTTTGAAGCAGGGAATTTGGCAACTGTGCAGGTTTATGGCTATATTGCTTGTTTTCTTCAATAAATTTGTTCTATGTTTGTTTTATTCTATGTTTAACTTTAAACAATCTAACACTTTCCTTTGGGCCCCTTGTTTTAAATAAACTTTACAAAATGTGTTTGTAATAATTCTAGGTTTCATTTTGTTTTGTTTTTTCAAGGTTTCGTCTGCGAGTGTGGCAAAGTGTACAAAAACAAGAACGACCGAGCTAGACACCAGAGACGAGAATGCGGCAAAGAACCGATCATCGCGTGTCAGTTCTGCGATTATAAATGCTATTGGATATCCAACTTGAAAATACACGTTATGAACCGTCACATGAAATCCAAAATACCTTTGTAAAAGAAAAAAGTTCGATTTTAGTAATAAACAGCTTATTTTTCAGTGCGAACTTATTTTTGTGATAACCTTGCCATGTCGCTGGCGGAGTTGGGCTAAGTAATCAGTACGATGGGGTACGGCCAATTGTCGATCCAATTAATGAAATTGGAATCTTCTCTGTGTTGAAATTAGTCTGGTACTGCAACTACCTCTCTGGACATTAAGGAACTGGAAAAGTACCCCTTTTAACTCTAACTTCCAGGATCGGGATAAATGCTGTGCCCAGTTGATGGTCATATGTCAAAGGATGGACGAATGTTACCGGGAAGAGTGTGTGGGGTCGGCTCGACAGTTCTTTTATATGAAGATCCTTGCTGTCCCTTAATTCAAAAAATACAGAACTTTCGCCTACGGAGCTGAGCTGGTTTTTTAAATTAAGAGGCGAAATGCTTTTTCTTAACTACACTCCATGACGAGAAAGAGAGTTTGTAACCTCAGTGGAAGGGAGGATGTGATCCACTCCTTGGATGTTTGTCCCATCCTCTTGGAATTTAGATATCCCCATACAGGTCACAGCAGGCTCAGCAGAACCCAGATAATTGAGTGTTGAAGGGCGATTTTGTCTTCCCAGTCGAATGCATTGCGGAAAACTCAAAGAGTTACTACCACAAAGGAAAAATATTACAAATATATATATTAAATAATTTAAATATTATTGAAAATTGGGGTCGTGTCAACCGGATGCATGGCACTTGTCTTCGCCGGTCCGGGAACTCCCCTAAATTTTGTTTTCCTTTCCACCCCTACTCTGGTAGGAAAACTGGTATAAAATTGTAAATCAAAAGTCAGTCTAGTTCATGGGCTCAAACCAGTGAGTCTCGTCCAAGCACTCACCCAGGGAGTCCACCCGTCCAAGGAGCTCACATCAGTGGTCTAGTCCAAAGGCTCAAACCAATGAGTCCAGTCCAAGAGCTCAAACCATTGAGTCTTATCCAAGGGCTCACACCAAGGAGTCCCTCGTCCAAGGAGCTCACACCAGTGAGTCCCGTCCAAGGGCTCATACCAGGAAGTCCCTCGTCCAAGGGCTCACACCAGTCTCATCCAAGGAACCAGGAAGTCCCCTGTCCAGGGAGCTCACTCCAATGGTCTAGTCCAAGAGCTCAAACCAGTGAGTCTTATCCAAGGAGCTCACACCAGTGAGTCTTATCCAAGGAGCTCACACCAGTGAGTCTTATCCAAGGAGCTCACACCAGTGAGTCCCGCCCAAGGGCTCATACCAAGGAGCTCACATCGGTGAGTCCCGTCCAAGGGCACAAACCACAGCCAGTGAGGACCAGCCATTGCGACTTTTCAGATCAAGTTGATGGTTGTGATATGGAAAGGCACAGAAGATGCTGCTGAGCGTTATTTGGCGTAAGTCCCTTTGTTGATAGACTCATCTAAGATTTAGAGTTATGTCTGACTTATTAAATCAATTTAGATTTTGCTGTGGTTGTGCAATTGGGTTCAAATAAATGTTGGGAATATACTCTTTGATTTATTAAATTCTTAAGCCTGACCTTCCCCTACACAAAACTAAGCAGCTAGGCGCTTATGCCAACAAATCTCTTATTTCTAGAGAAAAGCAAGCGAATATAGAGAGAGATTGTTCGAACCAGTGCACCAACTCTGCCGGTTACATTACATTTCTTCTGTATTATAATTTGTCTTATGTTAGAGGTTATGGAATGACAGAAAACCCCAGGGTCAAATCTGGTTTTTGAACCCAGGACTGCAATGTGACATATTATCCGGCCCCTAAGGCCTGTTAGCATAAATTAAATGTTTTAATTATGTATTAATTAAAGGTTTTCTTAGCTCTTAAGGTCGAGGTGTTGATGTCGAGAATATTATCTACCTGCTTATTTTTTCACATTTCATTTGATTTTAGTTTTTTCTTTTGTTTTTAAAGGAAAGCTAAAGCACGCCTGCATGTGCGGAAGGAAGTTCACTCACGAACGCCATCTGAGGCATCATAAAAAGACAGAATGCGGAATCACTTTCCAGTGCGTCCACTGTAAGAAGGATTTTAAATCAAAGAAGGCCGTTAAAATACACACATTTTCCATCCACTGGAAACAATCGATGTAACAATTCAAGACGTGCCGTGATAAAGGACAAGACAATACAGTAAGACACAAGAGCATTTTTAATAATGCAGTTTTAGAATAATTTTAAGAAGTCTGGTTTGCAAGTTAGTGAACATGAACTGTTCAGCACTTGATCACTTTAGTGGGTCCGCCTACTCTCACTGGTTTCATTCAAATGTGTTTCGGCTTCACACCAAATTCATGAGGAAATGCCCAAAAGCACTCCTACCCATAATTGCATAGTAATTAATGACTTAAGAGACGATGAAACACAGTTCCTCATTGAAGATGGTGTGAAGCAAATCCATTTCAATCAAAGGTAAACCAGCGATAGTAGATGCACCCTGTAGTGATCAAAATTTTAGACCAACATAATTTTCAAAAGTTCACCAACCGCTATGAGAACTCTTGAACCAAACTGATCTTAAAAAGAAACAATTTACATTCCGACATTTGTATTTTGTTGGTACTATGACTTATTTTTTTAGAACTTTAAGTTTTCAGCTTTGGTATTTTTTATGTAGTTACTTCTCTTATAAACAACTAGTTAAACAACCAAGGTAGTTGTTATTTTGTGATTCAAACCACAGGAGTGTTTTCAATTTTTTTCTCTTTGATAATTGGAAATCAATTCTGTATTAACTTTTTAATTTTGCTTTTAAAGGTAAACTAAAGCATATCTGTGGCTGTGGGAGAAAGTTCACGCACGGTTACCATCTGAAGCACCACAAAAAGACGGAATGCGGAATAATTTTCCAGTGTGAACACTGCCCAAAGAATTTCAAGTACAAACAGTCTCTGAAAGTACATAATTTTACCCTCCACGGACAACCGTCATAGCCGTTTTACTGTTTGTTCAATGAAGTCATGTTTCACCTTTTCTTCATCTAGGTGGAACTTGAATTCAAATAAATTTTAACTACTTTTATTTTGGAATTTTACTCTGTACAAATGTATTTTACTGTGTAAATAAATACTTGATTAGTTTTATTCACATTGATCCCCAGTCTTTTTCATTTCTAATTAAGTAGAACATAAGAAACAATCACAATTAATTAAGGTTTTTAGTTGAGATAAAAAAGTCAATGGCACGAGCGGGGTTCGAACTCACGATCTTCGGCTTGATACGCCGCTGCTCTACCACGTGAGCTATCATGACCTCGATCCACTCGGACCGAAGATCGTGGGTTCGAATCCCGCTTGCACCATCGACTTTTTTATCTCAACTAAAAACCTTAATTAATTGTGATATATTAATTAGTCAAAATATGTAATCGTTAATTAATGTTTTAATCTTGTCGTTTATTTTTCTCTTGAATATGTTCCATATTTAATTTTGACTTTTACTTTTAAAGGTAAATTAAAGCACGTATGTGTTTGCGGGAGGAAGTTCACACACGATTACCATATGAAACACCACAAGAAATTCGAATGCGGGATCATTTTCAAGTGCGACGACTGTAAGAAGCATTTCAAATCAAAGAAGGCTGCTAAAATACATGCATTTTCCGCCCACGGAAAACTGCCTTAATAATTTATTCAATTCATTCATTAATTTATTCATTATTTTTAATGTAAATGCTATGGGGTAAAAACCAAGAAGGACAAGGTTTGAACTTTTTTTTTTTTTTTTTTTTTTTTTTTTTTAAACAAATATTGCATCCTTGGAACAAAGGGCAGAAGGATTTGAAAGTTAAAAAGACTGATTTTAAAAAATATCAGGCATAATATAATAATAATCTCTTCATGTGCTGGGTGTTGTTATTTGCATTGAAAATAAAAAAAATTATTGTAAATTTGATGTGATTTTTGTTCGTTTTGTATATGTCACATGATATACATGTTTTTATGTACTCATATGTATATACATTTTAATGTTTCAGAATGGGTCTGCCCATTGGTCATTATTCGCAAGTGTTTTTGCCCAAAATTGTCTCATTCCACCTCAGACAGTTCCTTTGATTTTTAATGTTTTTCGCTTTGCTTTTCAAGGTAAGCTAAAGCACGTGTGCGTGTGTGGGAGGAAGTTCACGCATGATTACCATCTGAAGCACCACAAGAAGACAGAATGCGGAATTGATTTTAGATGCTCGACCTGCGGCAAGTCGTTCAGGTCAAAACAAGGGCAGAAGATCCACTCGGCGTCAGCTCACAGGATGAAGATCTTGCCTTGACTCCCTTAAATTCATCAGTTTTAGAAGCACTCGTCATCAGACTTATTAAGAAGAAGGAAAACTTGTACGTCGTATTTATATTAAAAGTAAATTAAAATATTTTGTTTGTTTTTGTTGTCGTTTCCATCTCTTATTATTGTTTTCATCCTTTTTCCTGACTTCGACTCAGGGTTAAACAAGATTATTAATCAGGGAAATAAAATTCCGCAGGCTCGGAATGGATCAAATGCCACTGCGGGAGGAATTTCAGGCATCTGTACGATTTGAAACACCACAAGAAGATCGAATGTGGGCTCGACCTGAGGTGTGACGAATGCGGAAAATCTTTCAAATCTTGGAAAGGCTATCAGCTCCACTGCAAGAGAGGGCATTCTTTAATTATGTAATAAATTCGAAATAAAGTCTGTATTTTTACATGGCGGCTTTTGTCATGCCTGAGTGAGGTGCATAATCGGGGCAGATATTTCCTGATGTATACGAATGTCAAAACTTATGTGAATTACAAAAATGAATGGCCATTTTGCCAACAGCCAGAAATTTTTTTTACTGATACTTTAACGATTGTGCGGTTCTTTTGTGCAGGTGAAAGGATCAATTGTAGCTGTGGCCGGTCTTTTTTATACAAATCGCATTATAATCATCACAAGAAGACCGAATGTGGGCTCAACCTTACATGTGATACTTGCAAGAAAAAGTTCAAATCCTACAAGGGTTACAAAGCACACTATATTATGTTTCATCTCTTGAATAAATAAAATTATACCGTTGTTTGGTTTTCAAAAACAAATTACAACCTATTGAAATGTTCTGGTGGTTTGTAATCTTCTGCCTGATGATGAGTATGCTCGAAATCCAGATAGATGCATAAAACAGTCTGTCTAATAGAACTATCTTTTCCAAAAAGTAAATCACAAACTTGGTAAAAAAAATTTGAGCAAAACTGTGTATTACAGTTCTCAGCATTTGAAGGCAGGTACGGTAAAGAATGTCCTTTTAAAGGACTACACATTTGTGCCTTAGTACGTTTTACTACTCGGAATATGTATACATGCATATGTATAGTGTGGATATGATAACATAAAAGAAATTTTATATATTTGTGTTTTTTTTTTAATTTTAGACATAAATTTCAAGTTTGTTTTTTGTTTTAATGGCATTATGAGGTTGCATATTAGCAGGAGTATGATTCCGTTGATTATTTCATCATATATAGTTGGGGGGTGGTGAAAAAAAGGCCGATTATAACAGTGGGAATCGAACCCACAACCGTGTGGTCTACGAGCCAAGAGTCTCTCACGCTGACCACTCAGTTACCGCAGTCCCATTCATAAACATAAACAAATAAAATTCTGTACAAATTCAAATATTTAAATTATAAAAATTTTCCATTTTTAGAAAATAAAATGATAAGTTCAACTATAAGACGACACCTTCTATCAAACAGAGGTGATAGTGTATTGCCTTAAAAAGTATCGCACCACTCATTTTCAAAAAAGTAATGATCAGAATTTTTAATCTATTTGAGTTGTAAAGTTATATGTAATTGTACATTAAGTATGATATTATCACCTTATACAAAACATGCGAAGTGGAAAAAAAAAAAAAAAAATGAAAACCCCTCAATTTATTTATAATATTTGTACATACGTTATTAATGCATTCTTTTCTCAACTTCTGTATTTTTAGTGTTTGTTCTGACAAATAACTCTAATGGTTGTTTGGTTTAAAGAACAATTAAAGGCATTAGGGGCATTGGTGCCACCATGGTTAAGGCGTTGATATGGTGCTCTTCACTGTAAGATAGAGGTCCCGGGTTCGAATCCAGCGGCCCTGCATTTAAAATCGGGATTTTTTTAATGCCGACACCCCGAGGGTTGATATGACCTCTGCAAAATAAAAATAAAGAGATCTCACTGCTGTGACTGACAAAATGTCTCTTTCCTACAGTTTTTCTTTATAATTTTTTTTTTTAACAACTTAGAAAAAAGGACAGAACGACAATTCTTTAAGTTTTTGCCGAGCTTTCGACGATTATATCGTCATTAACTCGATGAGTGTCGAAATATATCTTGAGAACAAGAAACTGCTTTTATAATAAGATTATTTAAAATTAGATGAATCTCAGTATCTCGGTTAAAATATAAATATAAATACATGCCTTTTTTATTTTTATTTTTTTTATTTTAATAAAATTACTTTTTTTCTCAGGTACATTAGAGCATCACATTTAAGATTATTTAACCTTTTTTTAAATTGTACTATATATAGATAACTTAAATTAAAGTTTAATTTAAGTTATCTATATATAGTACAATTTAAAAAAGCTTAATTAATCTTAACTAAGATGTTCTAATGTACCTGAGAAAAAAAAGTAATTTTATTAAAAAAAGAGGCATGTACGTATANTTTTCTCAGGTACATTAGAACATCATAGTTAATATTAATTAAGCTTTTTTAAATTGTACTATATATAGATAACAAATTAAACTTTAATTTAAGTTATCTATATATAGTACAATTTAAAAAAAAGGTTAATTAATCTTAACTGTGATGCTCTAATGTACCTGAGAAAAAAAGTAATTTTATTTAAAAAACGTTCTTATATTTATATTTTAACCGAGATACTGAGCTTCCTCTAATTTTAAATAACCCCCTTTTTTTTTTTTTTTTTTTTTTCACATGTTCAAGAAGTACAATTTATATTTCACCAATTAAGCCTGCCTGTGGCAGGAAATCAAAGACAGCGTCTAAATATGGGGATTGATCACTAAATAATTTGGATATGTTGTTTGGGAAGTGGTGTGATGTGCGGAGAGGAGCATAACGTCGACAGTTCAGTAGGATATGTTCAATTGTGACTGGTGTTTGACAGGTGTAGCATATTGGTGTATTTTTATGTTCGAGTAGGTAGCCATGGGTAAGGTGGGTGTGTCCAATCCTTAGTCTGGTACTGTTTGTTGTTTCCTAGTGGTTCGAATTGAGGATTGCCAATGTTTAACTTCTTTTTTAATTTGGAAAAGTTTATTTGTAGTGCGTTGTCTATTCCACTCACGCTCCCATTCTTTCCAAATGATGTTTTTGATATGTGTGCAGAAATCCTTGTAGGGAACTTTTGTATAGGGAATTCCACACGAAATTGATTCTTTAGCTAACCGATCGGCTTTTTCGTTCCCTTGGATGCCAACGTGACTTGGGATCCACATGAAAATAACTTTAACATTTTGAGTGGAGAGTTCTTTTAGTTTGTAAAGGATATCTTGGATGCTCGGATTGTAAGAAAAAATATGTTTGATCGATAGTGATGGCTTTAAGAATGGTGACAAGCTCGGCAGAAAAGTTGGAGCATTCTTGATCAAGAATTCCACACCTTCATCGGATTTAGATCCGTCGGTATATATAAAATCGGCAAGTGGGTAACGGGACAAAAATTTGGAGAATTCTTGACGGTATAAAATTGGGGGAGTATTATCTTTGTTAAAGACGGAAAGCTGCAGGGAGAGTACAGGGGATGGAAGAGTCCAAGGAGGGATAGGCGATGCTTGTTGTTTTTGGATACATGGTACTTTGATCTTTAAGTCTTGAAGGTTTATTAGAATTCTTAGTGGAAAAGAAAACCGTGGGATGTGCCAGTTTGGAAAATTAGGAAGGGTTCGATTACTGGGAAAGAGAGAACGAAGTGGATGTTGAGGATGGGAAATTACTTTGCCAAAGAACGAAAGGTCTATCACGCGTCGCCGAAATTTTAGGGGTAGTTCGCCCGCGTCAACATGCTGTTTATGGGGCTGGTACGGAAAGCACCTATCGCCATTCTCAGCGCCGCGTTTTGAACAGTGTTTATTATTTCTAGGGTCTTTTCACTGGCAGAGCCATAGGCAATACAGCCATATTCTATTTTGGATCGGATTAGTGTTTTGTAAAGCTTGTGTAAGCTGTTTCTATCAGCTCCCCAATTTGTGGAACACAGTAAAGGATATAGATTTAATGATGAAAGGCATGTCTGTTTTATTGTTTTGAGGTGAAGTTTCCAATTCAAGTGTTTATCAAAAATTAAGCCTAGGTAACGTACGGAGTCTGCGTGAATATTTTTGTTATTTAATTTGAGTACAGGAATATGATGAGGTTGCTTCTTGGCAAAAAGAATAGCGACTGTTTTTCTTTCTGATATTTTGAAGCCCGTTTACCAGAGATATCACTGATTGAATTTGTTCTTCTAATGGAGAAATATTTTATTTCTCTTCTAAATATTTATGCTTATAGAAGATAACTAGATCGTTGGCATACAGCATAGTTTGGATATTTATTTTTTTGAGAAGTTGGTTGATGCAGATACAAAAAAGTGTAGAACTAAGAACACATCCTTGCGGGACACCATTTTCTTGTGGGGAAATAGTTGATAGGGTACTGCCGCATCGAACTTGAAAGGTTCTATTCTTTAGAAAGTTAGTTATAAATTGTATAATGTGTCCTGTGATTCCAAGGCTTGCCAGAGTATCAAGAATCAGTCGATGCCATGTTCTGTCAAAAGCATTTTTGAACTTTTTCTTTCTGATAAAATGCATTCATGATGTATGAGTCCAAAAACACAAGGTTGTCTGTTTTGCTTTGTTTCTTTCGGAAGCCGCTCTGAAATGGGGGTTGTAAAAGGTGCAACTCAAGATACCAATTGAGTCTTGATATAATTTTTTCAAGTAATTTACTCAAGGAAGACGTCAGGGATATATGTTGATAGCTCGAGGCTAAAAGAGGAGATTTATTCTTTTTAATAATTGGAATATTTATGGCTTTTGACCATACAGAGGGGGATTTTTCCTCGAGAAAATTTTGATTGAAAATGTTTAAGATGGTGAGCTTTTGGAAGTGCGACAGGTTTTTGATCATCCCAATGCATAGGTCATCGGGTCCAAGAGTGGTATCTTTCCTAGAAGATGAGTAAATTCATCAAAAGTACGAGGCAGATTCAGCGGGTCATCATGTTGATTGTTATCAGAAAGTAAAGGGGTAGCTTCTTTTGCAGTTTTAATTAAAATAAAATCAGAGGAGAAGTTGGAGGATGCTGATGTTTCGTATTGAGTTTTAGCAAGCAATTCAGCTATCATCTTAGGATCTGTGGTTATATTGTTTCCATTTTGGAGGGCGGATACCGGAGGGGAAGAACCATGACCCATAATCCTTCTGACAGTGGACCAAAATTCCTTAATTGGCGTCGGTTGACCTTTAAAAGAATATTTGACCATGAGTGGTTTTGGATTCGATATTGGATTCGTTTAGGTCAAGATCGTTAAGATGAACATTATTTTGATATTTCGTCCAGTCAGCTTTATGAAGTTGCCAGCGTTTTGGAGGGGAATGCAAAGGGATATGGAGGTTTGATTTAATTAGGATTGGAAAGTGATCACTTCCATGAAGATCGTTTAAGGTGTACCAGTTAAAGCGAGACTAATAATACTGAGATCAATTATAGAGAGTTTTCCTGAGCGAGCACAAAAATGAGTGGGGCTTCCAAGTTTAGAATATTCAGTTGATATTTGTCGATGAAGGCCTCGAGATTTTTGCCATTTTTATCGATATGATCTCCGTTCCAAAAAAAGTTGTGCGCATTGAAGTCTCCTAGAAGTATTAATGGTGGTGGAAGTTGATGGAATAGGTCTTCAAGGTCGTGTAGGAAGAGTTTTTGAGTCAGGTAGATAGTGCAGATCGTAAGTGGTTTGGGGGAGAGTAATCTGATTGCTACCGCTTGTAACTGTGTTGTAAAGTACAATGGTTTGTGAGGAATATCATTTTTAATTAGTATGCATACTCCTCCACTGGCAACTAGACCATTGGTATAACCTTTTCGAACGGAATTGAGAAGTTATCATTAATTTTAAGATGAGTTTCTTGAGCAGGCAACATGACAGTTTAATTCATTCATTAAGTAAAGCAGTTCATTTCGACGATAATTTAGACCATTTATGTTCCATTGAAGAATGTTCATGAGAAAGTTTTAGCTTATGGAGGTTATATTTGTTGCACATAAATGTTACGTTGAAATTTAGAGCTCAGAATTCACTTATTTAATTACAGTTGTGATATTAAGTTTTTGCATTTGTTTTGGTAAGTTTGGAAGCTTGTTTATGATTAGTAGTGGAGGATGAGTTTGAACCTTGAGAAGCAGGACGTTTGACACTAATTCTATCTAGATTTAGGTTGGAGTTTTTCAAGTGATTTGACTTTTGGATAGTTGTATTGTTCGATGGAGTATACGTTGAGTCAGATATATTGCTATTGTGATTGGAGGGTACAGATACGATGAGTTTTTTCTGGGGAGGATTGACGTGGGGTGATGGTTGAAGTTGTTGAGATGTCAGAACCTGGTTTGTAAGGAAATGAACTAGTTTTGTAAGCTTGGAGACTTCGTTAACTAAGGATTCAATTGTACTATTTGTGGCGGAGGAAGGTGATGAGGGTTGTGGTATAACAGAGGTAGATTGGAAGGTAGCTGGTTGGGAACAGGAGGAAGAGGGTTGAGAGTTATTTGGAGCATAGCTGCTTGTGCATATGTCAGTAGTCGATCCTGAGGAGAGGAGCGTTGTTTGTACAAGTTTTCAGCCTATATAAAGGACACTTTTTCGCTTTGACGGATGTTTTCAATTTTTTTTTTCAATGATATGTGTGGGGCATTGTCGATTATAGGCTGGGTGTGGTCCAGAGCAATTTATGCAATGAGGGTCATTGGGGCAGTTAGTAGTTTCATGGTTGGTATGGTATGGTGGAAGGGACGCTGGAAGCGAGGTTTGTATTCCCCAGGCACTGCAGTCTTCTGGCTTATTGTACCTTCCCAGTTCCCTAGTTTAGTCAATAGACTCAATCCTTCTTCTCAGAAGTATCAGGTCATTGATTGTTATTGCTGCAATTTGGTTCCCTGAGTCTTTTTCGTACCTCGAGGTTAAACCTCCATTGAGCTGTTGCTTCGCATTCGAAGATAATATGAGTGGCTGTTTCCTCCTCCTCATTACATAATCTGCAAATGGGATCATCATTGTATATATCCATGTTGTGTAGATGTTTTCTCAGATACTAGTGACCGGTTAGTAGCCCCTCCACTCCTCTGAGTTTTGCCCTCTCCAATTGTAGCAGTGTTTTTGCCAATTTTGGGGGTTGTTTCATCATAAGTTTACTATGTCTAGCACTGCTAGAGTTTATCCACTTCTCTCTTTGTTTTGTTTGGATCCATTCTGCGATGGAGGATTCTATGTTTGTTTTTCTTATCCCAAGGATAGGTTCGGGGCCTATGTACGGTCTTGCAGATCCTCCTCTGGCCAGTTTGTCTGCTTCTTCGTTACCCAGAATTCCCCTGTGCCCTGGCACCCAAGATATCATCAGGTTGTTGTGTTTTCCCAGGTTTTGGAGATTTTTGATACATTCACTGACTAGTTTTGATGTAATTCTTTTACATGCCAATGCTTTAATAGCTGCTTGGCTGTCTGATCTTATGAGGATTTTTTTGTCATGTAAGCTGCCTAATGTTTGGGTAGCCACTTTTTGTTGAGCTTTGTTCCACCAGATTAGTGATCCATGTGTTAGTTCTGGGTCTTATTACTGCCGTATATAGCCAATAGGCTATTTTCGGTTTTAGTCCCCAGGATTTGCCTAAGGTCCTTCTTGTGGTCATTAGCGATATTTTACTTTTTGCTACTGTATGTTGCAGGTGAGGATTCCAGGTTAGTTTCTTGTCAAAGATTATTCCTAGATATTTGACCTCATTTTTTAAAAGCAGCATTTCATTATAGAAGCGTAATCCTTGTATTTCTATATTTGTTTTCTTGGTGAAAGCAATTATGGTGGTTTTTGAGGGGTTTACTTTAAGTCCCCGTTTTAAGCACCATTGTTCCACCAGGTTTAGTGCTCTTTGGGTGAGCTCTTTTAATGTTGAGTTGAATTTTCCCCTGACTAGTATGACAATGTCATCTGCATAGCCTTGGGTATAAATTCCACTTTCATATAGTTCGCATATGAGGCTGTCCACTACCACATTCCACAGCAGAGGCGAGAGTATTCCTCCCTGTGGACACCCCCTCGCCACGACTGCTTCTACTTTTTCGAGGAACATGGAGACCAGCACTTTCCTGCTTTTTAGCATTGATTCTATCCATCTACAGCAGATTTCGTCTGTTCCTCGCTGTTTGAGTGATGTAACCATTCTTCGAAATGAGTGTTGTCCAATGTGTGGGAGTGGGAATTGTTCTGCCATTTTCAGTTTTCGTGACCCTGTGAACTCTGGATACTCCTTGAGACTCGAGTTCAGACAGGATTTCTGATTCTGGACAGTTCTTTAATTCAGGAATGTATGCGACACCTTTGGAGAAGTTCAATGAACGATGCAAGGTAAAATTCACTTTGAAATTTTCATAAGTTCTAATACTTTGGATGTTTCGATAATCATTTTCACAGTTGATATCAAGTAAAGCAGATCCGTCTCGAAGGAATTTCATAGAGGCTTTAGGTGCGTAGCTTTTCAAAAATTTGCGAACCTTAAAGGGACTGAAATTTTTGAAAGAGATTTTTTCATGTTCTCAAGTCATGACAAGAAACTTACACCATTTCATTTTCGTATTTATACAAGGTATTTTGGCCGGGGGCCTCCATCATGAAGGATGAACTAATAAAATAAAACGAGATCGAAGGAGTAATATGAAGAGTTGAGAAAAATAAAAATTATTTGCAGTATATAAATGAACTGAATATAATACTTCTTGAAATACAAGGGATCAAGTAGATAACCGATGTTTACTCTTCAGAGGATAAACAACGACTTAAGTAATCTTATTATAAAAGCAGTTTCCTGTTCTCAAGATATATTTCGAATATTTCGACACTCATCGAGTTAAATCACTGATGATGACGATAATCGTAGAAAGCTCGGCAATAACTTAAAGACTTGCCGTTCTGTTGTGACCTCATCGAAAATCCTTTTTTCCAAGTTGTTCAACAACAGGTCGGTACATCATCTCATCTTTAATTTTTTTTTTCTATGAATAAAATGAAAGTTAAATAATTATTTTTTGATAGTGAGCTGCGGTCTGGTGTGACGTAGGTTTAGAAAAATATTTTCTTTATCGTGCCAACGTTTCGATCTTCATAGAGATCATCTTCATTCCCTGGGATTTATAAACACAGTTTAAATTTTACAAATACATGTAAGATGTGAAAAAATGAATTTATACAATGATCGAAATTTTAGATTCAAAGTATTTGTACTCATTCGGAGTGTTTGTTTTCTGTGTAAATGTGTTGAGAATGCCAGTGAGTTATTGATGTTTTGTTTATATACGTTGGATTTTGAAAGAAGTGGGGAGGGAAGTTGGGACAGAAAACATTTCTTATATGAGGAGTCGGCTTCTTTGAAGTGAAAGGAGCCTACAATGGGAAAAAATGGGTAATGGTTCAGCCTGATTAGGATTATAGACGAGGATCTCTAATTATCCCATTTTCCCATTGTCGGTTCCTTTCACCTCAAAGAAGCCAACTCCTCATATAAGAAATGTTTTCTGTCCCAACTTCCCTCCCCACCCCAAATCCAACGTTTATAAACAGAAAACATCAATATTTCGTTGGCACTCTCAACACGACACACGAGAATGACACATCTATACGAAAAACACTCTGAGTGAGTACAAATACTTTGAATCTAAAATTTCTATCATTGTACAGTCATTTTTTCACATCCTGCATGTATTTGTCAAATTTAAACAATTTTTATAAATCCCAGGTTCTGAAGATGATCTCAATAAAGATCGAAACGTTGGCACATGACAGAAAATGTTTTTCTAAACACACATCACACCAGTCTGTATCTCACGATCTCCAAATAATAATTAACTAATTATTAACACGTTAAATAATAATATCAACTCATTACAATTTAAATAAAGAATAGATCAACCTTTGCCCTCATCTGATCTATCTCTTCTTTAATTAAAATGAAAGTTAATAATAGTAAAATTTCAAAAACTACAAATACAAAAACATCGTATGACTTATGACTCTTATATTTTATTAGTTCCTCAAAATATGTACAGAAACAGTGATTTATGTTTCTAATAATTTTTTTTATGCAGGTAAACTGGTGTGCAGCTGTGGAAGGAAGTTCAGCTACAAGAAGAATTTGAACCAGCATAAAAAAACCGAGTGTGGACTTGATTTCATATGTCCCACTTGCTTCAAGATATTTCGGTCGAAAAAGGGATATACGACGCATATCCTCCTGCATCACAAAACATGTATCAAAATCTGACTGCAAATCTTTATCTACAAAAGTCTTTCTTATGCCTTCTGTTGTACTTGTAATGTTTTGATGTTGTAAATAATAAATAATACTTTATAAAAAAATAAATAAATAAAAATAAAATATATTAAAAAAAAATCCCTGGCTTTTGTGGTTTTCCAATTTAATTTTCAAAATACCTCTGATACACAATAACCGTACTTACTTAGATTATTATTTCATGCTCTTAAATTCTTTTGAACATTCGTTTACTTGACACAATAATCTCGATAATCAGGCGTTTTTATTTTTCAATGTGTACCATTTTTTGGCAGTGATATTTCCAGAATCGTGAACATCGACCAACAATAAGAAGTTTCCTCTTTAACAGGCAACGTTTATTTATTTATTTTAATTTTATTAAGTTATTTGTAAAAGTATTTCTAAAAGAGGGAGAAAATGTGTTAATTAAGTGCAACTTTTTTTTTTCTAGATAAGCCGGCTAGGAAGAAACTCAAATGCCAGTGTGGTAGAAGCTTCTCTCTTATGGCCGAGCTCAAGTACCACCGAAAAATCGAATGCGGGAGAAACCTTCGTTGCGAAGAGTGCCAGAAGAACTTCAAGACGATGAAGGGTTTCAAATTGCACTTTAAAAACCTTCACAACTACAACCCTATACAATATTTGAAATAAATTCGATCCCATTTTATAAATTGTAAACTATCTCAATTCTTAATCGGCAGAATATCCTCTTTAATTAATAATTTGGAAACATTTTCTATTATTACCATGATTGGGATAGGCGTAACTTGCAAATTGATAATTTAATTTCTCTGTACTAGCGGAAAACAATGGGAAAGGAAAAGAGTTTTGGGTAATTTTTAAACAAAGATGATTTATTCAATATTAAACACTTGCACACCTGTACACACAAACGTTTTGAGGAGTTCAATGTTATTTTTCATTTTTAGCTGATATCAAGCTTCAAAAGTCACTATGCCAAGATCAGCTTGTATCTGTAGAAATGTACACATATATATTTTTAGCTGTTATTGATGGATAAATGTATTTAAAATAAAATCAATTATGAAAAATATAGTATTTTGATTTAATTCGGTCGTGAGGAAGGAGAATCCTTTCTAATTGATTTGGAACTGATTAATTTCAGAATTTTTTAAACTTTAATCGCCCTTCTGTTTTTTTTCTTCTAACAGATGGCAATAAAGAATACGTTCTCTGTCCTAACTGCGGTCTCAGATTCTACCAGCTGAAACACCTCAGATATCACAAGAAGGTGGAGTGCGAGTCGAGGGGACAGCTGCGCCATCCCTGCGACTGTGGCCGAAGGTTTTCACAAGAGAAGCACCTCCGCTACCACAGGAAAGAGTGCGGAAGGGAGTACATGTGCAAAATGTGCCTGAGGGTGTACACGACAAAGAGCAGCCTCAAGTTCCACGCGCGTAAGCAGCACAAATTTTGACATTAGCTGTTTATGTATGTTATGGTTTCCTTTTTCTTAACGCTTACTTTTTAAACCATCTCGTTCTTATATTTCTGTTGTTTTTTTTTAATGACTAATAAATTTTTGGATTTTGTCTGAAATATTCTTTTTTACGCAGCCCAGCCCTTGAAATCTTATTTTGCACTGATGCACCTGATGTCTGTATCACTTCTTCATTTAATATCCAACTAAAACTATTGTTTATTGTTGTTTAACTTGATATTATATCTTGTGAATTATTGTAAGATGGTCACTCCTATGAACTTTGTCTTTTGCTCAGTTGATTAATAATGAATAATTTATTTGACTGAGATCTGGCAGTCCGCATATACATAAAAATTATATTTTTCAAAATATTTTTTCATGTTGGATGTGAGGAATCACACTTAAATTTATATTTATTCAAAGAAGCTGTTTCTTACTTTATCTGTCCAACCGGTCAACCCAGTTTTAAGAAAATTCGAAGTGCAATTGAACATTTTTTTTTCAAAGAAAGAAAATTTTAAAACGATTACCTAACTTTAAACATAAAACTTCATGTGATTTAGCCTTTATTGACCATTTTGGTCGGACTTTCCTCGCTGGGTCTGTCTGTAAGACGTGTTTTATCATTTTATCATTATCGATGTTTGGTCTTAGTGGTTTTTGTTAAATCAAGTCTTCAGGCCAATCCAGCCGAGATAGAATGAAATCGTCAGTAACGATCATATTACAGGTACCTCACCTTGCAAGAAAGAAAATCTCAGTAATGTATCCTATTCTAATACAGTAATATATGTAATGTTATATCATGATTTAATTAAAATATTTATAAAGATTTTATGAATTGTATTTTTCCCCATCTATATTATACATAAAATAATTGATGGATACCTGAACTCGCAGTTTTTGTATACTTTTTATTATTTTTTATAATTTGAGATTATTAGTAGGTATGTAAAATTATGTTTGATGTTAGACTGATGTATAATAAAAAAATTTCATATTAAAATTTTTTTAGCTGTAAACAATGTTCTTATGAAAACCAACATCGCTGTTTTTTTTAAACAAATATTTATACCGTATTGCTTTTAGAAATAAAGAAATGGTTGAGATGCTTGTGTGGAAGAAAGTTCTCTCACTCGTACCACCTTTCATTCCACGTGAGAGAGGAATGCGGTCTTAAGTTCAAGTGCAACTTCTGTGAAAAGGAGTTCTCATCCAGGGACGGATACCGGAAGCACATGACCATCGCGCATAGCTACGTTTTCCCTAGAACTAGAAATATTTCTTGTAAAAAATAGATATAAAATTAAAGAAATTTTGGTTTAAAAAAATCGTTTTTATTCTTCCCTGGCATGATCTCACTTTTTACAGAGGTATAAATAAAAACTGACTGGAGTTCACGTGTGCATGATCGGTGTCGTACAAGTTTGGGTTGAGAAAATCATTGATGACACGCATACGTTTGTCTTCCAGCTTCTATATTCATTTTCGCGAACGTTTTTCAAAACTTGGAAAATGGCGAAAGGAGGGAAAACTCATAATGTGGGGTTGATGTCCGAGTGGATCGAGGTCACGATAGCTCAGGTGGTAGAGCAGCGGCGTATCAAGCCGAAAGTCGTGGGTTCGAATCCCTCTCGTGCCATTAACTTTTTTTCATCTCAACTAAAAACCTTAATTAATTGTTTTTCAAAACATTTCAAATTAAACCCTGTAGAGAGTAAGAAAGATAAATTAATATACTACTGTTCATGGTATGTATCAGTTTCTCCAAAAAAAAAATTCAGGTTCTATTAAGATTTTTCAACTGTTGATTCTAATCCACTATTTCTTCTCTGTATTGGTATTTTGATTATTTATTTTTTGTATATATAAAATGGTTATTTTGATTTACAGATTTTGCACACGGGTGCAACTGTGGTCGTAAGTTCAGCTATTTAAAAGACCTGAGGTACCATCAAAGGTCAGAATGTGGAAAAAGATTCGCCTGTGGGATTTGCAGAAAGATAATGTTTTCCAAATCTGGCTACAGGCGGCACAAGGTAACGCACAGTATGACACCCGAAATGAAAGGACGTATAAATGATCTTTTTGTAAATATTTTTTTTCTTTCTGTTTAGTTATGCTTAATTACTGACGGTTTGTTTGCATTTCAACAGAGAAACCCTATAATTGCCAGTGTGGAAGAAAATTCAGCTATATCGCTAACCTGAACCACCACAAGAAGACTGAATGCGGCAGGATCTTCAAGTGTGAACAGTGCGGAAAAGTTGTAAAGACGAAATACGGTTTTAGAAAACACTCGTTCTTACACTGTCTGCAAAATAAAAATTTCTCTTGAAATGTTAACCATTTTTGTTAATAATAAACGCTGGTGGAAGAATTATGTTGTAAAGAATGACTGTGAGTTTATTGAAATTAAAGAAAAATTTTCTTTTTTTTAAATTTTGTTTAATTCAAAATCTTTATCGAGGAAACCTGTCCTTTTTTCCTGGTAAAAATATGTTTTGATATAGATTAATGATAGTTAAGAAAATGGTTGTTACAACACAAAAAGAAATAGTTTTTAACTGTTGACAGTGGACAGTTTGACCGACAGGTTTTGACCATGCGGCCTCTGGTATATGCAAAATTGTTTTAAATCATTATACTCAAAATAATGTAAAATTACCAAAAAGGAATAAGTTGCTGAAGATGGGTATAAATCCTAAAATTTCCAATTTAAAAAAAAAAAAAAGATATACAAAACCACATGGTTTTTCTTTTAAACAACTTTTAAAAAGTTTTTCTTATAAAAATCATAAATTAATAAAAAGATAAAAATCTTTTACTATAGCCTTGTTTAAAACATTTACTATATAATAAAAAAAGAAATATTAATCATAAAACTTTCCTCAAATTTTCATCACAGCTGCTTCCATTGTTCATATTGTAAGTCTTAAGGAAGTAATACTTCTTCGTAACATTATCCTCAATCTTTAGCAAGTTTTTAACCAACTGTGAAAAGTAATGATCATCTAAAGTGATCAATACATTAAAGTTGATGTCATTTAAATAAATAAATCCCAAGTTATAAATGATTTGTGTATGCTTAAAACGTGGTTTTCTGTGAAAGTTGAGATTTTTTTACTTACTTTCACCTTTTAATCGGTAAGATGTTTCTGTGTATACCGTCAAAATCTGTTTCTAACACTGTTTTACTTTCAGGGGAGAAAACGTGGCACATATGTTCGTGTGGGAGAAAATTCAGCTACTTGCACAATCTTAAATCGCATCAGAAAATAGAATGTGGCGTAGAATTTAAGTGTGAGGTTTGCGGAAAGAGCTACAAATCGAAAACGGCCCTGAAGACGCACTGCTTCACAGTGCACCAGAAAGTTTTATACTGATTTTTATTAAATGTTTTCTGATTGGAATAAATTGTTTGATACCGACCATTGCTTTTATTCCACCTCCCTGAAACACGATCGCAAGTTGTGGCCAGATAAGTAAAGCAACTTTTGTTTCAGGTTGGCGACAGCAGTATAAATACAAGTGCGAATGCGGGAGGAACTTCTCACACAAGAACCACTTCCGCTATCACCGCAAGTCGGAATGCGGGGTAGATTTCAAATGCCACATTTGTACCAAGAAATACAAAGCGAAGCAGACCCTCATCGCCCACCTAGCCACCGTCCACCATAGTGTCAATACCTAGTCAATAAATATACTTTACCTTCAAGGGACTTTATGCCTGAGACCTTTACAAAGCCCCCGCGAATTCCTCCCGCCAGCGGCAATATCTAATCTTTTTTTATTTTTGAAGGGCGAAAGTACAGATTCCAGTGCGTCTGCGGGAGGAACTACTCCCACCGGCGGCACTATCAGCATCACAAGAAAAAAGAATGCGGCATAGTCTTCACCTGTGAATTCTGCGGTCGTGTCTACAAGACAAAACTGAGCTTGAAAATTCACAAAAATATACATATTTCTAATCGCTTCATTTAGAAAATACACTTATAGTAATTTAAGGAAATCTTTGTAAGTAATACATTTGTAACAATTTTTTTTTTTAAATAGTTATAGATAGTAAAACACAGATACAAATGTGTATCTATATTTTTTTTTCTACAAAGTTAAAAGTTGAGAGAGTAATCTGGCAGTGCTCTCAATGCTGTTTATAACTTTAATTGGATTATTTATTGACAAAATGATTCTAGAAATAACAATTTTGATCATGACTAATATTTTCGTTTCAATTGTAAGAATATATAATATTCCCCACCCCCTAAAAAAATGTATATATTTTAAATTGTTATCAATTTGTTGGAAATGTTTTCATGTTTATTTATTTAATTTAAAAAAAAAAAACCAGCTATATCAATAAATCAAACAAATTAAAAATGCGCTTAGGTATTCTCTGTTCTCAAAATATACCTTCTGGTACTGTAAACAAAACACGTGTTAACCAGATTGTTTGACAGTTTAGGATTTGTTGTGAATTACAAATGAAATTATGAAATTTTTGTTGTCTTAAATGAACTTTTTTGTTCAGTAAATCTGTTTTATTTTACATCTGAATCAGTTTTGTTACCCTGAATCGAATTCCCACTGTACGACACGATTTGAATAATAAATATTACATTGATTGGATGGTCAGTGATGATCTTCACTGACGTTGTTCTATTCTGTCCTATACGTTCTAATTGTACATCGGTCTGAAATGAATATGAAAAAGTTCCTGTCATTAAGAACATGGTGAATTATGCTGAATTTATGTATGTATACATAAAATGTATTAACATTATGAATATTTTAATTAATTATACTTTTTTTTAATCTAAGGTCTTGGTTGAGATGGAAAAAAAACCAGTGTCACAAGTGGGATGAACGGTTGTGGGTTCAGCTCCTGCTTATGACACTGGGTTTTTTTTAATCTCAACCAAGACCTTAGATAAAAAAGTATAATTAATTAAAATAATTAATACAGCCAATTATGACTACTTACAAATATGGATTATAAATATTGCTGAATTATGAAAAGTTCATCGGCAAATTCTTGTAGAATAATTCATAATAATGGTACTTAGCAAGAAATAAATTGTTCCAATAGTATTTACTATTAAATATGAAGTAATTTGATCTGATTGTAATGGAAGGATCTGATTGTTTACAATTTATAAACTTGGAAATAGTTAATTCGATTGTACATTATGATTTTTCAGTTACGCAGCGAGAACGAGAACAAAAGAAAACGATTCGTAATTAAAATATGCACTTAAATATTCAAATGTTTTCAGGTGCCTTGAAATATAAATGCAGCTGTGGTCGATGCTTTTCGCACAAGAAAAATCTCACGTATCATCAGAATCACGAGTGCGGCAAGTCTTACTTCTGCGAGCTATGCGGCAAACAGTACAAATCAAAAAGAAATTATAATCTACACTTGTATTTTACACACAAGGTCTAATTGGAAAAAAAGGAAGGATTTTGAAAATAAAATTAGTAGTTGAATCATTATCCCATTAATTTTTGTAGCCTATGTTTCTTGTTTTTTTTTTTAAGATGATCTCTGCTGTTTACATTTCACATTGAAAATGTCCGACTGGCAATTTTTCTTTTACCATTCTCCATTTAATAATTTTCTGTTTAGGTGAGAAATCGTTCTACTGGTGCACTTGCGGACGGAAGTATGGTTACATTCACTCACTGAACCATCACAAGAAGTACGAGTGTGGCATCAAGTTCCATTGCAAGATTTGCAACAAGGACTACTGCTCAAAACAGTCTCTCCGTGTCCACCAGAGCTCCGTGCACAAATTGGGAAAAGACCAATAAACTTTTTTTTTAAGTGCAAATTTCGCCAAGGAAACGCTGACAGTACAAATCTAAGAAATGTGTGACGTATGCTACAAAGACCTTCTGGTGAAAGATAGCAAGAAATTAGCTTCAGACACAACAAACTCTAATATTTTTTGTTGCAAATGTTGTAAAATTTGTTCTCTAGGCTAATAAAAATTCCCATTTTAACAATTTATCCTTTTATTTTATGGTTTAAAGACATCTTATGGAGTAGAATAATTATTGTTCTATATTTTCAACTCTCCAATTAAACACATGGTTGTTTTTGAATCAAAAAAATATAAAGCCTGTAAGGTTTCAATGCCTTCATTTGATTTTTTTTTTAAAGTGTGTACAAAACTTTTAAAATATACGTTCTCTCGATTTGAATAATTGATTAATTGTGTGTTTAATTGAATGAAGTATTTTTTACAGATATTTATATGCGATGTGTCCTTGGGTCTCGGGGAAGGCAGATATTAATCGTGAACAACTACAGGTTCTCATTGTCACACAAATTATCCAATGGGACAAACCATTGGAGGTGAGACAGCATTGTGCAAGTTAAAAATAAATAGGGGAAAAAAAATCTTTCTAATACATATTTCTCTTCCTAGGTGTCACGGTCGCGCTTCACGATGCAAAGCAGCAATATTTGCCACCGATAATCTACAAGTGGTAAAAGCGAGGCTTGACCACAATCACCCAGAAATCGGTTTTTATGAGAGAGCTTATAAAAACGAAATTCTTTTTAAAAAGGAATTCATGTGAAAAATGTACGATTATACCATAAATGAACTCAGCTTAACCAAAACCCGAACCAAAACGATTTTGGTAAAAAAAAATGGTGTGTGAGAATTGTGTGTTATTGCCAAATATAGCCGCTAATTATGGTGTTGAGAGATCAACAATGTGGTAAAACCTAAATCTAAACTTAATGAATACAGTTGTAAAGTCTGAATCGCGAAATGATGAAGCTAGCTAATCATGAAAAAAATTAATGAAGCACCTTTTCTCTGTTTTACGTTTCAGTGGTGTAGTATGCATATTTGTATGTAAAATACATAGATTGTTTGGTTTATGACGGACTATGTCGTGTTACTTACAAACCGAACAAAATTAAGACCTAATTCTTGTGGATCTTTCCCCGTCCGAAGAATAGTGGCAAATAAATTAAAAATAAAAAGATTTGATTACAATTATATATAAAAAAAGGACTTTAATTAAAATATAAAAAAGAACAACAACAAAAGAATAGCAGCTCTTCTGTGCTTCAGAACATTATTTTTAAATAAGAAAGAAATAGCCAAACACATTCATTAATTTAAAAAAAAAGACCCAATGGCATTGAAAAAAAAGTATGATGCGAAGATGACAAAACCTGGAGGTTGGGAAAGCGATGAATCGAAGTCAATGGCTCAATTGTGGAGAAGGTGAAGACTCGGCGAGTTCATGGAGTTGAACGAGTAAGTACATTTCTGTAATTTATTAATCAATATAGCTTGGTTCTTGAATGTGAATTTTAAATAATAGAGCTCGCCTTATTTCTTTTTTGTTATTTTACAAACTTTTCCTTATTAGATTTTTTAAATATTTATTTGTTTAAATGATTGTTTTTTGAATAATTAATATTTTGAAAGCTTGAGTTTTGTAAAAAAAAAGTAAAATAAAAACAGAAGGGAAAAAAACAAAAGAGTGAGTAAGAAGAAGATATGAGGTGCGAGGCCAAAACAAGAAAAAACCGGAAAAGTATTTTCCATCGGGGAAAACCAGGCCAGGAGCCGCATTTTGGAATGAGTGCTCGCCCAGTTTCGGATTGAGCTTAATTTTTTTTTTTAATAGTGCTTTTTTTTGTTGTGTTGGCCAGTGTAAAATGGCATGCACAACATTGAAGCGGAGCCTAGATTTTGCTCAGTGTTGGGAAAAAATTAGTCATGTCTAATGATTAACGATTGATCACTCAGACCGTTAGTCATGATTGGTAGTAAGTGACTAATTTAGTCATTAGTCACAATATAGTTAGTCATGACTAAATTTCGATAAATCATGTCAAAAAATGAAAAATACACTTCATCGCTTTTAAAAAAATTTCTAACAGAAATTTATTTCATCAAAACCCTTCAACACCTTATTTAACAAAAATCAATCATCCAATTATAAGTAATGTCGCAATGAAAAGCCAAAAAATAATGATAATAATAATAAAATAAAATAAAAAAAATCCTAAAACAAGCTATGCTTTGAAAAGTAAATATGTTTAAATAACCGATCAACGTAAAAAAATATTTCTTTGAATTAAAATTTATTCCACTTGAAAGGAGAGATTTTTACATTATTTGGAAAATACATTATCTAGGGGTCTTGATTGTAATAAAATAGACATGTAGAATATTTATGTAAATTTGGTTTTCGTTTATGATAACACTTTTTGAAGGTTGGCCTTGAGAACGGCTCTCATCTCAAAATTTTTATCTGAAGTCTGTTGGATTTTGGTAAGTTGGTCGTTGTAGCCAGAGTTGGGCAAAATCTAACTAATTCAATCATGATTAAGAATTTTTATTGAAGTTTACTCATGACTAATTCAATCATGATTAAACTTCAATTAAAATTCTTAGATTTTGCCCAACTCTGATTTAGATCCGGTCCACAGCCACGCTCTGCTACCATATTTATGACGGACTATGTCGAGTTACTGACAAACCAAACAAAATTAAGGCCTAATTCTTGTGGATCTTTCCCTGTCCGAAGAATAGTGGCAAAGGAATTAAAATTAAAAAGATTTGATTACAATTGTATATACAACAAAAAGAACCACTGGCGTTGAAAAAAAAAGTATGATGCGAAGTCGGCAAAAACTGTAGGTTGAGAAAGCAATGAATCGAAGTCAATGGCTCAAGTCCGCAAATTTCTTCCAATCAAGAACTTCCGACCTCAGGAAACATCTAAGAGTCTGCCTTGACTCTCAATTCCCAACGTGTTCAGCGTTTCAACGGATCAGCAAAATATGGTCATTGTTGAAGCTCTGGCATTATAGGTTTTAATTGGAAATGGATTATCTGAAAAATTATATTATCCAAAACTACTCTGTCCCTTCTAATTCAGTTAAAAATGCTAAATATTCCTGATAAAAGACTTTAATTGGCCTAAGATCAATAGACTTCTAAGTTTACTATTTTAAAAAATTGTTGATGGATTTTGATCTGAGTACTAGGTCACTTGCACCCATGTTTATTTATTTTTAAGTTATTGAAATGCGTTTTGGTGTTGTGCCATCTTCACTCGTGGGTTTGTTGTAACTCACACATAAACACAGTTCTTCACCGAAGATGATGTAATGTCAAAACATGTTTGAATAACTTGAAAAAAAAAAAAAATCTGCAGTCTTCAGTTTCTTTTCATTTTTCAGTAGCAGTAAATGAAAAGGATGGTTCTAATCACAAACTGGTTTTGCAGTGATCCAGATTTCTAACTGTAATTGCTCTTCATCAGAGTTGAACCATCATTTTCATTTATTGAACTGAAATACAAATATGGGGTCTTCAAGGGGATGCTGGAGGCCCTCCTCGAGAAGTTTAACCTCCATACTCAGGACTTAGTGACGGGTGTCACAATGTATGGCTCTAACCCAGATTATGATTCTGGCTCTGAAACTCATCTCACTCGGCCAGGAGTGGCATCGGTTGAATGGCGAGACTTTGGAGGACCCCGAGTTCTTTTTGACAAGGCATTGATGGATCCTTGTTCCTTGCTGACACGGATGTGTCTTAAGACCTCGCCTTGTGAGCCTTGGATGGATATGAAGCTGTGGACAAGGGCGTAGATCTCAGGTCTAGCTGGTTAGGCCTCAGGTGCGATGTGATATTATATTAATACTTCACTTTTCAGTTTCGTCCCATTGCAAAATGTAATATCAAATTTAAAATTTAGAATGCCGAATTTTCTTAAGAATCGCATATTATTTATTTACTTTGAAAAATTGTATATTTTTGGCTGAACCTGCTTGGAATACTTTTTTGTACATCCTGTGTTGAAATGCTGTGGATTGTCATTACTCATATATTGAACATATTTTTAGAGAAATGAAGGATAATTTGTCGACATCAACAGCATTTTTTCACAATAGTTAAACGATATATCACAGTAGCGGATCGACAGTACATTCACGCCATTTTGTTTGTTTTTCTTCCTTTTTTCATGTCTTCTCTGATCGAATTTGTTTTTGGTTTTATTTCAGCAGAGTTCAAGTTAAAATGTGACTGCGGGCGCAATTTCAACTACAACAAGCACTTCCAGTACCATAAAAGAACCGACTGCGGGAAAACGTTTGTTTGTCTCGTTTGTATGAAAAGTTACAAGAGCAAAGCCAGTCTGACGTTCCATGTGAGAAGCACCCACTGACTAATTTATAATCAAAATATTTTTTATAACGTTTTGTTTTAAAATAAAGCTCAATTCAGACAAAAGTTTTTGTTTTTATATTATTTTTCAAAATGGCTTTTCCCGTCTGAGAGTCTTTCTGGAACTTTTGAGCACTAACGGATTTTAATGGTTTCAGAGAAAAAATTTACCTGCAGAGAGTGCAGAAAGTCATACAAGACCAGAGGACGGCTCAAATACCATCAAAAATGGGAATGCGGGCACCAGTACGAATGTTCCGTCTGTCAGAAAAAGTTGACAAGAATCGACTCACTGAAAATTCATATGCACATGATTCATAACTGGCCCGATTTTGAAAATTCCCAGGACAAACCTTAACAATTTGTAGCCGACTATTTTCAGTTTATAATAAATTGATGATTATTATTATAATCAGATCAGAGATTATTCTATTATTTTGTTTTCACAAGTTTTCATTCAAAGACAGGTTTCTCGGACCAATTATTAGGGAAGGTGGGAACAAATTCTTCATTATGATTATATGTTGGTTAAAAGAAAAATTAAATCCAAACAAAAAATTAATAAGTATAATGTTTAATCTAGTAGATATTAAGTGCCATAATATTATTAATTTTATAAATTCTACAACTCAATTTACAAGAGGTGCTGTCTTAAAATGAATTGTTTTTGTTTTGTTTTTCAGGTGTCGTACCAGAAAAATTCATCAGCGTCGAGAACCGTTATTTCTGTTGTTGCGGGCGAAAATTTAAGACCAAAGGTCTCCTCAATTATCACCAGAAAAGCGAGTGCGGCTCGACAGTGCGCTACTTCTGCAAATGCGGCCGCAAGTTTAAAAACATGAGCATCCTCCGTTACCACGAGCGAATCGAGTGCGGCCAATTGTTTCAGTGCAGCCATTGCAAAAAGGAGTACAAGTCCCGTGCCGTCTTCTTTTCCCACGTGCACGGCTCCGCGGAATGCCAGTTGGCAATGGGCGTCACAGATCCAAAGTACCTGATTACAAACAAGACTCAACCCAAAGCTGAATATCTGGCGATGCCTACGGATTGTGAATTCAAATTGTGAAAATTTACAGTTAAATAATGAATTTTATATTTTTGTATGATCAAAATTTAACACTTAAAAAAAATAAATAAAAAATAAAACAATTAAGAACGGATAATGACATTTAACTTTGAGTTATTGCATTATTTATGATTAAAATCTCAAGGTATGCTTAGTCTTAAATATTTTTCTTGATAAAACTTATAAAATATTCTAACAATTTTTGGAAGAAAAATTGCTGTTAATAATGAAAGTTGTAGCCTTAGTCATGCTGAAGACTTACAGAATTTATGACTGATTTGTTTTACTTCTGCCTCCAGATGTGCTTCTATCAGATTTTATTTTAAACAGTACATAGTTATGCACTGTTATTTGTTTTTCTAAATAAAAATTGGCTGACTGCAGATAGCATGTACTACTTGTTACATAGTTCAATAAGTTTCCTTTTTTTGTTCTTCCTATTATCTTATAATTAATTTATTTTGTGAGATTTCTTTTTTGCTGGGAGATAAACCTATTGTTTGATAGTCGCCTATTATCCTGGTCCGTCTATCCTCGCTGATTGATTTCTGTTACAAAAGCGTCTCGCCATTTTCAGGGCATGATGTCAAAATGCCGAAATGCGTCTGAACTGACAGAAATCTACGACGATAGGCAGACCAGGTTGATAAGTAACTATCAAATAAGTAATTTATTGATTTATATTATTATTATTTTGTAAGGTCTAGTGTACAGTATTAATGATATAAATCTTTACAATGGGAATATTTAATGTTGATTATTTATTATTATAAACGTTTTTCCTACCCGTTTTTTTCTTTTCAAAAGAAGAAACACAACTTTGTAGAAGATTATGAATAAATTTTTTAAATTTTAACATATTCTGTCTAAATTACTGGAATGGAATAAAGATTTTTTTTTGTTTTTGTTTTTTTGTTTGTTAATATATAATAATAAAAGTATTTATTATTATTTGTTCCCTTGATATAGAATAAAAAAAATGTAGGTTAATAGCGTGCCTCAGTTTGTTTTATTGTTTTTTTTTATTTTTTTTATGACTTTAAGCAAACTGCTCTAAGGGAAAGAAAGAGAACAGCAAATGTACAAATTTTAAGTACATGACATCTTTTTCATACTTCTCGTTTATTCAGAAAAGTCAACAAAATTTTTTTTTTCATGGGTCTGATTTACTTGTGATAGTGATGAAAGGAGACGAGGAAGTGGGTTTTTTGTTCATCAGGCGCTACAGCCTTCTGGCTGATTGTACCTTTCTACTCCGATGATAGTTCAGTAAAATCATTCGATCCTTGTAAAAGTATTAGGTCAATTTTTCAATTAAAAAAAAAAAAAATCAAATTTGAATAAGAAACCTCCATTTACAGGCTTGGGATTTATTACTTCTATTATTATTTTGTGTTCTTAGCATAGTATTTAGCTTCTCGTGTTGTCAGATTTATTTATAAGGATGTCAGACCTGCATTAAACTTACAGACTAGATCATTACACAAAATAATGAAATATTCATTATTAATTATTAATGATCTGAGAAATCAATTAATTAAGGTTTTTAGTTGATACGAAAAAAAGTTAATGGCACGAGATTCGAACCCACGACCTTCGGCTAGATACGCCGCTGCTCTACCACCTGAGCTATCGTGACCTTGATCCACTCGGACATCAACTCCCCATCTCAACCCCACCTTATGAGTTTTCCCTCCTTTTGCCATTTTTCAAATGTCATGTAATCGGTTTGGATTCTCGATGACAATTGAAATGGCGACGGAGAGTTTTAGTGAAGTGTACTTCATTTTTAAATCATTAATTCACTATTTTTGTGGTCCGCTTGACCAATTAATTGTCTTGTATTAATTGGTAAAGCGGACCATGAAAATAGTGAATTAAAGATCTGAGAAATGGTGAACTGTAGACAAGTACTCTTTTCTTAAATATTTATATATACTTTCATTTTTCATGTTAAACAATTTATTATACATCTTTAAAACAGAACAGTGGAAAGATAAAAATTATAATCGGGGCAAATCTTAAAAATGCTTCAAGTCAGAAGGAAAAGAAGTGAGTGGTAATTAACAGTATTGATAAACGAAAATATCAAATTGTGAATAATAATTAATTAAAAACATGTTTATGTTCTAACAAATTCGAATTGCTCATAATGTTTAATATTTCAGGGGTGATGCGTTTGCGCCAGGCCAAGAACAAGTTGAAAATCATGTGCGAGACTTGCAAGCGGACGTACAATTCTAAGTACTCTCTTAGGCGGCACGTGCGCTATGAGTGCGGTAAGGAGCCGATGCATGTCTGCACCATCTGCAACAGGAAGTTTCATCAAAAGTCCAGTTTGGACCGCCACCTCAAATACATTCACATAATGCAAAATGTCATGTTCTTTTAAATAATACGAATAAACCTTGTAAATCTGTAATCTTTTCAAATTGATTTTCCTTTGAATCCCTGAACATTTCTGGCCAAAACAAATTAAAACTTCTACGACAATTGTTTCTATGGAAGATAACTGATATTTAAAATCTTAAAAAAAAAAAAAATTGATTGGAAAGAATAACACATTTCAAAATTCAAAATTAAATAAATGGATCAAGCAATTGTTATGATTTGTGGCCACAACAGTTTAGGTGTTGACACGGCAGCCATCAGTGTAAGGTAAAGGTCCCAGGTTCGAATCCAGCAGCCTTTTGCTCATGTAACATCACAGTTGAAATTCCCTCGGTAAAAAAAGTCCTCAACATTTTTGTTACTTAAGTTTTTGTGAACTTTTCATTAATAACAACTTATACTTGATACATAACATACTCACCCACCTCAATAGTTATACTTAACATCTTACAGTTAATTAAGGTTTTCAGTTGCGATAAAAAAGTCAATGGCACGCGGGATTCAAACCCACGATCTTTGGCTTGATACGCCGCGGCTTTACCACTTGAGCTATCGCAACCACACCTTTCGAATTGAGATGGGGAGTTAGTGTCTGAGTGGATCAAGGTCACGATAGCTCAAGTGGTAGAGCCGCGGCATACCAAGCCGAAGATCGTGGGTTCGAATCCTGCGTGCCATTGACTTTTTTATCTCAACTGAAAACCTTAATTAACTGTAAGATATTAACTAGGTCAAGCAGACCACGAAACTAGTGAAGTTATGCTTAACTTTTACTTAAAAAAAAAAAAAAAAATTGTAAATTGCAATGGAAACCCGTTTATCTGGACTTCGGGATTATCCGGACCCGTTTGTTAAAATATTTTTTATAAATTATTTGTAGATTGTGAGATGTGGTCTGGTATAGTATTGTACAGTGGTATAGTCCCATGATCTCCAAATAATCATTAATTAACGGTCACTAAACACCACACATTTTTTATAATTTTTTCATAATTCTCAATGTATGTATATTAATTTTTTAAAATTCATAATTCAACTATGGGACTTTTAATTCATCGTTCGAAATTTGTAAAAGCGACCAAATCGCCCTTCCACTAGTCACACGATCGAATAGGCACATTGTTGTTAAAAAATATATAAATTAATAAAATAAAAAATAAATAAAAAAAGTGTATACTATTTTAAAGATTATAAATTGTTGTCTCATGTTGTTACTATGTTGGCTTCCATTGAAAAAGTTATGTTTTTGTTACGTATATTTTTCTTCGGTATTTTTTACGTATAAATTTTCCGAGAAACACGTGTCTGAACTTAAATAAAAATAAAACTAATAAAAACTATCAATTACTTTAAATATTACTTGATATATGAATAAAAGTGTTCACTTTCGTATGTTTTTTTTCTTCTGTTTTTATGACACAATACTAATAAAATCACAAATTTTTGGATTATCTGAACTTTCGATCATCCGGACAAGTCCCAGAGGAATGGATTTCTACTGTATATCCTTTTTGTTTATTAAACAGTGTGACAGATACTTAAGACTTCCATAATTCTATAGCGCTCTTCATATTTTAACTAATTTAATTTGTCAAAAAATGACAGTGATTTATCACTTCAACATCCATTGATCAAAGCAGAATTTTGTTTTCTGTATTAACAATGGATATTTATTATATTAATTTTTGCTTTATACAATGGATCCTGTTATGATCTATGAGCCATAAGTAATGCTTAATCTTATATGTAATTCACTAGTTTCGTGGTCCGCTTGACCAAAAGGAGGGGAAATTCAAAAGGTGTGGTTGAGATGGGAGGTTGGTGTCCGAGTGGTTCGAGGTCACGATAGCTCAGGTGGTAGAGCAGCGGCGTATCAAGCCGAAGATCGTGGGTTCGAATCCCGCTCGTACCATTGACTTTTTTATCTCAACTGAAAACCTTATATGTAATATTAAGTTAATCTCTTTTGATTGTTTAAGCTAAGTTATTATCACCAAATTGTCTTTTTTTTCCATTCAATTAGTCATAAATTTAAAAAAAAAGTTTGAAATGAATAATAGCAGTAATAAAAAACTTGTACGTATGGCTTGGTTGACTTTTGCAATTTTGTTTTCCAGCGTTCATGGCCAAGAAGTTCACCTGCCGCAAATGCGGTCGCTGTTATTCTTCAAAGTCTTCTCTTGGCTGCCATATGAGGTATGAGTGCGGAAAGGAGCCGCTGCAGGAATGTTTCATTTGTCACAGGAAATTCCACCAGAAGTCGAGCTTAAACCGCCATCTCAAGTCCGTTCATTGTTTCAGTTGCTGACTTTATTCTAGTGTTTGAAATCCTATTATGCTAGTCAATTATGTTTTGTTTCTGTGATACTTTTCTCAATGTTAACAGGGCTGTGTTAGTATTAATAATTTAAGTTATTATTTTATTGTTTTATAAATAAACTATAATTAGTCACAACGTTGATTTTTCAATATGTTCATTTATAAAACTATTCACTTGATGAAAATTTATTTAAGCTTCTGAAGAATGAAGACTGGATGATTACATAATGAAATTCAAGGGAATGAAACAAGATAATTAAATAAACATTTATTTGATGTGAGTATGAATTGGGCATACACATTGGTGTAAAAAATTCAAGGCTGATCTTGGTGATTTATTGGTTTTTATGAGTTGACCATTTTCGCACTCACCCCGGGAGTAAAAGAAGTAAAAAAGGCAGAAAAAAAAGCGGGATTAATTTGGCAGTTTTGTAGATGAGACATCTTGTTATCATCATGACTAGCAAATTAGTTTAAATGTAAATGTTTTAATATGTAAAATTGGTTGAGCCAATAAAATACGAACTTTTATTATATTTCATTTATAAATACATATATGTATATATTATATATATATATATTTTTTTTTTTTAAATTATTCTTTACCATAAACAAAATGATAAAAAGTCAGGTTTATAAATTTTAATTAGGTTACTATATACATGTAAAATGTGTTGAGCCAATAAAACTTTTTTTAAATTACTTATTGTGGTGAGCAGTTTGCGGCTTGCGGCTCGATCGAATGAACGAGAGCAAACGCTGTCGCTCGCTAGGGTGCTCAATTTTCCGACAAGTATAAATTAACGACGATTTTCTTACTACACTAGTATACAATTTAAAAAAAAAAATTTATAAACTGAATAAATATTAATTAAGGTTTTAAGTCGAGATAAAAAAGTCAGTGTCACGAGCGGGATTCGAACCCACGACCTTTAGCTTGATATGCCGCCACTCTACCACTATCGTGACTTCACTCGGACACTAACTACCCATCTCAACCTACCTTTCGAATTTTCCCTCCTTTTTGCCATTTTTCAAATGTCGTGTAATCATTTTGATTCTCGGCGACAAATGAAATGGCCACGGAGAGCTTTAGTGAAGTGATACTTCATTTTAAACTTATTCAATTCACTAGTTTTGTGGTCCACTTGACCAATTAATTAAGGTTTTAACTTGAAATAAAAAAGTAAGTGTCACGATCGGGATTCGAACCCACGACCTTCGGCTTGATACGCCGCTACTCTACCACTTGAGCTATCGCGTCTTCAATCCACTCGGACATGAACTTCCCATCTCAACCACACTCGCTCAAGTGGTAGAGTAGTGGCGTATCAAGACGAAGATCGTGGGTTCGAATCCCACTCGTGACACTGACTTTTTTATCTCAACTTAAAACCTTAATTAATTGGATGATATTAATTGGTCAAGCAGACCATGGGAAATAGTGAATTAATGAATAAATATTTCTATATACAAAACAACGCTCTTATTCCCAGCAAATCCTTATTACTGGAGGCTTAATTGTAGGGGGTCGTATCACTTAAGATTAGGCCGCAGCCCAAAATCACCCGAACTTTACTCCAAATCTCCCGCCAACTGATTGACAAATATTGTACTAACAGAATTAAGGTGTTGGCATTGGTCCTGCTAACTCCTGGCCAACTACTGGCTGGCTCCTGGTCGACTCCTACTGACTTCTCACTGATTATTCTACGCCGGCTGACACGGCCACACCAATCTTCTCAGACCCTGACTCAGTTTTCCTTGTGCCTGCCCTCTAGACTGCCTGTTCTTTTTGGAATCGTCCTTTTTTTCAATTAGTCAGGGAGGAGGTCCCCTGTCAAGCTTAGGAAATACTGTTATGCTTCCTGGTGACCCGACTACCCTTGTCCTCCCCAGGTCATCGAGCTATTCTAGATGAGTCCGGGCATTAGCTAATCCTGGGGGTTGAGCAATAAGGCCACCTGTCAGCACAACGGTTAATTTTTCTAGGGCGATTGCACAGGACCGACACACATTTCTTAATCGAAAACATCCAGTTGTTACCATTTTGCTAGTTTTGTTTAGCTGCATTTGGAGTTTTCGAGAAAGACGGGGTCGGCTCCCAAGATTCCAGGCCATGTCCGATTTCCCAATCTTGTACAATATGCTTTCCCAGCAATTAGCCAAAATATTCTTACGTCTAATCATAACATTTACAATACACTTAATTTCTACAAAACCCTGTTTAAGATTTGGGATCTTCACACTTATTAAATTTACCATAAACAAAATGATAAAAACTCAAGTTTATACATTTTAATTAGATTACTCATTGGTCTACGGAGGATGAGAAATACTTACCAGGTTACGCATAGGTCATAATGGGCACTTGCTGGCAGTTGAGAGACTGGTGCCTATTATTGTAAGATTAAGCATTAAGCATATTTCACAAAAGCCTCTAGACTCCCTGCTGACCTTTATGTGGCCTTGCAGCATGGTAGCGGGCGCAAATCGCAATACCTCAGGGCTATAAGAATTTTTAAAAGTAGTACGTGTTTATGAGTTGGTGTGAATGTAAATTATTAGCGTGAATGCTGGGATTATTGCTCGCCTTGAAGAATATTGAGTACTCAGTGGAGTGAATGTGACCAGACTTGTCTTGTAGGAGGTGAAAGGGTATTGGAACACCATGCCGGAAACTTTTTTTTTTTTTTTTTGGGCATTTATTACCCCACAATTTGTATTTTCTTCCATTTCATTTTTCCGCTCCAGCAGCCTCAAAAACTTCTGGAAAAAAAATCTTGCACGCTCAACTCCCATTCAGACATCAGCAGGCAAACATTCAATGGTATAACAATTTGGGAAAAGGCCTTATCTCATTATAAATTCCAATAAGTTTGAGAAAGCTGAAAAGTGCTCTTTGAAAGAAACACTGGGGACCCAGTAACTCCTGTAAATCACTCGAAAGGTTGAGCCTTTGCCTAAAGGGTTGTAAAATGGGACAGTCGATCAAAATATGTTTTACTGTCAGAATGATACGTACTCCTCTTCGTATACATCGAGGACAAGTTGGAAGGTTGTTGCCTATTAAAAGCCTATTATGGATTAGCCTGATGTGACCTATTCGCAATCTAGAGAGAATCACAAGTTCTTTTCTCTCAACTTCCTCAGTTGGCCATTTATGTACAACTGACTTAATTTCTTTCATACTATCTCTACAGACATTCCATCTTGCCGCCCACTTTCGTTTGATAATGTTTTTAGCATAAACGACTATCATCTGGACGGAGAGAAAATTGATCTGTTCTTTGTGGATGGTTTGCAGCGTTCCTTGCCTGTTGATCAGCTTTTTCATTTCCAGAAATACCGACATGATTGTGATTATCATTATTACTATTATTATTATGTTCTCACCACCTACCGGCAGACGGAGAATCCATGCCGTATTGTTTATTTTTTATTGGGTACATTTATGTTCACTTTAATATAATATTGCTTACAACAAGATGACATATTTTTGATTACGTTCAGTGAGTTGTTCCCTGACTCCATCTGACAACCTATTTCTTTCGTGCCCATTTTTACTTTTTCGGCAAAGGTAATCCCTTTTTTAATAAGGCCAGAGCCTATTAGGGACTTTGCTTGATTGAACGTTATTTTATTTTTCACTTTCAGCTCCAAAATTTCAGTTTCGTGTTTATATTTTGGGCAATGACGCGCCAAAGTGTTATGTGGGCCTTGACAATTCATGCACACTGGAGACTGACAAGGAACAGCCTTTTCATACCTTTCCAGCCCACATCCACACATAAAGACCTTCTTCGTACACGAAGAAATTGTATGTCCGAAATTTAGACATTTAAAGCATCAAAGGGGAGCAGGAATAAATGGCCTTAGGGGCTATCTTCTTATAGGCAACATGCAATTCTTTTGGAGGACACGGGGTATTGAAAGTTACAACCCATGAAAAAGATATCCTACCATCTTTTCTTTTTAATCGATGAAGGTTTGTAACATTAGAACCTTTTAATTCTTCAAGAAGTTCTTCATCGGGACACTCTTTCAAGTCCCAGCAAGAAATTACACCTTTTGAGGTGTTCAATTTAACATTTCTTTCGACCTTTACCGGTATATTTTCTATACTTTTAATTTTCAATATTTTATCCCCTTGTTCCTCATTGAACGCTTCAATATAAATTAAACCGTCACGGCCTTTTTTGACGTTTACTACTTTCCCTACTTCTCTATTTATTACTCTACATATCTTAATTGGCGATAGTGAGTGAAGGCCGCCATTATCTTTCCTATCCAATCGACAAATGATAAAATGTCTTGCCCCAGACGTACAAACAACAGGAGAGGGAGTCCTATTTAGAGGAGGTAATCGATTTCGAAAACCTTCTCGGCCCACTCGAAAGGGCCTTTGAAATGATTTTGGGAAATTTTGAAAAATAGAAAAATATATGGCGTTTAAATAAAAAGAGAAAAACTAAATAAATCTTGCCCAACCCTGAAACCAGGTTTTTAGAGAGATTCAGGCCCCACACTTCCCAACACTTCCGAGCTACAAACTAGCACCCAGCAGACTTGTCTAATCGTCAAAAAACTTATCCAATTGAACTCAACTCACCAAAAAACACTGGGCTGACAAAGGGACGTCCTAGCTTCCACAACACACCACTGTCATACACTTATTAAGCCAATATATCTCAAAACTTCGGTTTTTTCCCGGAGCGGAAATTCTTGTTTGTTACACGTTTTATAGTAAGGTGATCTCCTTTAATAAACTATTATTATTATTATTATACTTTTTTTTCAGTAAGTGATGGTTAGTTGTTCATATTTAGTCATAAATAGTGGTCTAGGGGAAAAAATGAACAATGTCGAATAACAGTATATTTTTTGTTAATAGTCATTACATTACAAATGATACAGTGATTTTTTTAGTGCACATATCAAATGTTCTGACAGTATATTTCATGTAAAACGATAAATTTGTATAAATTCCGAATGAATTATACTATGTAATATACAGCCAACTCTCCTATAACGCGGTACTCTCAGAACGCGGTTTCTATATAACGCGGAGCTGAAATTGCGACAGCCCTCCCATAACACAGTACTCTTACAGCGCGGTTTCCGTTTAACAGAATCCCATAAGTCCCTTCCACACAGCCTATGAATGACTCTAGTAACTAGATATTGTAAGAGGTTTTAATGTAAGTTTTATTTTCCACGCAAAAGCACAGCCGAGATACATAAACAATATGTTTATATAAACATGCCAGCTTATCTCATAGCCGTTTACGACATCGGTTTCAATCATCTCAGAGATCTTTCACAGTACATACGTTTTGTTGGTGACCAATTCTTTATAAAAAATTTTCTACACCCTCCGTTCGTTCAGCTTTTAGCTGCTTAATTTGTGATTTATAATTGGACAACATTACACAATACGATAAGTAATATTCTTAAGTTGTACTAATATAATAATAATAAAGTAATTTATTAAAATAATTAATTACCCTAGATTTGGCTAAAGAATTAGAACTTCATTTCATTCAAACTGATCGTTCAACTATGCGCAGCGCAAAGTTTAAAAGAGAGTTAAGAAATTGCTTAGCTCCCTATAGAGAGGTTTTAGTGGAGTTAGAAAAAAAAGCTACGATCAAAAACCAATGTGAAGAAGAACCAAGTGAGGAAGACATTTTGCCCATTAAAAGAAGACGAGTTAGGTGACTCATATCTGACAGCGAGGATGAGTGTTGAAAAATAAATAATTTTACAAAAGTCTTTCTTGTTTTTGTTGGAAANTTTTTTTTTTTTTTTTTATCAATCCTTATATGAACTCTTCAATTCAATAAAAATAATTCATAATTTATCTTGTCTTTTGTATTTATTGGTCTCCATATAACGCGGTACGAATGATGTGATTTGTACTAATTCCGAGTTTCTTAAAGCGCAGTTTCCATACAACGCGGTAGACGGTTTCCATAGAACACGCTACGAATTAGCCTGGTTTGTACGATTAAAATCGAGTTTCTTATAGCGCGGTTTCCATATAACGCGGTACGCACTCACTATGTTATAGGAGGGCTGACTGTATAAGAAATGTAAGTTTAAAAAATATTAGTGAAAGAAATAACGGCGCTTTGGTTATACAGTTCAGCCAAACAGGAGTGACATGCGGGAAGAAAAAAAATAAACCTGCTGTGCCATGAAAGTTTCTTCAAAATCAGTTTTTTAATATTTAATGTAATGATAACCAGATTGTGTAAGTTTCCCGTGAAGATAACAACCCTGGAAGAAACTCGAAGGCGCTTCATCAGTCTTAAAGTGCAGTGAGTTTAGATTTAAATTTTCAAAAGGGAAACTGTGTCAATCTTACAAGGAAAAAAGTCCCACCACCAGGAATTTGTTTCAATTTAATGCCACTGCGGTACAATTCAAACGACCACAGTTCGAGAGCACAACTCGGGTTTGGAAACGCCACCATGGTTAATACAGAACTTTACACGATATCATTGAAAGCAGCGGCATTTTCCAGTCAATACGAACGTCAAGTACTCGGAGGAGAGAACATGATCAGACTGTCTTGTTATGGGAAGTGAAAGTAGGTCGTCATAATATCCAGTACCATGATACTGGATGGAAAAATAGTTGTATAAAGATTTGGAAAAAAAATCCGCATGGCCAGTTGTCGATCCATAAATACACATATACTTACCTGTTTTTTTTTGTTTTTTTTCAGGAAGTGATGGTTAGTCATTCATGTTTATTCATATTCAGTGAGGTTAGGGGAAAAATAAAACAATCTGAAATGATAAACGCCCAATAACAGTATATTTTTTGTTCATAATCATTACATTACAAATGATACAGTGATTTTTCTTAGTGCATCTGCTTTTTTTCTTTTTTTAACAAGCGTTACAGGCAAAAAGTGCGACGTTTCAAGTTTAATCATCAGAAATAAGACACTTCAATTACTTATTGGCAATTAAATGCCTATAGCATTTTTTTTTTACATACACTAGTAAAATTATTGGGCTTATAACAAACATCATCTCACTTTACATCGTTAAGTACAGAACCATAATACAAAAATATTTATCTATCACAACAAGGTTCAAAATTATATTATTCTCAATAATAAGTTAATTTATTTAAAAAAATCAATTTATAGAAAAAATCCCTATTATAACATTATAATATGAATCAACATTGCAAATATATCTGATTATTGAACTTTTTTGTACATTTTTCATTCATTTATTATTAACTACTCCTTTCCCTTACTTTTTTTGGGTTTTTTTTAAAACATTTTTTAGAATTCTAATTTATTTACCAACAACAATTTTTTTTAGGCAAATTTGAAGGAAGTCGAAACAAAGCGTTTCAACTGAACTACAGAATAATTTTACAAAAATACTCTTATTGAACCTTGCACCCTGCACATTCGCCACCGTAGAATTTACAAAACAGCACCGTGTTCAACTGGGAAAACAGTAGCTTGCATTCCACCCCCCGAAAAGATTCCAACCTGTGACATTAGACTTTTCTAGATAAGGCCTTAACCATAAAAGTAAACTTTTTTTAACTTCAGATGTGTTATTAACTTTAACATTTATTCAAAAATATAACAGATGAATCCTTCAAACTTTAATTTTTTTAAATCGTTTTTATTCAACAAGGATTAAAAGCACTTAAGTCTAATACCTATGAATTTATATATTAATTTCTATTTCTCCTTGTGTAAATATACACCATTTATTTAAATTTGTGTTTTTATTCTTTATTATTATTAAAGCTGTGAATTTTACTAAACTAGACAGTCTATTTGCAACTAGATTTTTAAAATTTATTTTTATAAATACGGCCAATGGAGTGATTAGAATGTCTGTGGTTGTCTTTCGCTATTATATTTGTACAGTTTACACCCCCTACCCCCAGCGATTTACTATGATAGATTTAATAAAGAAAGCAAATGACATCATTTAACAGCAGTCTTATCAAGTTCCATTCTAAATGTATCCGTAGGATATTTTGTTTACATTTAAATTTTACAATAGGCCTCTCAGAGATTTTTGTCCCTTTTCGCCGACGACTGACCGCCCCTTAGTGCGTACAAGTCCGAGGGAAATCGTGCAGGACCGGCCGATCTTACTGCGTCTTGCGAATAAATTCACAGCCTTCAGTTCCGCGCATTTGAAAAGTTTATTATCGAAAGAAAAAAAGTGGAAGGGGTGGACGAACGAAATATTGAAATTTTGCGCCAACATTTTCTCACGAGTTGTTTTGTCCGTTTTCTCGTTTCTAAACCGTTTTACCAAAATAAAAAACAATCTAATTCAAGAACAAAAGAGTTCATTTGCAATTATTTTTAAAGCTGAAGAGAAAAAAAATCATTTTTTATAATTATTGTGTTCTGTTTATGTTTAAATGTGAATCTTAATTAAATTTTGTATTATTAGGAACAATTTTTAACTAAAAAAATAAATAAATATCCTAAACAGTACACAACTGAAAAGGAAAAAACTCGAGGGAACAAAACAACATGATGAAAATACTGAAAAACCGTAATCAAATTACATAGATTATCATAAAAATGGAAGATGGGCAGGCTGAAAAACACAAAAACAAAATAAATTATATAAAAAATACTCTAATTCCATCAACAGGAATAATCAAAAGACAAAATAAGAAATATATTTTAATATTAAGAAAATTTTTGAGTGAAATAGTTTAGATTAAAAAAAGAATGAAGTTCTATGAGTATTTAAACAGGAACGGTCAAAAACTGAATGGTTAAGAATAATGGAAAAAAGAAGCTGAATGCCTTTTGCTAATATGTATATGCTATATTTAGCATATCATATTTAGAAAGTGTCACAATATTATATTTAATGAAGAAATGTATAAAGTTGAAATAAGCAATAATTATTTAATTTTTAACATGGCCAGTCTGTATTATCAGATGCATTGATATATTTTAAATGTGCAAGAATAAAAAAAATATAAATAATGTATTTATTAGCGTGAATGTTGAATATGTGTGGGTGGGTCATGGGTGCCCCACAGACCCACTAATCTAGGTTAGCTTTAGGGCGTTTTAGAGGGAAAATGGTGTAAAATCAATACCCAAGTGGCTCCCCAAATTTTATGTGTACTTTTTGCATGGTGATTAGTGCGACTGTATTTATTAGCGGGAATGAGGGTAGGCCTTCAGTGGAATATCGAGTATCCTGAAACCCACCAAACTAAAGTTAGGGTTTGAATGCTTGGGTATGGATCAGTTGTAGATCCTTTCATTACGAGTAAAATTCAAATCTCAGAAGTCCATCAGATGGACCAATAGGAATCGAGTGGGGAAGAAACAAGCTTATTTGAAAGCATGAAAATGAAATGTTAAAAACTAATACACTTTAAGAATTGATATTTTTTTAGCAGTAACTGAGGTAAGTTATATAGAGAAAAATAATCATGCAAAGAAACAAATATTTAAATAATAAATAAAGCTGATAGCTAGCAACTTGTAATGTACAATGGACATGTGGCAGATCTCGCACTCTCCTAAACTAAACTCATAAATTTATTATGGTTGAATTTTTTGTAAATAGTTTTATATATTTTTTAACCTGTAAATCAGTAGAAATAGTTTCAAATCCTGAGAAAGCGGATATATTCCATAAAATGTTGACTAGCGCCTTTTTTTTTTAATTTGCATTAATCCTGATCTTTTATATACAATAAGAATATTAAGGATTATATCAGTCAAGATAATAAATAAAAAAACTAAATGGTGCACCAAGGTTAATAGTAAAGAAGACTAATGATAAGACCATATGAATATTTAGAAAAGAAATGAAACAAGAAAGAGAAAGTTGAGACTTTCAAGGAGAAAACTACACTTCTTATCGTTTCGGTCAGAAATGTTGGCAACGAAATTTCAAAAAGTTACAAGTTAAAAGTTATAAATTTGTATTTCTCCCATTTTCTGACATGCCTAATCTGCGCAATCTCCCCCTTCAATACATTGAAATTCTATCAAGTCTAAAAAAAAACCCTAATACACTAAATTGACAAAAATCCAGATCACTGTTTTCTTATTATTTTTTTTGTGTGTGTGTACACTATTGTATTCATGATAACTTTATATACAACAATATGTACATATTTCTCTTTAATAAGGCCTTAAAGGAAGGAAATTTTTTAATATTTTTTTTCTCATTTTATTTATTGCCAAAAAACTTTGTTGTCGTGCTAGTCAGTTCGGTAAATAAAAAATTAACTCCCTCTTCTTCAATTATTGTTCTATTAAAAAAAAACTATTGTTTTTTATTGTCTACTGTTATATATAGATATCAATTGTTAAAAAATGGGAGGGCCAATGGAAAAAAAAATTGTAAAGCGTTAATTTTATCATAATAAACACACAGTGCCATCGCTAATTCTCCTTGCCTGAAATGAAGAGAAGAAATTTTCATTAATTTCATTAGAATGAAATGGTAAGTGTGACAAAATGAAAATGACCCTGCCAGACTTGTTTGACTCAAACGAATGGTTTTTTGTGTCCTGGCTTAATATTAAATGATCAATGGAAATAAAAGTCGGACTTGACAAGTTAAGACAGGTCTGCCCTCTCGGGCCCAGGGACATGCACAGTTTTTTAAAACCAAACTGATATAATTTATAGAAATGATAAATAGTGGAGTGAGTGTGTTATTCAATCTTTTTAAAAAGTTTGATATAATTTATTTAAAAGAGAATAAAAATTTGAAAACTTACAGCTCTAATGGAATGTTAAAGGTTGGTGACTGTGCACCGAGGCTCTTTATGCTATGGCCTGTGGGCTGGGCTTCCTTCTGATATTGAGCTTGTGAAAGATTCCTGCGAGCTGTTGACAGGAAGAGAACTCTGCCTCCTTCCGGACAGGCAATGGGGCGACCATCTATCACCGAGCGACGGGGTCGAACCTGATGCTCCGACTGAAATTTAAATGCGTAAACGAATAAAAACTTTTTTACAATTTTGTATTGTCAGTCGCTTACCGACGATGTATTCGTCCTTGTGATGACTTGGAGTTGGGACCGAGCCTCTTCTCGGGTCGTGTCTGTGTAGTAGCGAAGTCCCTTCTTCGACCAGAAGGACTGAGGTGCTTTCGTCCTGCGGCGAAGGCGATTCGGCCTGCATCGCATCGCTTTCTCGCCTGAACAAACCTATCACAGACCGCCTTGATGGCTCAACCCCGCCTTAAAAACGAGCGACCAACAAAATGAAACTTAAAAAAAAAATTAAAAAATAAAGAAAAAAACATAAAAAACTAGTTAAGCGCATGAAGCCTTCATTTCAAAAGCGAACCATATTTATGTAATCGGGATCCATGTTAAGGCCCCCCACAAATCAAACATCACGACTTGCGGTATATTACATATAAAATGATAATTTTGTGCAAAAGCCAAAGGAATTATACTATGTAATGTGTAAGTAATGAAAATTTAAATAATACGCATCAGAAAAACAAATATAATGTATATTATATATATTATTACATACAGGATGTCCGGCTACTTGTGTTACAAACTTTGCCAGCACATTGTACTTTCAAAGACGAACCAAAAAGTCCTAATTAGCTATGGTCGGAATCTCAATAGTTTCGGAGTTATTTCACTTTTTCTGATTTTTTAAGATTTCACGACCCTGCTTCAAATAAACCATGATAATTCCAAAACTAAAAGGTTTTGGTCAAATCCGTCGATACCATTGAAAACTACGTTAAATTTTCAATAAGATGTGATCAATACTAAACTTGTAAACGTTGGTAAAATAAGCGTTTTAGAAGCCAGAAGTTCGAAAAATATTTTTTTTTTATTTATTTAGAAATCGTGAGATGCGGTCTGGTGTGATGTAGGTTTCAGAAAAATTTTTCCTTTATTGTGCCAACGTTTCGATCTTTATTGAGATCATCTTCAGAGCCTGGGATTTACAAACATTGTTTACATATAACAATTACATTTTGGATGTGGAAAAGTGAATTTATACAATGCAAAATATATATATATTTTTATATATTCAATCAAAGTATTTCTACTCACTCATGATGAGTAGAAGATGATCTCTTGAAGATGATGATGATCTCTCTCTGAAGATGATCTCAATAAAGATCGAAACGTTGGCACGATAAAGAAAATGTTTTTCTGAAACCTACATCACACCAGACCGCATCTGACGATTTCTAAATAAATATCGATTAACGGTCACTAATCACCACACACACTTTTTTTTGAAAGTTGGAGAACTTAACATGGTGATTCTAAATTCCTATTTTCAAACCTAGAGACCAGCAAATTTCAGAAAATGTTCTCCATCTGTATACTTTTTAGTGGTGCAATTGTTTTTTTTTTTTTTTTTTTTTTTAATACTTTTTCTAAAGATGAAGGAAATGAAAAACCTGATGGAAGGATTGGCAAGGTGGAAAGATTAAAAAATAAACAATTTTGGATGGAACAAGGAAATTTTGAATGAATTTATTAAAGTTTGGAATCTTAAAACTCTTTTATTCCGGAGAATAATAACACAATAATCCTTTCATCAAAGTTGCAGTCGTGTTGGTAAATATGTAAAAACCAATTTAAAAAAAAATTTAATAAATTCATTCTTTTTTTTTTTTTTAATTTTCCACCTTACCAATCCGTCAGCCACGGTTTTTCCTTTCCACCATCAATTTCTTTATCTTTGAAAAAAGTAATTAAAAAAGCAATTGCACCACTAAAAAGGAAATTTAGTACGTTTTCTGAAATTTGCTGGTCTCTAGGTTTGAAAATAGTAGTTTAGAATCGACATCTTATTAGAAATTTAACGTGGTTTTCAATGGTCTCAACGGATTTGTCCAAAAACTTTTAGTTTTGGAGTTATAATTTTTTTTTTAAATAAGGTCGTGAAATCTTAAAAAATCAGAAAAAGTTGAATAACTCCGAAATTGCTGAGATTCGGACCACAGTTAATTAGGACTTTTTGGTTTCGGAATCGGGCTAAACCCTGGTAGACCACTCTGAGAAACGCCAACTGCCTCTGCGATATCCACTTGTCGGTGATATCGATGACAACTTCTCACAATAATATTGAAGACTTCTGGTGCAAGATGATGTCTTTCCACGGATAAAGAGCCGAAAATCCCTGTGATCAATGATGTAAAGGTGATCGTCCAGCTGTTAATCTTTCCACCTTATCAATCCTTCGACCACGGTTTTTTCTTTTCCTTCATCACTTTCTTCATCTTTGAAAAAAGTTAATTAAAAAATTAATTGCACCACTAAAAAGGATAGTAAATGCAGTACGTTTTCTGAAATTTGCTGGTCTCTATGTTTGGAAATAGTAGTTTAGAATCACCATGGTAAGTTCTCCAACTTTAAAAAAAATTATTTTTCGAACTTCTGGCTTCTAAAACGCTTATTTTACCAACGTTTACGAGTTTAGTATTGATCACATCTTATTGAAAATTTAACGTAGTTTTCAATGGTATCAACGGATTTGACCAAAACCTTTTAGTATTGGAGTTATCATTGTTTATTTGAAGCAAGGTCGTGAAATCTTAAAAAATCAGATAAAGTAAAATAACAACGAAACAGTTGAGATTCGGATCATAGTTAATTAGGAATTTTCGGTTCCATTTTGGGTGTAGAATCTACTGGTAAAGTTTGTAACTCGAGTAGTCGAGTATATATAAATCGGAAAAATTACGGCGCTTTGGTTATACAGTTCAGCCAAACAGGAGTGGCATGCGAGAAGGAAAAAAATAAACCCAGCGCGCCGTGAAAGTTTGTTCAAATTCAGTTTTTTAATCTTTAACTTAACGATAGCCCCATTGCAAAAATATCATTTGTAAGTTTCCCGTGAAGATGGCAACCCTGGAAGAAACTCGAAGGGGCTTCGTCAGTGAGTTTAGATTTAAATTGTCGAAAGCGAAACCGTGTCAATGTCTTACAAGGGAAAAAAGTCCCGCCACCAGGGATTTAGTCTCAATTTAATGCCACTGCAGTACAATTCAAACAACCACAGTTCGAGAGCACAACTCGGGTTTGGAAACTCCGCCATTGTTAATACGAAACTTTACCGGTTATCGTTGAAAGCAGCGGCATTTTCCAGTCAAAGCTTAAGATAAACGTCTGGTTAGTTAATTCAAGCTTATTAAACAAAATGTCAATTAAAAAAAAAAGCCAGTATAAAATCGATAATAAATCTAATGAAACAAAATGAATCTAACGAAACGAAAAATTTAAAAAAATATATACAATATATAAAAAAATAAAAAGCCTTAAATCAAAATCTCAGTGCAAATAAACAAAAAGAAAAGAACTAATTTTTAATAAATCAAATAAACAGAAATGATGTTGATCGTTCGTATATACATATAAATGGATATTTATGATGAGATCTTTTTCATTAGAAATTATATATGTTATTAATTAAAATCCAAAATAAAATCTACCAAAGCTCGTCTCTTAATTCCGATATTCAATAAATAAAAACAATTCAATAGATAAAGCAATCTTGTCTAGAATCTAGGATGTTCGATCCAACTTTATTTCGATTAATATAGGGAAAAGTTATTATTGTGGTCTCCAAGAAGAATAAATGAAGCGTTTTTTTAATTATTAATCCATTTATGTTTTTAGAGGTCTAATTGACCAAGTTACTTCTTTCAATTAATATTTAATTTAATTAATTTTTTNATCTTCATTTACTGAACAGCGGTTAATCTTTTGCTTATTATACCGTCCTATCCGGAATTATTCCCTGTAGTAACGTAAATCAATTACAAATAATTCATAACAAATTTTTAAGATTGGCTTCATCCGCTGCACCTAACATGAAAATTAGTGACCTTGAACATACCACAGGTAAACATTATTTAACGGAAGAAATGACAAAAACACTACTAGAATAATATTTTAAGTGAGTATCCAACAAGTCAAATCCATTTTGTAGTAATGTTGGAGAATATTTTACCAACTTACTACAAAACGCAAAATATTAACTCTTAATAAAATACAAAACAGCCAACTGTGATCAACGTATTAATGTCAAATGCCTACTCCGTTATAAAAAATTAAACTACAGACTGAGTTAATTGATCGTGATAAATACAAACACAAACCTAATTATTACCTAAATTGTTTACTATTATTATGTAATATATTATATTTATTTTTTTAAATTAATTTTTCATAATCTGTTTATGTAAGGTTTTGGTTGAGATAAAAAAGTCAGTGTCACGAGCGGGATTCGAACCCACGACCTTCGGTTCAATACGCAGCTGCTTTAACCACTTGAGATATCGTGACTTTCACCCCACGGACACCAACTTCTCATCTCAGCCTACAATTTCGAAATTTTCCCTCTTTTGGCCATTTTCAAATGTGTAATCAGGATTCGATTTTTATAATATTTTATTACTTTTTTCCCGGTCTTACAAATGTGACTGTGCGATCAGAATTGTCGAGAGAGAGCTTGGTTTGTTTTATTCCATCTTTTACTGTATTCTTCTAAAGTGATTTTCAAGCGGAAAAATAAATGTACAGTACCTAAAAACGTAGCGGATGGGGAGTTGTAGGCCAGATATTCTTTGTTGGAACACCACGCCGGAAACTCGCTCTGTTTCAACGGTCCTCCGTTCGTCTCGACGTCGTCATCGCGTTTCCACGGGAGCATCGTCTCCAGGGCAGTCGGGGTCGTCACTCTCGTATCGTCGCTTGCTAGAGAATCGGAAAGGGGGAAAAAAGACAAATTACATTTTTTTTTTAAATCTGCGTAGGCCGCGATGCGAGACAGAACGTACAAAAGCGTACTGCCTACAAAATTCTCAGAGTTTTTAAAAAATGCTGCTTTCTTGTATATTATTATCATGTCCATTCAGTAACAACCATGCATAAACAATGCTTTTACTTAAAATTATAGACAAGTCTTGTCTCTTTCGACTATTTGCAGCAGTTACTGGTCAAACAAAACATTGCTGTCACTTTTCCACTTACCTCCATTTAACGTGCAGTCAAAAACCTTAAAATCATATCCAGCTAAGTCTACAGTAATGAATTATTAATATCACAAATTATGTGTGGTGTTTTTTGACCCTTAGTTAATGATTATTCGGAGATCGTGAGATGCGGTCTGGTGTGACGTAGGTTTTAGAAAAACATTTTCTTTATCGTACCGACGTTTCGATCTTTACTGAGATCATCATCTGGGGCCTGGGATTTATAAACATTGTTTAAATTTTTCAAATACATGTAGGATGTGAAATCTTTTTTAGCATTGTATAAATCCATTTTTTTATCTAACATTTTCGAGCATTGTATAAATTCATTTTTTAAACCTAAAATTTTCTAGCATTGTATACATTCATTTTTTTATCTAACATTTTCTAGCATTGTATAAATTCATTTTTTTTAATCTAAAATTTTCTAGCATTGTATAAATTCATTTTTTTATCTAAAATTTTCTAGCATTGTATAAATTCATTTTTTTATCTAAAATTTTCTAGCATTGTATAAATTCATTTTTTTTAATCTAAAATTTTCTAGCATTGTATACATTTTTTGTGACATCCTACATGTATTGTAAAATTTAAACAATGTTTATAAATCCCAGGCCCTGATGATGATCTCAATAAAGATCGAAACGTTGGCACGATAAAACGTTTTTCTACAACCAACGTCACACCAGACAGCATCTGACGATACCCAAATAATCATCACAAATTATGTTGAAATAACCTGGAAGATATTGATGCTCACTTGGATTATTTAAAAATGCTGGAAATAGTTTTAAAGTTTTTTATTCGCTGTTTATTTTAAAAAGTGACAGCAAAATAACAAAAACAAAAAATCGATCGCTCTCTACAAAAATAGATGCATTCTACTGACGCTTACCGTTCGAGTCACGTGACATTTTCTTCACGGGGCTACTTCCGGGTCCATATTCATCTACAAAAATACGGTCCATTTAAAAGGGTTGTTACAAACGAAAAAAGTGAGAGAAAGAGAAAGAAAACAAAAATCTGGAGGTGTAAGAAAAAAAGTGTCAGAAGGGAATAGGCGAAAAAAAAAAAATGTGCGCCTTACCTTTTTCAACGCATAAAATTTTTTAACAAAATTTGATTCTATAGGTTTTGAATAGGTAGTTTTTGTGTTGTGTTTTTCAATTCACTTACTTGTTTTCCAACACCACCATGCCACCGTTGGCCGAGACGACTGCCTTTTCATTTTTGCATGCAACGCTATGAAGAGAAATGTTAAAATAGCACAAAATCGAAACATTAAAAGCGTTATTATTTCCGTGATTTTGTTTAAACAAAACATAAGCAAATTTTAAACTAATAATTATAGAAATATTTAAAAAATCGCAAAGGACATTCCTTCAAATAAGCAACCTCATGCCTGTCCACCAGTTGTCACGTTTTCTCGTCCTGAAAACTTTATGCTTAATCAGAGGTTTGTTTAAAGTTTTGAAATGTTGATTTTTAAGCACGTTTTTGGGTGAAAATTGTGTCTCTGGGATGTCTTAAAAAAATCAATTTTGTTAATTAATAAAAAAAATTCTACAAGGGTGATAAAAAGCTATAAACTACTATATTATTAATTAATATTCTTGCGTCTATATTATATACATGTTTTTTTTATAAAGCTATTTTAATTTTAAGAAAAAATCTAGCGGTGAATATTGTGGCTTAGGTTAGTTAAATTCGAAATAATCTAAGAGTTAAAAATAAAGAAAATGCTAAATGAGGGTTTTTTTCAAACAAATCACATTCCTCAAGTCAGTTTAGAAGCTATGGTACATTCACTAATAAAAAAATCTTGTATATATTTTTAGGGTCGAGCGAGCAATCAGTGAAAAACCTCTGAGAATTTTTTTACAAGAAAAGTGTCGATTAATTTATTTGAAAAACCGTGTGCCGTCGGTGATATCGTCTCTGGGTTGTCTGTTTTTTTTTATTCCTTCTTCAAACAACTAGCAAATTACGCAAAGCCCATGCAGTGAAGCCAAAAGTTTCCTTTTTTTTTTAATTAAAAAAAATGACTTTTGAAGGAGAAGAGAAGAGGAATAGGAGGCGAAATAGACCGCCGTGAAATCGAATGTGGTGCACCTCGTGTCGATAATTATTTTCCACAGGGATACACGTCAGGTAAGATCGAAGGTACGCTATGAATTTTTCATTTTTTAACTTCTTACGTATTCATGGCCAATTTCAATTCTGCTCGAGATCCGAAACGGCCCGTAGCAGGAATAAACGGTGTTTTTCTTTTAAAACCAAATTTATTTGAATTAAAAGAAAAATACTCGTGGATTATTATTATCCACGGCTATGAAATGTAAATTGTGGTTTTTTTTTTTTTTTTTTTTTTTTTTTTTTTTTTTTTTTTTTTTTTTTTTTTTTTTTTTTTTTTTTTTTTTTTTTTTTTTTATTAAACGTGAAAGTATCCAGTGACAAATTTACTGCAGAATGGACGCTTTGTATGATTTCTAAAGAAATTGACGGTAAAATTAAATTAGCTCAATCTGAATGACGCCCTTGGTGTGGTAATCATAAAATTTTATTTTGTGTGAAATTTCCATCGAGAGCGTTTCCATCCTTACGAATTCTCATCTATTTGAGAAAATAAACCGTATTTTATTTGTAAAATTACCAGTAATTGCGAAACATTTAAAAGATAATTAATTTTCTTAAAGAACAATATTTGAATTCCAAGAATTTTGAAGCAGTTTAATAATATGGGAGAAAATTTTCTTCTGCGTCCCAAATCTCTGAAAATAAGATTAATTATCAAAATCAGTGTTCCAGGACAAGATGAGAGCTATATTTAAAAAAAGGTTTAAAATTATGTTCCGAGGACATCTCTAATCTTGTTCTTTGAAAAACCTAAAACCCGTACGTTCAAAGGGAGAAGTGTGGATTTTCAAGAAAATGCTTTTTCATGTTGTCTAAATCCAGTAAAAAATATCGAAACAATAATTGACAATGCTGAGAATAAAATTAAGAACCAAATTAAGGAAAATAATTATGGAGTTCTTAGGATGGTTGATGGGTCTGCTAGCACCCACTTTTTTAGTTAATAAATTGTTTCATTTAAAAAAAATTCAAAGGGAGAAGAGTGGACTTTCGAGAACATGCTTTTTTATGTTGTCTAAATCCAGTAAAACATATCGAAACAATAATTGACAATGCTGAGAAACAAATTAAGAACCAAATTACGGAAAATAATTATGAAGTTCTTAGGATGGTTGATGGGTCTGCTAGCACCCACTTTTTAGTTAATAAACTGTTACATAAAAAAAAAATTCAAAGGGAGAAGTGTGGATTTTGAAGAACATGTTTTTTCATGTTGTCTAAATCCCGTAAACAATATCAAAACAATAATTGACAATCCTGAGAATAAAATTAAGGACCAAATTACGGAAATTACTTAGGAAATTCTTAGGATGGGTCAATGGGTCTGCTAGCACCCCTTTTTTAGTTAATAAACTGTTACATTAAAAAAACGTTAATCTACATGTTTCGAAAATCTGTCGTATTTCTATAAGTTCGAAACATGTAGAGTACTTTTTAATTAACTAAAAACGTGTTCTTTCCAAGAAATTCATAAAACGGACTGGAATAGAAAATAAAAATACTCAATAACATAAACGATTTTAACATATTTCTTTTCACATGTGCTGTAACTGTTATTCTAGGACCAATTTAAAATCTGATTGCGCCATTTTTTTTTCTTCAGTGTAAAAAATGTTTTAAAACAGTTGGTAATTTTTTTTAATTTTCTTTTTTATAACGTTATCAACAGAAATTCAGCCGGACCATCTAAAAGCGACAACAAGTATTGCATTTTAGAATAATCGTGATTTTAAGCATTCGATATATTTTCCTTAAGATCTTTGGTTCTTTTATATTTCAAAGTCCGGTCAAAACTTTTTAACTGTTAATTTTCTTGGTTTGGCTCAAAACATTTTTGCCTGCTACTTCCCAGATTGCTTTTATTGTTTTATTTAAAAGACACAACCTAGTATTACTGCTTCAGGAGAATTGTATCGCTGTTAATTTGTTAAAAAGATCATAGATTGTTGATAATGTGGTCTTTCCATTTTAAATATTCATTATTTAGAACATAAAAACGTTTCTGCAGTGGTAGTTAAGGATTTTACGTATGGAACCAGATTCGTATATTTTCTATTCTATTTGATATCCCCTTAAAAACAAATTAGTCATCTTGGTTTTTTCCGAGGAATTTTATCCGAGTAAGGATGGAAATTTCAATTTCGCTGGATAAAAAATAACGTGTAATGTTTTAACCCAAGTTAACGCAAATAACAATCCATTATTTTTAGTGGTCTTATTGACCGAATTATTTCTTTCAATTAATTATTCTTTATATGTAAGGTCTTGAAATGAATGGTGTCCGAGCGGATCGAAGTCACGATAGCTCATATGGTTAGAGCAGCGGCGTATTGAGCTGAAGGTCGTGGGTTCGAATCCCGCATTGTCGGATCCAATGAGGGGGTTTAAAAGGGGAATTCTCCCCCCCGCCTGGAACCAGGTGAATATGTCTTAGTTTGGCCTTAATTAATAGGAAGATATTTCAGGATTATATAAACCTTGATCTGTTACCTCTGATCCCCAAATCTTGATCTGTTACCTCCCAAAATTTTCCTCTAAACTTGTCACGCTTTGGCTTTTTTGTTTCCCGGTTCGATACATCGATCATTCGATTTGATATCCTGTTGCTCTACCATTTGAGCTGTCGTGACTTCGATCTCGGACACCAACTCCCTATCTCAACCTACAACCTTTCGAATTTTCCCTCCTTTTTGCCACTTTTTGTCATCTGACCGCTTGATCTATCGTGGCTTCGCTCAAGTTAATTAATCGTTTTCTTTAAGGTTTTGGATGAAATGAAAAAGGTAGTGTCACGAGTGGGATTCGAACCCTCGACCTTCGGCTCAATACGCCGCTGCTCTAACCACTTGAGCTATCTTGACTTCGATCTTCTCGGACACCAACTCTCCATCTCAACCTGCAACCTTTCGAATTTTCCCTCTTTTTTGCCACTTTTTGTCATCTGACCGCTTGATCTATCGTGGCTTCGCTCAAGTTAATTAATTAATCTTTTCTGTAAGGTTTTGGTTGAAATGAAAAAGGTAGTGTCACGAGCGGGATTCGAACCCTCGACCTTCGGCTTAATACGCCGCTGCTCTACTTGAGCTATCTTGACTTCGATCTTCTCGGACACCAACTCTCCATCTCAACCTGCAACCTTTCGAATTTTCCCTCCTTTTTGCCATTTTTAAAAAGTAGTTGTAGAGCAGAGCCGTATTAAGCCGAAGGTCGTGGGTTCGAATCCCGCTCGTGACACTGACTTTTTTATCTCAACCAATACCTTATATAAAAAGAATAATTAATTAAAAGAAGTAAGTTGGTCAATTGACCACAAAAACGTAAATGGGTGTGTAGAGTTTTCTCACAATTTGCACGTTTTTAAGTCCCCTGCGCAAAAAAAAACGAAATTTTTTACCCCCTGATGACCAATCTAGACCAGCCCTTGGAATCCACTCGTGACACCGACTTTTTTATCTCAACCAAGACCTCATAAAAAGAATAATTAATTCGAAGAAAATTACAATGTTGGATTTAATCTTTTTATTGTTGTCTTCCCACAGGTTTTTCTTCAGCCCTGCCTAAAAATGAGTGCAAAATAAATCATTTCGTGCTTGTGAAGTGGTGGTTTTCAGGTAGTGTCGTGATTGAGCTAAGTACATAAAAAATTTACCAAGGAGATCGTAATGATTTTCAAACTGGAAAATATACTTTTTTTGACGCGATAAATTGACTGTAATTTAACCTTGATGACCGCTGACAGGTCTTTTGTCCCCCCCCCCCTATAAAGAAAAACGGTGTTCGTGTGAGAAGGATTTTTACGGGTTGTGATGGTTAGACTAAGTGAGGATGGGATGAGTTTTTGTTTATGGTCGTCTCTTGGATGAGGATTACCGTCGCGACGTCGCCAAGGAAGGGACGTCTCAGCAACAGTCGGCACGTCGACATACTCAGTGCTGGATGGCCGACTGCCCTTGGACACTTTGACAAGTCTCGCCCTCCTCGGGTTTAGACTGGCGGGTAGTGCGACGAGAGTAGCGAGAAGGCTGTTGTTACTCCCCGCACAGCTGTCACCGTCCTCGGCTACAAACAACAGACACAACCGGAACACTACAACCACACTGCCGCACTTATACTTTGGGCTATCACACCCTACTAATGGATTACTGCCACGACTGGTTTTCTTTTTTTTCTATCTTAAAACTGTTACTATTTATTTCATTTAGTTACGTTTATAAACAAAAAAGGCATTTTTGTGTTATCACATTAGGTTAAAAAGCATTCACCTTAAAAAAAAACATAGTATAAAAGAAAGGGTTATGCGACTGGCCACAAGGACCTTCACTCGGGAAAAGTGAGCTTTTGATAGTGTACACACAATGAAAACATGCAGAGGAAATGAAAAAACTTCGGGTTCAGCTAGACTTCTTTCAATTGTAATAATACACGAATCACTAAATATAAACGGATATAATAAAAAACACGATAAACGAAATATATAAATAAAACCCATTTAATGGAATTTCTTCCGTTTGTTAAAAAATAAACAAATCGGCATCAAGGCTGTCCTCGTAATCATGATAAATCATTACTCATTATTTTCGCAGAAGTAATCATGATTAATGGTATAAGAACCGTAAGCCGTGGAGAGGATGAATGAGAGAAAGAATGTATTTATTAGCGCTAGCGTTGAGTATGCGTGGTGGCTCTTGGCGGGATATCGAGTACCCCACTGACCGACAAAACCAGGTTAGGATTTTTCTATGAGCGTTTTGTGTTTTGGATGAATGTATTTATTAGCGCGAATGTTGAGTACGCGTAAGTGGATCATGGTGGAATATCAAGTACTTTACAGACCTACTAAACTAGGTTAGGATTTTTCTATGTGTATTTTGTTTCTTGAATGAATGTATTTATTAGCGCGAGTGTTGAGTATACGTGGGTGGGTTGTGGCGGAATATCGAGTACCCCACAGACCCACTAAACTAGGTTAGGATTTTTCTACGAGTGTTTTGTGTCTTGAATGAATGTATTTATTAGCGCGAGTAGTGAGTATGCTTGGGTGGGACGTGGCGGAATATCGAGTACCCCACAGACCCACTAAACTAGGTTAGGATTTTTCTACGAGTGTTTTGTGTCTTGAATGAATGTATTTATTAGCGCGAGTAGTGAGTATGCTTGGGTGGGACGTGGCGGAATATCGAGTACCCCACAGACCCACTAAACTAGGTTAGGATTTTTCTACGAGTGTTTTGTGTCTTGAATGAATGTATTTATTAGCGCGAGTGGTGAGTACGCGTAAGTGGGTCATCGCGGAATATAAAGTACTTTACAGACCCACTAAACTAGGTTAGGATTTTTCTACGAGTGTTTTATGTCTTGAACAAATGCATTTATTAGCGCGAGTGGTGAGTATGCTTGGGTGGGACGTGGCGGAATATCGAGCACCCCACAGACCTACTAAACTAGGTTAGGATTTTTCTACGAGTGTTTTCTGTCTGAATGAATGTATTTATTAGCGCGAGTGTTGAGTACGCGTAAGTGGGTCATGGCGGAATATCAAGAACTTTACAGACCCACAAAACTAGGTTAGGATTTTTCTACGAGTGTTTTATGTCTTGAACAAATGCATTTATTAGCGCGAGTGGTGATTATGCTTGGGTGGGACGTGGCGGAATATCGAGTATCCCATAGACGCACGAAACTAGCTTGGGGTTTTTCTATGAGTGTTTTGAATGAATGTATTTATTAGCGCGAATGTTGAGTATGCGTGGATGGCCCTTGGCGGAGTATCAAGTACTCCACAGACCCACTAAACTAGGTTAGGGTTTTTCTATGAGTGTTTTGTATCTTGAATGAATGCATTTATTAGCGCGAATGTTTGGTGTGCATTGGTTTCTCTTGGCGGAATAACGAGACCTTATAGACCCACTTAACTAGGCTAGGATTTTTCTACGAGTGTTTTGTATGCGTAATACATTATAAATATTATAAAAGTTTTTAATAAATTACTCTGATATAATGATATATTCCGAAAGCTTGGCAAGAAGAAGCCGATTTTGCCTTTATTTGATTTGGATCTCTCCTTTTCTTTTAAAATGTCATATTTTTCTCTCCTTATATTGAGCATAGTATTTTAAGCAGTTTGTTTTATAAGGGGGGAGATTGTTTAATCTAACTATTTTATTCCGTTCTAGCCGACTGCTATGATTATGTTATGATATGCTGCATACCCAGTGGGAATCTGTGTCTTAATGAGTAGAGGAACGATTCATAAAATAACCGTCTTTTATGTCGAAAAACATGATTTTGCATTTCTTCTTAAGGTTGAAAATAAGATCGACTGACGTGTAAAAATTAAACATGCATGTTGATCAACATTGTACATAAAGCGAGATGAGGTCACGGGAAAACGTGTGATTTACGATTACAAATTTTAAGTACATATTAAGTATAAGAAGTGGACTGTTAAACTGTATACATTACTTTAAGGGGTCTATAGAAGAAGTACTAATTTCAGAGTGGCATTTCCATTTCATGTTTCCATGTCATTTAGAAATGCATGGTAAAATAATCGTTAGAATCGAACATCTAGCTGAACCGCATAAAGTAAATTCTCCTTGGCTATTCATTGGCCTCCTTAGTCCTTTTAACGCTCAAAAGTGTAACAAACACTCGGTTTTATACCAGTGTAAGCACGTATGTGTCGGACTTACGTGAAGGATGGGCTGTGAACGTGATGCCGCTCTCCCAGTCGTCTTTGTTCCGTTTCCCCTCGCCGGGCTCGTTTTCCGATTCCTGGAGAACCTCGTCGAGATAATCTTGAACAAAATCAAGTATTAAAGCACTTTGTTACAAGACGGAGAGCGATGTCGTTTTACCGTGAGTGAACTGTTTCGCCGACCCGTTCTGTATGCCTGGAAAGCTGACGTGATTTTTTCCGTCCTTAAAACAAACGAAAAGGATTTTATAACGGCTTCACCGGGGTTATTTGTATAATATTTACCTTGAGCCTTTTACTCCTTTTATGGTGATGCCTTCTTTCACCGACGAGCCTGCGTATATTCATATGCATTCTGTAATTGACTTGCGTTGACAGATCACGGTCGTCGACCGCATGTCTCGAGTAGCTCAGCCTCCGATGCTAAAAAAAATAATTGTACACAAAAACTCTAGAAATCACTTTTGGCAAAAATTACCCTTCTGTACGGCTGCACGAGCTCCTCGGCGAGCAAATGGTGGATTTTAGCGTCCGTGAGGTCCTTCTTTGACGGATTGTACTCAAGCTCTTGCAGATCTATGTTCCACGTGCTGGAGTCCAGGTGGGAATAACTGAAAAAATAAACGGAGACTTTAGACGACGTCTGCTCACCCGTGCCGACCTTTCGTTTTTCCATTTGTCACAAAATTATTTGCTGAGTATTGTCCATTTGTTTTTGACAGTTCATTACCTCATACTTGCACTCCTCTGTGCATCTCTCGGGTCCTCTTTAAAACTATCCAAACACAACAACGTGAGAACGTTTAAGAAGAAAACAATTTAAGCAGTCTTTTATTTAAAAAAAAAAGTCAAAAACGGAAGAAGAAAATATTAAAGGGAAAAAAGAAATTATTTCCTTTTTTTAAAAGAACTTGGATAAATAAATTTAAAATATTACTAATGATTTGTTGAAGTAGTGAGGAGCGATCAAGAATGAGGTAGTTTAGAAAAACACCATTTTCATTTTTTGCCGACGTTTCGACCTTTACTGGGGTCATCTTCAGGGCATAAAGTGTGGTGCTATTCTTGTGCTATCATATTGGTGTTGTGTGAAAATGTGAAAACCAATACAACACCGCAAGAATAGCACCACACTTTATGCCCTGAAGATGACCCGAATAAAGGCCGAAACGTCGGCAAAAAAAATGAAAAAGGTATTTTTCTAAACTACCTCATTCTTGACCACTCCTCATGGCTTCAACAAAAAATTAAACAACAGGTCACTACGAAACACACATTAATTTAGAGACCGGATTTCTATGCAGTTGAATATGTTGTTTGCCACCACATACGACCGAGGAAATCAATTATCTATCCGAATCATGTATCTAGGAACCTATAGCTTAAATTTTATAGCGCATATTTTTGAATAGTTAATGAATATCGCATAAAATTGCATATTTGAAGAATGTTTAGGTAAAATCGCATTTATCTCGCAAAATAATTAAAATATTATATTGGTTTTCTGGGGAAGCGTTAAAAAAATCTGTTAAAAAATTAACATGTTGACGAAAAGTCGGTTTAAATCGAAGAAAACTGAAACGGGCCGCAAAGACGAGAAGAGAAGATTCTAGGAATATAAAATAATTTTTAAAAAAACCCTTCTTAGGACTCATTTCCATATTCAATATTCTCACAAAATTTTAAGTGACCGTAGGCACAATTTCACGGAAGACAGTTTAGAGAAGTACTTGTTTATTAACATTAATTGAAATGAATGTATTTATTAGCGCGAGTGTTGAGTATATGTGAATGGCTCTTGGCGGAATATCGAGTCACCCACAGACCCAACTAAACTAGGTTAGGATTTTTCTATGAGTTTTTCGTGTCTGCAATGAATGTATTTATTAGCGCGAGTGTTGAGTATCTACTACTCCACCGACCCACTAAACTAGGTTAGGATTTTTATTCTACTCATGTGGTATAAAATATATAATTTAATTATGTTAATGAGAAAATATTTGTGTTAATTGTAAATAAACTCTAGAGGGCGTCGGTGGCCGCAACGGTTTAGTCGCCATCATTGTAACGTAAAGATCCCGGGTTCGAATCCAGCGGCCCTGCATTCAAACCCGACATACTTACAAAAAATTTTTTTTAAAAACACTGGCACCCCGAGTGTTCAAATAACCTCGTTGTCAGGGTGGAAAAAATTTGTGAATTTTTATTATTTTTAGTTTTAAAGAGTTTTAATATCTATTTCGTTTATTTATCTATATTTCTGTTTAAAGTTACTGTGATAGTAAAAAAACTGTTTTTCTGCATACCATTGCATATTTTAACGTATTAATATTGCATATTGCAGAGCTTTCAACTGTATATTTTATGGCATATTTTGGCAATTTTTACTGCCTAAAAATCCGGTCTCTGCTTATTATTATCGTGCATTATAAAAAGCCAAAACATAAAGACTTTTCGAAATTTTTAAAGAGCGAACTTCTTTTATTGTGGCTATATTCCTGTTCGTTCATTTTGGGTCCGTTTGTTATCGCTGCTGATCTAGGAAATCTATGCCGTATAGCGGTGCAATTAGATTTTAAACGGGTCAGTTTTCCGCTGCAATAATATCTATTTCAATTGAACGAAAAGTCTTTAGGTTTTTAATATAAAACTGATGTAAAAAAAAATCTAGCTAGTTAAACTAGACATAGATCTTTTAATAGAATACCTTCCGTTCAGATTGCCGGCTGTGTAGTTCCTGAAAATGGCCGACATCGACTCTGTCCCGGAAATATTACCAATTGTGGACGCGTTCCTCCTCATGTAATCGATCGCGTCCCTCATGGCCAATTTTGAGTAGGTCTCGAGTATCTTCGGCTCTGCGCCTTGGTGGTTGCGGACGATCAGAGGCCTGATGAACTTGTTGTCGAACCGTTTGAACCTACACGAAAACAAACACTTGTACAGGTTTTCTTCCATCCGGCCGGAGGCCGTTCTACTCTTAAAAATTGTGCCGAATCGAAAAGTTTGTGCAGTGTGTCAAAGCGATCCGATCATGCAACTAATAAGGGAAAGTTAATATTTTTTTTTATTTTCACTCTGTACTTACTGTGAATCTTTGAAAACTTGTTTTTAAATAAAAAAAAATGGCCAAAAGGAAGAAGGAAAAATCAGGACCCTCCTGTTTTTCGATTTTTCGCTCGGATTTTGATAACGGAGCTGTTTTTAGGTGAAGCGGTACTATTCTTTACTAATTACTTACTTGTCTCGTAGATGGTGGTTGCCGTGGTGCCCGAGAATATCTTCGATCCCAGTCATAGTATGATCCATTATCTTTTAAACAAACAAAAATATATTTAAACCATTATAATTATTTCTTTCAATTAATTTATCCTTTTATGTAATGTTTTGGTTGAAATTACTAGTGTCACGAACGGGATTCGAACCCACGACCTTCGGCTCAATACGCCGCTGCTCTACCACTTGAGCTATCGTCACTTCGATCCACTCGGACACGAAAGCTCAAGTGGTAGAGCAGCGGCGTATCTAGCGAAAGATCGTGGGTTCGAATCCCGCTCATGACACTGACTTTTTTATCTCAACAAATACCTTCCATAAAAATTAATTAATTGGAAAAGTTAATTGGTCTATCGGACCACGAACTCTAATGGGTCAACTATTAATCTTTATATCTAGTTATTATAGAATATAAACAAATAAATACAAGTGTCCGGGTTTTTGTCTTTTAGTGTATATCCAAAAGTTTATTAATGTACCAGAAAAAAAGACGAATTCGACTCACCTTCTCGTGGATGCGTTCGTTCATTGTAGGTTTTCGCTTTTCTCCTCGTTTTACGTTTAAGATTTTGACTAGAGGCTTTATGGTAATTCCCTAAAAAAATAATAATTTCAAATGAGAATTTTCAAGTCTTACAGAAGAAACTAAGAGAAAAAAAAAGTGCAAGAATAGTAAATGATAAGTAGTAGTAGTAGTATAATTTTTACAATCAGAATACTATTTAAAAAAGTTCTTTTTTGTGATTATCACAACCATGATAAAATATTTCACCTACGTTTGCCAGTTACATTCGTATATTTTTTTTTAAATTTAATTACTCCTGGGCCAATTGCTGCTCAAGTAAATTTGATGACATTTTAACACTACAAAACAAAACGAACAAGAAAAACCTTTCTAATTCAAGTACATTTTGGATATTAAGATCATCTGAATGGTAAGATTAGATACACAGAAAGGAGCATTGACGATGGTTTGGAGGATTTTTGTTTTTGGATATTGAATGCGTTGGAGGTTGGAGCCTCGAAGTTCGATACCGTATGTCATATGGGTCTCAAAATAGTAAAATAAATTAATCGTTATGTAAAGTCAGTTTTTGTTTTCAGTATTCGAAATGTCGACCACTTCCACACTCTGGAAGAATAAAGCAAATATAGTTTCTACTGCCTAGCGTTCGACCTATTTTAAGGTTATTCTCTCCTGATAATGACCTGCGTGAGTCGGTCTTCAAGGAAATTTGAGATCGCCTGTGAAACCTTAAATATGCCAATCTGTAAACATATTTAAGTTTGTTTTTCCCTAATCATGACCTTAAAATAGGTTCAGAATGTCCGAAGTTTGGATCGTTTGTCCAGCAATCGTTTAAGAATAACGGAGCGTCTGCTTAATTCTTGTTTTTTGACACTCTGGAAGAATAAAGCAAAAATACTGCCTAGCTTTCGACCTACTTAACGTTGTTTTGCCCTGATAATGACCTTAAAATAAGTTCAGAATGCTCGAAGATTGGATCGATTGTCCGGCAATCGTTTAAAAATAACAGAGCGTGTGCTTAATTCTTGTTTTTTGACACTCTGGAAGAATAATGCAAATATAGTTTCTGCTGCCTAGCTTTCGACCTATTTTAAGGTTAATTTCTCCTGATAATGACCTGCGTGTGTCGGTCTTCAAGGAAATTTGAGATCGCCTGTGAAAACTTAAAAATGTCAATCTGTAAACATATTTATGTTTATTTTTCCCTGATCATGACCTTAAAATAGGTTCAGAATGTTCGAAGTTTGGATCGTTTGTCCAGCAATCGTTTAAGAATAATGGAGCGTCTGCTTCGTTCTTGTTTTTTGACACTCTGGAAGAATAAAGCAAAAATACTGCCTAGCTTTCGACCTATTTTAAGTTTATTTCCTCCTGATAATGACCTGCGTCAGTCGGTCTTCAAGGAAATTTGAGATCGCCTGTAAAACCGTAAATATGTCAATCTGTAAACATATTTAAGTTTGTTTTGCCCTGATCATGATCTTAAAATAGTCCAGAGTTTGGAAAAAAGAAACTTCGTTGAGGTCTCAACAGAAAGCTTTTGTTGTGAGCTCACCGAAGATCCTTTTTTTCAAGTAGTTCAACAGCACGTTCGATCCATCAACTCATCTTTGATAGTCCAAAGTGTTCGAATGTCAGTTGGGATTGTTTGTCCAGCAATCGTTTAAGAAGTCGAAGCATCTGCTTAGTTCTTGTCTTTTGTGACATGTTCACATTTTTTTATGTTAGCTGTCGTCTTTCACCAACCAATGCCTGAGTGATGTGACATGGGTTTACAGGATATCTGCGGTAGGAAAGTAGGACTATCTAAAAGTAGGAATATCTGCGGTGTATAGTGAGTAGAGTATGGGTCCTAAGATTCTCCCTTGTGGTACCCCTCCACTGATGACTTGGAAGCGTCTTTTGGATAAGTACGATTTTAGGATCAGGTATATTAATATAAGTACTATTTAAAAATGACAAAAATGTTTAGTTTTCTAAAGCTATGTATAGTACGACTATTAGTAGGAGTAAGATTTTTCTAGCATCCAAATATATTATTAGGTTATTTTTTTAATTATCTCCGGACATTATGTTGAGAATTTCTTGAAAAAAATTTTTTTTAAATTATGAGCCCGCTTTTTATACTTTGAATTAATAGTTAAAAGAACTGATGAGAAAAGTTGAGTAAGAATTATTTTTTAAAAACTTTTATAAATACAACACCTTACTTTTTCAAATATTAATTTTATTTTCATGTTTGGATAGTTTGAAAATACCAATATTTTTACCTTTTTATGTTAGGTCTCTTCTTTTTAAGACTATTTTTGCCTTATTAAACCATTGTTATTTTAATTAAATGTAAGTTTTGTTTTAAATGAGAATGTGCAGTAAAGGTAGTCTTAAATAGGTGAGAGAGTCAAAATAAACCCTAAAACATTAATAACATAATACATAATAAATTTGAAGCATATCGTTTTTGTCAAAACTACATATTCGTCAGCATCCTTTAGAAAAAAATTGGTTTTATTTTTAATTTATAAAATATAATTGTGATAATTACCTGTATAAAGACTGTAAAATAAATGACAGCTATTGTCGTTGTAACGAACATGGGCTGGAGCTTGACGTGTTTCGGGTCAATGAGGAGGACGAGAGCGAATGCGACAGCTCCCCGCAAGCCTCCGTACGACATGACGAACTTGTCCACTTTGTTGAGCTTGTAAAGCCTGAATTTGTTGACTACCGCCGTCAGGATGATCACACCTGTCGATAACGTAGATGTGAGTGGTTTTTGTTTGTTTTTTTAAATTTATTAGTTAATTTATGACAAACCTATTGCTCGGAAGACGGAACAGAAGAGAATGGTGAGGAGGACGAACCAGGTGTTCCAGATATGCCTGTCACTGACAGTAGCGACGCCGAGGAACATGAATATGATCGTCTCCGAAGAGCTGGAAAGCATTTTCATCGCGTATTTGACAGTCGTATGCGATTTGTGCGATATGTTGGCTTCCACGTAGTTTTTCATCGTGATCCCGCAAAACGTGATCCTGTTGATTTCCCAGTTGGTTATGGAAAGTCGGGCTATTATATAAAGCGTTTTACTCACGCGAGTATCCCCGACATGTGAAAGATCTCAGCGTTAAGATATGCTAGATAGGCCATTATGAAGATGAAAATGGGCTCGATGACCCTGACCTGGTCGGTGTATTTCGTCACCATGCCGGTCAGGAACCCCCAGATGACGCCGATCAACGTCCCGCCTATAGCGACGACGACGAACGACATCAGACCCGCGAGGAGGTCGGAGTAGATGATGTTGGAAGGCCCCATTTCCGAATACGCCTCAAACATATGATACAGCACCTAGTTACAAACAACAAATTAGTGAAATCGATTTACGTTTAAATTTTCTTTGAAATTTCTTCGTCGTGTCTGGGGCGATGAACTTCATAACTTCATAACTTGGACATTTCCGATCATTTCGTTCTGCCTACTCTCCCTGGTTTGTTGATGATAATGATGATGTATACTACAAAGCGGGGTTTGTTCTCCCAAGGCAACGCAGCCTTCTGGCTTATTGACTTTCCTGTTTATTTAGCTGTTTTACATGATGTCAAACCAGTGACCGGTCATATCACTCCTCCGAATCTAACGGCACCAGTGAATTTGGCGATCTTAATGAGGGTTGTTTTAGAAAAATTTTACTGTCTAGGGTCCCTAGAGCTTTTCAATTTCTCTTTTTTCCTTATTTGGAACCATTCTGTGATGGAGGATTCTGTTTGTTTTGTTATCCGAAGAATAGAACCAAGACCCATAGAACATATATGGTCTTACAGATTCTCCTCTGTCCTATCTCTCTCTCTCTCTCTCTCTCTCTCTCTCTCTCTCTCTCTGGCTTATTGTGCCTTCCTAGTTCCCTAGTTCAGTGCAATGGACTCAATCCTTCTTCTCAGAAGTATTACACCATTGATTGTCACTTTTACAATTTCATTCCCTAGATTTTTTATGCACGCTAGGTTATGTCTCTATTGAACTGTTGCTATTTGAAGATGACATGGGTGGCTGTTTGTCCCTCCTCACTACATAATCTGGGGGGGGGGACGAAACGCATGTCTCAAGGCGCTTTAACTGCTGTCACTCAGTGAGCTCATGAGGGACCCATAGATCAATCTTTTTGAATTTCCCTATGTTCCTGAATTGTCTTGACACGGTAGCTGCACATGCATTTAGTCCTGGTGCGAGTCCTCTGTTTGATTGTGGTTTTCTTCCGCTAAATTTGGAGGTTTTCTCGGGGCTCGTATTCCAATGCGGTATACCTTCCGAAAAATTTAGCAAATCCGTTCATGTACATTCCCTTCCACAAACGCATTACTGATGTTTCTTGCAGTTTCAGCTGCCGAATGACCGAGTTTAAACTCGTAAAGGAATATTACACGAAAATCGCGTGTTTCCATGTTCATATTTGGAGGTATACTAAAAGGTCTGTAATGGATTGGGAAGCACATCACGATGAATAAAAGTGGAGGAATTGCTTAATTAAATATGTAAATAATTGGAAGTAAACAACAGAAAACCGCTATATTCTCTCTGAATATCTGAAATATAAAATCATGTGAGACAACCCAATATTAATTGGCTCTCTCTCTCCCCTTCTCCCTCGCGCCTCTCGCTATCTAATTCTTTCTCCCGCCCTATCTATCTGTCTATCCATCCACCTCTCTCTCTCTCCCCCTCCCTCCCAGTCCCTCTCCCTCTTGCTATCTACCTCTCTCTCTCTCTCTCTCTTTCTTTCTTTCTCATTCTCTCTCTCTCTCTCTCCCTCCCTCCCTCTTCCACTCCCTCCCAGTCACTCTCCCTCTCCCTCTTGCTATCTACCTCTCTCCCTCCCTCTCCCTCTTGCTATCTACCTCTCTCCCTCCCTCTCCCTCTACCTCCCAGTCCCTCTCCCTCTCCCTCTTGCTATCTACGTCTCTCTCCCTCCCTACCTATCTGTCTATCCATCCACCACTCTCTCTCCCTCTCTCCCTCCCTCTCCCTCTACCTCCCAGTCCCTCTCCCTCTCCCTCTTGCTATCTACGTCTCTCTCCCTCCCTACCTATCTGTCTATCCACCCACCTCTCTCTCTCTCCCTCTCTCTTTCTCTTTCCCTCCCTCCCTCCCTCCCTCCCTCCCTCTCCCTCTCCCACTCCCTCTCCCTCTTGCTATCTACCTCTCTCCCCCCTATCTATCTGTCTTTCCATCCACCTCTCTCTTTCTCTCGCTATCTATTTTTCTACCTCCCTCTTTCTCTCTNTCTCATTCTCTCTCTCTCTCTCTCCCTCCCTCCCTCTTCCACTCCCTCCCAGTCACTCTCCCTCTCCCTCTTGCTATCTACCTCTCTCCCTCCCTCTCCCTCTTGCTATCTACCTCTCTCCCTCCCTCTCCCTCTACCTCCCAGTCCCTCTCCCTCTCCCTCTTGCTATCTACGTCTCTCTCCCTCCCTACCTATCTGTCTATCCATCCACCTCTCTCTCTCTCCCTCTCTCTTTCTCTCTCCCTCCCTCCCTCCCTCCCTCCCTCCCTCTCCCTCTCCCACTCCCTCTCCCTCTTGCTATCTACCTCTCTCCCCCCTATCTATCTGTCTATCCATCCACCTCTCTCTTTCTCTCGCTATCTATTTTTCTACCTCCCTCTTTCTCTCTCTCTCTCTCCCTCCCTCCCTCCCCCTCTCCTCTCGCTATCTACCTCTCTCTCCCTCCCTATCTATCTATCCATCCACCTCTCTCTTACTCTCGCTATCTATTTTTCTAACTCCCTCTTTCTCTCTTTCGTTCTTGCTCTCTCCTCTCTTCACTCTCTCAGTTCTTACCACTGTGACGGCGTCGTTGAGCAGTGATTCACCGAAGACGACGATGTAAAGTATCTCGTTGACGTGTATCTCCTCGAAGACAGCCAGCACAGCGACCGGGTCGACGGCAGAGATGAGCGCGGAGAATAGCAACATGTCGAGCAGGGGAGTCTCGAAGCCGAACAGGCCCGTTTGCCCAACACCCCACAGGCAGACACCTGTCGTATCAAACAGTCTCATTACAACAATTGTGAATATAAGTAATGCGGTTATACTATTAATCTATGGTTGAGATGAAAAAGCTAGTGCCTCGAGCGGGATGCGAACCCACGACCTTCTGCTGCTCTAACAACTTCAGCTAGCGCGACTTCCATCCACTAGTTCTTTTATCTCAACCAATACCTTAGATTAAAAGTATAATTAATTAAAATAATTAATAAGTTCTATTATGACTTCTAAATACATACATGGATTATTATTAATGGAATTGATGTGTACGGTAAATGAAATTGTGAATATGTAAGTGAGCGAGTGCAAAGTATAAATGTAGTTTTTGCTAAACGAGTAGTAGTTTATTAGTTTAAAATATTGTTTTGAAGCTCACCGATGGTCAGTGTGTTGAAGATGGTGCCGATGACGGCGAACATGAGTATGGTGCCTAGATGGTCGAAGAAAAGCCTGTTGGGCATGAAATAGCCGGCGTCAAGGATGATCGGAGGCAGCATGTAGAGGAAGAACGTGTCCGGCGTGAGGGGCGAGACGTGGACGGACGATGTGAAGAAGAGGAAAAAGCCGATAAGGACGCCGACGACGATGAGGAGGCAGGACTCCGGAAATATGTGGTGGAGCCTCGGCGTCATATGGAAACCTGGAAAAAGGCAAAATTGAAAAACGATTTAAAAGGAGAAATACGGCCGTAGTGCAAAGTAGGGCGAGGGCAGTTTACGGGCTGTAAACCTGTCAGGTCCAAGAGTTGGCTAAATATTACTGCCGATCGAAACGATATGTCTCTTGCTCGGCGTAAAAAGTTTTCATGCTTTCGACAGAGTTTGGCATAATGGCTTGCTATCAAAGACAAAAAAACGCTATATCCCGGATACGTACTATCGACTGATTCTCTCCCACCTTGCCAATCGTTGATTTTCTGTAAAATACAAAGACTCGATCTCTCAAAAAAAAGCCATTTACGTTGGAGTTCCACAAGGAAGCGGATAGGGTTCATAACTCAACATTCTGTATACTGCATATTACCCCCACTCTTCTGTGTTAAATTTGGCACAATTTGCTGATGATGTTGCGGCTTTGGCGGTTGTTGACTCAGAGCCTTGCAGAGACTACAGTCCTTCGCTTAGCAAATAAGTGATTGATGTGAAAATTGGAGAGAGAACCTTAACCCGAAAAAATCAAAACTGTTTTTTCTTCAAGGTGCACACTGGTAGTTCAATGAAGGTCACACAACCTCGGATTCGTCCCTCTAGATAACTGGATAACTGGTCGGGATTGGCGGTCGATTGGTTCAACGCCTGAACGGCCATCCCATCTCTTTTATCTGCCCAGAGGAGCCATACCCCATTAAATGTGGGACTACAGTGACAATGGGTGGTACAGGGTGGCCAAGGCGGGGGTGCAACCTGAAAAGGTGAGCCTTGGATGGACTCGGTCACTTCCTTTTCTCGATCCAAGTCCTACGGCATATTTCCTTGAGACCTCTCCCGACGCTTGAATGTAAAGGGAATATCCAGGCACAACATAATGGTGTAGCCTTGGGACCGTGGCACCCTCTCTAAAGCACAAGCAGAATTCGTGTCGGCCTCCGGGTAGGCAGAGGAAGGCGGGTGCTGCATCAGCACACGAGGGTTAGATACCAGATCATGTCTGCATAGACGGTGGAGGGTGCATAACCATCTGAACTACGGGGTGGTAGAAAATGTTCCAAGTCCTAACTCTGCTACATGAAAATGGACTCGTAGTGGCTTAGTCGCGAGGCTCCTGGCGAGATCTTAGTTTTATCCTGTTGTTCAGAGGTACCGTTAGGGGTTTCCTTCCGAGGCGGTGTTCCTTTAAGCGGTGGTTAGACATTTCACTTTAAACAAAACCGCGGCCGGAGCAGATCCGGAAGTTCTTACGCTGGAGGAGCCGCAGGACTCTGGGTGATAGAGTCGCCTTCTCTATCTAGGGAGCTCGGCGGGAGGACCCAGGCTGATGCATTTCAGCAACTTTGGGTAACCCTTTTCGGGCGGCAAACGGTCTGGTGCTTAATGCAGGCCCGTCCACTCGGAATGGACAAGCGGAGAGTTAGGTCCGTTTCGCCCCCTCGGGGCCCCTACTTTTTAACGACTTAGACTGTAATAAGCGTTTAACTTAAATGTTCAAGAAGCTAGTTCTCTGAAACTCCCTGATCTAAGGCTACTTAAACTTAGGTGCGAAGAAGTGTGTCATGGAAGGAAGTGGACTGAAATTGCACGTGTACGCTCTGTAACCTAAGAGGAAAGGAAGATATTTCATTTTGTTGTCCTGAACAAGGACATAGAGCGCTTTCTAAGTTCCAACTGCTTGATCTCCTAAACATCACAGGTGTTGAAAAATCTCAAGGCCTTGCACACTATGCACCTCATGCCTGACAAGGTATGAGATCAGTAATGTTTAGTTAATTGCTTTATTCGTATTCAGTGTTTTTACAATTTAGTGCACAATTTTGCACGTCTGACAGTTAAAGTGTTATATTCATAGCCCACTACTATTATAAATAAAATACGTTATCTATGTTACTACTGCTAGGAAGAAGAGGAAACCGCATAACTTTTATGTTTTTCGTGAGGGTGTAGGTGTAGAGTTTTGCAACTAGGATAGGAAAAGTCCTGCAATAAGGAGAACCTGGCAACGCTATGGAGGTTGATTGACAACCCGAAGCTGCGCAGTGTTGCCAATAGGAGTACAATAGATCTCAGGTCGAGTTGCGAAAGGCCATGGCCGCCTCATTTATCACTGTCCTTACATTGTCCTCAAAAACCTAAATCTATATAACAATTGTATTTTAAAAACATTTGAATCGGATCGTCTTAGTACTGGTTTTTTCGGTATTGCCCTCTTGCTCTGGGAATTTAACAATGTTAGGGAAGAATTCTCAAGTAATGTCTCATATTTTCGTCAGAAGATCGTTTTTCTTTCAAGGATGGGCAGAAATGACAAAACCGAACCGTTGCATAATCGCTTATATAAAAACCCCCTGTTTAATTCTGCTAATGCCCTTTCTAGCTCTTCTCAATGCGAATGTCCAAATTGGATTGTCTCGTTCCGTTGCGTAACTCTGCCAGGAGACGAAAAGGCCCAGGCGGTGGGAACTGACTTAAATTTCCATTCAAAACTAATAACTGATATTTAAGTTTATTACGATTTGATACGATTCTGATTGACACGTTTTTGAGTAAAAATGACAGGAAGTTAATTATTTAACGAAAGAGATGCCTCGTTTGTCCACTTTTCTGACAGATTCTGGCTGGTCTCATATTCTTAATAGCAGCTGTTCAAAATCAAAACTGCCAAGATGGTTGGTTCTGAGATAGTTTCTATTTTCAAATTTAATTTAAGAAAACAAAAATAGATAAACATTTTTATTTATTCAAATAGAATATGCAAGAATATCTAAAAGTATCAGTATTGAATTATATATAATGACAGGCAAAAAATACCACAAAACTGATTTTTGTTTTTCATTTTCTCCATAAAAGAAAATTCTGCCCTTAATTTGTCTCATTTTTTTCTATCAATTAATATTTGTTTATGCTATGTTTTAAATTGGGAATATCAATTAGACGTAAACACACGTAATCCTTAATCCAAAACAAGGAAAAAGGATTTTTTTACAGAATTTAAAATATTACAATTAATTAAGGTTTTTAGTTGAGATAAAAAATTCAATGGCACGAGCGGGATTCGAACCCACGACCATCAGCTAGATACGCCGCTGGTCTACCATTGGGAAGTTGGTGTCTGAGTGGATCGAGGTCACGATAGTTCAAGTGGTAGAGCGGCGGCGTATTGTTAACTTTTTTTATCTCAACTAAAAACCTTAATTAATTGTTATATATTAATTGGTCAAGCGGACCACGAAATTAGTGCATTTAAGGAATTTAAAATTTTTATTCAGTCTCATTTGAATTCTGAAGCAATAAACTGTTTAGTCCATTATATTTCGAGGTCCGATTGACCAAATAACCTCTTTCAATTAATTAATCTTTTTATGTAAGGTTAGTGTAAGGTGTAAGGTTAAAAAGTTAGTGTCACGAGCGGGATTCGAACCCACGACCTTCGGCTGAAAAATGGCAAAAAGTTTTGGCAAAAAAGTCAAAAATCCATCGCATTTTCTGTATCAACGTGAAAATTTTGCCAATGATATTTCGTAATTGCACTGTTAGACGTTGGCCGAATATATCGGCTGGGACTGAACGGAATCCCAAATAATTTGGAATTGCGTCGCCCCTGGAATTCTCGAAGGGTCCACGACATCTCCAAAAACGCTTGGACGGTTAACGATTGGAATTTATAGGATTTTTGGCAAGAACAATGGGTTGTATTTTTTAAATTATCCTTCTCAGTAAATCATTTATAAATCGAGTTAAAAAAAAGATCAATCCACAAATCGCTGAACCATTGTGGCCATGCTATCTTTTGATATGTATAAAACACTAAAGACTGTCCCTGGTCCTCGGAGAACGGGTCGAAAAGGGAAAAGTCCATACTGACAAGACTACACATTGGTCATACGAGAATAACGCTTACGTGCACGTTTATGTAGAAGTAACAACGGTCGTGCTAACTGTTTAAACTTAGCAGGTTAAGAAAGACGTCGGTCCACAGAGAACGGGTCACAAAGGGAAAAGACCGTACTGACACGTCTACGCGTAGGTCATACAAGAATAACGGGCATCTTCTGGCAGGAAAGGGTTTGTACAAGAATAAAATAAACTCGAGCACATTTTCAATTATGGAAGGTTTGAAGTTTATGGGAAATATTTTGGCATATCATCGGACCTGTGCGTGGTCTTGGGGTACGGCAGCAGGCACAGATCGCTGTTCCGGTACCTCAGGACTAAAAGGAATGTTAAATGTTTTTCTGTAGTTTATGTTTTGTGTATATGTTAATTTACTGGAATGAAGGTCATTTATTAGCGTGAATGTAGTGGGTTCGACCCCGCCCCGAGGAATAGAGAACACTGGGCTGAGTGTGTGATGTCTGGGGAGTAAAAGGAATTTATTAGCGTGAATGTAGTGGGTTCGACCCCGCCGCCCCGAGGAATATCGAGAACTCTGAGCTGAGTGTGTGATTTCTGGAGAGTAAAAGAATTTATTAGCGTGAATGTAGTGGGTTCAACCCCGCCGCCCCGAGGAATATCGAGAACTCTGAGCTGAGTGTGTGATTTCTTGAGAGTAAAAGGAATTTATTAGCGTGAATGTAGTGGGTTCGACCCCGCTCCGAGGAATATCGAGAACTCTGGCCGGAAAGCCTTCATACAAGAAAGGAAGGGCGTTTAACCCCGCCCTGAAGAATATCAAGTACTCTGGGGTACGTATGGAAAGACTAGATAAAGAACAAAAGCAGGCAGAGAGCTGGCGATGACCTCATCTTTTTGACGGCCCACAATCGTTCCATCATCGGAATGCGAGGTTTCTGATGTGCTGATTTACGGAAGTTGGGAGGTTTTGTATGAAATGTGCGGTAATGGGAACGGATTTCAGCTTGAACGAAAGTCTTTATGTGTAGTTAGGTTCGATACATAAAATGGAGCATCTAGTATTTTTCGTAGTATCAAGGACTGGGCAGTTTGATTACGGTGGATGTTGGAATATTTGGCTGAACCCCACACTTCCAGTCCGTAAGTCCATCCCGGCTTAACTATGGTGTTGTAAAGCAGCCTTTTATTTTTGAGAGGTAAATTAGCACGTTTGTCAAGAAGTCGGGCAAGAGCTCTTTATCGTGTCATAACCTCCTGCTGTTTCAGTCGTGTGTGAGGATTGCACGTCAGGCGTTTGTCGATTGTCCGAGGTACCGCACCTTGTCCTCATTTGGAAGGGGAATATTATTTAAGAAAACATGGGGGGATCTTTTTACGAAGAGGGAAGGTAATGTGCGTGGATTTATTTTTGTTAAATTTTACACCAAGACACTAGTAGTATGAGATGTAGGAAGTTTCGAGTGGAAATGGCAAGGTCGGAGTTGCTGTATCGTCTATAAATGTGCTGGTTTTGGGATGAGATAGCATGTCACCTGTGAACACCTGGTTTAGTGTGGGTGCCAGAACGCAACCCTGAGAAACTCCAGCATGCATAGGGAAATATGAAGAGGGAATGGCCTTCGATGACTTGGAAGAATCGGTCAGTGAGGTAACTGGTAATTAATTTAAATCATTACTTTGTTTAAACAGAGCCAACTAAAATACATATGGATTAATATAATAATTATTGAAGTTACATCGCTAACAGCTCCCCGCGGATAATTCATAAGTCTCCGAGAATCGAATCTTGATTACATGACATGTGAATATCCGGAGGTCATGGGTTCGAGTCCCGCGTTACACTAATTTTTCATCTCAAACTCATTTTACATAAATACTATTGGAATTTATAAAGCTTCTCCTCGAAACAGGAAACAATATGACCTATGGAATACTCCTGAGTGTGTGACGTTTGGAGAATAGAAGTAACTTATTAGCGAGAATGGAGCGGTTTCGATCCGGCCCCGAGGAAGTTGAAGTTTATAAGCATATTTTGATATTTCATCGTACTTGTGTGTAGGCTTGAGGCAGAACCCGCCACCTCAGGGCTAAAAAGATTTTTAAATGTATATAATGTCTGTGTAGTTACCGGAATGAAGGTCACTTATTAGCAAAAAATGAAGTTTTTTCATCACAACCTCATTTTGCATAAATACTATTGGAAATTATAAATATTTTCCTAGAAACAGGAAACAATATGATATATGGAATGCTCCTGAGTGAGTGGTGACGTTTGGAGAAGTAACTTATTAGCGAGAATGGAGTAGTTTCGACTCGGTCTCGAGGAAGTCGAAGTTTATAAGCAATATTTTGATATTTCATCGTACCTGTGTGCAGACTTGAGGCAGAACCCGCCACCACAGGGCTAAAAGGATTTTTAAATGTATATAGTGTCTGTGTAGTTTATGTGTTGTGTTTATGTTAATTTACCGGAATGAAGGTCACTTATTAGCAAAAAATGAGGTTTTTTCATCTCAACCTCATTTTCCATAAATACTATTGGAATTTATAAAGATTTTCCTAGAAACATGAAGCAATATGATATATGGAATGCTCCTGAGTGAGTGGTGACGTTTGGAGAAGTAACTTATTAGCGAGAATGGAGTGGTTTCGACCCGTTCCCGAGGAAGTTGAAGTTTATAAGCATATTTTGATATTTCATCGTACTTGTGTATAGTCTTGAGGTAGAACAGCGTGCACTTCAGGGCTAAAAGGATTTTTAAATGTATATAGTGTCTGTGTTGTGTTTATGTTAATTTACCGGAATGAAGATCACTTATTAGCAAAAAAATGAAGTTTTTTCATCTCAACCTCATTTTGCATAAATACTATTGGAAATTATAAATATTTTCCTAGAAACAGGAAACAATATGATATATGGAATGGTCCTGAGTGAGTGGTGACGTTTGGAGAAGTAACTTATTAGCGAGAATGGAGTGGTTTCGATCCGGCCCCGAGGAAGTTGAAGTTTATAAGCATATTTTGATATTTCATCGTACTTGTGTGTAGGGTTGAGGCAGAACCCGCCACCTCAGGGCTAAAAGGATTTTTAAATGTATATAGTGTCTGTGTAGTTTATGTGTTGTGTTTATGTTAATTTACCGGAATGAAGGTCACTTATGAGCAAAAAAAAGAGGTTTTTTTATCTCAACCTCATTTTGCATAAATACTATTGGAATTTATAAAGATTTTCCTAGAAACAGGAAACAATATGATATATGGAATACTTCTGAGTGAGTGGGTGACGTTTGGAGAATAGAAAGAACTTATTAGCGAGAATGGAGTGGTTTCCACCCGGCCCCGAGGAATATCGAGTTCTCTGGTGGAGTGACCATACAAAATGTTTTACATGTAGTCTGTTGTTGACAACCTAAGGTACAAACAACACATTTTAGGTTATTGACGTCGTATGCATATAAAATTAGATGCATTTTAAAACAAAATACGTGTGAAAGACCAGAAAAAGAAGGAAAACACGCAGAGGGCGATGACCTCATAAACCTCCCTTTTTATATACAAATCATTTTTTGATTAAAAAATTTCACTTTAAATCTGATCTAGGATTGAAAATTGCCGGAAAATCGCTGAATTCGATTAATTGACATACATTAATTACACGGCTGAAATCCGTAAATATCCAGATTTGTAACCGGCTCGAACCGAAATTCATGAGGCCATATCATCAGCCGTCATCAATTAAAAAGCGTCTCGGTCCTCTTCGAAATTAATGCGCACAATTGAGGAATGCGTGTTTAGCAAGATATAAACGGAGGAGACAAATTGTAAGGATAATTACATATCCTGCGTTCCTTTATGAATCCTGTTTATTCAAGGAATGAAAATTCTCTTTGATTGCGGACATTTTTTAATAGATTAATTAATAATAAACTTTGTCATTCCCCCGATAATAATTAGCTTTATTTGTTTGTAAATACTAGATTCATAATTATTTTTATAAATATATTTTGTTTCTGTTCTTCACTATTTATCAAACCCTTGTTGTTTAAAAAAAAATTTGCGCAATTAGCGAAAAAATCTAAAATTGTTGTTTAAATTTTTGTTTTTCGACAGCCGTGAGTTGGCCGCTTTTCACGTCCGGCTGTTGATTGGAAAGGTTGAAAAACAGCTTTCGGCCAGGACTTAATTTTAATCGATTGGTGGCCAGAGGGAGGCTTTTAATGAGAAAGCCCCTGGCTCATTTCGGCCCCCGTTCGTTTTTTCATTAAGCTCGGCCGCTGGGGAAAAAGGATAGCTTTTCTTGTCCTATTCTCGGAAATTTTATGAACGACCGTGTTGAAAAACAGTCTGTTAAATTTGTCTGACGCCTGACAAAATAAAGTGAAACGGAGAAAGACCGGTTTAAATGGTTCATTTAAAACTTGCCAATAGACTAAAAATATCAAAAACTTTGCAATTTCTAGTTGAAATCACAACGCGGTTCAATTGGTCAAATTGAGTTTGATCAAAAAACCTAGAGAGCCAGGTTGATCAAAATTAAAAATCTCTTATTTTTCAAAATTTAACGAAAGCATCATTATTATGATTTTCATTTTTTTCAGGGATTCAAATAAATAATATTGAACTTGAATATTGAATTAAAAAATGCATACACCTTTTTTTGTTTAAAAAAAAATTTTCCCCTTCACTTTCTTCCAAAAAATTCTAATTTTTCTAAGAAAAGACGAAAGGTTTTTTTCAAATTGGCCTTTTCCATGGCATTGTTTTATATAAAATTACAATTCTTTGTTGCAGTCTTGAGTTCCACAAAAATTTCACACAAAACCGATGTGACACCCCACTCTATGCCCTGAAGGTCAAAAAGTCAAAAACGGAAGAATAATATTAAAGGGAAAAAGAAATTATTTTCTTTTTTTTAAAAGAACTCGGATATATAAATTTAAAATATTACTTACTATAATTTGTTGTTGTAGTAGTGAGGAGCGATCAAGAATGAGGTAGTTTAGAAAAACACCTTTTTCATTTTTTTCCCCGACGTTTCGACTTTTATTAGCGTCATCTTCAGTGCATAAACTGCGGTGCTATTCTTGTGGTGTCATATTGATTTTGAGTGAAAGTCTTGTGAAAAACCAATACGACAACGCAAGACTAGCACGCTTTACGTCCTGAAGATGATGCGAATAAAGGTCGAAACGTCGGCAAAAAATGAAAAAGATCTTTTTCTAAACTACCTCATTCTTGACTTACGACTTGAACAAATTATTAAACAACCGATCACTAAAATATCACATAAAATTATAATATCGAAGGCTGATATTAATTATCGGTTATAATGTATAACTACTGCTACAAGATTTGATACATACACCATGTATAAAAATAAAAAAACACATAAGCTTTGTTGACGACCAACTCAAAACGTAAATTGAAGAAAATTCTCATGAAAGAACATGAGAAATTGCGGAAGAGCTTAGTGTTGACTACTCAGTTCGTCATCTGGGGCAGGTTGGTTGAAAAGTTCGACAAGTAGGTACCACACGAATCTCAAAGAAATTGACGCCTTGAAATTTGCACGTCTCTTCTGTTGCACCATCAAATGGTCCATTTCTTGATCGAATCATCACGTGCGATAAAAAACTGATTCTGTACGATACCGTGTCAGTGGTTGGACAAGGATGAGGCGCCAACACTGCCCAGAACCAAATCGGCTATGGTGACTGTCTGATGGTGTACTGCTTGGGTTGTTCATTACAATTTCCTGTATTATTTTACAATTAATTAAGGTTTTTAGTTGAGATGAAAAAAAGTTAATGGCACGAGAGGGATTCGAACCCACGACCTTCGGCTAGATACGCCGCTGNATATCGAGAACTCTGGGCTGAGTGTGTGATGTCTGGGGACTAAAAGGAATTTATTAGCGTGAATGTAGTCGGTCCGACCCCACCCCGAGGAATATCGAGTACTCTGGAACCGTGAATGCGACCAGACTTTTATGTTTGTGGCGATATATCAAGTTTTACATCTATAATATGATTGACAACCTGAAGAACAAATAAGAGCTAGCTTTTTAGCATATCGTCTTAGTTTTCATATAAAAACAGAGAGTCAGGAACAGATCAAGTTGCTCAAATGGCTGCAAGTTAAAAAAAAAAAAAAAAATGTGAAAGACCAGGAAAAGAAGTGACCTCAGCTATTTGTATATTGTATAATAAGCCTCTAAAGGTTGCCGACAGGATAGACAAATCAGAGATTCAGTTACCTTAAGTGTAATTTATAGAAGAATAATAGAAGTCTAAGAATCTTAAAAACCTATTTTGAACTTTTTCAAGTTTTTTGATGTATTTGGGAAAATTTTGAGATCAAACTGGAGAGTTGAACTCAAGAATAGAGCCAATAATTGAAAAATATAGAGTTTTTAAATAATTTATATTGCTGGAATCCTTGGAGTTTCATTTTAAGAATCCTAGCAGTTTTACAGCTTTAATTACAATTGCATCTATATGATCAGTAAAAGAAAGAGTTGTGTCAAAGATGACTCCTAAATATTTTATTGATTTTTGCACATTTAAATTTATATTAAAAATATTATAACTAAATATAATTGAATTTCTACAAAAGCGTATAATTTGGCATTTGTTTATGTTCAGGTACAACTTATTTTTATCACACCAATTAATTAGGTTGTTCAGTTCAAATTGAACAGATCACAGTCTTCTAATGACTTAATTACTCTATAGATCTTTAAATCATCTGCGAACAACTTAAATTTACACATTGAAAAACACTTGAAAATGTCGTTGATGAAAATGTTAAAGAGAAGAGGTGAAAGATGGCCACCCTGAGGTACCCCGGAGGTTACACTTATAGCTCTTGACTAGATCAACCAATGTAAGAAATTGCCAGCTATACCCAGCCTTTCTAGTTTATGAAAAAGTAGACCATGGTCTACCTTATCAAAGGCCTTCGCGAATCAGTGCAGATGGGTTGCATCTACCTGGTTTTTATTTTGAAAGGCATCGAATATATCCGGTTGAAACGTATAGCTACATGTATGCTCCTTAGAGATTATTTGCACCTACAGTGTATTTTGTTTGTTATCCAAATAGAAACCGTCTCTTTCCATTCTATTTCCAAATAGAAAATCACTAAGTTAAAATCCAATGGAAAAACATGTTTGGAGAAAAGCCGAAACGTGGCTGACAGACCAAACCAGCGAGGGTAGGCAGATAATGATCAGAAATGGCCAAACTACCAATCTTATAAGGAAACTCTCCTAAAAAATACGTATAAAAAGGTAACGATACGAATTTTTAAAAATATATTTTCCTCGAGTTAGTTTTGCGTCAGAGGGGATTTGAATTTCCTCGTTGATGATTACGGGAAACGGCTCGGCGAGGCCCAAAGGTCAGACGTCGTAAATCGATAGGGCGGCCCTTCGATATACCCACACGGTCGGAAGAATCACAAATGGATGTTTTCTACGATCTATGTTTGTCATCAGATTTCCCCTTGTAAACTAAAGAAAAAAAACTTTTTCGGGTCCGCCTCGTATCGCTGATTATAACGCAATATTTCCGTTCGCTGTCGGAGAAAGGAACTCGTAATGCTGTATGCTTTTAGTTGAGTGCGGATTTGAATTTTACTACCAAATCCCCAAAAGAATCGAATCAAACAAACAAAATCCTTTGCAATCATATTTCGCGAGAGGCTTTCATCTTTCGAGAGATCCTGAAAGATCCTGGAGCCTTCGGCATTCCTTATTCTATACCAACTCGGTCTTATTCTTCAGAAATATTATTTTATATCGTACAAACCTGTAAAATATGTAGAATGGAAATAAAATAAATGCTCCATGTTAAGAAAGTTCAATAAACAATAGAAAAGTGTAGGACCAAGGATCGTGCCTCGTGCGACGTCACTTGTTGTTTAAAACGTAAAACACAATTGATCTATTTCTTCTATTTCTATCAAAAACATGTTATACTATGGTTATATGTTATATATGTTCATTGTTATGCTGAGGTAGTGTGGATGATTTATGGTGTGAATATGTAATTTATTAGCGTGAATGAAAGGTTTAACCCCAATTACCCAGTGGAATATCGAATAGTCTGCAAAGAAAGAATTCACACTGCCCCAGAGTACTCGATATTCCTCGAGTTAATTGAGGATAAACCCGTCCATTCACGCTAATAAATTACATTCTTAGAAAGCCTAAAGGCTCGGCATCAGACATAAAAGCAATATCTCGGGCCCATAGATTTTTTAATTGTATATAAATCTTTGTCTGTTTATGTATGCGTGTTATTTATTGAAACGAATGTATTTATTTGCATGAATGGAAAGACATCCTCAATAACACCGTGGGATATCGGATATTCTGGAGTAGTGTAAATATAATTTATTAGCGTGAATGGAAGGGCTTATCCCCAATTCCTCCGAGTGTAGTGTGAACGAAGTCTGATATGTGAATGTAATTTATTAGCGAGAATGGAAATGTGTATCCTCAACTCGAGGAATATCGAGTGCTCTGGTATAGTGTGAATACTACTACTTTTCTGTGTATATTTTACTTGTTATTTTATCAGCAATTGTCGAAGCCTGGTACTGCAGAGAGCCTAGCAATAGGAAAATAAAATAAAGATGGTTCGTTATAACATAAAACATAACTTGGCTGGGGCCTTGGAAGTAAAATAGATCATAAATCAGATAGAAGATCAACCTAACAAAATTGTCAACCTAACTTCACACAGCCTAAAAAAAAAAAAAAAAAGCGTTGTAATGAAAAGGGTTCATAAATAGTTTCTTGGATAGGTAGTCATTTAATCAGATTATCTAATTATTTTCGTTTCAGAAAAATTCTAATCAATAAGGCGGCCAGGGGCTGTTTTTTTAATATTGATATTTGTTAAATCCATTAGATTTTACTGGTGTAATTGACCGAACTACTTCTTTCAATTAATTATTTTTATGTAAAGTGTCGGTTGAGATAAGTTAGTGTCACGAACGGGATTCGAACCCACGACCTTCGGTTCAATACGCCCCTGCTCTACCCACTTGATCTATCTTGACTTCAGAGAATTATAAGAAAATAAAACTTTTTAAAACTGCCACTTTTCCGATTGGGATTAGGATTGTTTTTTAGTCGTAAATCCCATTGAAAGTACATTTGTCACTGGTTTCCCAAGATCAAAAGAAGTCAGGGCAGCTAGTGGTTAGAGCAGCGGATTGACCAAATCTTTCAATTAATTAATCTTTATGAAAGGTGTTGGTTGAGATAAAAAAGTCAGTGTCACGAGGATTCGAACCCACTACTTTGGCTAAATACGCCTCTAGCGGCAGTTTTAAAAAGGGTTTATTTTCTTATAATTCTGTGAAGTCACGATAGATCAAGTGGTTAGAGCAGCGGCACCCAACCTTGAAAAATGGCAAAAAGGAGGGAAAATTCGAAGAAGTGGGGTTGAGATGTGAAGTTGGTGTCCGTGAGGATCGAAGTCACGATAGCTCGAGTGGTAGAGCAGCGGCGTATTGAGCCGAAGGTCGTGGGTTCGAATCCCGTTCGTGACACTAACTTTTTCATCTCAACCGACACCTTACACAAAAAGAATTAATTGAAAGAAGTACTTCGGTCAAGAAGACCACTTAATCCTAATGGATTTAACAAATAACAATATTTAAAAAAACTGAGCTCCTGGCCGCTTTATTTATTAGAATTTTTCTGAACTGAAAAGAATTAGATAATTTGTTTAAATGACTACCTATCCAAGAAACTATTATGAACCCTTTCATTACAACGCTGTTGATGATTTTTTTTTTTTTTTTTTAGGCTGTGTGAAGTTAGGCTGACAATTTTGTTAGGTTGACCTATCTGATTTATGATCTATTTTACTTCTAAGGCCCCAGCCAACTTATGTTTTATGATATAACGAGCCATCTTTATTTTATTTTACTATTTTTAGGCTCTCTGCAGTACCAGTCCTCGACAATTGCTGATAAAATAACAAGTAAAATATACACAGAAAAGTAGTAGTATTCACACTATCCCAGAGTACTCGATATTCCTCAAGTTGAGGATAGACATTTCCATTCACGCTAATAAATTACATTCACATATCAGACTTCGTTCACACTGCACTCGGAGGAATTGGGGATAAGCACTTCCATTCACGCTAATAAATTACATTCACATATCAGACTTCGTTCACACTACACTCGGAGGAATTGGGGATAAGCACTTCCATTCACGCTAATAAATTACATTCACATATCAGACTTCGTTCACACTACACTCGGAGGAATTGGGGATAAGCACTTCCATTCACGCTAATAAATTACATTCACACTACACTCGGAGAAATTGGGGATAATCCCTTCCATTCGCGCTAATAAATTACATTCACACTAGTCCACAATATCCGATATCCCACGGTGTAATTGGGGGTAAGTGTTTCCATTCATGCAAATAAATACATTCGTTTCGATAAATAACACGCATACATAAAGGGACAAAGGCGTATTTAGTCGAAGTCACGATAGCTCATATGGTTAGAGGAGCGGCGTATTGAGCCGAAGGTCGTGGGTTCGAATCCCGTTCGTGACGCTGGCTTTTTCATTTCAATCAAGATCTTACATAAAAATAATAATTAATTGAAAGAAATTTTAATTCAATTAACGATTGCACCATCACGATTCATGACATCAATTTTATACTCCCAAAGAAAAAACCGGATACTTTTTATTTATTTTCCATAACAACAGGTATAAATATCAATTATTGACATAATTAGTAAACCCAACTTGTAGTTTAAATTTATAGTGATCCTAATCCTCTTCAGATTAAAAATAAAGAAAATCAGTTCTGTTTCATCCTTTCCAGAGTCAACCTGTCGAGCCGGTTAACTTGTTTTTAAATTTTTTTCTTTTATGTGACAATTTGAAGGAAAAAATTTGTTTTTCTTAAAAGCATGGCTTCGAGAAGATCTCACCAGGGCAAATGCTTTCTCCAAAGATGCGTTAAATATTACAAATCTTAGGTGCGCCGCGATTATCAACATTGATTATGATGATAAATTCGCGAAAATTTGCTTTAAAAGAGCCGAACCAGGGGAAAATAAACGTGAATTTATAACCACGATATGACGGTGTCACTTTGACGGGGAGTCCAGCCAAAAGATTTTTTTTTTCTTCTCTATTTTCATCTGCTCTACATTCAAAATGAGTTCGTCGTATCAAGAAAATGAACTAGAGAACACAATTGTGCTATCCATTTTTGAACGAGCTATACTTAAGATTGTTTTTTTAGCCAAATCGTATTTGTAGATACGAGAATAAATCCAGATTTATCATCACAACGGGATTGTAAAATGCTTTGTTGGCTTCTTAAACAGGCGGTGGCTTGAATACGAATTTCGTCCCTACTCGACGGCCCTTTTATCGTAAATTTTTCTCCCTTCCGTTCTGGGGCAAATTTGTGGGGAAAATCTAGCCTGGGAATGAGTTTGGGAAGATCGATGAAAGTCACGTGGCTTCCGGTGTGAGGCGTCAAGTCCGTGGCTTGAAAGCCAGTTTTCAGATGCTCGGCCGTCCTCTGCCCTCAAGCGTAACGTCCATAAATTAAAGGAAAAAATTAATTTATGCCCAGGGGGTCGAGTTTTCGACTGAAAGGTCAAAGGCCGCAATCGACTTGGTTTATCCATATTCGTCCTGGACTTCGTAACAGGCTTAACAGATCCTTATGAAAGTTCCTAAATTCGATCATAATCAGTGGTATAAGTAAATTCACAAAAAGCGATTTATTCGTACTCGGTATCACTTTGCTACCAAGATTTTCAAATTACAAAAAAATTCAGGATTTTTTTTTTTTTGAAATTTTAAAATTCAAGGTAACATAATAATTCCAAGCACGAATAAAACGCTTTTTCAGGATTTAAAAAAAAATCAAATCATCTAAACTTGGCAAATGAAAGAAAATATTCCATAATCTTCCTCTGTTTTCTTCTTCGAGTCGAAAATGTGAAAAGCTAATTTCGACCAAATGAGGTATGCTTTTGTCAATGGTATGACGTTGTACCTCGTATATCATGGGCCATGTAACAAACTAATTAGCCGTGCACACCCACACGAAACCCGCCAACTCTCCCACAAACATATTTTGTCTTAACAAAACCCCGAGATCCTGTTTGAAAAGGTTAAATTAATGTAGATGAACAGTGTACGCATAATTGAATATGTTAAACCATGGAAAATTAACGAGGGATTGTTTTTAGTTTGTACAAAAACTATGAAAATAAAGTTAAAAATAAAATAAACTGAGATGGGGAGTTGGTGTCACGATAGGTGAAGTGGTAAGAGCGGAGGCGTGTTGAGCCGAAGATCGTGGGTTCGAATCCCGCTCGTGACACTATTTTTTTCATTTCAACCAAGACCTTACGTAAAAAGATTAATTAATTGAAAGAAGTATCACTTCACTAACAGCTCTCCATGTCCACTTCACAAGTCGCTGAGAATCGAACTGATTACACAACATTTGAAAAATGGCAAAAAGGGGGAAAATTCAAAAGATTGCAGGTTCAGATGACGAGTTGGTATCCGAGTGGATCGAAGTCTGGTAGACGTAGGTTTTAGAAAAGGAGGGAAAATTCAAAAGGTGGGGTTGAGATGGGAAGTTAGCGTCCGAGTGGATCGAGTTGTTGGAGCAGCGGCGTATTGAGCCGAAGGTCGTGGGTTCGAATCCCGCTCCTGACACTAGCTTTTTCAATTCAACCAATACCTTACAGAAAACAATTAATTCACTTGAGGGAAGCCACGATAGATATGTTAGATGGCAATAAATGGCAAAAAGGAGGGAGAATGCGAAAGGTTGCAGGTTCAGATGACGAGTTGGTGTCCGAGTGGATCGAAGTCACGATAGCTCAAATGCTCTAGTAGTAAGAGCAGCGGCGTATTGAGCCGAAGGTCGTGGGTTCGAATCCCGTTCGTGACACTTGCTTTTTCATTTCAACCAAGACCTTACTTAAAAAAGAATGATTAATTGAAAGAATAACAATTTTGGTGGTTTGGTTAACAATTTGGTCATGGACCAATAAACATAATAGGTATGAAAATAAAGTCAGTTGGAATCTAAAGATCTAAATAGATTTAAATATTTTGAGCAAGACCACCAACATTTTTGTGGAACATTTTTTTCCAGCTCCTCGTGTTTTGTCCATCTCGCATTTGTTTTATTTTATTGTAAATTAGAGAGCGGCAAGGTTATTTTCACTTTGATGCCCTCTATTCATTCACGCTGATAAATACATGCACAAATCGATAAAAATCAAATTAATCTTATTGGTTCAACAAACCAGTGGGTACTCGTTGTCACACAGACCGGGTCCATGCGCACTTAACCTCTCACGCAAATAAATACATTCGCACTAAAAATAAGTAACCTCTGCTTTGGTATATTTATGGGTACTCTATATTTCATCATAAACACACCCAAACATACTGTAACGTTCACGCTAATAAATACATTCACTCAAATTAGGAATATTATTTTAATCTACGTACAAAACGGCTCTCTATATGCGAGCATGTACTTTGAGCTGTTTTTGGGTATCGAAACAATTTTTTTTTTGTACGAGGATTCGCAACAGCAGAGGTTATGTCAACCCTCGGGATGCCGGTGTTTTCGGGGCCGCTGGATTCGAACCCCGGACCTTTACCTTACTGTGATGAGTGCCGTATCAACGCCTCCAAATAATCGCTTTCTATTAATATATGCTTTGTGCGTACCGAGAAGATGCCCTGTGTCAGCCTGGTGTGGCCTAAACGCAAGAAAATCTATGTGATTTTTTTACGATTTCCTCCAGGGTTCATTTCTTCTCGATATTTTTTTTTTCAAGCGTTAAAACTAGCTTTATAAAGGACAAAATCATTCCAGGTACACAGATTGACGTAAACGAGACGATTTAACTTGCTTTCTCAGCAAATTTTCAATGGACGGTGCTTTCATGAACGACATAAAATCGAAAAAAGTCGTGATTGCCTGATTTAAATTCATCAACTTTATCGATTTTAAAGACGTGTTACAGGTTTTATAAGCATTACAGAAAACTAGACAGCCTGAATAATACACTTTTAACAAGAAACCAATTTATCATTAATGCTGTTTTAATTAAGCATCCTGAGCAAATAGGTTTTCGTCTTTCTGATGTTTTACACATTTTATGTTGGTCGGGAATATAAAAAGAAAAATCTAATGCAGTTTTAGAAGACCGGATGTAGTTTTTTAAGGCCGCTAGCGGCAGTTTTAAAAAGGTTTATTTTCTTATAATTCTCTGAAGTCACGATAGATCGAGTGGTTAGAGCAGCGGCGGTATTAAGCCGAAGGTCGTGGGTTCGAATCCCGTTCGTGACACTGACTTTTTTATCTCAACCAATACCTTACATAAATATTAATTAATTGAAAGAAGTTGTTTGGTCAATCCGACCACGAACTTCAATGGATTTTAAACTTTATTGCTTCGGTCCGGGAGTGCCGTGAACATAAACATTTGAATTCCCTTGAGACATTTAAAAATAAATAATAGCTCAATAGGGAGGCAATTTGACCAAAGACTTGGCCAGATTGCCCCTGGCGAGCACTTGCGATTAGGAGGCGTGAAACGTAATAAGAATCATTTATTCAACGTTATCCCAGGATAAAATCCTGTTGGTATTCAGCGGTGCATTCGGTCCAAATGTTCCGAGGGCGATGCAAACCCGTGATGGGCTATTGTACAAAAAGCCGTTTGTGCATTTGCGAATTTCCAATTTTGACTTTTTTTCGACTCCCGGTTTTCATTCCGCCCCGCCCATTACAACCTTGACCTAAGAAAAGAGCCCATCGATCCGCATCCCGCCGCCCCCTCGTCCCAGCTTCCCGAGGTCCTTACGGCGATGGTACATTTGTTTACAACGCTCAGCTGTACTGGAGAAGTCACGCAGTCGAAAAATGCCCCGGGCAGCTTTCCAATGGATCTTTTTCGTAAGTCACTTCGGTTTCTAGGCCGTATTGCAGCTATTAACGCGACACTGATTACTTTTCGGAAGTTTCGCCCTCCTTCCCGGCCAGTTGTACTGCAAGCTGCAGAAAAAACTTTAGACGAGACGAAGAACATCTGCAACACTACATTTTTTCAAAACATACCGAAAAGTAGTATTTGCTGGAAAGGCTGACAGCCTGTAAACATAAATTTTGAACCGAAACAGTTTGCTCAGCATCTAATCTTTTAAGATATGATCTTTCTTCATTTTTATTTACTTCCAATAGATTTCATGGTCCGATTGACCAAATAACATCTTCCAATTAATTAATGTTTATGTGAGGTATTGGTAGAGATAAAAAAGTGAAAAATGGCAAAAAGGAGGTAAAATTCGAAAGGTTGGGTTGAGATGAAAAGTTAGTGTCGGAGTGGCTTGAAGTCACGATAGCTCAAGTTGTAGAGCAGAGGCGTATTGAGCCGAAGGTCGTGGGTTCGAATCCCGTTCGTGACACTAACTTTTTTAGTCACGATAGTTCAAGTGGTAAGAGCAGCGGCGTATTGAGCCGAGGGTCGTGGGTTCGAATCCCGCTCGTGACACTAACTTTTTTAGTCACGATAGTTCAAGTGACAAGAGCAGAGGCGTATTGAGCCGAAGGTCGTAGGTTCGAATCCCGCTCGTGACACTAACTTTTTTAGTCACGGTGGTTCAAGTGACAAGAGCAGCGGCGTATTGAGCCAAAAGTCGTGGGTTCGAATCCCCCTCGTGACACTAACTTTTTTAGTCACGATGGTTCAAGTGGCAAGAGCAGCGTTGTATTGAGCCGAAGGTCGTAGGTTCGAATCTCGCTCGTGACACTAACATTTTTAGGCACGATGGTTCAAGTGGTAAGAGCAGCGCCGTATTGAGCCGAAGGTCGTGGGTTCGAATCCCGCCTGTGACACAACTTTTTCTTTCAACTAAGATCTTACATAAAAAGAATAATTAATTGAAAGAAGTAATTTGGTCAATCAGACCACTAAATATATTGAGTTTATTTTAATCTTTGTTCCATATTCAAACTTTCTGTAATTCACAAAGAGTTCGGTAATTGTTTAGTTATTTGAACAGAATATGTTTTGTATAGCTAATTAGTTGTATAACGAATTAATTAAAGATTATTGCATAAACTGAGTTGTACGATTAGAATGAAGATATGTAAAAGTTGAAGCAACACGTTTCGAGACCATGTCCAGAATCACCTCTAAAGGAAAGCTCAGGAAATGTGAGAGGGTAATGGCTGTCAAGGGGAAGAAAGCTCCGCGTAGAGCACTTTGGGGAGGTTTCCAAAAGATTGGTGCTATGAAAAGGGTAGTCAGTAGCAGCTTCTGCAACTCTAGGATCTGCTGTTGATTCATTAATGCCCTTTCACTGGGTGATGGTTGTTCACAATAACCTCGCACACATGTAAATGTTTATATGCATGTGTGTTTGCGTATCCTTGTAAATAACATAATTTTTGCCTGTTGCATTTTGTATGCAGTTGTAAAAGTAATTGAACTGTGAATACACGAAGATCCGACCTTAACCCTATTAGATCACTGATGAAAACGTTAAACAAAATTGGTCCCAGAATTGAGCCTTGTGGGACTCCCGTACTAACCGGAATTGTGAGGAATGCCCAGTTATAAATATCGAGAGCGTCCATAATGGCATGATAAGTTTTATGATATTTCGATATTTCGCATGCGCTCCGGGCTGAAATGTCCTAGCTGTCGGATGCCCATGTAATTAAAATAAAATTAAAATAAAACAACTCTGTTTCCTCAAGAATCGAAACAGGAAACACAGATACTCGCTGACGGGCTCGAGCCAAGCACGATTCTCATACCTACACGATCCCTATATAGAGTCAAGGAATTACACCAACTGTGGACACATCTAGCAATCTTTCTCTGCAAGCCGGACACAAACGCGGGATTTGGCCCAAAAGCACTATTCCATGTGTCTATCTCGCATGGCCTATCCTTAATCGGGTGATGTATCAGGTCCTCCGAGGGACACCTATCGACATGTTCTTTGAGCAGCTCCAGTTATCTTATTATGAAATGTTATTTTGAATATAGTGAATGTAATGGTTAGGGATGGATTACTGAAACCAAATAATCCAAATATACATATGTTACTAAAAATAAAAAAATTGATAGATTGAGTATTGCAATTGTTCATCAAAGGACGGTTCTACACATAAACTGGATTTGTACTCGATTTCAAATTGTTATTGGGCTATCATTGTAATTCTCACTGTCTAAGATGTCCTTGGAGTATTTACATATAGATAACTTTTATTGTCTGACAGAATGGAATAGAACAGAATAATTTATTGTATGTAGACACGTCAAAATACAAATAAATTAATAAAATTAGGCTTAAAAATTACATAATTATGACAATAAGGTGTCGCGGCCTTAATATAATTTTCATTGTAAATGACAATCGCTTCATTACTAGCAGGCAGAATAATGAAAATTTAAGTTCCTTCGTGAGAAGCATATTTATTACACCATCTACTATTGTAAAAGTGCCTGTGAACCATTTTTTCTGAACTTTAAAAATCTCAATATTGACAGTACTTATGACCCCAAAAAACAGCCAATTGAATTTTGAGTTCCCATGTCAACCAAGAATCAATATTCAATCCCAAAATTGTTACTGAGCCTGCCCAAGACTATTCCGTACTTTCAATACTTGATGATAGGCTGGGTCGAATTTATCACTGTTGAAGTTCTTGCAAACATTTTTTTGTGTTGATTTTCAACCCACTTTTACGTATCCAACTGTTTATGTTACGACTCGTTTAAATTATTTAAAAAAGGAGATTTAATTCCATGACTGTTTATTGTAATCGTGGATCGAAGTCACGATAGCTCAAGTGGATAGAGCGGCGTATTGAGCCGAAGGTCGTGGGTTCGAATCCCGTTCGTGACACTTGGTTTTTCATTTCAACCAATACCTCACAGAAAACGATTAATTAATTCACTCGAGCGAACCCACGATAGATCAAGTGGTTAGATGGGAAAAAATGGCAAAAAGGAGGGAAAATTCGAAAGGTTGTAGGTTGAGATGTGGACTTGGTGTCCGAGTGAATCGACGTCATGATAGTACAAGTGGTTAGAGCAGCGGCGTATTGAGCCGAAGGTCGTGGGTTCGAATCCCGTTCGTGACACTTGCTTTTTCATTTCAACCAATACCTCACAGAAAACGATTAATTAATTCACTTGAGCGAACCCACGATAGATCAAGTGGTTAGATGGGAAAAAATGGCAAAAAGGAGGGTAAATTCGAAAGGTTGTAGGTTGAGATGTGGAGTTAGTGTCGTGAATCGACGTCACGATAGTACAAGTGGTTAGAGCAGCGGCGTATTGAGCCGAAGGTCGTGGGTTCGAATCCCGTTCGTGACACTAACCTTTTTAGTCACGACAGCTCAAGTGGTAAGAGCGACATTTGAAAAATGTCAAAAAGGAGGGAAAATTCGAAAGGTTGTAGGTTGAGATGTGGACTTGGTGTCCGAGTGAATCGACGTCACGATAGTACAAGTGGTTAGCGCAGCGGCGTATTGAGCCGAAGGTCGTGGGTTCGAATCCCGTTCGTGACACTGACTTTTTCATCTCAACCAAAACATTACAAAGGATTAATTAATTGAAAGATGTTATTTGGTCAATCGGACCACGATATCTAATGAATTTAATTATAGTTTTTGAACACTGTGTATTTTCGTTATATTTTCATCCAGAGGGGGTATTTTCAATCTTTTAAAACATGCTGAGGGCTTACCACTTTAAAACAGAAATTAAAATGGAGGGCCGAAGGTTTCAGTTTTACTTTTGTACTAGCGGAGTTCTCAATGTTTTTGACGTCATTATTAACGCTTAATATACGTGGTTTATAACATTTTTTTTTTTTTTTTACTTCAAAGAAGAAGATTTATAACAATTGTTTAAGGAGTTAATAAATTTTCAGTTGTATTAAAGTCCCCAACAGCTTCCACTCTAAAATGATTAATAATGAAAATTGGTCTGCTTCCAAGGAAAGCAACGTCCGAGTTTTAACACAGAGAAATGGTAAACAACTAAACCGTCTTTTTTTTTTACTTCCCGTTGAGCAATTAGCGCTAATGAGAAAAAAAATTTCAAACCCTATTATTTGCTAGGGTTCATTTCTCCGAGGGTGTAGTTTAAAAAAACCGGTCGGTTTAAAAATTACACCTGGACATTTGTGTAGTGTATGTCATTTTGCCAAGAGGCCAAGACCACGTTACATCATCAGTGATCTTTGTTCCATTCTATTCTCTCGGTTTCTCCTCGCGTATGATCCGACACGCGAATTCCGCTCTGTTTGTGCCACTATCTATAGAACACTCATAGCTGAAAATAGAAGAAAAACGCTTCGTGCCGGATAAGGATTTCCGTTAACGACTTTTCCCGTCGCCTGGCAACGAATTAATCGCCGATCTCGGGTAAAGTTTTTAATTACGAAATGAACACGGGAGGTTTATATACAGGGGATAAAGCAGAAAAAGGAATAATTTCGCAAATTGTTTCGTAACGCCACGAGGAGCGTGAAATTTCCACTCTTTCTGATTGCGTACTTATGAAACACTGCCCATCTGGTTAATCGATTCACCGAATTTCGGTCAAATCAGGAATCAATCAATAAATTTATTTCCCTAATGTTTCCACTAATATGCAACATTAACAGTGTATTATATTTCCTTTAATATTTTCCTACGCGATCAACCGAACTGTTGAAACTTTCAGCCTTTTCCTCGACTCCGAGATTTTTTTTCACTTACTAGCAGAATTACATAAAACTTTGTTTAAGTTAAATCTTGAATAATTATTCAATATTGTTCTTAAAATTAGAAATAGTTATCTACATTTTGTATGTGGATTTATACAGGGTGTTCGGCTACTCGTGGTACAATCTTTGCAAGTAGATTCTACATTCAAAAAGGAACCAAAAAGTCCTTATAAACTATGGTCCGAATCTCGAAAGCTTCGGAGTTATTTCACTTTTTCTGATTTTGTAAGATTTCACGACCTTGCTTCAAAAAAACAATGATAACTCCAAAACTAAAATGTTTTGGACAAATCCGTTGAGACCATTAAAAACTACGTTAAATTTTCAATAAGATGTGATCAATACTAAACTTGTAAACCTTCGTAAAATAAGCGTTTTAATAGCGAGAACTTCGAAAAAAAAAATTCCAAGTTGAAAAACGCTGGTGATTCTAAATTCCGATTTTCATACCTAGAGACCAGCAAATTTCAGAAAACGTACTCCATTTAATATCCTTTTCAGTGGTGTAATTTATTTTTTAATTACTTTTTTCAAAGATGAAGAAATTTATGAAGGAAAAGAAAAAACCGTGGTCGAACGGAAAAAAAGTAGCCTCTATTAAAAAAAGTTTAATAGATTCATACGATATTTTCCTAAGTATTTTTTTTTTAATTTTCCACCTTACCAATCCTTCAATTACGGTTTTTTCTTTTCCTTCAACAATTTCTTCATCTTTGAAAAAAGTAATTAAAAAAGAAATTACACCAGTAAAAAGGATATTAAATGGAGCACGTTTTTTGAAATTTGCTGGTTACTAGGTTTGAAAATAGTAGTTTAGAATCAGTACAATACGCTTTTTAACTTTGAAAAAAAATATTTTTCAAATTCACTAATTTCGTGGTCCGCTTGACCAATTAACGTATTACAATTAATTAAGGATTTTAGTTGAGATAAAAAAGTCAATGGCACGGTCGGGATTCGAACCCACGATCTTCGGCTTGATACGCNGAGATGGGAAGTTGGTGTCCGAGTGGATCGAGGTCACGATAGCTCAAGTGGTAGAGCAGCGGCGTATCAAGCCGAAGATCGTGGGTTCGAATCCCGACCGTGCCATTGACTTTTTTATCTCAACTAAAATCCTTAATTAATTGTAATATTTTTCAAAGTTCTCGCTACTAAAACGCTAATTTCACGAAAGTTTACAAGTTTAGTATTGGTCACATTTTATTGGAAATTAAACGTACTTTTCCATGGTCTCAACGGATTTGCCCAAAACCTTTTATTTCGGAGTTATCACTGTTTATTTGAAGCAAGGTCGAGAAATCTTCAAAAATCAGAAAATTTGAAATAACTCCGAAACTGTTGAGATGTATAAGCTCAAATCTGCGCGTGTATGTACAGAGCCTACCTCTGCTCACAGTCCTCAAAGTCTATTCCAGCTTTTGTAATATACAATAAATTGCCAGCAGGCCTCGAGAATAACCATCTTTGATTTTGGTAGTCAGGAGTCAGGCCTTAGTCTTAACCGTCCAGTCACCGAGGTTGGGCTCCAGGAGCTATCAAAAACTAGGTCAATGGATCACCCAACGCAATCAGTTCCTAAATCCAAACCCATCCCAACACTCTAACTCATTCGTACATTCATTATTTCCTATTTACATACCCAATCACTCAATTAGGGTGGTGCAGTACTCGATATCCCTCCATCATTCTTTATACATATTATATAACTAACATATTGGGAAAGCACCAGGGTTTGATCGTATTCCATACGAATTTTATAAGATCAGTTCAACTAACTTTTTTGACCCAAGTACTAAGAGTTTTTAACTATATGATACAAGTGTGGTACCCAGTAGTTTTAGTAAGGCAATAATATTCTCTTTATTTAAAGGGGGTGATAGGAGTGTTGTCAGCAATTATAGAGGGTAGATGATACTATATCGAAATTGTTTGTTGGGCTACTTTTGAAACGTTTACAACCGTGGGTAATCGAGAATAATGCTTTGAATGAGTTTCAGGCTGGGTTCCGGCAGGGTTACTCAATGGTAGATAATCTATTCTGTCTGTTTAATATTGTGAAATTAAAACTGTGCGAAAAACGGAAAAAAGTGTACTGTTTTTTGTAGATTTTCGAGCTGCATTTCATTCGCCAGACAGAAATCTTTTATTTTATAAACTGCACTTGATAGGGTTATCGAATAAATTTTTTTTTTGGCCTTATGATCTTTGCATATTAGCCATGACGAATTCTTATAGATGTTGTTCAAATTGGGGGTTATCGGGAAAAAAGGGTCAGAGGCGACGGTGGGAATCGAACCCATGATAACCACTCGGCTACCGCGGTCCCCAAACACAGACACCCTGTATATAATCGTTAAATAAATATGGTCCCACAAGGGAGTATCCTTGGTCCTATCCTTTATACCATCTATATTGCTGACCTACCTACTCACCCCAATACCATCATTACCACCTACCGCAATTTTGTCCACTAACTTGAATCCTACCCAAGCTACCTCTAATATCCAAGAACACCTTGAGCTCATCGAAGGCTGGTGCAAAAAGTGGAAGACAAGATTAAACGGAGAAAAGTGTATCCAATGTACGTTCACTTTGAAAAAGCAGTCTTGCCCTCCACTATACATCAACAATGAAGAGATACCGACTTCCACTCAAGTCAAATACCTAGGACTTATACCTTGACAGCAGACTCACGTGGAATCCCCACACAAGACTTAAAAGACAACTCAATAGAAGACTTGGACAATTACACAGACTGCTTGGACCAAAATCCGGGTTGACCATCAGCTCTAAACTGACCTTATACAAGACTTTACTGCGACCACTTTGGACATACGGTGTGGAACTGTGGGGGGTTCCGCCAAACCATCCAATATCCAGCGTATCCAGTCCTTCCAATCAAAAGTCCTCAGACAAATCGTCAAAGCTCCTTTTTACGTCTCTAACCTCTAACCTTATGCCTTATATTTGGAGATAATTGGGTTTGACCCATTGTTTTTCAACACATTAAGCCTGCATCTGACATCCAAAAAGTTTTATCATTGTCTTCTACTAGACTTCCTCGAATTTTGGCCTCGAAAATACTAGACAAGAAAATATTTTGGGCAAAAGAATTTGACAATTTGTGTATACGACACGGTTTAACCCCCTTGTGTTACTCCGACTTAAATAAAAATAATGTGGAAAGCTTGGTAGATGTTTTGAGAACTGATTTTAAAAATAAATTAAAATTAAGAGCACAACGGTCTGTCTTCCATGTCTTATACAAAGAACTGAATCTGGAATTAGGAGAAAATCACCATTATTTAAATAAAAATTATAACTTGAAAATGATAAGTGTGATAATGAAAGCAAGAGGTCAGTTGCTGCCTCTTAATTACTCGGTCCATTGAAGGAATTCAGACTTAGGTGGTTTGGCAAATTGTTTTTAGAAAAAAAATGAAGTAATTTCATTTTTGAATGGGCAGAACTGGCACAGTCTCTACAATTATGTTTTGTACTCCCTAAAATACAGAGCGTTCCTAGTCGATAATTTCAATTATTAATAAAGTATTGTGCAAATTATAACTATTTGTATTAGTATTGTTAGTATTAGTATTCGAATTATTAACATTATTAATGTTATTCTATGTTTTTTCTTTTGGCAACTCGACAGACAGCCTGTGGGCTATTGTCTAGGATGTTTTATGTACTGAATATTTTCTGTAAAATAATTTTTATTGTAAATAAACATCATTATCTATCTATAAGTAACATATCTGAGGGTCGATGGGGGGACTCGATATTCCGCCATACCCTCTCAGATCACACATTCACGCTAAAAAATACATTCATTCGCAACCCAAACTAGGGATTCAAAACTGTCATTACTATATACAATAAAACAACTTGGTTTTGTGTAAGTGAGTGTATTTATTAGTGTGAACGGGGAGGGGCTGATGGTGAACTACACATCGCTTCTCGAACTGTGTACGTGACTTGGGTCATTCATTGTTATCTGATAATTATTGCGTTACTTATTATTTATTAATTACAAGCGTTGTAAGTATTTGTAGAGCCCTGATGAAGACCTCAATAAAGGTTGAAAGTTGGCATAAGTGTCAAAACTGACTTGTTTTTGACGACCGCATCCCTGATCTCGAACTTACTAGTGATAATTTGCATTGGAGATTCAATTGATCTTATTAGGTATATTTTGGGAATATGAGGTCCTCGGTGAAAAGCAGGTAAAAAAAATGGTTGATGTACTTTCTGAAACGTATGCTTTATTCATCTTTCACTGATTATTATGTCGTGGGTCGACTTTTGACCATCCTACATTCGTCTATTGTGTCTGAGCTCTGATAAACTTTTCTTGGAAAAAGCAGACCAGCGGCTTTTTAGGAAGGGTCTATTGTACATGTATGAAATTTCTATGAAATGACGGGATTCGAATGTAGGACCGCTAGCTTGGCAATTAAGGTGGTCTGATGTGACCATCGATGGTCCCTTGACTGTTGCTCTTGGAATCCTGGCAAAAATGAGGGCCTGGTGAAAAGACTAATTCCAGTTGTAGAAAATATATTTTCAAGAATAGAAGTGTTTCGTGTGTTTCGTTTAATGATCAGTACATATTTTGACCAGCAAGGGTTAGAAGAATTTAGTTACTTTATCCATGCTGAACCGGCATAGTTCAACAAAACCGCGGGTGAAGACGGACCCAATAATGCCCGTTCATCATGACAACTATCTGTTGTGTTTGCGCCTTTAATAGTCTATAACACACCGATCAACTTTTCATCTGTTGAAACAATTTGTCAGATTCGGTCGTTATTCGTTGATTTTCTGTATAAATCGGTTGGAGTATAAAGTCGTCCTGTTTGAACGACTTACTCCGAACGGTCAGAAGTGCTTTTCCTCGAGTGGAAACAGGTCCGGACACAACATGAATAAATGTAAAGGGTAGAGGGTGGACCGGAGGCGCCCCGACGTCCGGCTTTTACGGAGGAAAATCTACTCGTCCTCCCCACGCCGGTATAACAACCCCCCTCGGCTTTGATGTCCTGACTAGGATCCATTGTTTGTAATTCTTTCAGTTTAATTTCCCGGCCGGTTTCTGCCGAGGGAGAGACGGGGATGTAATTATTCCGACGTTTTCACCGGCTTCTCGCCATCGTATAAATGTCAAGGTTCCCACTCAGAAATTGATACGGGTTCTTCCGAGTCACGCAAGGATTCATGCAAGAACGTAAACGCTTTTCGATTTTTCATATTAACATATATATAACCAATGAAATTGTTAGAGAGGATTTCAACGTCTCCCTGGATTATTTGAAAATGTTGTATTTGCCCATTATATTTGGGTCCGATTGGCCAAATAACTTCTTTCAATTAATTAATCTTTTTATGTAAGGTCTTGGTTGAAATGACAAAGTCACTGTCACGAGCGGGATTCGAACCCACGACCTTCGGCTCAATACGCCGCTGTTCTAACCACTTGGGCTATCGCAACTTCAAAAAGTTAGTGTCACAAGCGAGATTCGAACCTACGACCTTCGGCTCAATACAACGCTGCTCTTGCCACTTGAACCATCGTGACTAAAAAAGTTAGTGTCACGAGCGGGATTCGAACCCACAACCTTCGGCTTAATAACGCCGCTGCTGTACCACTTGAGCTATCGTCAGTAAAAAAGTTAGTGTCACGAGCGGGATTCGAACCTACGACCTTCGGCTCAATACAACGCTGCTCTTGCCACTTGAACCATCGTGACTAAAAAAGTTAGTGTCACGAGCGAGATTCGAACCTACGACCTTGGGCTCGGTACGCCGCTCTAACCAGTTGAGCTGTCGTGACTAAAATTGTTAGTGTCACGAGCGGGATTCGAACCTACGACCTTCGGCTCAATACAACGCTGCTATTGCCATTTGAACCATCGTGACTAAAAAAGTTAGTGTCACGAGCGGGATTCGAACCTACGACCTTGGGCTCGGTACGCCGCTCTAACCAGTTGAGCTATCGTGACTAAAATTGTTAGTGTCACGAGCGGGATTCGAACCTACGACCTTCGGCTCAATACAACGCTGCTATTGCCATTTGAACCATCGTGACTAAAAACGTTAGTGTCACGGGCGAGATTCGTACCTAGGACCTTCGGCTCAATACAACGCTGCTCTTGCCACTTGAACCATCGTGACTAAAATTGTTAGTGTCACGAGCGGGATTCGAACCTACGACCTTCGGCTCAATACAACGCTGCTATTGCCATTTGAACCATCGTGACTAAAAACGTTAGTGTCACGGGCGAGATTCGTACCTACGACCTTCGGCTCAATACAACGCTGCTCTTGCCACTTGAACCATCGTGACTAAAAAAGTTAGTGTCACGGGCGAGATTCGAACCTACGACCTTAGGCTCAATACGACGCCACTGTTACCACATGAGCTATCGTGACTTCGATCCACTCGGACACCAACTCCCCATCTCAACCTACCCTTACCAGCGGACCGCAAATCTAAAATAAAAAATGTAGGCTCTCATAACTCATTCTTTTGCCGGTTAGCCTTGTTTCTTTTATTTTACATCTTCATCGTAATTATGCCATACGTGACATTACAAAAAGCGACGCAGAAAACGACATTGTCAACAGATCATTAATGCAATACAACGTGTGCCGATAATTGTATGTAATTTTGCGAATTGTAATATTCGGATGTGGACACACGTCTGATCAAGGGCATGAAAAGAGAATAGGCAAGGTTTATGTTAATGATATAATCAAAAATATCGTTGATTGTTTTGCGCCTTTTGAGTTTTTTTCCCTTTGAAATGCTCGCAAACTGTACAGAATAACAAAAAATATCGTTCGGTTTAAATCTGAATAATGGTCGAGCACTATTTTAGCCGGTTTTACTCCGGTTGAACGACACGCTTCAGAATGGTCTTTGGAAGCTGTCCAGACACACCTCGCCCAGTTTTCCGACGTAGAAAATAAAACCGGGGTATCCTATCCCGGCCCCATTGGGACGTTTATCTCCATTTTCCAGTTTTTACGTTCACGAGTTTCCCGGCGAGGTGGTCTTCGTGCCGATTTTCACACTGGTCCCGCCGGAGCTTTAAGCTAAAACCGGCCGGGGCGAAATGGCGAGATATTGTCTCAGGACAAAGCAGTCGCACCTTGTTCCGCCTATCTTCTCTTCCTCAGAAAGCTTCCGTTCGATAGCGCGTCAAAGGGCCGCCGGAAAGCTTCAACTCCAAAGCATGAACTTGACGTTTCCAACGTGACATTTCAAACACAAAATGACCAATTTTATAAATAATAATAGAAATGTTAATCCGAGAAAAATTGTCAAATTGTTATCCCTATAAAATGCAAGTCAAATACAAAATTTATTGGAATGCAGTGTGATTATGTTATAGCCAATGTAATATCAATTTGATGATAAAGTTGTGAAAAATTTACCATTAAAAATTGTTTGAAAAACTGATCGTTGGAAACTTTTCTGATGGAAAATGTAATGTCTTATGATTTCTATGCAGTTGAATATGTTGTTTGCCACCACATACGACCGAGGAAATCAATTATCTATCCGAATCATGTATCTAGGAAGCTATAGGTTAAATTTTATAGAGCATATTTTTGAATATTTGATGAATATCGCATAAAATTGCATTTATATCGCAAAATTTTTAAAATATTATATTGCTTTTCTGGGGAAGCATAAAAAATCTGAAAAAAAAATTAACAAGTTGACGAAAAGTCAGTTTCGAAGAAAGCTAAAACAGCCGCAACGACGGAAAGAGAAGATCCTAGGAATATAAAAAAATATAAAACCCCTTCTTAAGTCTTATTTCAATATTCAATATTCTCACAAATTTTAAGTGATCGTAGGCACAATTTCAGTTGTCCATTTGTTTTTGACAGTTCATTACCTCATACTTTCACTCCTCTGTGCATCTCTTGGGTCCTCTTTAAAACTATCCAAACACAACAACGTGAGAACGTTTAAGAAGAAAACAATTTAAGCAGTCTTTTATTTAAAAAAAAAAAAGTCAAAAACGGAAGAAGAAAATATTAAAGGGAAAAAAGAAATTACTTCCTTTTTTAAAAGCACTTGGATAAATGAATAAATTTAAAAAATTACTTATTATAATTTGCTGAAGTCGTTAGGAACAGTCAATAATGAGGTAGGATTTTTTGCCGACGTTTCGACCTTTATTCGGGTCATCTTCAGGGCATAAACTGTGGTGCTATTCTTGTGCTGTCATATTGGTTTTGTGTGAAATTGTTGTGAAAACCAATACGACACCATAAGAATAGCACCACAATTTATGTCTTGAAGATGACCCGAATGAAGGCCGAAACGTCGGCAAAAAATGAAAAAGGTGTTTTTCTAAATTACTTCTTTCTTGATCGCTCCTCACGACTTCAACAAATTATGAAACAACAGGTCACTAAGAGACACACATTACTTATTAATTTAGAGACTGGATTCCCAATTATCTATCCGAATCATGTATTTAGGAAGCTGTAGGTTAAATTTTATAGGGCATATTTTTGAATATTTCATGTATATCACATAAAACTGCATATTTGAACAATATCGCATATCTGAAGGATTTTTAGGTAAAATCGCATTTGACGAAGTTGACGAAAAATCGGTTTAATTAGAAGAAAACTGAAACGGGCCGGAAAGACGGGAAGAGAAGATTCTAGGAATATAAAATAATAAAAAAAAACCTTCTTAGGTTTTATTTCCATATTCAATATTCTCATAAAATTTTAAGTGACCGTAGGCACAATTTTTTAAAGGCAATTTAGAGAAATACTTGTTTATTAACGGTAATTGAAATGAATGAATTTATTAGCGCGAATGTTGAGTATACGTGAATGTTTCTTGGCGAAATATCGAGTACTCCACAGACCCACTTAACTAGGTTAGGATTTTTCTATGAGTGTTTCGTGTCTTGAATGAATGTATTTATTAGCGCGAGTGTTGAACATCTACTTCTCCCCGACCCACTAAACTACTTTAGGATTTTTATTTTTCTAGGAAGCCGTAGGTTAAATTTTATAGAGCATATTTTTGCATATTTGATGAATATCGCATAAAATTTCATATTTGAAGGATTTTTAGGTAAAATCGCATTTTCGCACAAATTAAAATTATATATTAATTTTCGGGGGAAGCATAAAAAAATCTGTAAAAAAATTAACAAGTCGGTTTTATTCGAAGAAAACTGGAACAGGCCACAACGACGTGAAGAGAAGATTCAGGGAATATAAAACTCCTTCTTAGGTCTTATTTCAATATTCAATATTCTCACAAATTTTAAGTTTTTATTTTCACAATTTTTAAGCCTCTGAGAATTAACCTGATTAAACGACATTTGAAAAATAGCAAAAAAGAGGGAAAATCCGAAAGGTTGCAGGTTGAGATGGGGTGTTGTTACCCGAGTGGATCCAAGTCACAATAGCTCAAGTGGTTAGAGCAGAGTCGTACTGAGCCGAATGTCGTGGGTTCGAATCCCGCTCGTGATAATAACTTTTCATTTCAACGAAGACCTTACTGAAAAAGAATAATTGATTGATGTAATTAATGTTTGTAAAGCCAAAAATACTGTCTTAAATTACATTTGTTTAAGTTATATTCTACTGTATATGTAATTAGTTAATAAAAATAATAATAAAACGCTTCTAATCCATTTCATCGTGAATTTCTGTTACGCTACTGTGATTAACGAATCTCCTTTTTTTCCACACTTCTCTTGACGGGAAGGATTTTGCGAAAGCGGAAATCCATCATTGTCAAAACGATGACAAAAGTTTATTTGTGGTCCCCGAATGGATCGATCTTCTGTCGCTGGTGAGCCCATTTATAATCAGAAATTCTGCTAGGTCACGTGAAAATTACGGCCGATTTCGCCAAAGACGCCAGATCCGCGATTTCATATCCGTTTCTGGTAGATGTAGATGAGAGATGATGCATGAGATTTAAGAGCTGTTGTATTTCCCCGTTCTATGTCTATAGCACACCGGTGAGAACTAATTCATCAAGGAATTTGATTAGTAGGTCCAGTTTAATTGGTTGAATTTTTTCTATGGTAACATTGTACTTCCCAAAGCACTTCCTCCTGCGGGCAATTATAGCGTCAACGATTGGTAAAATAGGTGTCTCTTCTGCTTCTTTGCAGAATCTGTACGTGCTGTGTTGGGTTATACCAATCTTTTTTAAATGCCCATTTAGTTTGCTGTTAGGAGTCGCAGTTTTTCCTGCTTCCTTTGGTACATTCTGTTTGTTAGGAGGTTCTTGGATCGTTTATGTCCAATGAGTGAGTTCCATTGATCTCTCATTTTCTTTTTGGAGGATCGATGATTATTGACAGTGTGGGTTCATATGCCACATAAGGTTTCGGGTCCGATCAGCTGTATAGTAGCCCCTTTTCTCGCAAGGGTGTCCGCTTTCTCGTATCTTCTAGTCCCATATGTCCTGGGACCCAGCAGAGCCTGTTTTTTTTAGTTATATGTTTAGTTTACAGTTAACACAACCTTTGAACTAATATGTTCGAGCTTAGTGCTTTGATGGCTGCTTGGCTATCTGAAATGTCTACGTTCTTACTTTTGTACCTTTTATCCAAGGTGTATTGAGTACATCTCTCGATTGCGGAAACCTCAGCTTGGAAGATACCGGTGTTCCCAGGAGGTGTTTTTCTCTCTTTCCCGTTCTTTTTTAGTACCTAAGTTTATTTGGAATTTTTGATTAAATCCAAACATCCTGTTCATGTAGGCTCTTGGAGTCATTGGATGGACATTCATTACGCTGCTGCAATGCATTTTAGTTTTATTCTTGTTGGAGGTTTCTCTTTAACAATAGTAATAAAAGTGTTCTGTGCTGTCCTTTTTATCATGTAAGGTAGGGGGATTAATCCCAATATCTTTTCCATACCAACTGTGGTAGGTGTTCCCATCACTCTCGTTATACAGATGCATGCAATTTTGTGTGTATTTTTGGGTGTTTGTTTTGTTTTGTTATTTGTTCTCCTTTATAGATCCTTGTGTAAGAATAGATCTTACCATAATGGTGCACATCTAAAAACCAGTATTTCCGGTCTGCATCCCAGTTTTTCCCGCACACCATCAATGTGTCGCCTTCATGATGGTCGAGTCGATATGTTCCTTAAATATTGGTCTTTTATCTAGTGTGACGGCCATTAGGCCTCTTTTTGTTAATCCTTTACTGGTAAAAGTCGATGAAATTTCGTCACGAAATTTGCCGTGTCGTCCTACAATTTCTGGCTCTTTTTAGCAATTCAATTACACTTTACGACCTGATAAGTTGGATATGTGCAATGTCATTTGTTGTTGTTTTTAAATCCATTAATGAAGCTCGATTGATTCACGAGTTTAATTAACAAGATATCGATAGTTATCGAATTCTGCCCGTTATTTTCATTTTCTAAAAACAGAAATTATTGTCTTTATCACTTCATTGGTCCGCCTTTTCAAGCTGTTTATTTTTTCTTGAATTGTTTAGCAAACACGGATCCCGGACTAGTGTCGGTCCGTTGTAAGCTGTCAGACTGTCGATTTCTCTTTTTATTTCTTGTTTACCGCCTCACTGATTAACAGAGAATTGATGTAATTGCGAGGGTAATTGACGCAAGTTGGAACCGCTCTGCCAGGGGTCTTTAACGGAAGCATTGCCCCTCAAGTACAAAATGGCCAAAAGGAGAAAGAAAATAAATCGCCCAAGACTACTTTCTTCCTATCAATTATTTTAAAAAAGTTAAAATATGCGATAATTCGTAAATTATTCCTGTATCCTAGCAGAGGTCAAGTCTCACTTATTCATTTCTCCAAACGCAATGGTCCCAATATTTCACGTTTTATCATTTTGTCATCATGAATTATAATTTAATAGTAAACGATATTTCTATTCAAAAACCAGTTGTGTTTTTCAATAAAGTTTTATAACAACCCAGTCAGTTTATAAACAAAACTATCCTTATTTAGAAAAATTGACTCACTCCATCATAACCAGTTCTACTGAACTTTATTTTTAAAATTTCTTAAACATTAGTAGCCAAGTTGAGAAGAAAAAACTAAATGTTTTCTCAGGTGGTAACTAAAAGAGTGTTAGTAGAATATTATAAAGGAAAAAAAACTTTCAGCGCCTTTTATCGTGAATAGTTAAAAACTGTTCTTATCGACGGTTCGAGCTAATCAATTTGGTAATGGACAAACTTCTGTCAATTGATCTGGGTTCTCTCGCTATTTAAACAAACGTCCGGTTATCGTTTTGCCATTATTTCTTTATCTTGCAGTCCTACTCTCTCTCTCCATCTTTCCATCTATTTATCTCTCTCACTCTCTCTCTTTCTCTCTCCATCTTTAAATCTATTTACCTCTCTCTTCCTCTCACTCTCTCTCTCGCTCTCTCTCTCTTTCTCACTCTCTCTATCTCTATCTCTATCTCTCTCTCTTTCTTTCTTTCTTCCCTGCTATTTCTCTCTCTCTTTCTCTCTCTCTCTTTCTCACTCTCTCTCTCTATCTCTCTCTTTCTTTCTTTCTTTCTTCCCTGCTATTTCTCTCTCTATCTCTCTCTCTCTCTCTCTCGCTCTCTCTCTCTCTCCCTCTCCCTCTCCCTCTCCCTCTCCATCTCCATCTTTCCATCTATTTATCTCTCTATTTTTCTCTCACTCTCTCTCTTTCTCTCTTCATCTTTAAATCTATTTACCTCTCTCTTCCTCTCTCTCTCACTTTCTCTCTNCTCTCTCTCTCTCTGTCCCTCTCTCTGTCAACTTTCAATCGAAACTAGCACGTTGACTCCTGGAGTTAACGGCAGTTTAAACAATGTCCATAAATTCGGATATTTCCTTTGTTTGGTCAAAGTGTTCGCACTGATTGGCAAGGGATCTCAGTTATGCAATGACCCTCGGCCTTGGCTCTCAACGAATCCCAACTATTTTTAATCTTTTTAGTCGCGGTATTTATAATTAGTGTTGTTCATTTTTTCCATTAGGACGAAATTTACTACGATGGCAATTTTTTACACTTTCTATCGGTTATAGACATAGTATATGTTATACGACCCGCACGTAGGTAAATCGAACGGGGAGTCATCATTAATGTCAGTTGTTTACCAGTGAGCCTGTTTATAAGATAAGCTAATCGATTGTTGTTGTTTGTCGACCTGCGAGTTGTTGAACATCAACAATCGATCAGACAAAATATCCTATTATTTCAAGCACTCCGAAAGGTACTTTTGTCCAAAAGAGCATTGACTTCTTTGAAATATTTTACCCAGGATCGTTTCGGCACTCTTTTATCCTGGCTCATCCAATCGTCGACTTGCGGATTAGCTTTGCCTAATTCGTTTAGAAGCCCACCCCGACTGGAGATTAGGAGTATTTTCTCTTTTCTTTGCCAAAAAGGGGCATCCAATTTGTAAATGTACAGTGGCCCTTTTCATTTCCGATCATCTCTTGAGTGGCGGCATAACGTATTAAAAACAAACCCAACAGTACTTAATTTTTTGTAGTTTGGTCGAGGCGTATCATCGCTGTTTTGGCCTGTGAGTCGGGTTTCGTCTTCAGTGCCGGGCTGTACAAAATGACCAAAAAATGATCGGAAACCTAACCGCAAGTTCATCGCCCCGCAGTGACAGGCCTGAGGAAATCTCACAATTTAACGCAGTACATTTAAATAATTTAATTTAAATTTTACACTCTTGCAAGACGGGTTTTGTTTGAAAAGTGATGAAATTTTAATGTCTAATTTCAATCAGATATTCCAATATGAAATTCTTAATAAAAATCGGCAAAAGTTTAGGGGCCAATCAATCTCTTCAAACAAAAAATTACATTTAATTGATAGCTTTTACTATATTTTTATTGCAATCTATTTCTATCTATTTCTGTATTTCTTTCTCTCTCTCTCTCTCTCTATCTATCTATCTATCTCTCTCTCTCTCTCCCTCTCTCTCTCGCTCTTTCTCTCTCTCTGTCCCACTCTCTTTCTCTCTCACTTTCTCTTTCTTTCTTTCTTTCTTCCTCCTATTTATATATCTATCTCTCTTTCTCTCTCTCTCTCTCCCTTCTCTTCTCTCTCTCTTTCTCTCTCTCTTTCTTTCTTTCTTTCTTTCTTTCTTTCTTTCTTTCTTTCTTTCTTTCTTTCTTTCTTTCTTTCTTTCTTTCTTTCTTTCTTTCTTTCTTCCCTGCTATTTATATATCTATCTCTCTTTCTCTATCTCTTTATCTCTCTTTCTCTTTCTCTCTCTCTCTTTTTTCTCTCTTTCTATATCTATATATTTATCTATCTCTCTCTATCTATCTATCTATCTATACGGGTTTTGGTTAAAAAGTGGTGAAATTATAATTTCCACTTTTATGGACGGGGAGTCAACACATAAGTCCTAAAAAGGAAAAAACTTCGTTCTCTTCTTTCAAACGGTCCCTTTGAAGAAAAAATCCTTTCAGCCGTTTTTGAATCATAGCCGTTTCAATCAGATATTCCAAAAGCAAATTCTCAAAAATCGGAAAATTTTTAGGGGTCGAAAAATTGATAAATTTAAATTCAAACAAAAAATTACATTTAATTGATAGCTTTTACTACTTTTTTTATTTATTTACCTGACACAATGTAAATGCATTATTTTTATTCCAATTCTTTATTATTTGTATGTAAGTCTTGGTTGAAATGAAAAAGTTATTGCCACGAGCGGGAGTGGATCGAAGTCACTAGCTCAAATGGTCAGAGCAGCAGCGTATTGAGCCGACGGTCGTGGGTTCGAATCCCGCTCGTGACACTAACGTTTTTAGTCACAATAGCTCAAGTGGTAAAAGCGACATTTGTAAAATGGCAAAAAGGAGGGAAAATTCGAAAAGGTTGTAGGTTGCAAAACCAGGGCCTATTCACAAGACGTGACGGATACGTGTCCGATATTTTGGAGTGTGAACCAAATTGGTCGTCCCTGTAAGACCAAAATCTGAGTACCTCGATCTAAGTTCCTCGACTTACCTCGGCACTTTGTACAATTTTCATCATGTTTACAAATATATATCAAAGTCAACCCCGTAGCTATATAGATATGCATTTTTCAAAGAAAATAAAATATCAATCAGCCAATGTTATTTCCAAAGCTAGACGATTTTATTTGACTTTTTCTGGTTCTTTTTCACCTAGCCAAAATGTCGAAAACGTTTTTCACATCGGTTTGCTTTTCATTCTAACAATACGTCTAACATTTCTTCATAGATCATTACATATTGTGACAGTTAATAAACTATGCGATTTGGCTGAGTTTGTTCGTCCAATTGCCAAAAGAATGATTTAAGGTGATCACTTTATTACGCTGTTTATTAATAATCCTTCAAAATAAATAATTAACTTTTTTATCTTGAAAAAACTTTTATTCTTCAGGTCTACTTAATTCGATTTTTTGTTAATTTACTTTCATTTATTTTCCTTAATATTTACCTGACACAATGTAAATGCATTATTTTTATTCCAATTCTTTATTATTTGTAGGTAAGTCTTGGTGGAAATTAAAAAGTTAGTGCCACGAGCGGGAGTGGATCGAAGTCATTAGGTCAAGTGGTCAGAGCAGCAGCGTATTGAGCCGAAGGTCGTGGGTTCGAATCCGGTCGTGACACTAACTTTTTTAGTCACGATAGCTCAAGTGGGAAGAGCGACATTTGAAAAATGGCAAAAAGGAGGGAAAATTCGAAAAGGTTGTAGGTTGAGATGAGTTGGTATCCGAGGGGATGGAAGTCTCGATAGCTCGAGTGGTTAGAGCAGCGGCGTATTGAATCGAAGGTCATGGGTTCGAATCTCGCTCGTGACACTAACTTTTTTAGTCACGATGGTTCAAGTGGCAAGAGCAGCGTTGTATTGAGCCTAAGGTCGTGGGTTCGAATCTCGCTCGTGACACTAACTGTTTTAGTCACGATGGTTCAAGTGGCAAGAGCAGCGGCGTATTGAGCCGAAGGTCGTGGGTTCGAATCTCGCTCGTGACACTAACTGTTTTAGTCACGATGGTTCAAGTGGCAAGAGCAGCGTTGTATTGAGCCTAAGGTCGTGGGGTCGAATCTCGCTCGTGACACTAACTTTTTTAATCACGATGGCTCAAGTGGTAAGAGCAGCGGCGTATTGAGCCGAAGATCGTGGGTTCGAATCCCGCTCGTGCCATTGACTTTTTTGACCTCAACCAATACCTTACATAAAAAGATTAATTAACTTGAGCGAAGCCACGGTTGATAGGTTAGATGGCAAAAAATGGCAAAAAGGAGGGAAAATTCGAAAGGTTGTAGGTTGAGATGGGAGTTGGCGTTCGAGTGGATCGAAGTCTCGATAGCTCGAGTGGTTAGAGCAGCGGCGTATTGAGCCGAAGGTCGTGGGTTCGAATCCCGCTCGTGACACTAACTTTTTTCATTTCAACCAAGACCAATACAAAGAATAATTACTTGAAAGAAGTAGTTTCGTCAATCAGACCACTAAATATAATCGGATTATTTTTATATTGAAAAATACTTTTTGTATTGTTACTCTTAAACGATTATTATGGTTTATCAAATCTCAGGATCATTTTTTTGGCCAGGAAAATTAAACGTTTATCTGGCATTGGGTCCGTTTTCTCTCGAGGGTTTATTGAACTACTCAAACGTCATTGCACCGATTTCCTGCATGGACTCTAATGCTTGTGATAAAGTGATATCAGTAGATATTCCGTTTTCGGTTTTGATTTGGATTCAAGTTTGAATTGGCCAATTGCTCAATTATAACAATAGCTGGGAAATGAACGTAAATCCGATCTATTATAAATGGAGAAACTTTCGTGGTAAAAGACAAATGAAAATGTCAATTATTTTCTCACAACTGCTCGACTTAATTTCCCTCTTCCTTTTACAAATATGCGTATTTTCCGGATTGAATCCGTGTTTATTCAAAACAAATGGGATCGATGGTTACGTCCCATCCATCGGCTGTTTGCCAGAGTCCTCTGCTCGTGGGATTGGATAATCTAATCGGGCCCCGTAAAGATAAAAAGATTCACTTTTATTACGGACGCCGTACAATAACCGTCTTTATAGACCCAATTCCACGGTTTTTAAACCTTTTAGCAGCCCCACCCATGTTGGTTTTATTCAAAATAAACGTACCATTTCGGTTTATGTAAAAAAATGCGCTTATTCTGCCGGGAAAGTTGTAAGAAAGCGGGAAAACAAAATAGATAAATGTCCACGCTAAAACAGACAATTAAACAAAATATCAACTGGCAATCGATCCAAAATTTAAATTAATTAATCTTTATGTAAGGTATTGGTTGAGATAAAAAAGCCAGTGTCATGAGCGGGATTCGAACCCACGACCTTCGGCTCAATACGCCGCTGCTCTACCACTCGGACACCAACTTCCCATCTCAACCCCACCTTTTGAATTTTCCCTCCTTTTTGCCATTTTTCAATCTAGTGTCTGAGTGGATCGAGGTCAAGTGGTAAGAGCAGCGGCGTATTGAGCCGAAGGCCGTAGGTTCGAATCCCGCTAATGACACTAGCTTTTTTATCTCAACCAATACCTCACATAAAGATTAATTAATTGAAAGAGGTTATTTGGTCAATCGGACCAGAAATCTAATGGACTAAATTTAAATGTTTATCCCATCAAAAAAAAAAAAAATCACTAATGGAAAATAGAAATTTTATAGACCATTAAAGCGTAAACACAACATAGCTAGTTTTCATGCTGAACCGGGTCATTAATTTGGGTCCGTATTCACTCGCCTTTTTCTCTACCCATTTAATTAAATCGTTTTGATGATTATGATTTTTTCTAGTTTTTATGAACGTAATATCATGCTCTTGTTACTATGAAGATTCCATATTTGAAAATAATTAAGTTTTGAAAGTCCGTGTCATCATTTTCTTCTTCAGCGCCGGAAGGAGCAAGGTTCCTCACTGAAGATGGCGCAATGCCGAAACGCTTTCGTTCAACGAAGCCGCAGTTGAAGACGAACCCGAAACGTAATTCGCAGCACCCAGCATCAAGTAGTTTTGTTCTGAATCTTTTAAGAAAATATACGACAAAGGACCAAATGAAAAAATATCAGAGGATGGATAATGATGATGTATGAAGTGTACGAAAACTAAAGAAATATGAATAGAGTAGAGATCACAGGGATATTAATTAGATATACCGAGGTTTTTGAAAACGAAGAACACTGAGAGCAAAGGTAACGAGGTACTTGGGGTGAAAGTGGAATTTCCTACTTTGCCACTTGTGATGAAGAATAGGGGAGAACGAGTGAGGAAGAACCAAAATACTTGTTGAAAAAAAAAGATAATTTGAGAAGAGAGAGAACCTAGACAGCGGAGTCTGCAATGGATAGAAAAGGAATAGATATGCTAGAAAGGAAATAGTAAAAAAAATTGGTAGAATGTATGAACAGATAGAAGTAAAACGACAAAAATTGTAAAAAGGTGATAGAGGACATTTTTATAAGGAATGAGCACTTTATGTACCCGTGAAAGACAATTTTACGTTAATTATGTAGTTGGTTAAAGTTATGAAACATTTTTCTTGATCATCTTGCCTATAAAGAATAAAATATAATAATTCACCAGTTTGGTCAGAGAGTTATAGAAACAGTTTATTTTTCACGCGTCACCTTTTTACAGGGTTCGAACGCCTTTTGGCGGAAATTGAGTCAAGATAAAGTTATCGGTGCTTCTTTTTTCTAACCGGTTATCGCGGCAATTGACAATACGACACGACAAGAATAGCACCACACTTTATGCCCTGAAGATGGCCCGAATAAAGGTCGAAACGACGACAAAAAAATGAAAAAGGTGTTTTCTAAACTACCTCATTCTTGACCGCTCCTCACCACTTCAACAAAAAATGAAACAACAAGTCACTAAGAAACACACATTAATTTAGAGACCGGATTTCTATTCAGTTGCGTATCCAACGTGACATTTCACACACAAAATGACCAATTTTATAAATAATAATAGAAATGTTAATCCGAGAAAAATTGTCAAATTGTTATCCCTATAAAATGCAAGTCAAATACAAAATTTATTGGAATGCAATGTGATTATGTTATAGCCAATGTAATGTCAATTTCATGATAAAGTTGTAAAAAATTTACCTTTAAAAATTGTTTGAAAAACTGATCGTTGGAAACTTTTCTGATGGAAAATGTAATGTCTTACGATTTCTATGCAGTTGAATATGTTGTATGCCACCACATACGACCGAGGAAATCAATTATCTATCCGAATCATGTATCTAGGAACCATAGGTTAAATTTTATAGAGCATATTTTTGAATATTTGATTAATATCGCATAAAATTGCATATTTGAAGAATGTTTAGGTAAAATCGCATTTATCTCGCAAAATATTTAAAATATTATATTGCTTTTCTGGGGAAGCATAAAAAATCTATAAAAAAAATTAACAAGTTGACGAAAAGTCAGTTTAATTCGAAGAAAACTAAAACAGCCGCAACGACGGAAAGAGAAGATTCTAGGAATATAAAAAAATATAAAACCCCTTCTTAAGTCTTATTTCAATATTCAATATTCTCACAAATTTTAAGTGATCGTAGGCACAATTTCAGTTGTCCATTTGTTTTTGACAGTTCATTACCTCATACTTGCACTCCTCTGTGCATCTCTCGGGTCCTTTTTAAAACTTTTGCCAACACATACGACCGAGGAAATCAATTATCTATCCGAATCATGTATCTAGGAAGCTATAGGTTAAATTTTATAGAGCATATTTTTGAATATTTGATGAATATCGCATAAAATTGCATATTTGAAGGATTTTTACGTAAAATCGCATTTATATCGCAAAATTTTTAAAATATTATATTGCTTTTCTGGGGAAGCATTAAAAAAAATTGTAAAAAAAATTACAAGTTGACGAAAAGTTGGTTTAATTCGAAGAAAACTGAAACGGGCCGCAACGACGGGCAGTGAAGATTCTAGTAATATAAAAAAATATAAAACCCCTTCTTAGGTCTTATTTCAATATTAAATATTCTCAGAAATTTTAAGTGACCATAGGCACAATTTCAGTTGTCCATTTGTTTTTGACAGTTCATTGCCTCATGCTTGCGTTCTCTCTGCGTATCTCGGGTCCTTTTTAAAACTATCCAAACACAACAACGTGAGAACGTTTAAGAGGAAAACAATTTAAGCAGTCTTTTATTTCAAAACAAAAAGTCAAAAACGGAAGAAGAAAATATAAAAGGGAAAAAAGAAATTACTTTCTTTTTTAAAAGAACTTGGATAAATAACTTAATTTAAAAAATTACTTATTATAATTTGCTGAAGTCGTTAGGAACAGTCAAGAATGAAGTAGGATTTTTTGCTGACGTTTCGACCTTTATTCGGGTCATCTTCATGGCATAAACTGTGGTGCTATTCTTGTGCTGTCATATTGGTTTTGTGTGAAATTGTTGTAAAAACCAATACGACACCATAAGAATAGCACCACACTTTATGCCTTGAAGATGACCCGAATAAAGGCCGAAACGTCGGCAAAAAAATGAAAAAGGTGTTTTTCTAAATTACTTCTTTCTTGACCGCTCCTCACGACTTCAACAAATTATGAAACAACAGGTCACTAAGAGACACACATTACTTATTAGTTTAGAGACTGGATTTCTATACAGTTGCATATGTTGTTTGCCACCACATACGACCAAGGAAATCAATTATCTATCCGAATCATGTATCTAGGAAGCAGTAGGTTTTTATAGAGCATATTTTTGCATTTTTGATGAATATGGCTTAAAATTGTCTATTTGAAGAATTTTTACGTAAAATCGCATTTATCACGCAAAATAGTTAATATATTATATTGGTTTTTGAGGGAAGCATTAAAAAAAAATTGTAAAAAAAATTACAAGTTGACGAAAAGTTGGTTTAATTCGAAGAAAACTGAAACGGGCCGCAACGACGGGAAGAGAAGATTCTAGGAATATAAAAAAATATAAAAACCCTTCTTAGGTCTTATTTCAATATTAAATATTCTCAGAAATTTTAAGTGACCGTAGGCACAATTTCACGGAAGACAGTTTAGAGAAGTACTTGTTTATTAACATTAATTGAAATGAATGTATTTATTAGCGCGAGTGTTGAATATGCGTGAGTGGGTTGTGGCGGAATATCTAGTACACCATAGACCCACTAAACTAGGTAAGGATTTTTCTATGAGTGTTTCGTGTCTTGAATGATTGTCTTTATTAGCGCGAGTGTTGAATATCTACTACTCCACCGACCCACTTAACTACGTTGGGATTTTTATTGTTCTAGGAAGCCATAGGTTAAATTTTATAGAGCATATTTTCCCATATTTGATGAATATCGCATAAAATTGCACATTTGAATGATTTTTATGTAAAATCGCATTTTCGCACAAATTAAAATTATATATGGTTTTCGGAGGAAGCATAAAAAAAATCTGTAAAAAAATTAACAAGTTGACAAAAAGTCGGTTTAATTCGAAGAAAACTGAAACAGGCCACAACAACGGGAAAAGAAGATTCTTGGAATATAAAACCCCTTCAATATTCAATATTCTCACACATTTTAAGTTTTTATTCTCACAATTTTTAAGCCGCTGAGAATCGAATCCTGATTACACGACATTTGAAACATGGCAAAAAAGAGGGAAAATTCGAAAGGTTGCAGGTTGAGATGGGGAGTTGCTGCCCGAGTGGATCGACGTCACGATAGTTCAAGTGGTTAGAGCAAAGTCGTACTGAGCCGAAGATCGTGGGTTCGAATCCCAGTTTAGAGAAGTACTTGGTTATTAACATTAATTGAAGTGAATATATTTATTAGCGCGAGTGTTGAGTATGCGTCGGTAGGTGGTAGCGGAATATCTAGTACACCACAGACCCACTAAACTAGGTTAGGATTTTTCTATATGTGTTTGGTGTCTTGAATAAATGTATTTATTAGCGCGAGTGTTGATTATGCGTGGGTGGGTCATGGCGAATATCTAGTACCCCACAGACCCACTAAACTAGGTTAGGATTTTTCTATATGGGTTTGGTGTCTTGAATGAATATATTTATTAGCGCGAGTGTTGAGTATGCGTGGGTGGGTCGTGGCGGAATATCTAGTACCCCACCGACCCTCTAAACTAGGTTAGGATTTTAATTGTACTCAATTGGTATAAAATATATAATTATGTAAATGAGAAAATATTTTTGTTAAAAGTAAATAAACTCTAGGGGGTGTCAGTGGCCGCAACGGTTTAGTCGTTGACACGGCGCTCATCACTGTAAGGTGAAGGTCCCGGGTTCGAAACCAGCGGCCCTGCATTCGAACCGACATACTTACAATTTTTTTTCAAAAACACCGGCACCCCGAGGGTTTAAATAACCTTGTAGTCAGGGGGAAAAACTTGTGAATTTTTATTATTTTTAGTTTTAAAGAGTTTTAATATATATTTCGTTTAATTATCTACATTTCTGTTTAAAGTTACTATGATAGTAAAAAAATGATTTATTGCATGCCATAGCATATTTTAACGAACTAATTTTGCATATTGTAGGGCTTTCAACTGTATATTTTATGGCATGTGCCAATTTTTACAGCATAAAATCCGGTCTCTGCTTATCAATCTCGCCTTGAGCCCAAACACGATAACCTCATTTACGTATATAACTGATCAAAGGAATTTGATTGAACGACTTGATAAATGATCATTGCCCAATAACGGAGGAAATCCATCTACAATCTCCATCTTAATAGATAATAATTCGCATGGGAACTTGCTAATGGGCCAATTCCCCCGCAGGTGTCCCTTATGAAGACAAAGGTTGCTGTATGTGTCCTCCATAATCGAAGCGTGTCGTGCCTTGGCTCCCTACAGGGCGCGAGTAGGCATACCGCCAAATTTAAAATGGGTTCTCGGGCACAGAAGCGAGTTTCAGGGTCTCCTCTTCCGCTTTTTAGGGGAATTGGGAATTTTTTTATTGTATATAGCCTTCAAAATATGCGTTTTTAGGAGTGAGTGTATTTATTAGAGTGAATAGGGAGGGGCTGATGTGAAGTAGGTTCTCAACCGTCCACCGCTCCTCAGGTTGTGTGTATGACTTGGGTTGAAGGCGGAAATTTTATACAAGTACTCGGCTTCGGTGACTTTGGATGCGAATTCTGGCGAATTTTGTTCTAACGAGTACGTCCGAAATCCTCGTCAGAACAAGGCGGTTACATCGCGCTCGTTTTCTGATAGTCGGTACGTTTCTGCATCCAAGCAAAATGGACGAACTTAATGAGTTTTATTTCCTTGAAAGTCCTTTGATTAACCTATTGTTCATAGGTGGTGGGAAAACAGCATATTAACCACTTATTTTCCACAAGAGACGAGAAGGTACAGTTTCAAACTTATTGCTAGTCATTAAATTCACTAATTTCGTGGTCCGCTTGACCAATTAATATATTACAATTAATTAAGGTTTTTAGTTGAGATAAAAAAGTTCGAATCCCGCTCGTGCCATTGACTTTTTTATCTCAAATAAAAACCTTAATTAATTGTAATATATTACTTGGTCAAGCGGACCACGAAATTAGTGAATTTAATAATTTAAAAGGAAGTATACTTCACTAAAGCTCTCCGTGGCCATTTCATTTGTTGTCGAGAATCCAACCCGATTACACGACATTTGAAATATGCCAAAAAGGAGGGAAAATTCAAAAGGTGCGGTTGAGATGGGAACTTGATGTCCGAGTGGATCGAGGTCACGATAGCTCAAGTGGTAGAGCAGCGCGTATCAAGCCGAAGATCGTGGGTTCGAATCCCGCTCGTGCCATTGACTTTTTTATCTCAACTAAAAACCTTAATTAAATGTAACTTATTGCTAGTCCTTAAAAAAATGCATATTAATCCGTGTATGTTTAGCTGTCATAATTTAACATATTAATTAAAATGGAATTTGAAAAATTGGCAAAAAGAGGGAAAATTGGAACAGTTGTAGGTTGAGATGAGTCGGTGTCTGAGGGGATACAAATCACAATAGCCCTACGTGGTTAGAGCAACGGCGTATCGAGCCGAAGGTCGTGGGTTCGAATCTCGCTCGTGACACTAATTTTTCGTCTCAACCAAAAACCTTAGATAAAAAGAATTATTCATTAGAATAATTAATATGGTTAATTATGACCACTAACCAAATATGGTTTATTGCTAGTGTTTTTTCTTGGGCAACTTTCTCCCACTTTGGCCGAGAAATATCTCCGTTGTGATTTTTTTTGTCGTTCACGTCCGACAAACATTTCTCAAAAATAAGACTAATCATTTTATCTATATCCATGGTGAAATACCAAAACTGTCTAAATTGAACGTAGAACGCAGGAAAAAATCCAACTGGTTTGAAAGCTCGAATGGTTCTGACGACACCGTGCCTGTTCTGACATGCTGCCAAAGTAAACACTCTCATCGGAAAACAAGTATTTTTTTGTACGGACGAAATCGTCAGAACTCCTCAGAACAAAATTTCGTCAGACTTCGCATCCATAGGAACCGTAGCCTAAGGCTGTCCTGGCTATCGTTCGAGGTGAGATCACGAGGACATCATTTCAGTCAGCGTTGTTATTGTGCGATTGAGGAAAGTCGGGTAACTAATGGATTCGGACTAGGAGTGGAATTTGTAGTATATTGGTTTGATGGCGTGGAAAGCATAAAGGATGTTAAGATCATGGTGAAAGGTACGATTGGACACAACAGGTTTTGGACTGAAACGATTGGATTCGATAGGAGCTTTGGCTGAGGGACATATTTCAACTTTAATCGAGGAATATGGATCTGCTAACTGTTCGATCTGCAGTGCAAAATGTCCTATGAGTTTCAACAGGTTGGAAAAGAGCCAAAGAAAGAGTCAAGTTTGTTGATACGATCCTGAAGACTGCGAACCAATCGACCCGTTGAGTATCGGCAACGTTGAAGAAGACGAACCTACAGACAGGGGAATCTTCTGTTTTGACACGAGTTTAACGATTTACTATTATCGATGGGTGAAAATCTAATTTAAAGGGTCGTGATTGCACAGGATAAAACTTTAGGAAAATCTACTTAAGTCTAGTTTCCGATACACGTGTTCAGAGGGTAAACGGCTCGATTTAATATGCGTTAACGCTGTTTTAACGACATAAAACGGCCGTTTTACTCGAGAAATATTGACGATAGGAGAAGTAGAAAAAAAAGGACTTAAGGTCAAAGTCTTCCAGATTGATCAAAAGCTTCGCTATTCGTTCTTATAAAACAACAATTTTATCTGTCAATTCGTCAGATCTGGTTATTTTCCATGAGTAATTTTATGGTTGGGTTGAACGTGACGAGACTATCGTTTACTTAAATTATCGCCACGGGAGGATTTCGCATATTTGTCGATTTTTATTGACAAACCCGTTCGGATTTTTCTCATCTCATCGACAATAGCGAATACAGGGAGGAACAAACACGATAAGATAAAAAAAATTCAACGTCACGGTCGGGATTTGAACCCACGACCTTCGGGTTCAAATCCCGCTCGTGACCACCGAATTTTTTTAAACCAATAACTTACATAAAGATTAATTAATTTAAAAAGGTTATGTGTGATTAGTGACCGTGAATCGATAATTATTCAGGAATCGTGAGATACGGTCTGGTGTGATGTAGGTTTCAGAAAAACATTTTCTTTGTCGTGCCAACGTTTCGACCTTTATTGAGATCATCTTCAGCGCATTCTCAACACGACACGCAAGAATGGCACAATTACACACAAGACAAACACTTTGAGCCCTGAAGATGATCTCAATAAAGATCGAAACGTTGGCACGATAAAGAAAATGTTTTTATGAAACCTACATCACACCAGACCGCATCTTACGATTTTTGAATAATTAAAGAGGTTATTTGGTCAATCGGACCACGAAATCTAATGGATTTAAACACGATAAGGTTAATTTGAAATGTTTCGAATCTGTAAACTAAACGATTAGAACTTAAGTCAGCATTTTAACATGATTTTATGCTAGATCGTCGAATCACGTTGTCTCAGTAGTTATGCTCATAATAAAAACGTACTTCACGTTACAATTAAAGTTAAATTGTAAGTTTTATTAAGTTTTAAAGTTTGATAATAATAAATAACCACAGTAACAAACTGTTTAATTTAAAATTAATTTTGGATTTCTGTGTTTTTCTTTTTTGGTACTTATGCTTTGGCAGTTTCTTTATGTGGTTGTTTATGTAGTTATTCTTCGCACTTTAATGCTTGCCTTGATTATAAGGACAATGGAATTGATTATTAATTTTCCTTTCAAGTTTATCGGAGTGATTTTGCCTGACCTCGTCAGTGGTTTATTACATCTAAAAACTCGTTACAGCTCGTATGGCCGAGCTGTAATTTGTCCCCTCTCTTAGGCAAATAGCCGCGGCTCACCGGTCAGCTAGAATAAGCGGAAAATAATGGAATAAAGGGAAAAATCGATCCGAGAAAGAGCCGGAGCCTCATTCCGCCCCTATTACCAATACAAACAAAACTGGGTTGTAAAAGCAGGAGGCGGCGTGGTCGATTCCGTAACCTCCCTCGGAAAAAAAGCCCTTCTCCACCCCCCTTTATTCCATTGGGGGATGAACTGGGTCACATTTGTACACCGAGACTGTCACTGTACGAGACTAGTAATATTTTTGAGATGGAGTTGGAAAAGGTGAAGAACTTCTCGGACTCTGACTCGGTGATTTTGTTTTCAAATTCTTTTGTTTTTGTACATTAGGGGAAAGCTGGATCCTCGTGTAGGTCAGTCTGTCGACTAAGGTAGAGACGCATGTTCAGGGTTCGAAACATGGGGTGAATGGGCTATTGGAAAACGGTAAAGGGTAAGGCGAAGAGAAAGGCACCCCTTTGCGAATACTGGTGAAAGAATTCGGAAAGCCGATGAAAATGCTTGAATCCTGAAGAAACTTTAATACTATCAACACAGCTATCCAACATAAATATGCTTTGATTTAAAGTGCAAGATAAACTTTTTTGGCAGAATTGTTATTTTGATTTTGGATGATCGATACATACCGATTTTGGCTAGGGATGAACAGAAAATCCAGAGGCCGATCATAAAAGGCGTTTCCACTCTTTGAAATTCGACTTTCATGACGTCGTATCTTTTGATTTCCTTGTGGGCGGTCGTATGCGTGGGGTCCTGCTCCGGGAGGGTGGCCGGGGGCGTCTTCGTCTCCAGGAGGCTCCTGCCGGCGACCGCCGAGAGGCCGGGGTTGACGAAGACCTCCGATCCCCGGAGCCATTGGCCCCGGGAGGCGGCGACTGCTAGGAGAAGCGCAACGAGGACGAGCTGCCGGGAGGTCATACTCGCCTGTCCATGCCCGGTTTCCGACTGCTGGAGGCGGTCGGTCTCGTCCCCCACCAGGAGGTCCGGCTCTTGCGCGCCCTGATATTCTCACTCCCACCCGCCTCCAACGATCTATTTATCTACGCTACGATAGAAAACTTACTATCGCCCCTTATTCACCGACCTCATATTTAAAATAGTCAATGACAAAATCTTCTCAACCGACGCTTATCACACTCATTATCAGACACCGGATTTTTATGCAATAAAAATTGCTAAAATATGGCATAAAATATGCAGCCGAAAGCCCTGAAACAAACCAGTTTTTTTACTGTCATAATAACTTTAAACAGAAATATACACCAACAGGCAAAAAAATTCCACCCACTCATAATATAACTTGATTTTGATATATTGATCAAAGTTTCACGTTTTTAACGTTTAATAATTGAGCCTTTGTCTAAAAAAGTATACAGAAATTGTAAATTGCTAAGGAAAATAAAAATGCGGACGGATAAAATTAGTTTTAGATTTTTATTTAACATTTCAATATCGCGTAATTACCCCTCTTGCCTCAATTACATCTCGAAGACACCTCGGCATATTTTCTACCAGTCTGGAAAGGTCTTTTTCCTGGAGGTTAGCCCATTCTTCACGAAGAGTGCTTTCAAGATCGTGGATTGTCATGGAGGGGATGGACGTGCTCTTATTCATATTTTGAGGTTACCCCATGAATCCAAAACATGAATCGTTGGTAGAACATGGGGTATTAAACTATGGGTGGCCAAATGGATATACACCGCGATTATACTACCAAGATTTCTATTAGCAGCCCTAGTATGGTGGAAAGGGCTAGAAAACAAAGGGGCTATTAACAAGCTAAGGTCATTCCAAAGACTAGGTTGTATGATGATGACGGGAGCATTTCCCACTACACCAACCCTAGCTTTGGAAGTGATAACTAACACTACACCTCTACACATTGAGGTCAAGGTTAAAGCACTAACCAGCTGCTATAGATTATTTAGTGAAGGCAACTGGAACCATAAGGGAAATAATATAGGACACTCGAAAATTCTACATTTATTGAGTAAAGTCAACAACCAACTACTGGGCGTAAGCGATAAAAAGGAAATAAAATTTATATCGCCCGCCCTGCGTAATATGTATACCCCATGAATGTTCGATGGGGGTCAAGTAGCTGACCAGGCTAAGACCCTGATGTTATTCTGTTGAAGTACTATGCGAGCGATATGTTGGCGGACATTATCGCCCATTAGAATAGGATTGTCGCTGATTTCATCAAAGATAAGTATGATGTTCCAAAATTTCATCCACATAGCGACTGGTTGTAAATGACCCTTCACGAACAACAACTAACGACTCTCCATCGAAATTTCCGCCTACACCATCACTGAGCTCCGTTGGAAAGGTTGGCTCTGGAAAATATTACAGGCTTCGTTCCTTTCATTTCGCCTTCTCCTCACTATTTCACGCCCATTCAATCCAAGAGGAAATCTACACTCATCTGTAGAAAGTACAGCTGATCAACCGTCCAAAGACCAATGGCTGTGTTCTCGAGCATATGTTCTGGTCAATTCTGGTCCTTTTTCGGGGCGAAAAGCCATCAATCTTCTTCGAACAGTGCGTTCAGAAAAGTAGACACCTCGAACTTCCTGGAGCTGATGAACCGCTTGAACATGAGGTTCCCGAGAACTCTTCGTCACAAGACAAGAGGATCTTTAACGTCCGCACCTGGCCTATTCGGCCTTATCGGACGTTTTGATTCTCAAGATGAGAGCTGATGCACCTCCGCATACGACGGAATGGTGTTACCGCCGCAGCATTGGTGAAGAGGCGCCCCAGTCCTTAAGGGCCAAGACAACCTCGCTCTCCGCTTGTCCACTCCGAATGGTCGGGCATCGGATCGTATGCCGCACGCAAAGGGCTAACAAGCCGAAATACATCAACCTGTTCTCCCGCGTACTCCCTAGATAGAAAAGGCGTCTCTATCTCCCAGAGTATTTCGGCTTCCCCAGCGTGGAAACTTCCGGGAACGCCCCGACCGCGGTTTTGTTTAATGTGGAATTGCTAACCACACCCTAGATGAGCACCGCCTACGGTAAAATCTCTTATCGAGCTCAGCCTACACCTGCTATGCGCATTCGAGGGACGCCATAGGCTTAGCCTAGGTGATCCGATCCTTCGCTTCCCCAAGGGTACCACGCCGGTCATACGCACAACAATGCAAAGCGTACTCGAGTCAGAGCAGCCGATTCACTACCCGTTTCCGTTCGCTTACTCACGCATTCGAGGGACTATTCAGCAGGCTGGAGATAATAACGCTGGCCATACGCAAGCTTCACGAAGGTCACAAATAGAAGACAGCCTCTGTCTAAGTTCCCGCCAGGGGCGTCACCACGTACCACCAAGAATCCGTTCCCAGTGTAACTAGGGCTGTATTTGGAAGGTTTAGTTACCCCGTGGTACAGATGGCCATTTCACCTCTCCACACTCTTTCACGCCCATCTTGATATTGTAGGGCAAATCTGCACTCAGTACAGCAGATTCACGTCCAAAGACCAATGGCTGTGTTCTCGAGCAAACGCGAGCCGTGCAACCATGTGTTCTGGTCAATTCTGGTCCTTTAACATCCATCAGTCCTGATTTAATCTTCTTCGAGCAGTGCCTTCAGAAATTTTGGCACGTCGAACTTCCTGGAGCTGATGACTCGCTTGAACAACAGTAAGGTTTCGCAAGATTCTCAAAGTCAAAAAACGTGGTTACCCTAGGGCGTCCAGAACCCGGCCTTCTATCTTAGGACCCAGTTTCTCGTCTAACAGCGTCTTGCAGAATTTCGAAGGGAACTCCGATGGCAATAGCACCAACCCGTTCCCTTCTAACGGTTAGAATGTGGATGGCGCTTCGTCAGTCTGAAAGTGCGGTAAGTTTAGATTAAAATTTTCAAAAGCGAAACTGTGTCAATCTTTCAAGGAAAAAAGTCCCACCACCAGAATTTAGTGTCAACTTAATGTCACTGCAATACAATTCAAACAACCACAGTTCGAGAGCACAACTCGGGTTTAGAAACTACAGAACTTGATGAGTTATCTCTTGAACTTGAAAGCAGCGGCATTTTGCAGTCAAGAAGAATGTCGATTACTCAGAGGGAGTGAATGTGATCAGATTGAAAGAGTGACAGGAAGATCTGCCTCCTTCCGGACAGGCGATGGGCCGACCATCTGTCACCGAGCGACGGGGTCGAACTGAAATTTCAACAGGAAAACACGTGTAAACAAATAAAACGAAAAGATTTTTACGGTTTTGTATTTTCGGTAATTTCTGGGGGACTGACGAAGCCCCTTCGGGTTTCTTTGAGGATTATTATCTTCACGAGATACTTGCGGTTAACATTTTTATAATTGGGCTATTATTACATTAAAGATAAATAAACTGAATTTGAATTAGCTTTTTTTGTTTTCCGCATGTCACTCCCGTTTGGGGGAACTGTATACCCAAAGCGCCGTTATTTTTTCAATTTATATTTTATAATATTTTTTCATTTATTTATTTGTAGCTTATACATACTTGTACGTACAAATGTGATCACAATTGTATTGTTCGCCGCTCGGTCACAGCACTAACACTGATGCCAGCGCTGCACCCGGAGGACGCATGCCATGAGAAGCCAGCCAGTGCTGGCACTCATTTTAATGGATTAATGGGCAATGAGATCTCGGGGCCATCGTTTTAGAACGTGGTGGATTCTCGGAATGGGAATACGTAGAGAGGGCTCTAGCGGTAGGGTTAGGTTGGATCGATAGGTTGGTATGAAATTTTTGGAATCGTGAATGGATCACTTCATGGACAAAAGGAACGTTAAGGTCTTTGTGGATAGTGAGGTTAGAGACGTAAAAAGGAGCTTTGACGATTTGTCTGAGGACTTTTGATTGGAAGGACTGGATACGCTGGATATTGGATGGTTTGGCCCACAGTTCCACACCTTATGTCCAAAGTGGTCGCAGTAAAGTCTTGTATAAGGTCAGTTTAGAGCTGATGGTCAACCCGGATTTTGGTCCAAGCAGTCTGTGTAATTGTCCAAGTCTTCTATTGAGTTGTCTTTTAAGTCTTATGTGGGGATTCCACGTGAGTCTGCTGTCAAGGTATAAGTCCTAGGTATTTGACTTGAGTGGAAGTCGGTATCTCTTCATTGTTGATGTATAGTGGAGGGCAAGACTGCTTTTTCAAAGTGAACGTACATTGGATACACTTTTCTCCGTTTAATCTTGTCTTCCACTTTTTGCACCAGCCTTCGATGAGCTCAAGGTGTTCTTGGATATTAGAGGTAGCTTGGGTAGGATTCAAGTTAGTGGACAAAATTGCGGTAGGTGGTATTGATGGTATTGGGGTGAGTAGGTAGGTCAGCAGTATAGATGGTATAAAGGATAGGACCAAGGATACTCCCTTGTGGGACCATATTTATTTAACGATTATATACAGGATGTCTGTCGATAAGTGTCGAAAATTTTAGGAGGTGGTTCTATTCACCATATGAAACAAAAAACTTCCTATAAACCCCTGTCCAAATCTCAACGGTAAAGAAGAAATTTCAGGGTTTTTTTTTTTAATTTTTCAACTTAGGTCCTCTAAATTGCTTTAACCTTCAGAATTACTGGCGGTAGAAAAATCTAGTTTGTCCCGCCGAAATAACGTTAAATTTGCTCTAAGGAAACCTATTTACATTGCAGATTTGATGAAAAAATTCTGCACGAAAAATTCAGAAAAAAAGTTGAAATTTGGAATTTTTTGAAAATATTGGATTGGTAACTGTTACTAACTGTAAACTTCTGGAACTTTGCAAATTCCCTCAAAAGTTCTCCATTCAATTAGCTTCCATCGGCATACCGACCTTTTTGGATTGCTCTTCTGGAAGGCCCAAAAATTTTGCATTTTGTTGAAAAAAACTTGTTTCGGGATCACGATTAACAGAATGCAAAATTTCCTCATCTACATCAATTCACTTGTCTGCCCTCTTTCTTCGAGTGAAAGAACCAGTTTTCCTCAGCCTATGATGATGTCGTTGGAAGGTGTAATCTCTGAAACTCTTCATGTGGAAAACGAGTTTGGTATTCTCCCCTTGCAGCAGTAGCATTACCGTTGCAGTGACATGCAGATGTGCATTAGGAAAAAAATCACCAACCTGAGGAAGTTGTCAGCTGATGACATAAAGCAAACTGACTGAATTGGACAGAACTGACACGAAACTCAAGAGCCAGACGGATGTCCTGGAAAAATTGAACCTCCCCCTTCATCGACACTAGTTTTTTCAACAAAATGCAAAATTTTCGGGCCTGCCAGAAGCGCAATCAAAAAAGCTGGAAGCTAATTGAATGGAGAACTTTTGAGGGAATTTGCCAAGTTCGAGGAGTTTGTGGTTATTAACAGTTACCAATCCGACATTTTTTCGGATCAACCAAGACCTTAGAAAGAATAATTAATTGATCGAAAGAAGTAACTTGGTCAATTGACTACGAAAACGGAAATAGGTTAATATTTAAAAAGTAAAAGAAGTATCACTTCACGAAACAGCTCCCCATTGCTACTTCCTGATTACACGACATTTGAAAATGGCAAAAAGAGGGAAAATTCGAACGGTTGTAGGTTGAGATGGAGAGTTGCTGTCCGAGAGAATCGAGGTCACGATAGCTCAAGTGGTAGAGCAGCGGCGTATTGAGCCGAAGGTCGTGGGTTCGAATCCCGCTCATGACACTGACTTTTTTTATCTCAACCAAGACCTTAGAAAGAATAATTAATTCATTGAATTAAATTAAAAGTTTATAAAGGTTCTTTTTTAAAAACATTTACGTTGATTTGCCTGAATTAATTTATATATATGTATATTAATATATCNTCGAAGTTTTTTTATATTTACACCTCAACAGTTTAACTTATGATTTTTCCTTCTCGAAGGTGAGATAATAGGTCATCTCAAAAAAACAACAACCAGTTTTTCTTTCAATCCACAACGTTTCGGATTTATTTTAATCCTTCCTCAGGTGAGTGACTCAGGTCAAGTCAGGTTCAAAATATTAAAACGTTTGTTCGGAGTCTGAAAGACTTAAATATGTACCACACTGGCTCTTTTTTAAAATAAACTGTTACAAAATATTAATGACTGACGACCACTGTTTTAACCACTGCGTTAACTCACCTGAGGAAGGATTAAAATAAATCCGAAACGTTGTGAATTGAAAGAAAAACTGGTTGTTGTTTTTTTTTGAGATGACCTATTATCCCACATTCGAGAAGGAAAAATCATAAGTTATATTTAAATCATGAATAAATAAATAAAAATCTAAATGGAAAAAATGACGGCGCTTTGGTTATACAGTTCCGCCAAACAGGTGTGACGTGCGGGAAGCAAAAAAGATAAACCCGCAGTGACGTTTAAGTTTTTTTAAATTCGTTTTTTTTAATCTTAAATATAATGATAGCCCGATTAAACTTTGTTTAAAATAAAGTGAAAAAAACTAGTTTCCGCAGTAAACCATAAAACCGTTAACGTGCAATTTGTCAATATTCAGAAATCGATGCGGTCTGGTGTGATGTAGGTTTCAGAAAAACATTTTCTTTAACGTGCCAACGTTTCGATCTTTATTGAGATCATCTTCAGGGCCTGGGATTTACAAACATTGTGTACATTTAACAAATATATGTAGGATGTAGAAAAAATTTAATTTATACAATGCAAAATATATTTTTTATATTCAAACAAAGTCAATTCAGTCAATAATGTCAAATGGATGTCCTTTCAATGATTCGAAATTATCTCTTGATTTTATAATTGTAATCGGAGTGGGCAATTAAAAAATGCAATAGCACGGAAATCCGGTCTTTATGCATTACACAAAATGTTACTTGATGAATACACATAATAATAATTAATATTGACGAAAAAACGGCAAAAAAATTTAACTAATATTAATAACAATAAATCATAGAAGTTATAATTTATATGTATATATAATGTGGGACGTTTATGAGCCGCCCTTTACTTTCTTGTTTGTAATTCTTTTTCTTGTTTTTCACTAGGGTTTTTTCTTTTTTTACCTGCTTCTATTTGAGCGCCTCGATGAAATATACGAAAACTAACTCGATATCCTAAAATGCTTTTACTCGTACTTCAGGTTGTCAACTACAGAATAGATGTAAAACATAAAATACATATACAGTAAAAATCGTTTACAAGAACATCCAAGGGTCTGAACTTGGTTCTTAAGCCCGATAGTCGCTATATCCGGTAATCAATTTTTTTATGTTTAATTACTGATCAATTTTTTGAAAGTTGAGGGCTCTTTCAGCCATTCCTCTGGAACTACTTTTAAGGGTTGAAATTAGCAATCCCGTTTAGTAACAAGTTTGGAACTAAGCGTTTGCGAATTTCAAGCCCTGTTTAATTATCATTGTTTAGGTTTTAAGATAAAAAACAAAGATTAATCACAAAAATTTTATTTATTGTAAAACTGAAAAATAGTCTGTAATATTGTTGTTTTTTTTTTTTTTAATGAATGTAAAAAGCTTTTCCTGTAATGGTGACAAGTTCTTTCACTGTCGTTTTTATAGATTCATAGATTCCTCTGCAAAATTGTCATTACATGTTAAAAATTTATTTACCACATTTATAGCTGAGAACATTTCCTTGAAAGTGGAGCACGAAAATTCGTTTGAATCATCTGTTATGGCATTGTCATTTTCTTCTGCTTTTACCCCTGCAAGAATTTCTTCATTTGTGATGATTCCATGTGTAGTAAGACTCAAATCTACGTCTTCATACCCCTGAATCAAAGTGTTTTCAATGGGCAAATCTTGAGCCCAGTTTTGAAGTGTTTATTTTCTGCTGTGTGCTGTTATTTTCTCATGAAGTTCTAACAAAAGGTTTGTTTTCTCAAAAAAATACTTTAGGTCACTAAAAGCGATATGTTCTTACTAACGGTGTTCTTATAACCAGATATTTTATACATTAAGTCGCATTAAAGCTGGCCGGGAACTAGAAATTCCGATAATCGATATGTTTTTACAACCGGTGTTCATTTAAACGATTTTTACTGTATGTATATACGTCACTAAAAACATAGAAGCCTGGTCACATTCACTTCCCCCTGAGTACTCGATGTGGGGGGGGGTAAAAAACCCTCCTTTCATGTCACTAATGTACATTCATTACAGTAAATTAACATAAACAAAACACATAAACAATATATACATTTGAAAGCCCTATAGTACTGAGGTACAGGAACTTGCTGCCCCAAGATTGCTCACTGGTCCGATGATATGCCAAAATAGTGCTTATAAGCGTCAAGGCTTCTGCGATTGAAAATGTGCTTCACTGTTATTTTTAGATAACGATTTTAATCCGGAGATTATAAGAAAAAACTTCTTGATTTGGATGCATCATTCCTAAAATTATTTTAAAGAAGTGTTGTGATGCGCTAACCCTACCCCTCTCTATTATTTTGAAGAAGTCTGAGTGAATCCGCGTTTCCGACTAGACGGAAAATTAATTTTGTTACCCCGGTTTATAAAAAAGGAGATCGTAAAAATATTGAAAATTATCGCCCTATCAATGTTCGATTATTCCGAAAATCATGGATTCCATTATTGCTGATGCTTTGTGCTCCTCGTTTAAGCATGTTATTCTGAAACAGCTGGGTTCATGAACGCTCCTGTATTACGAAACTTGTTCTCTATAAAGAATACATTTTAAATAATCTAGAGCTCCAATACCAAATTTGGCTACATTTAATTTTTCTTTAAGATGTCTTTCCATAGCAAGCTGCGGTGTGAGATATATACCCAGATATTTATAATAGTTCACAATCTCAATATTTTGTCCAGCATAGTTCCAAACCTCTTTTCTCCCAAGTCTACCCCCTCTGCGGAAGACCATTATTTTTGACTTGTTTAAGTTAACAAACAAATTCCATAACTGGCAATACTCGTAAAGCTTATTTATCATTTTCTGTAGTGTACTGGGCTCCGTCGCTAATAATACAATGTCATCTGCATAGAGCAAACAACGAGCAATCCACCGCCTACAAAATCACATAGATCATTGATATATAACGAAAATAAAAGTGGAGATAGTAAACAACCTTGCTTTAGCCCTATGTTTGTCTTAAAGGTATTTGAAATTCCCTCCTTCATCCACACAGCAGATTCAGTTTCCTCGTACAGATTCTCTAAAACATTTATAAATTTATACGATAGGGGGACCGCGGTAGCCGAGTGGTTAGCATGAGAGACTCTCACGCCGCGGTCGTGGGTTCGATTCCCACCGTCGCCTCTGGCCCTTTTTTCCCGATAACCCCCAATTTGATCAACATATATAAGAGATTCGTAATGGCTAGTTTCCAATCTCAGTACTAGAGGGTTTTTATCTGTTTTTGATCGCTTCGTTTCACGTCGAGGACTTCCCGAAAGGATCTTTTCAGATTGTGGTCGCAATTACATCGGAGCAGGAAAACAACTGGGAGACATCAACTTTTTGAAGGATCATAGCGATATAATATTTACCCACCTGCGGAATTCAAAAGGTGGGGTTGAGGTGGGAAGTTAGTGCCCGAGGGGATCGAAGTGGTAGAGCTGAAGATCATCCCGCTCTTGACACTGACTTTTTTATCTCAACTTAAAACCTTAATTAATTGGATGATATTAATCGGTCGAGCCATGGGAGTAGAAGGTAATGAGGAAGCGGACACCCTGGCAAGAAAAGGGGCTGCCACACCGCTAATAGGACCTGAACCCTTCTGTGGAATAGGAACACACACTATCAACGAATACCTCAGACAGAAGGATAAAAAGAGAATGAGCGAACTTTGGAACTCACTTATTGGACACAGACAATCCAAGAATTTTCTAACCAACTTTGGCAAGAAAGAAATCACAGAATGTGTCAAAGGAAGCAGGAACAGACTGCGAATCCTAACAGGATTCCTGACAGGACACTGTAGATTAAATGGACATTTAAAGAAAATTGGAATAATCCAAGATGGCACATGTAGATTCTGCAAAGAAGCAGAAGAGACACCAACACACTTACTAACAAACTGCGGAGCTACACTAGCCCGCAGGAGGAAGTGTTTTGGGATGTACAATGTGACCATAAAAGAACTACAACCACTGAAACCGGGCCTATTAATCAAGTTTCTTGATGAAATAGGACTCACCGATGTGCTTTAAGCAGAGCACAGGGGATACAATAGCTCTTAAAGGGCGCAGTATACCATACCCTGAATTATTACATCTATCTATCTATCTATCTAATCGGTCGAGCGGACCACGAAAAATAGTGAATTGTAATTATCTTAACTCTCATCTTTAATCTATCACCTGCCTTCTAAAATTAGCTTAGTAAAAAAGCAATAATCCATAATGGAATACAGAAGGACAGCAAGACGAAAGGAAAAATACTGCTTATTTTTATTATAAACATTAAATTGGACAGTGAACACTCGAATTGTTGTTTTCCTCCCTGCTAAAAACTTTAATTCTCCTCATTTAAAAAACAATCGTTCACTCCCTCTTGTCCTTGTTACGATTAACAATCAGACCTCAGGCTGTTTAATTGATTGCAATTAAAGTTAGAATTTAGGCCGGAGAGGCATAATTTATAGCCCTGAAATGTTTTCACTGTTCCAAATTTTCTTGGCTTTTTGGAGCAAACGTGACTATCATTGACGATCCAAGCTGCTTTTTTGCAAATTCTTGACGTCAAATTTACATCACAACAAAGATCTGGTTGTACGAAAAAAGACAAGGAGGGAGAGAATGCAAACGACAAACAGAACACTCGTGAATTAATGAATTTAATTAATTCTCAAAATTAAATTTCTATACACACGCGTCCTTGTCCCAAATATGTCGCCTTAAATTAATTTTTTGTTCCATAATTTTAAAAAAATAAACTGAAATATATTTTTTTGATATGATAATTTTTTCATTTCTCATTTACGACTTAATAATATGATAAGATGTGAAAAATATCGAAAAAAAATTTTGGAAAATTGAATGAAAACATTTTTTCTCCAATTTCTACTATCAATGTATGCAGAAGGGTCATGAAACAAAATCTCAATTGATGACGGATATCACAAATTTTATGATTTTATGTTGTTTATTTGTTTCTCCCTTCCATAACTAATCATTTATCCCTGCACAAAAAAAATGTGTGCTTTCAATTTTTCTACTGTGCTGAAATACGCTGTCTGGATGTTGGAGTAAAATCCGCATAATCAATTTTCCGGTGGAACTATATCTTGCAATTTCATCCGTTAAAACAATTTTCTACATTGCCTCTGTTATGGATAGTAATAAATGTTTTATAAAAATTAATAATAATAATAATAAGTAAAATGCAAAAAAAGATTTGATGTGGAACAATCAACCTAGAAAGGGAAATAAGCTTTGAATAGAAAATGGATAAACAGCAAGATTTAAATCCCATGAAAATTTATTTGTCTCTAGAAAAAAAGCCCATAAATGTCCAAAAGCTTAGCATTTGAGCCTTCAGCTCAAGGGCTGTAGTGTTTTCTGTAGAAATCCCAATAATTTTTTAAAACTTTTGAAAAGTTCGGTCTCGAATTGACATCCAGGATCTGTGGTGATAGAGAGAAGGATTCCAAAATGTGCAATTTCTGCGACAAAGATGATCACACGAAATCGTCTTGAATATGGCCGAACATGTCATTTGGTATGACAAAGGTGTAAATTATTATTGTAATTTAATCCAGAAATTTTTTCATTCTGTTTTCATAACTTGCCTGATCTTACTATCCTATCCGATTTAGTTTGACAGACATGTTTTAGCATTATGCAATCTTTAGTGATTCCACAATTATACACAGATGACAATTTACATTTCTTTATTTAAATAAAAATAATATTTTTATTATTCTGATACCTTTTATTTTTCAAGTTTTGTTAAATGTTAAATTGGATTGTACACCTCAGCTGCTTTTTTCATACATGAAATGCTATCTCTTTGCTGAAGGATGAACTAAGGTATCATTAGTAAACCAAAGAATTTAAGTTTGAATACGGTTTATCCTCCATAAGAATATCTAATTTTCTTCTTTTTTCAGTTGACATAAATTGTAGAATGATTATTTATTTTTGTATTTAAAGTGGATAAAATATAAATTCCACTTACTCAAGTGTATTTTGTAAATTTCCTACTGCATCAAAACAGTTCATATGTTGTTTCTTTTTATTTCATTTATGAGGTTGAATGGGGGCTGATAAAAAGCCCATTTCTAAGTATGTTGGGTTCAAATGATGAGCCACTGAACTCAAACCTTGGTACCTTTACCTTACAGTGATGAGCGCCGTATCAATATATCGTGGCCACCCACATCCCTTAGTTCATACCTATATTTATGTTTAAAGAAAACAGATTATAATGGAAGCATAACAAATTTCTTTTATATTTATATGCTAAATTTGATTTTTATTATTTGACTTATTAAAATTTAAAAAAATAAAACTGTATTATTTTACAACAAAATATAGGTTTATCAATATTTTACTTAAGATTGATTGAAAACCATAAATCATAGCATAATTTTTTTTATTAATATAATAAGAAAGAAAAAGTTATTAGTTTGTTATTTTTAATTTTAACTAGGCGGGCAAAATACATTGGTAGCCCCCAATTCTTTTATTTCCTTTTTTGCATTTCAATCCTTCTAATTTATTTAATGTTTTTCTGGCTGGTTTGTAATGTTATACATACTGTACTTCATGTCTTCATCAGTTGTGAATAAAATGACACAAATAACAAACAATACAGAAAACATAATAATAAGCGTTCAATCCACCTCCGGGTTTTTAGTATCCCTCAGGGGTGATTCGGGATAAGCGCCAAATTTGCGGTAATTAATTACATATTCACTTTGGTGATTATTCAGCCTTCTCAGTTTAAATATTTTTCTTTTCATTAGGTAGATTGGGGATGAAGACAGAAACATTTATTTTCTTGTCGAGGTTTTGGCAGAATGTATCGCCTTCATCAGGACTTCGAAAAAACCATTTTACTTTATAAGCAGGTACATGTGTGGAAAACGGAAAGCTGGGAGAACCTAATTAATTACATTCACTTAGTCTTAGCTCACACTACCCCTCGATATTCCTCAGGAAATTGAGAAACAAGCTCTTCTATTTATGCTAATAAATTACATTTGTTCTACCGCAGATTACTTGATGTTTCAGGATGATTGGGTTAAGCCATGCCATTCACGCTAATAAATAAATGTACACAGCACACTTCATTCACACTACCGCAGAATACTCGATATTCCTCGGGCTAATTGGGGACAAGTCTTTCCATTCACGCAAATAAATATATTCTTTTCAATAAATAACACATCATATATGAATGGATAAAGATCTTCACACAATTAAAAATATTTATGGCTCTGCGATATTGGCGATCTGTGCCTGCTGACATGCCCCAAGGCTGTGCATTTTTTTTTTCAGACTTAGTTCTTTACAGTCTTTTGCTGCGCTACTTCATATTTCAACAACTAAGTACCACACCATTTTATTTCCCATTATTATTATTATGAAATTTGTACAAATAATAAATTTATATATATTTTTGAAAAAAATTCTGAATTCTGTTATCATTCATTAGAATATCATTATTTATGTGAGTGCCCATTTTGAAAATTTTCTCAGCTAAATAATGGAGTAACTTCACATGAAATGGAGCTGAAATTTTTCCTTTTAACTCAAAACAGAAATTAGTTAATTTCCCAGTGATGCAGGATTTATATTACAACTGACCGTTGGGAAAATTAGTTATATCTTAAATGGAAAAAAACTGTTATACAGAAAATTTACATTGTTTCAAGTTCCTAAAAGGGCATCAGTGGCCGCTACGGTTTAGGCGTTGACACGGTGTCCATCACTGTAAGGTAAAGGCCCATATAAACCCTCAGGGTGCTGGTGTTTTTGAAAAAAAAAAAACACCAGCACCCTGAGGGTTTATATGACGTTTGCCGATAAAAAAATAAATAAATAAAATATAAAAAAATAATAATAAAAAGTTCCTAAAATGCCCCCATAAACTCTGTTGATGAGTTAGTCTTTTTGAGGTACGTGCAAATATTTATTGAGTGATAAACGCTGTAGTTTTACAGAAACTGTCGTTGAAATGTACCTCATCGTCAATTTAAATTCATCATATGAACTTAATTAAGCTTAATTATTTATTTTGTACGATATTTCAAATAACATAATTTTTTGTGTGATTGAAATTTTTCTGTTCTATTTCCTATCCAAATGAATATGTACTAGATCAGAAAAACTGATCTAGATTTTTTTTAAATTGCTAAATCATTAGTTGAGTGAAGTCTGACATTCATCCTGCTTATTTTAATATTTTTAGTGAGTAGTACCTTTTTAAATAAATTAATTCAAACCTTTACTTTATTAAATAATTAATTTTGTCACCTCAAAATCACGTAACTTCCATATTGAATAAACTCAAAACAACTTTTTTTATTACTTTTATTTGTTTTTAATTACAACTAAAAAGACTAAATTAAGTAAATATTTCCTTAAGCTGATTAAGTATTTTAATCACTTGTATAAGTTGTTAAGTGAAAACCAGCCCAAGCCAATGCCAACGGGTAAAGCAAAATATAAAAAAATAAATAAATTTAAAAACATATATATTAAAAAATTAATTTTCCGGAGAAAGTCTCAGGTCTTTGGAACAATTTTGCTTGAACTTTGGATGATTTTCTGATAGTTAGAATTTATATTTGTTGCCCTAGGAAATTATTATGCATGCTAAGTGAATGATGATTTTTTTTTAATACATATAACAAGTTTTGATTAGGTCTTGAAAGAAATAATTGAGGTGGGTTGAGTATATCAATTCACTTGTTTGAAAGGATAGTTTCAAGTCAGTTTGTGAGTAGAACTGTACTTTCCAACTAATGAATTTGATTAGGGTCTTGTACTAAAGTGTTGTGAAAGCTTTTGTGATTTATAATATTAAAAAACATAAAAAGGATCGTATAAAATTTTACAGAAAATTTAAGACTGAATAGATCTCAGATGGAAATTGGAATTTTTGGTTGAGCTCCACATTTCACAACCACACAAGAGGTTTTATCGTTGTCTTGTAATTAAAACTGTTTTTAATGTCTAGTTTTGATTGTGAATTAATTAATCTTTTAAGAAATTTATAAAGCCAGTTTTTTCTTTTAAGTCTTGCATGTACATTCCAAGGTGTTTGTCCATAAAAAGCCCAAGATAACGCACAAGGTCAGAGGTAATGGAATTCCATTTACGTCGACTGGACAGTATCCAGTATGGAGAAAAAGTATCCGTTTTGTAAGCTTATTAGATTTATTTTCATTTCCAAAAAACCAAAATGTTTTTAAAACATTCCATATAGTCATAATTGACTGTATAAATTATTTTAATTTACTATACAGTCTTGGTCGAGAAGAAAAAGCTAGTACCCAAGACCTTTGGCTGGGTTCGAATCCAGCTCGTGTCAGTAGTTTTTTTCATCTAAATCAAGGCCTTACCTAAAAAGTATAATTAATTTTGAAAAGTTTTAAAAAAAAAAGTTTGTTGCAATGTGTATCACCAAATGAAATTACTATTTTACACATTTACAAATGTCAAAAATGTATGTACTCAATAAGCAATAAAATATATAATGTATACTCCTCACATATATAATATGTAATAAAACTTATTAATCTCTCCCCGTACAAGTTGTTGAGAGAGTTAGAAGGTAGCAGCACGTACATGATTTCAATATGCATCGCTTGTTTAATACTAAAACGTACTACATACAGAAATTATGACTAACACATACTAATACATAGTAAAATAAAATGAAAATATTTTTACATAATTTGAAGTCGTGAGGAGAGGCCAAGAATGAGGTAGTTTGGAGAAACACCTTTTCATTTTTTTGCCGATGTTTCGACCTTTATTCAGGTCATCTTCAGGGCCTGGGTAAATTACAAAACATGTTGATTGGAAAAAAATACAATTTAAGATGTAAATATAAATTTTGATTTGGTTCTTGTGAAATTGTGAAACGTGAATTTGTATTCTGCTGATTTTATATGATTGCGACATGGTGGGGAACGCGGTAAAACTTAAAATTTTCTTTGATCATAGGCGGTTTTATTTGACTCAAAGGAAGTCGGGAATGGAGATTTTTTGAATTGAATGGACGAAGGAAAAGGAAATATAAAATTAAAGTTTAATGGTTTATTTGCTTTATGATGTTTGCTGAATTTGCATGCATTTGTTATGTAATTAATGCTGTGTTTGTCCCTGTTCACGTAAACCATTTCTAGAAAGTTGCGTTTGTATTTTTTTTTTCAGTATTTAGTATTTGTAACTGGTCGAAATCAAAGTTGTGTTTTTCAAAATGGTGTGTGGCCAATGCTGTGAGATTAGTGTTTCGTGTGTGACTTTGGAAAAAATGTATGTTCTGTTTTGTTGTTTTTGAGAGCTAATTTAATATTTTAATTTTAAGAGAAATGTACATCATTTTTGTGACGAGGTTGAGGAATGGAATAGATATGTAAATTGGTTTGTCTTTGTGATTGGGTTAATGATGTGTTGTGTACTGTGGAGGATGTTTTGTGTAGTGTTAGGTTATAATTGTTTATCATTATGCTAATTCTGTTTTTAGGGTAGTTGTTGTTAAGTAAGATTTGTTTGTAGGTTTGATTGTTTTTGAGGTGAAAAGATTCTTGATTTATGGAGATGATTCTATGTAAAACTGGGATGGTGGGTAAATTGAGGTAGAGTGTTCATTGGTTTTTGGTACCGATCTAGTAGTTTTTTTCCCGACTTTATGTGTGAATTGTAAGCTAACATAAAACTTGTTAAATGTATTTAATGTTGTTTGTATTTGATCTGAGCGTACTGCTGTTAGGATGACATTAATGCCCGTGGTTATGCTGAATAATTGTTTGTAGAAATTTTGTCTGTGAAATAACTCGTATTTCTTGTATTTTTATAAATAAAGTATCAAATAAAATATAAATTGTACATGAAATACTTGGTTCAAAATTTATAAAATTTACGTCCGTTTTTGTATTTTTTCTAATCAACATATGTTTTCTAATTCACCCAGGCCCTGAAGATGACCCGAAAACCAATATAATATTTTAATTTGCGCGATAAATGCGATTTTACCTAAAAATCCTTCAAATATGCAATTTTATCCGATATTCATCAAATATTCAAAAATATTACAATTAATTAAGGTTTTTAGTTGAGATAAAAAAAGTCAATGGCACGAGCGGGATTCGAACCCACGATCTTCGGCTAGATACGCCGCTGCTCTACCGAACATCGTGGGTTCGAATCCCGCTCGTGCCATTGACTTTTTTATCTCAACTAAAAACCTTAATTAATTGTAATATATTAATTGATCAAGCGGACCACGAAATTAGTGAATTTAAATTCAAAAATATGTTTCGTAGTGATCTGTTGTTTCATTTTTTGTTGAAGCCGTGAGGAGCGGTCAAGAATGAGGTAGTTTAGAAAAACACCTTTTTCATTTTTTTTGCTGTCGTTTCGGCCTTTATTCGGGTCATCTTCAGGGTATAAAGTGTGGCGCTGTTCTTGTGGTGTCGTATTGGTTTTTCACAACAGTTTCACACGAAACCAATATGACAGCACAATAATAGCACCACAGTTTATGCTCTGAAGATGACCCGAATAAATGTCGAAACGACGGTAAAAAACATGAAAAAGTTTTTTTTTCTAAAATACTTCATTCCTGACCGCTCCTCACGATTTCAACCTGTTGCTCAAAAAAAAATTAAAAAAAAAAAAATTTTTATATTATAGATGTTTTGTACATCTAACTTAATTTTTCATAATAGAAAGTAATTATTTTTATTGTAATTTTTTTTTTTCTATGCAGGGGGATGGAGGCATATTGAGTACTCCATATTCTAAAGAGAATGAAGGCAATTTATATAGATGTGAATGTATTTATTTGTATGAATGCGTATTGAATGTGTGTTCTTATATTTCCCTTGCGCTCAGGACTGAAATGACCCAGCTGTCTTAGATGCCCCTAAAAATAAAAAAAATTATATTATTATGTAATTCGCAGTACATGTTCTATTCAAGTGATTAGTCGTTGACACGGCGCTCATCACTGTAAGGTAAAGGTCCCGGGTTCGAATCACCCTGAGGATTTTTTTTTTTTTTTTTTTTTTTTTTCCCGAGGGTTCGCAACAGCTGAGGTCATATAAGCCCTCAGGGTGCCGGTGTTTTTGAAAAAAAAGCCCATTTGTAAGTATGTCGGATTCGAATGCAGGGCCGCTGGATTCGAACCCGGGACCTTTAACTTACAGTGATGAGCGCCGTGTCAAAGACTAAACCTTGCGGCCACCGACGCCCCCGATTTATGGGTTTATATGACCTCTGCTGTTGCGAACATTCGTTAAAAAAATCGTTAGACAGCTGGTCATTTGGAAGTTTCCAATTTGTTCAATGAATGTATTATGTTTTTTGAAACTTTTGTTTATTTATCAGTTGGTTATTTTGCCAATGATGATATCAATTTAATCAGCATGTAGACCATTTAATCATTTAGTCGGTTATTCACATAAAATGATTTATTTAATCAGATACCAGGCTTTAAACAGTCATTTATTTGATAGTTGATTTAAAATATTATTCATTTAATTGGCTTTTGAATCAATTATCCAGTTCATTTTATCAGCACGGTTAGTATTGTCGTTAAGTCATATCCATGACTATTTTCGTTCAGGAGTGAAACCAAACAAAAATTTTTTGAGTTATTCAAAAGATGATTTGTATCAGTCATAAAACTGCTTCGCAGAGAAAGCAAAGCTGATAAGAGGGGGGAGACTAAAAAGAATAACAAATCTAAATATATCAGCATATCATATAAGACGATCAGCCGGTAAAAATTAAAAGGGCGATTTCCCGTCGAAAATTTTACAACCCAAGGTCTATTTTGACTACCGGAAGTACATTTTGGACTATTTTCGGACAAAGGTTTGTTTTCGAAAATCCCCCGGTGACTACATTTACAATTTACAACTATTAAACAGCCGTTTGAAACAAATAAAAATATAGGATAAAAATAAAAAAAAAGTTCCAAAAAGCTAAGAGACAAACAATAAAAGTATATGCATTTTGGCATAATGGCCTGTTTAAATTCCGACCATACACTTCAAAATATTTAAAAAATTTACAGGAGAGTGAGGAGGTCGTTCTGCCTCTTTATGGCGAACATGGATACATAAAAATAAAAAATTGACAATGTTTCACATTAAACCTTATGATACAAGTAACAGAGCAAATCATATTGCATAATTTGCCTTCCTTGAAACGTATTTTATTATAGCAACCAAAAATTGTACAGTGACATAATGCGCAATAAATAATGGTTTCATAAAATCCCTCAGAATCAGTATTGGAGGACCGAAACTGCTGCAGACTTGAGGCCGAAACATGAATTATTTATTCATATGTACATGCGAATCAATCCTTTTACAAAGAAAATAAACGACGCGGTTATAAACAATTTAGATAAACACAATTTTTTAAAATAAAACAAAATGACAACGAAAACACTCGGCTCCCCTCCAGTCATATGCAATGACATAAAATTGAGGGAGGTACTTCACCTAAATGTAACATATATGGCAGTGTTGGGCAAAAATTAGTCATGTCTAATGATTAATGATTGATCACTCATACCGTTAATCATGATTGGTAGTAAGTGACTAATTTAGTCATTAGTCGCCATTTGTGATTGATGACAAAATTAGTCATGACTAGTAATTAAATACGAGGCATGACTAATTTAGTCACAATATAGTTAGTCATGACTAAATTTCGATAAATCATGTTCAAATGGGTGCTCAAAAAATGAAAAATACACTTCATCACTTTTAAAAAATTTTCTAACAGAAATTTATTTCATCAAAACGAAAATCCTTCAACACCTTATTTAACAAAAATCAATCTTCCAATTATAAGTAAAACTCCATCATTATGAAAAGCCAAAAACAACGATAATGATAATAATAATAATAAAATAAAATAAAAAAATCCTATAACAAGCTACGCTTTGAAAAGTAAATATGTTTACATAACCGATCAATGTAAAAAATATTTCTTTGAATTAAAATTTATTCCACTTAAAAGGAGAGATTTCTATATTATTTGGAAAATACACCACCTAGGGGTCTTGATTGTAATAAAATAGACATGTAGAATAATTATGTAACTTTGGTTTTCGTTTATGATAACAATTTTTGAAGGTTGGCCTTGAGCACGACTCTCATCTCAAAATTTTTATTAACCATTTTATCCGGAGTCGGTTTGATTTTGGTAAGTTGGTCATTGTAGCCAGAGTTGGGCAAAATCAAACTAATTCAATCATGATTAAGAATTTTGATTGAAGTTTAATCATGATTGAATTAGTCATGAGTAAATTAATCATTATATGATTTAGTCATACTTAATGATTGAATTAATTATGATTAAATCACATAATGATTAATTTACTCATGACTAATTCAATCATGATTAAACTTCAATCAAAATTCTTAATCATGATTGAATTAGTTAGATTTTGCCCAACTCTGATATATGGACATATGAAGATCTACACCATTTAATCTTTCACTCAGACATACAGAAAAACAAACAAAAAATTATACAACAGATTGACGGAAAGGAAATTGAGTATCATTGGGCCTTCCAAATCGCTATATATGAAGTATATTTCCGAGGTGAAGATAAGAATTTCTCTGAGAATAATTAAGAAAAGAAGATTTCAATATTATTAAAATATGAATTTAAAATTATGTATAGCAATTATAAATTTATATATATTAGGTCTAGGTATTTTTGATTTTTTTAAAAATTATTTATATGATGGTTATTTAAAGAGTCCCTTATGTTATTGGTAGGGATGATATTTTATTGAAGTTTTTGAGCCAATAAAATTTATTAGATTATATGGAGATTGTGAGATGCGGTCTGGTGTGACGTAGGTTTTAGAAAAACATTTTTTTTATCGTGCCACGTTTCGAACTTTATACAGATCATCTTCAGGGCTCGAATGGTTTTTTTTCTGTGTAGATGTGTCATTCTTGTGCGTCGTGTTGAGAGTGCCAGTGAGATATTGATGTTTTATGTTTATGTTGGATTTTGAAGATGGAAGTCGGGATAGAAAGATATTTTTTATGAGGAGTCGGCTTCTTTGAAGTGAAAAGAGCCAACAATGGGAAAAATGGGTAATGGTTCGGCATGATTATCCTTTCAGGATTATATGGACTGGGATATTTAGAAAAAGGAAAGCCAAATTGTTGAAGAATTAGACTATGTAGAAATATTTGATGTGTGATGTGATTATGATATATCTATGTTATCGACATTGAATTTGATTAATGATAGCGTAGCTGCGACTGAGTTTACATGTGTCTGTTCTGTAATTGATGCGTGTTTATCCCTGTTGATGTGAACCATTTCTAAAAAGTTACCGTTGTGTTTGTTTTGTCCTGTGTGTAATATTTTTGGATTGTTGAAGTCGAAATTGTGTTGGTGTTCAAAATGGTGGGTAGCGAGTGCTGTAGGATTTTGTTTGGGTTTTTCTAAGGTTCTATGATTGCAAAAAAAACAGACCTAAAGTCTTCTGCCATTTGTACGGTCTTAAAAATACAAATTACGACACTGAACGACATCATGGTCGAATGTATTAAGATAATCGTATGAAATTGTTTCATTGATTTTTTTCCAGAAAAAAAACTTATTATGCTGAGTTTAACGATTTATTGATTACATTTATATGTTCTTTCCTCTAATTATTCTTTCAACAAAAGGTTCATCTTCAATATTATGTATTTTATTATAAACAAAATTATTTGACTTTTAAAATAAAGCGTGTTGGTTGCTTACAATTTAACACAAATAATAATCTCTCGTAAATTTACCGAATTTGAAATAAATTTAATTCTAGTTACTGATGCCTACAGGGTATTCGGTGCTCGTGTTACAAACTTTGCCTGTAGATTCTACATTCAAAATGGTACCAAAAAGTATTAATTAACTATGGTCCGAATCTCAACAGTTTCGGAGTTATTCCACTTTTTCTGATTTTTTAAGATTTCACGATCTTGCTTCAAATAAAAAATGATAACTTCAAAACTAAAAGGTTTTGGACAAATCCGTTGATAACACGAAAAACTACGTTAAATTTCCAATAAGATGTGATCGATACTAAACTTGTAAATCTTCGTGAAATAAGTGTTTTAGTAGAGAGAACTTTGAAAAACAAAAAATTTTTTTTTCAAAGTTGAAAAAGCATACCATGGTGTTTCTAAACTACTATTTTCAAACCTAGAAACCAGCAAATTTCAGAAAATGTACTCCATTTAATACCCTTTTTAGTGGTGTAATTGCTGTTTTAATTACTTTTTTCAAAGATGAAGAAATTGACGGAGGAAAGCAAAAAAATCGTGGCTGACGGATTGGTAAGGTGGAAAGATTAATACATAATAATAAAAAATAAAATAAAAAAATTTCTTAAGTTTTATTAATCGTTCCACCTTGCCAATCCTTCAACGACGGTTTTTTCTTTTACTTCATCAATTTCTTCATCTTTAAAAAAAAAGTAATTTAAAAAAGCAATTGCACCACTAAAAAGGATATTAAATGGAGTATGTTTTCTGAAATTTGATGGTCTATAGGCATTGGAAATAGTAGATTAACATCATGTATGTTTTTCAACTTTGAAAAAAAAATATTTTCCAAAGTTCTCGTTACTAAAACGCTTATTTCACCAACTTTTACAAGTTTCGTATTGATCACATCTTATTGGAAATTTAACGTAGTTTTCAATGGTCTCGACGGATTTGTCCAAAACCTTTTAGATTTGGAGTTATCATTGTTTATTTCAAGGAAGGTCGTGAAATCTTAAAAAATCAAAAAAATTTAAATAACTCCGAAACTGTTGAGATTCGGATCATAGTTAATTAGGACTTTTTGGCTCCTTTTTGAAGGTAGAATCTACTGGCAAAGTTTCACGTATAGCCGAACACCCTGTATAAAAGTAAGGCAAGCAATCGCGAACATAAACATTATGATTATAAAAGTTGTTGCTGTTTAAAGATTAATATTTACAATTTTTTACATAGCCTTTTTGTCTTAAAATGGTAGCATTAAAATTTTTCAGCTTTGATCAGTTGCTGAATTTTTTTATCTAAGTTGATGTTCATCCTTTCAAAGTATTGTAAAATGGTTAAATAAAATTTTCTTGTTTTTATTTTTACTGAGGTGGCTTTGTTTCCTTTTGACTTTCTAGCATTTCTCTAAATGTTTATTCATATAATAATTTTTTTTTCTCGTTTATAAAGCCTTTATTTTACAACCACCCTTTCACTTGGGTTTTACACGCCAGTAATAGAAAAGACGGGCGAGGTCAGGATTGTAGAAAGTACGACGAGGGCCGAAGGGAGGGGGGGTTTCGTTCGAGCCGAGTTTTGTAGATGTAGACGTTGACGTTGACTGTAAACCGGCCTTGAGCCGAAGCAGATGCGCAGCAACTTGAAAGGGCGACGCCCCCTGGCCTAACCGCCTGGCAACAAACAACAGAGAACTCGCCTCTGTAAAGCCCCCCCCCTCCAACCGACCAACCGGTCGACGGCACCAAAACCCAACAATTCAGCAGACAGAGAAAGAAAGATAGACAAAGTGAGAGAGAGGGAAATTGAGTGACTAAGAGAGAACTCTAGAGACCGAAGCAAGGACATCGCCAAGCAGCGCATATTCTTAGCATACCCACAATACTCAGTACGCCTTATTCACCCAACCTCCTCCCCCCCAAAAAAACCAAATAGCATATAGTTATACTGCATTTTCATATGAATTTTTCAATCCAAAATGTTTCGAATACGATCCAAAAAACTGTGATAACCAATGATTTACTGTTGTGTATTTTTTTTATTACTGTCCTGAATACATCCAGGACTTGATGTAAAAAAAAATTTAGTAATGATCATCTAGGCATCTTTCCCTCGTCATGGAGCTAAACTAACGTAATATGTCAATAAACCTAAAACAAAAATTATTTGGAGATCGTGAGGTGCGGTCTGGTGTGACGTAATTTTTAGAAAAACGTTTTTTTTATCAAGGATGTTTCGAACTTAATTGAGATCATCTTCAGCGCCTGGAATTTATAAATATTCTTACGCTAAACACCACACGCTAAAACAAAACGCAGGATAAATTAAAAGGTCTTAATAGAAAATGCAACAAGACCAATCCAACAAGATATAAAGTTTCGCATTTAAGAAATACCTTAGAGATTTTTCAAAAAAAAAGTCGTAAGAAAATAATGCGATATTTTTGTAAAATTACGCTCCGCAGATTTTCATGTCAGCTTTTCAATGAAAAGGAATGGAAAAATTTGTGTAAACATAAATTTTTTCAGTGTTGTCCTCGAAATTTGTTTTAATTAGCAAATTAAGAAAATTGCACCAGAGCTCATTTAAGCAATGTTTTTTCATTCATTTGCTTATATATTATATATTTGTGTTTATTTTGTGTTTAATATGTTTTTTCGCTACTTTAAGTGATTATTTAAATTTATAAATGAGCAGTTTTTTAGTCTATGAATTTAATTATTAACTATAACTTTTTACTATTCTATGGATCTTTGGCATCAGCGATTGTATCAATGAACACTTTTTTAAACTGACTAAACAGTTTGCTTTAAAAAAAAAAAAAAAAAGAGCAGACGGTGAAAACCATGTCACATACTCTTAGTATTGTTTGTTTAAATTATTTATGGAGGAATGAGAAGTATTTACAAAATATATATTCATTAAATCATAATATAATTTGTCTTTTAAAAAAATTTTTCTCGTGATCTTAACAATCGTTCTATGGAGTAATTCTTAAACCATGTTTTTATCAATCTCCAACAAAACCCACAAATATTTCTGTCGGTAACGTAGCGGCTGTGACAAACCCAAAATATTTCTGTTCTCTAATGTTTCAGATTTGACAAAACACGCGAATATTTCTGTTCTTGTAACGTTCCAAATCTGACAAAAACCCACAAATATTTCTTTCTGTAACGTTTCAGCTGTGTCAAAACCACAAATATTTCTGTTTCTGAACATTCCAGCTTTAGTAAACCCAAAATATTTCTGTTCCTGGAACGTTCTAATTTGACGAAACCCACAAATATTTAGTTTTATTTTTGTTTCTGTATCGTATGAGAACTACACCATTTACTAGATATATTTGATGAAACCCACAAATATTTCTGTTTCTGTAATATTACAGATCTGACAAAACCCACGAATATTATTATTTCTGTGACGTTCCAAATCTGAAAAAACCGACGAATATTTATGTTTATTTTTGTTTCTGTAACGTTTCAGAACTATATTGGTTATTATAAATATTTGACGAAACTCACAAATATTTCTGTTTCTGTAACATTCCAAATCTAACAAAACCCACAAATATTTCTCTCTGTGACGTTCCGAATCTGAGAAAAACCGACGAATATTTATGTTTATTTTCGTTTCTGTAGCGTTTCAGAACTACAATGGTTATTATAAATATTTGACGAAACCCACAAATATTTCTGTTTCTGTAATATTCCAGATCTGACAAAACCCACAAATATTTCTGACTGTGACGTTGCAAATCTGAAAAAACTGACGAATATTTATGTTTATTTTTGTTGCTGTAACGTTTCAGAACTACAATGGTTATTATAAATATTTGACGAAACCCACAAATATTTCTGTTTCTGTAATATTCCAGATCTGACAAAACCCACAAATATTTCTGTCTGTGACGTTCCAAATCTGGAAAAACCGACGAATATTTATGTTTATTTTTTTTCTGTAACGTTTCAGAACTATACTGTTTATTATAAATATTTGAAGAATCCCGCGGATATTTCTGTTCCTGGAACGTTTCAGATTTGACAAAACACACGAATATTTCTATTTCTGTACCGTTCCACATCTGTCAAAACCCACAAATATTTATGCTCATTTCTGTCTCTATGACGTTTCAGATTTGACGAAACCCACAAATATTTCTGTTCCTGTAAGGTTCCAGTTCTGACAAAACCACAAAATGTCTGATTCTGCAACGTTCCAAATCTGATAAAACCCACAAATATTTCTGTTTATTTTCGTTTTTATAACGTGTCAGATTTGACGAAACCCAAAAATATTTCTATTTATTTTTGTTTCTGTAATGTCTCAGAACTATATTATTTATTATAAATATTTGGCGAAACCCACGAATATTTCCGTTCATTTTTGTTTCTGTAACGTCTCAGAACTATATTATTTATTATAAATATTTGACGAAACCTGCGAATATTTCTGTTTATTTTTGTATGTGTAACGTTTCAGAACTATATTATTTATTACAAATAACAAACGTTCCAGTTCTACCAAACCTACAAAATGTCTAATTCTGCAACTTGCAAATCTGATAAAACCCACAAATATTTCTGTTTATTTTCGTTTTTGTAACGTTTCAGATTTGACGAAACCCGCGAGTATTTTTGTTTCTGTAACGTTTCAGAACTATATTGCTTATTATAAATATTTGACGAAACCCACAAATATTTCTGTTTCTGTAACATTCCAAATATGACAAAACCCACAAATATTTCTGTCTGTAACGTTCCAAATCTGTCAAAACCCACAAATATTTCTGTTTATTTTTGTTTCTGAAACGGTTCAGAGCTATATTATTTATTATAAATATTTGACGAAACCCGCGGGTATTTCTGTTTCTGTAACATTCCAAATCTGACAAAACCCACAATATTTATGTTCCTGTATCGTTCCAGTTCTGACAAACCCACAAAATGTCTGATTCTGCAACGTTGTAAATCTGATAAAGCCAACAAATATTTCTGTTTATTTTTGTTTCTGTAACGTTTCAGAACTATATTGCTTATTATAAATATTTGACGACACCCACAAATATTTCTGTCCCTGCAACGTCCCAGCTGTGGCAAAACCAACGATTTTTTCTCTTTTTGTGAATCTTCAATCTTGATTTTTTTTTTAAACATGATTTTCTTTTCTTTTTGTGTAACTTTATGTTATGACAAAACCCATTTTTTTCTCTTTCTGTAACAATTTGATTTTTCAGATAAAGCCGACAGATGTGCCCAACGTGTGTGTTTCCGGGGAGGGGAACATGAAAGTTTTAACTGAACCACCGTTATTTTTTCGTACCAAAGTCCAACAAAACCTACAAATTCTTCTGTACAAATATATAAATTTCTAGCAAAAAAATCACACCGGAGAAACAAATTAAACAAGCCGAAATAAAAGTATGGGATCAATAAAATTTGAACAGGTTTTAGATATTTTCTCATTTTTTTTTTTTTTTTTTTTTATTACGAATTTATTAACTTTAAAATAAGCAACGAATTCATTCTTTGACGTTTTGTTATGAACCATGTTTTAAGTTGTTTACAAATTTACGCTCTGTCTCGTTTTATAAACACAGTTTGCTTATATAAGCCTTAATCCTTCTCATAAAAACAACTTATGTCTGATATTCAATTACAAATGACTTACTTTATAATATGAATTTAGAAATTATTTTTATAAGTTATTTCAAAGAAAAAATAGTATGAACTGCAATTTCCATTTGGTTTATATGACTGGTTTGGTTGATATGACCATTACTGTGAGAAAACGGAAGGATGAGAAACAAAATCATTTTATATAAGTAGTCGTCATTTTTAAAAAGACTAAAATGTAAATTTTTGTATTAACGAACGAGTCTAGTCGTGGACTTGATAAATTGAGAAAAATGTGACTTGAGGATCGAGCACGGCATGCGGTTTTCAACGGCTCTTCCGAGGAGCCAAATGGTCGAGGGGAGCAGACCACAAAAGGATGTACCACTACCTGACTTCCTTAAGACAGCCAAAAAAAAAAAAAAAAAAAAAAAAAAGGTTAGCCGATTGGGGAGTTGACGTTGTTGTGTTGGTAGAAGGGAAAAATTCATCATTTTTTACCTTGACCTGACAAACCTTAAAATTCAATTTTAGATTTTGAATAATTTAAAATGTTTCGCGTATTATTTTCTTAATAAGTTCGTAAAGGCTTGATCATGATTATGACGGTATAATTATAAATTGTCCTTTCATTCCCATTTTATACTTGTGGGGATGGTTGTTGTCAGGTGGCCCTGGATTTCTTTTGTACTGGAGGTACGAATTTACTGAAAAACTAGAATTCGTTAGTTATGCTGTGTTGCCTTAAGTGGGATTATTATTAGCACAGAAGAATCGCTAGGTTTAACAACTGAATACTTTTTACACGCCTGGGGGTTGATATGACCTCTCTTGTTCCGAACCCTTTTTCAAAAATGAATTAATCTAAGAAAAGACGGAAGAAAGAAAAGAAGAAAAGGCCAGACTTTATAGCAACGATGCCCATAACGGTTATGCTTATGCAAAGCTCTCTTTTGAACGAGGGATCAATGGAGGCAGTACCACGGATTCTCCAATGACCTCCCGTCGCATGAATTGTGGTTTCGGGTATCGATTCGGCCGAATTGTGGCCGATGATGATTCGCTCCTCATTCGACACTCGGCTAACGCAATGCAGGGGCCCTGAGCCCATTGGCGCTGTCGGTATCGACCTGCACCATGGCGCAGGCCCATGTTCCCTTTGAACGGGGCTGCCGATCGCAGGGCGTGGCTGCCTCCCGGGTTAAAACCTTGCTCGTGCTGCTGAATTCGATGCCTCGACGAGGTCCTACCCCCTTCCCACTGGTCTGCAGAAAATCGATCCCTTGGCACACGCTGTAAAAAAGTTATAAACCTTCTTTCATTTTGCAAATTTTGAACGCAAACCCTAGCCCGTGCACGTTTTAAAGCAGGTTAGATAATAATACGGGCTTCCTGCTCTACAGCAATACCAGATAATCCGAAAACACAGCTCACTATATACGAGGATGTTTAGAGCTAGAGAAACTCCAAAATTTGCATTGGAACGGGGCATTCCCAGTTGGATGAGTCGAAATGGACACTTCTCTTTGACGTTTGACCCCATTGGACTAAAACACGAAACCTCCATAATCTTGAGGATGACGAGTCTAACAACGTGCTATGCATTGCGATGGACCTTGCACCTGATCCATAAATACCAAATCTGGTTTTGTGCTTCTCGACTCAGGGTGAAGCTCTAACCTATTTCGATAAAGTTTGATATACGCGTTTGCCAGGCAGTCGCAAAAGGACCTCCTAATTTCTTTATGTAACCATGAACAATTAGATTCCTTTTCGTCTGTGTCAAATCTCTGTTTCTGTTTGGCTTTCCTTTTCTGTTCCAAACGGTCTGCGTCTTGATTGGTTGTTTCAAAAACTTCATTCTGCCATCTTTCGGAGATGTCAAGTGGGAAAGTTTTATACAATTCTTGATCTGCCTCTGTCAACTTGATCCCCTTCGTGTCCTCCTCATCAACAGAACCAATGTCAAAAGCATCAGCTTGACTTCTCCCCGAGGAGGTTGGTATTTCTGAACGTAGACTTGTTGGCAGTCCACGCCATTAAAAAAATGGATGCTCTTTTACTTCATCAGCACCTTTTCCTTTACAACCGAGTCTTTTGTCAATATCTCTTATAAGGAGCCGTTCAAGGAGGTCCTTTAACTCCAAAGAGAAAGAATCAGGAAGCTCAACATTCATTGTGAATGTCAACCTGTCGATTTCATGTTTGTCCTTTGTATTTACTGCCTAAATGGTGAATGCCCTTATAAAAGCTTGTAAAGCATACAACCAAAAGAAAACCAGTTTGCACTGGTATGGCCATGGCCGATGTACCTGTAGAAGTGCTGGACTTCAACTATTATATCCTCACGAATTACATAGAAGAGGACTGCGCAACAAATATGGCTTCAACCCCGTCCAAAACGAACTGCTAATATTGCTGATTTATTTCAGGCAGACAATTGTCAATTCTACCCCATCCGACTGATCACATCATCATCACTGTTCTCAAACAAATCCATGCCGAATCTATTATGAAATTCGTAATCATTAAAAAAATTTGATTGATTTTTTAACACAACTTGGAGTAAGTTCAAAGGAAACATAACAGACAGCAACGTGATGGAGTATCTCGGTAAACTTTCAGAACGTAGAAGTGAAGCACAAGTGCGAACAACTTAGCACCAGCTTGGTACCTGAAAAAAATTTTGCAAAATACAGGAAGTGTCTTGGGAGCAGATAATAATAATTAAACTTAGAGATAGTCATATTACATCTATATTAAAAATTATGAAGTATTAATTTACCTAATACATAAATGATATCAGATCATAGAGCTCTAGTTCAAGAAGTAAGTTTTGACATGTTCTTTTAAACCCTCTTTTTAATTTCCATTATTAGTTTATTTTGTCGTAAATTTTTGCCATTAGTATAAACTAGAACGCTCAGAAAGTATCGTGCTGAGAGCGAATTTGTCCTTGCGTCTGGTGATGTAATCATGGCATGGCTGTAACATCGAGGATCTGTAATTATATCGAGCAGTTTAAACATTGAGGAGCAATTGTGTTTATATCCCAGCCTAAGAATCACTCTCAAAGCTCTCTTTTGAAGTAGTAATACCCTAGGAAGCACTGGCCAAGAATACAAAACCATATCTTACATGTTACATTTAAAAAAAGGCATAATAGGCTCTAGCTGGTCAGATTGGTGTACTATCACTTAAATCCAAAACTCGCAGAAGTCAGTTTACGCACTGTAGTTCACGGAAAAACCTCGGGCTATTCTCAGAATCATATTGCCCACCCGAAACATAAAGGAAAGAGGGAATTTCCATGCTATTCTTGTCCTGATGAAGACACAAGATGATTAGGTATGAATCAAGTCGAGCTTGTTGGAATTAGCAAACCACAAAAAAATATTTTAGCAGTTATAAAGCTGCATAGAGAGAAGGTCGATGAGAGAAAGCGTAATTAGCAGGTCAATCAGGGGTACACAGAGTAGGCGGGAAGGCGGTTAACATAAAGCAGAAACAACAGTGGGCTTATTACGCTTCCTCCAGGCACACCCAGGCAACTCGACATGCGGCGCTCAGCTTAAGGAAAAATTTATTTGTAATATAACTGGTAAAGTATAAATGCATTTTTTCTTTTAGTTTTATCTATGATATTTTTATTTTATAATTTTTATGTGTGTAGATAAAAACCTTTTATCTACAATATACTTAATTTAATGCATATTTAAAACTCTTTAATCAAATTTTCATTGACACAAGGTGAACAGTTCGGTTGAAATTGCTATTAAGGAACATTTTAAACGATCGAAAACTAGTAGATTTTAGCAACTGATAAACATTCGTAACCATTTTCGCAAAATGTGTTTTGGACTATAGTTATGAGCTAGTGTACTAGATACGCCATAAAAATTACCAGTTTCTTAGACATGTTTTATCATATGATGACAGAGTTTATTAGTGTTTACTAGATTAGAAAAAATAATGATGTCATTGTATAGATTTCAATATCAGCTTTCGCCTAATTTCATCGACTAAACCAATCCGTTCCGTACTTGAGTCAGTCCTATCAGGTAATTCTTTCTGTCGATCTTCGTTAAACATAGATTAGATAAGGTAAAGTAAAAACGGGTCATGGTTTCGGAGTTTCGTTGCATTTTGGCAGTTGATGCTTTATATGAACACAATGGGTTTGGCCGACTCTTCATTATGAACTGGGCATTCAGCCCAACCCCTCCAGGTTAGGCCTATTGATCAACTACCCCATGCCAACTGCTCGTAACTCTCAATCGGTTGAAGATTTTCCCAGGTTCACAACTTGCTAAATAATCCATGACCCTTTTTCAAGTTTATCCATTGGGCTGCTATACTTTTATCATTTCATGTGGGTACTGGGAAAAAATTATTTCAGGCAGTTGAGTCAAAATATCTTCTGGGATGAAAGTTCCTTTCATTCGTCTCGGAGGAAAAGATTATTTTCACATTTACTTTTTTACTGTCTTCTTTAGTCTTACTCGGATCTTTTTGATATCGAACCAGGGTGATAAGAAAATCTGCTTGGTGACCTCAAAGGTTTAGGCCTGGGGCTCAAAGTAAAGGTACCGGGTTCGAATACAGCACAATACCTCAAGCAAAATTTAAGCATGTTTCAAGCACTTTTATACTTTCAAATTGTGTATATATATGTATACAACTAATAAAACAAGGTACAAGGAAAATAGATGAAAACGACTATGGTGATATACCATATCTATGCTTTCCCTACAGAATATCATGAAAAACTTTCCATTTAATTACCGATGTCTTAAGTTGAAACGAGTTTTCAACTGCCAGAGGAAGCGAAACAATATTGGACATTTTACTCTGCATTCTGACAGTGGGTTCTGTTGCTAAATTTTAGTTAATTAATCTTTATGTAAGGTATTGGTTGAGATAAAAAAGTCAGTGTCACGAGCGGGATTCGAACCCACGACCTTCGGCTCAATACGCCGCGCTCTAACCACGTCAGCGATCGTGACTTCGATCCACTCGGACACCAACTCCCTTTCGAATTTTCCCTCCTTTTAGCCATTTTTCACCCGAAGGCCGTGGGTTCGAATCCCGCTCGTGACACTGACTTTTATATCTCAACCAAGGCCTTACATTGAAAGAATAATTATTGTTAATATTGTAATTTATTATAAAACTACTATTTTCACAATACAGAACTGTCTATTGTAATTAAGTACTTGTACGATTAAATATTTAATAAATAAATAAAGATATATACAAACAAATACATTCCTTGTTATTCTTATGGTAAATGTGGAGAGATCATAATTCAAAAAATTCTGATGCACCTGTGTCAATTTTCTCTGATACAATTTTCTTTGAAAATGTAATTTAAGTCCTTTTATTTCGATTTTGGTTTTTTGGTTTTTAAAGCAATACTGTTTTTATATTTTCGAGTCTCTCTTGACAAGGTCGGCTCGTTACATTTTTAATCTGGACCTTGGAGGTGGCCCAAAAGTGGTAAGAGCAGCGGCGTATTGAGCCGAAGGTCGTGGGTTCGAATCCCGCTCGTGACACTAACTTTTTGAAGTTACGCTAGCTCAAGTGGTAAGAGCATCGGCGTATTGAGCCGAAGGTCGTGGGTTCGAATCTCGCTCGTGACACTAACTTTTTGAAGTCACGCTAGCTCAAGTGGTAAGAGCAGCGGCGTATTGAGTCGAAGGTCGTAGGTTCGAATCCCGCTCGTGACACTGACTTTTTTATCTCAACCAATACCTAACATAAAGTTTAATTAATTCAAAAAATTATTTGGTCAATCGGGTCACGAAATCTAACGGATTTAATAAGCTAAATTTTAATTTTAAAAAATACTTTCAGTTTTTCATTTTTCAAGAAGTGCACTTATGTTTGATACAAAACCAGAAACTTGTTTCTATTTTTGTTTATGATAATATATTTTCTTTTTAGAAACTAAAATTCTGCTTTTCATTCGATCAATTCTTTCCATAATACACCAAACAAATGTTATTATATGGGATAACTGTACTGGGAAAAAACTCTCGAACATAAAACTCTTTTTTGCCCAAATTTTGAGTCATTTATTAACACAATGAGATATATAGAAGAAATATATACGAGATTTTTGTCCAACTTTCATTTAACTTTGAATATTGGTCCACTTGCTCAAACGATAGATGGATAAACAGAAATCAGAAGAATTTCGAAATTCGAGGCACAGTATTCCCAGTTGTTTTTTTAAATTTCATAATATGAAACAGTTCTAAAAATCTATCCCATCCACGAGTGATACAATAAATCAATTTTCCCTATCGATCGTCAACGAAGGTTTAACCCACACTAGTCAAAGCCCAATTTAACTGTGACAATTTTAAAACAACATATTGTTATACTTATTGGACTTTGTTCAATGGAGGCGATATGGCAGCCTCTGCTCTGTTTGAACACAATGGGTTGTCGACCCTTAATTTATTCAGGAATAGGGGTTTGAACTGGGTCGGGCGGTCGTGGCCACGCCCAAGACACTCCAAAGGCTAGACCTATTGATTTTATACCCTGAGTGCCGAGTGTATAATTGCTTCGTGTCCTAGAGGTCAAGTTCAGGCGTTTATGAATTCAGACAAAGACCAAAAGAGGTCCTTCAAAGAAATAATCCATAGAAGACACAGGAGCTTTCTGCATTGTGAAGAATATAAACCCAACATCAATCTATTTAAATTGAAAACATATTTTTCAAATGATAGAATCACAGATCAAACAAACCAATGGAACGTCAGAAATACTGAAACCTAATAGAAAACGTTTTTATAAACAATGAATTTTCTCTCAACCAAGACGCATCGAGTCTAAAACATTTGCAGTCATAGCATCTGAAATCTCAGATAATAATAACATAAAAATGTTTTAACAAACTCGATAAGGATTTTGTATATGGGATCCATGTATATACGAGGACGCTATTGGCTAAGAGGGTTAGGGTAAAGTACAAAAGAAAAAAAAATGGACGGATGTGGGATTGACCCGTTCTCACGGACAATTTGTTCGCCTGAGTCATCCACTTCTCCAGGTCGTTCTCTCTTCTGAGAGGATTCTCAACCTGATGAACAAATTATGTTCTTCTCGGATTTACAACCGAGCCTGAGTGGCGAGATTTAAAAAAAAATCTTAATTTTTTGTAAATTATTTGATTTAATTGAATCGCAGGACATCACCGGGTCAATCTTTAAGGAGCGTCATGCGCTTTTACATCCAGACGGAAATATTGATTAACACCATCTGATGGCCCGGGGCGAGCCTTCGTGTGCATTGGGTTGATATCTGGAAGAAAATGCATTTTGACCGGGTGAAACTGATATTTCTGATCAATTTTACGAAGATTTGGTTTAAAACTTCACCTGGAACATTTTCCCAAGGAAAGAGAAACATACCCTCTGAATATTATTCAAACCCTTTAACTGCAAAAACTCTGGGTTTTTCTTTGTTATAGTTAAGTTTTCATTCTATGTTGTTTGTCATATTGTGTTAACGCATTTAAAAACACACATTTACAAAAACAAAACAAAAAAGTAGTTTTTGCCCTATAAATTTGTTTGGGAAGTTTTTGCCGTTGTGTGGACTTAGCAAAAGTCAAAATTCACGATCACTACTCTCTCACTACACCGAGTTTCGGAAATCCGAATGGAAAAAATTGAAGACGTAAAAATTTTGAACATTATTCGGGGAGGTAGGGGTCGTTGGGAAGGAAGGAGAGAGATAAATACGTAGATAGTCACAGACAGATACATAGTGTGAGTGAGAGAGAGAGAGGAAGAAAAAGAGAGGAAGAATAAGAGCAGGAGAAAAAGGGAGAGAATGATAGAGAAAAAGAAAAGAGAGAGTGTGATTGAGAGTGAATTATTGATTGAGTGAGTGAGTGAGTGATAAGTGAGTGAGTGAGTGGTGAGAGACAGAGAGAGAGAGAGAGAGAGAGAGAGAGAGAGAGAGAGAGAGAGAGAGAGAGAGAGAGAGAGAGAGAGAGAGATTGGACGAGAGAGTGTGATTGATAGTGGATTATTGATGAAGTGAGTGAGTGATAAGTGAGTGAGTGAGTGAGTGATAAATGAGGGAGTGGTGGTGAAGTGAGAGAGAGAGAGAGAAAAGAGCGAGAGAGAGAGAGAGAGAGAGAGAGAGAGAGTGGATGAGTGAGTGTGATTGAGAGAGAATTATTGATTGAGTGAGTGATAAGTGAGTGGTGATGGAGTGAGAGATAGATAGAGAGTGATAGAGAAAAAGAAAAGAGAGAGTGTGGTTGAGAGTGAATTATTGATTGAGTGAGTGAGTGAGTGGTAAGTGAGTGAGTGGTGAGGGAGTGTGTGAGAGAGAGATTGGATGAGAGAGTGTGTTTGAGAGTGGATTATTGAGTGAGTGAGTGGTGAGGGAGTGAGTGAGAGAGAGAGAAAAAGAAAAGAGAGAGAGAGAAAAAGAAAAGAGAGAGAGAGGAAAAGACAAGAGAGAGAGAGAGAGAGAGAGAGAGTGAGAGTGAATTATTGATTAATTAAGTGAGTGAGTGAGAGAGATATAGTGGACGAGAGAGTGTGATTGAGAGAGAATTATTGACTGATTGAGTGAGTGAGTAATAAGTGAGTGGTGATGGAGTGAGAGAGATAGATAGATAGATAGAGAGAGAGAGAGAGAGAGTGATAGAGAAAAAAAGAGATAGTGGACGAGAGAGTGTGATTGAGAGAGAATTATTGACTGATTGAGTGAGTGAGTAATAAGTGAGTGGTGATGGAGTGAGAGAGAGAGAGAGAGAGAGAGAGAGAGAGAGATAGAGAAAAAAAGAGATAGTGGACGAGAGAGTGTGATTGAGAATGAATTATTGATTGATTGATTGAGTGAGTGATAAGTGAGTGAGTGAGTGAGTGAGAGAGAGAGAGAGAGAGAGAGAGAGAGAGAGAGAGAGAGATTGGACGAGAGAGTGTGATTGAGAGTGGATTATTGAGGGAGTGAGTGAGTGATAAGGGAGTGAGAGGGAGAGTGATAGAGAAAAAATAAGAGAGAGAGAGAGGGATTAAGACTGAATTATTGATTGAGTGAATGAGTGATGAGTGAGTGAGTGAGTGAGAGAGAGAGAGAGAGAGAGAGAGAGAATTTGTGTGGTGTGTATGTGTGTGCGTGTGCGTGTGCGTGTGTGTGTGTGAGAGAGAGAGTGAAGAAGGAGAGGAAAGAAAGAGAGAGTGAGTGAGTGAGAGGAATAGCCATACAAAAAAGTAAGAGCAGCTTAGACTAATCGAATTTTCGAAAATTTCTTTTGTTCCCTCACCACCGTTCATTCCTAAAAAAGATTTGAGTCTACATTTTTCTTGTTTTAAGTATAGTATACCTATTGCTTAAAATGAGAGAAAAAGAAAAAGTACCAGTGAAGAAAATGTTAAATAAATTTTTAAAAATCTAATTTTTTTAAAAATTTTGAGTTTAACGTTTTGGGTTGGTTTGTTTTTATATATTTCTTTACAAATGTATATTTTCTAACATCCTCCTTAATTCGAATTTTTCAGTAATCCCCTCCAGCAATTAGTCGAAGGATTACTGAGAGAGCACTGTATTTGTAAACGCCTTTTATTCCCATTGAAGGTTCTTAAATAACTCGCGTATTCTTTCATTCACAAGAGATAATTTCGAGTAATTTAAGAAAAATAAAATACATTAAAATAAATCTGGGTTTGGTAAAAGGATTTCCTCAAAAGGTAATCCTCAAAAACATGGAAAAGAGAGGGGAAAAAATAAAAGTGCTAACAGATAATAGAAAAAATCAAACAAATACAACATTGATATAAATAACACAGTGGAATTCGTTTGCACAATAAACTAAAAATTAATAAAACAATAAGTTGCTTGAACTTAAATTTAACAAAATTCTCTCCGTTTCGGTGAAATGCATAGAAAATTATTACTTTTATTCAGAAAACCTTCGTGAAAAACTCAGAACTAACTTGATTAGTTGGAAAAGTTGAAAAGTACAACTTCCAATATTTCTTTTCAAACATATTTACATAAAAATTGAAAAATCATAATTAAAAATAAACAGATAATTAATCGAAAATATTACAACTGTAGAAAAATCTCGAAATGAGGATAAATTAATTTTCGTCGAAATAACATCATCAAACTCACGCTGCATTTACACATCGTGCTCTAAATTTAACTATACTTTGTTCATTTAAATTAAATTAAGAGTAATCAAATAAAAAGTGCAAAATCTCTTTTGGAAGAATCAACTAATTTAGTATTTTCTGATATCAAATGGTGGAGCCATCCGAATTTGATATTATTGAAATTTTAATTTCTGTTTTCCTGGATTTTCCTTTCTAGAAAGCCCAAAAATAAACAGAAGTTAAAATACAGACGAGCAAAGAAATATAGCTCAATTTTCGGCATAAATTAAATATGTATAAATACATATATACAAAAATATTTTGTATAATAAATAAACAAGATATCAAAATTTTAATTTTTCCAACGAAGTGAGAAAGCAAATAATTTTGCTTAAACAGCAGTTAGGAATTTAGTTAGGAAATATGGCACTCGTCGAAAAATTACAGGAGGACCTTGGATGAGTTTGTATGTTGCCTTTACTGAAAGTCAAATATATATCAGCGTAATTCCACACAGAAAACATTATTTTCTAAATCTAATTATGTATAACGCAAATTATTTAAAATTTAGTCCGATTCCTCGACTCACGGAAACGAATAATCAACTTCCTTTAAATTGTGTCACTTTTTACCTTTCCTTAAGTCGATTTAAACATTTTTTTTTTTTTAATATTGATCATGGCAATTGCGAATGATTTGTTTACGTATTTCTGTTGTTTCCATTAAATTTTTATCATTCTATCTCACTTTCCTTTATATTTGTTTATATATTTGTTATTTAATTACATTTTTATTATTTCTTCTGAATTTCCTTTATATTTGTTTGTATATTTCTGTTGTTTAATTATAGTTTTATTATTATTTCTCACTTTCCTTTATATTTGTTTATATATTTATGTGTTTAATTATATTTTTATTTTTACTTCTCACTTTCTTTTATATTTGTTTGTATATTTCTGTTGTATAATTATAGTTTTATAATTTCTTTTTCACTTTCCTTTATATTTGTTTGTATATTTTTGTTGTTTAATTGTAGTTTTATTATTACTTCTTACTTTCCTTTATATTTGTTTGTATATTTCTGTTATTTAATTAGATTTTTATTATTTCTTCTTACTTTCCTTTATATTTGTTTGTATATTTCTGTTGTTTAACTGCATTTTTATCGTTCCTTCATACTTTCCTTTATATTTGTTTGTATATTTCTGTTGTTTAATTAATTTTTATTATTTCTTCTTACTTTCCTTTATATTTGTTTATATATTTATGTTGTTTAACTATATTTTTATCGTTCCTTCACACTTTCCATTATATTTGTTTGTATATTTCTGTTGTTTTATTAAATTTTTATCATTCCTTCTCACTTCTTTATATTTTTTTGTGTTTAATATGTCCATAGTTTTAATTATAGTTATATGTATATTATTAATCATGTTTCATTTATTCATTATTAATTATTTATATTTTAAATTCTTATAGAACTTGTGAGTAAAGTTAACAGTATAAATAAATAATTAAATAATATTATCGTTTATATTTCTCATCAAATAACATAAATAATAATTGAATAAATCGACCTGGATGGTTTTTGATCGAGTAAAACCCCTTTACACAGCATATACTATATTATATTAATTTAAGTATTGTGTATGTATAATCTATGTACAATACTGTCTTAATTCATTCAGTGTAAATCAGGAATTTAAAAAATGGTAAAAACAAACAAGTTAGTATTAGAAATATAGCAAACCATTTTTATATATGGGGAATATATATTAAATTCTTTTAAACGGTACAGAAACACTGGGAATCGACAATAGATTTTGCGGTTTAAACACACAAATGTACGCAAACAGGACTTTCCAGTGAATATCGTGTATTTATTCGACAAAACAAAACACAAAGGCTTTAATGCTTTTAAAGCAAAAATTAACACTAAAAAAATTAACAAAAAAAAAAAAAAAATTACGGTACACATGCATTCAGCTCGAAATGAACGGAAAAGACGGAATTGGGACCGTAATATAGGGAACGTTGGGACGCGGCCAAGCCGGCACCGCCATCTTACCGGCTGAACCATCAAACCGAACCATACGTGCTGGTTTTACATTTTATATAATTTTGCTGTTTTGGGCCATTTTTAATATATGGATTTATTGAAAAATATATTTTTGAATATGTATGTTTTTTTAGGACATTTTCGAGGGAATTTTTTCCGTGTATTTCTTGGAGTTTAAAAAAAAAATTTAATTTAATTTTTAATTTTATGTGCAATTGTTTTAATTTAGTTTTGTTTATAATGAAATTATTTTTCTGTTTACCACAGAAGGGTTTTTATTATATTTCGGGTATTTAATTTTTGTTGTTTTGTTTTACAAAAAGCTTTTAAACAATAATCACTATTAATTCATCCTTTGTAAACAATTTCTCCTGATCATATGGTTTAATTAAAAATTAAAAGAGATTTTTTAAAAAGGTTAAAACAGTTTAAAAAGTGTAATTTCTATCGTGTAAAAATATCGAAAGATGTTGAATTGACTCTCAAAAATCCATACGAGTGCCGTTTGTTTTGACGAGCGCTGTACCTCGCCGTGCCGGCCGGCTTTTCGCCTTTTACAACGAAATAAAACACGCTGGAGTCCAGGTTTGATTTTTAAACGAAGGAAAAACGCATTTTAAGGCTTTTAAAAGAATAAAACGGACTTTAAAGTGTTTTTTAGACCGGTGAAAAGATTAAAACTGTGCTCGACTTGCCGTGCGCGCATGCGCCCCTGTTGACACGCAAGCCCCGGCGAACGGGTCGTCGTCAGAATCTCTCCCTCTTCACTAGGAGAAACAACCAACTTGGTTCCATTGAATTTTAAGGTAACTATTACAACACAATCTCAGAAAAGCTTTTAAAAAAAGCATTCTCTCTAGGGCAATAATACACCCAAACTAATTTCTATAAATATACACATAGTTTTTACGTTTTATTTTTAATTTTACGTTTTTACTATTAACAATTTTTTACGTTTATATTTTTAAAAAACGGGTTTTCGGTTTTATTGTAAATTGGAATAAAAAAAAGGCTCAAGTTGAGTGTAAGGTCCAACATGGCTGCTTGGGTGCGGTCTAACCTCGCGTCCGTAGCGTTTGTACCTTGCGTGCCGACGCCGTACGCCATGTTGGACGCCAGGCACGCATGTCCGCTACGGCCACGTCATTTTCATCAAGTTCAACGTTTTTCCAATACGCAATTGACAATTTTAATTTTTAACTGGAATTCCCGTTGATAATTTACCGTAAAATAATGGTCCCGTTGTTTTTTTTTCCAATTCCTTAACGTTCGTACGTATTATATTGTATGTTTTATGTATAATTGAAAGATATTAATTGGTCAAGGGGACCACGAAACTAGGGAATTAAATTGTAAGTCTCTTTATTGTGTATTAATAAATTAAATAAAAATAAAGGAAATTCAAAATAGGAAGTCTGTTGATGTAAACTTTAAAGCATAAATAGATATTATTCTGTTGATTTAAGAATAAACAGCTTTTAAAGCCAACTGTTGATTGGCCTTAAAAGTTCAATTTAAGTGTTTTTACTTTTTCGATCATCCATTTAATTTTTAAAAATATAAAAACGACGGTTTTTCATTTATTTATTTTTTTAACGGAGAAGCATGATCTTAAGTGAGTTTTAAAGGTTTTTATAACCTTTAAAAATAAAATTCTGGTCGACACAAATTATTACTAGCCTTAAAATACTAACTGTTAATATCAGTCGATTTTCTTTAATAATTATGTAGTAAACCTAAAAGTAAAATTCAGAGCTTGTATATTTTCACAAGTAACTAGTTTTAAATGTTTATGTTAACGAAACCCGCATAAGTCAGAATTTAAAATAATTAGTATTAGTAAGAATCTTTGTTTTAAGTGTACAGTTTCCCCTCTGAATTTGATTTTAACGAATTTTTCTTCTTTTTGTTTCAGACTGTTATATTTTTAAAAAGATAGTTATTATGAGTGAACATTTTTGCCTGAGGTGGAATAACCACCAGAGTACGCTTGTCTCGGTCTTCGAGCACCTTCTGGAATCGGAAACACTTATAGACTGTACCTTGTGCGCAGAAGGACAACTTCTTAAAGCACACAAAGTTGTCCTGTCGGCCTGCAGCCCATGCTTTGAGGTGAGCCTCTTAAAAGACATTTTTGTTTTATTAAAACACTGGCATGAATTATGACAATGTCCTTTTTATAAATAACTAGTCCATGTCAATGTGGATTGTTTCGTACAAATTGTAAAAATAATTGTCAGCGAAAACTGTTTTTTAATATTTTTTTGCTTGTGTAATTTGACTAATGGGGTGTTTCTTTTTTTTTCAGTCGATGTTGTGTGTGCAGGAGGATAAACACCCTATTATCTTCTTGAAAGATGTAAAATTTATAGAACTCAAAGCAATGTTAGATTATATGTACAGAGGAGAAGTAAATATCCACCAGGACCATTTAGCATCATTCATAAGCACTGCGACAGCACTTCAAATAAAAGGTTTAGCAGATAAAGGTGGAGGGGGAGGGACAGGAGATGAACCTCCTGCCAAGAAAGGGCCCGGGCGAAAAACTGGAATGTCCGACGTCGCACCGGAGAGCCCACTAGTCGGAAATGCACCGCTCAGGGAAGGCTCGATCTCTCCTTCAACGAGAAGAAGGAGGAGGCCGAGAAGACCTTCGACTGACGATGTCTCCGCAGATAACTCTTGTGATATCCCGGCCTTACCGGCCACACCTCTCCCGACCCCCGCCGCTCCCCCGCAAGCGACCCAGGCTGACATACGGACTTCCACACCCGGCGAACCTAGGCTTCTTACCGTCAAGAAACAGGAACCGATGGACACACCAATGATTCAACCCAAGACTGAGTATATGGAAGAAACGAACGAAGATATCGAGGACCTGACACTTGACGATGATGACGACTACAATGATATGTCTGATATGTCTAAACCTGGAACGTCTTACGGAATGGCACAAGGAGGATCTTCTAGTCAACGTAAGTTTCTCATCCACGTAAATTTTCAACTCAATAAAAAGTAATGCTTGTACAAGTTCTCAAAATTAAATATGATTTTTATTTTTCCAGCTGATTTTTCGAATTGGCAAATGATGGGAGGCGATCGAACCGGACAGGATGAGGTTTTTATGGCTGCGACAGAAGCGATAAATAATCAATCAAACCCACAAGGTAGGCATGCGATTTTCTTGCCATTCTTATTAGACAATAAGTAAATCAACCGTGATGTTGCAAAATGGTCTTTTTTCAAGCGTTCAAGTAAATTCTTTTAATTTAATCGTTTAATTTTATTTTTACTTCTTTATTACTTTCTTGTTAGCTTTTCCAATGGCTTATATAAAAATATGTTGTGTCAGTTTGGCTTTTTGTCTTTGGTGGTATGAATTTGAAGAAATGGTCCGTCTGTTCACTCGGAATCCTGTGTCTCAGCTTCGTACCATCATTTGGGCTTGAGTCATACTCACATATAAGTCATTTACACTTTAACACATACTATCTTCTCCCACCACCCTTCTATTTTTATTTATCCAAACTGTATTCACATCCCAAATTTATTTTGCACGCGGTTGAACCTTTGCAACATCACAAATGAAGTAATTAAGCTTGTTGAATTATGAACTTCCACATTCATTATATTTTAAATTTAATTTTAAAAAAAGCCGCAGGTAAATCAAATGTGAAAGTTCAAACCTAGTTTTAAAGATATATATGTTTTTAAAGGTAACGCCAAGCGTGAAAGCGTTTGTGCGCAGCCTATATTTTATGTTATGTATGTATGGTAAAGGTAATAATTTGGATCCCCAAAAATTTAAAGTGAGTATAAAAATTATTATATTTATTCATTTATATTTTTTCAAAAAGCTGATTTTCAGTTCTTTTTCAAGAGTTATTCTCTTTTCTAAGAATTACAATTAATACAAATGGTTAAAATGTCTGAAAGTTAGCTTTTACATGTGGATTTATTTTTTGTATTTGTCATGTCAAATTTGTTTGGTTTGTCTTGATGATGGTTATGATGGTAAAGATAGAAATGCCGGACATTTCTCAGTATTTATTTTTGTATCTGGATGGGTGGGACAAAATAATAAATTAGAGTCAGTGCAAAGTGAAATGGAAAAGAAGAAAAAAAAAAGTAGGAAGGACGTGAGTATAATGGTACAATCATTTTACATGAAAAGAGAAAAAAAGGATCCGACGTAAAGCCCGGTAGGGCATTTCTTTTCGGAATTTTGTACTTTTCAATAAAAAGATTTAGATTGTGTTTTTTATTACCTGAAAAAAGCACGTTTACGTGCTCAATAAGCTGAGAAGCAGTAATGAGGTAAGTGATAATTTAAAATAGTATATAAACTAATTTGTAATTAATTTTTCTCATTTAAAAAAAAATCTTTCCGGTATCAATTTAAATTTTTAAATGACTGGTTGATAAAAAAAAATCAGTTAAGGTAAAACTATTATTAGATTTTTCTTTTCTGGTCTTTGTTTACTAATTAAATAACTTGGACCTGGCTAAAATTTAAATTTTTAAATGGCTGGTTGATAAAAAAAATCTGTTAAGGTTGAAGTATTAGATTTTTCTTGTCTTAGTTTACTAAATTCCTTTTACTGCTAAAAAATTGTTCAGTCTGGAATGAGCAATGTTAATAGAAATGAGTATTATGGTTATATATCGTAGTTGAGAATAGGAAAGTTGAGATACAAAATCTTGGATATTCATGTTTTGTGTGATCCTCAATATTTTGATGGTATACGGTTATTCAACCTTATGCAAATTCATAAGTTTGTGGGAATTTGCTTCATTGGCCAAAAATTTTGTAATAGGCGATTGGTATATGAAACATGTAAAATCAGTTAGTTCCTGTTGTTTAAGAGTTCAGAGTAAGTGACGCGTGCCTGTTATTTAAGAGTTCAGAGTAAGTGACGCTTAAGCTAGTAATAATTGCTTGATAGGAAAGTAATTCTCCCTCCATAAACAAAAAAATCCCCTACAATGTGGGGTATGAAGCAACCTGGCACACCAGAAAACTAGTAATTATGTTTTGGTCTGATTGACTTGCTACAAGTTTGGCATGTCAGAACTGGTTGTTCGACAGTTTCCAAACTGGGGGAATGGCGTCCTAAATAGATCTGGAATTAATGCCCAGATGTTTATACTGCCAAGCCGATTCTGTTTTATCGACCACTGTTAACCAAGTCTAATATGTGACTAAAAATGGTAAAAGCGTAAGGTGCTTTCTACATGGTTCTTTTTGTCGATTTATAGTATGAATCCCTTTGCCAACTCCCCCACAGAATAGCTCAGGTTTTGGTGCAGTTCAGCCCAAAATTGGAGCCAAAGAAGTTTGAGCCAAGTGCTTTGACTTTTTAACAAGAATCTAGTGTGATTCCCCCCAGAGAGCTGTTTTTGGTGCGGTTCAGCCCAAAATTGGAGCTAATGATGTCTGAGCTTGGTGCTTTGACGCTTGTTTGACTTGGCATCCTTCCTTTTGTACCTTAGTTCAAATCGAATTGATTTCATCCTGGAAGGTTGAGTGCATTTTCCTATGGGCCATTTGGTTCCAGTGCTTTTGCACCTACCTACGTATAAAGTATCATACTTGTTACTCAAAACTATTCAATCTACCTGAATTGACCAGATCTACATAACCTTGAAACATAGCTATGGAGTTTTTATAATTGTTTTTCGGCGATTTATATTTTCTAATAAATTTATCTGATTTTTTTGGCATGCTCTGGTAGTCCAACGCCACAATGTGTTGTTCGTCAAAGAGGTCTTCAGGCTTTTTGAGGATAATGAGCATACCATATCTAATTGCAAATTTTGCATCGCAATGAAGGCAAAAATGGTTGTAGTTTTGTGTCCCAATACTGATAGTTTAATATTAAGTTAATTTGAGGAAACTGCACACCATGCCCAATATCGGCTTGTGATGGCTAAAGGGTTATGCAAATTTGACTGGTTTTTAGACATATCGGATGCCAAACCTTGGTTAGAACTATAAATTAACTTTAATTGTTTGGATTAGTGTTGGTTTAAGAAGTAATGGTTTGATTTCCCTCTAGTAATGTAACTGCCATTGTGCTGTTGAGTATGCAGTGCATCCAAAATAATGATTGTCTCAGTTTTGAAAAGTTGTAAAACGTAGCTGGCTAGGATCCAAACCAAAAGCTGCTCTGGGAAATTGGTACTGATGTGGTTTTTCATACAACTGTAGATTGCCATGCAAAGTAACGGATTTATCTGAAAGAACGCTTGAATATCCAAAAAATATGTTTGTCATTAAATGCCATAACACCAATCATCAAATAATTATTTTGATAAATTCACTAATTTCGTGGTCTGCTTGACCAATTAATATATTACAATTAATTGAGGTTTTTAGTTGAGATAAAAAAGTCGATGGCACGAGCGGGATTCGAACCCACGAGATGGGGTTGAGATAGGAGGTCGGTGTCAGAGTGGATCGAAGTGACGATAGCTCAAGTGGTAGAGCAGCGGCGTATCTAGCCGAAGATCGAGGGTTCGAATCCCGCTCGTGCCATTGACCTTTTTATCTCATCTAAAAACCTTAATTAATTGTATTATTTTGATATTTGAACTGGATGCCTATTGAGTGATTGTTTTAAATAGGAGACATTCATCCAAATCCTCTTTTTGTATTGCTTTTGAAGTGCACTGGTTTGAGGAAAAAATTGTATTCAGGGTTCTTAAAACAGAACAAGAATTTTTTTGTATTGTTTGATGGTAAGGCAAGTTTTTTGCAATATGGTTTTAAGATCTGTCCTATTTCTATTGATTTCTTCTGTAGTGGACATCTGAAAAAGGCCATGAAATAATGAAAAATTATATTATTAAAAGTTGCCAAGTTTATTTAAAAAGAAAAAAATAATATAAAGAGATAGCAATTTAGGAGGATCTTCTTAGTTGTTGACAGTCAGTTTTTTTTAATAGATAATTTGACTTTTTAAAAAATCACACTTCATCTTCAGAATCTGTGTACACTTGGTAGTACCGCAGCCTCCTGTTCCTCAAGATTTCCCGAGTGAAAATTTTGATTTTCTTACACGTACGCATTTTTCTCTTGATCCTGTCTTTTCTAGCTGCAAATTTTTAAAACAGGCAGTGACGGTTAAACGTGTAGTATAAAACATTTACCTTTTGGATCAGTTCTTCCCAGTCCGGAGCACCTGTTGTAGTTGTCTATTACATAGATGCAAATAATTATTAAGATAATGGATTACTTTGATTGGAAATTTGAAGAGAAAGAAATTATACCTCTTGGATCACATAGGCTGCTTTCCAGAAAAATGTCTAAAATAAAATAAAATCGTATTTATACACATGTAAAACAACTATGCAGACTTAACAAATCAGTGCTAACAAAAGTGTATGGTGATAGGCTTTTGTTAAAAAGTTTATGGTACAGCTTAATCCTTAAATCATAAATTACATTACCCTCTGATGACGACTGCACTTTTATTTATATTTGGGTTTTTGTCCTTGTATTCACTGGTAAAGCAGGTTTAACTAATTAAAAAAATTATGAATCACCCTTATGGCAGAACCAAGTGGTATCCCTAAACATAAAAAAAAAAAAATACATCAGAGCTTTCATGTGAATAGCCACAATATTATGATTTCATTAACATTTTAATCAAATAAAAATGTTATTACATTGTATTTGTAAAGACAACGAAATTTTTCGTTTGGCTAAAAAAATGAGTGATTTTGGTAGTCAAAAGTGTTTTTTGCATTGTGTAATGGTAGATCTACTGTATAGTCAAAGCTGGCATTAGCCCATGAAATTCACACTGATTGTTTTTGTCAATAGGTCTTAGTTTAAAATTTAAGCCTACGTTATTTTTTTTTTTTTTATAGGTCTTAGTTTAAAATTGAAGGTACATACATAAATATGAGTATAAGTGACTCAAAGCTGTTTTGGTACGGGCAGCCTACCTTGGGATTTATTTTAAATATAATCAGATGGTAAATTAAAAAGCATAAAAAAAAATTACATGGTCCACTAGCTGTGATGATTCTTAAAAGTGGACATTGCGACATTATATGAAACAAAAATTTGACAAGGTGGTGAAAAGTTGCCACATTTAGAGGGGTTCGGTTGTAATAAAGTATTGAATAGAGACCGTAACTCATTTGTGAAAATTAATATCTGGAGACAGTAGCAAAAAGAGTGGAATAGTACAACAAAATATGAAATAAAACATTGTTAACCGGGGAAAAAAAGCTGCCTTACACCAATGAGAGTAGGACAGGTTAGACTCAGTCACGGATATTTTATAAACCATGAGCCCCACAAAAATGCACATGTGATGCCCCAGCAACAATAAAACATGCTCATGGAATGTAGGAAATATGAACAGTAAAGTACTAAATATAATCTGACAAATATTGCTGATATTCTTACAGTACCGTTTCTAACCTATGTGAATTCTTAAACAATCCAGACATGACCGAAATATACTCAATTCAATTTTAACATGAAATATATGATCCTGTGACATGAGAGGTAGGGTATGGGTTTGCGTGTCCATTCTAGGGACCGACGGCCTTACAAACATAATATTGAAGCCCTGGACCTATAAGGGATGTGGTGTACATTGGACGTAAAATCAATGCACAAAATGACCTAAGTGATTGAATGCTTTTCTATATTTCTTTAAAAAAGCTGACTTTTGTCTATAGAATTGTAATCTTATAATCCCCGTCCATTCTGATACATCAGTTCTCCTTTTCAACATTTTGCGTACATTAAGAGGCCTGTCATCTTCATTGTATGGGGTGCATAGAAATAAGAGTGAACGTGCTTGGGACTAAACGCCAACTCAGTATGGTTGCTAGCCTTATTAACGATTTTCAACCAGTAATATAATTATCTCAAAATTTTTCAACTCAGTTTTTTTACCATCGTATTATTAGATACATTTGCTATTAAAAAACATGATAAAAGTGATGTAAATCAGTCTAGAAATATCAAAAATATCAGTTTAAAATATTGCCACATTGTACAAAGGGTAAAGCTTTTTGAAGAAAATACTAGTCAAAAAATTATATTTCCGAAATTTTACCATATCTTAATAAAAAGAGCTTGTATCTTACTAGATAAAATTAACACATGCCATTTATGTTATTTTCTACTTGTTTTACACCACGAAAACTCGTTTTCTGAGTGAAACATATCAGTTAGTGGGGAGATGCATAGTGTCGCACAAATTAAGTGAAAATTCCGTGGTATTCGTTTAAACGTGTATTTCGTTATTTGTTACATTTCTATTGCATTTTAAAAGGAATTATTTAAAAAAAAAAGTATGCTTGTAAAAGCAATTTTCAGGTACTTTCTTTTTCGTAAGTAATTATACAAATCTGCTAGTTAAATTTAACGTAACAACCTTTTTTGATTTAAAAAATAAAAAAATAAATAAAAAGGAACTCATAAATACGTTATAAATTATAATAAAAAAAGCTTTCAAGATTTTTTTTAAAAAAACAGCACATGTTTGTACATATATGTTCAGATTTGAGTCTATACAAATCCAAATACAAAAAAAAATTAAGTCCTAGACCACAAAAACTTTACAACTGAGGCCATTTAGCATGAAAAACTTTAAAGCTCAGATTCTCAAAACTATCAATACAATAGATATGACATTTCTTTTTAACAGGGCAGAACTAGCATTTGTTTTTTGTTTTTTCTAAAAATAATGATTGATAAGCATATTTTTCGTATGGAGTTCATTGTTTAACGTATTGTCCATTGTGGGGCAAAACTTTATAGAGCATTAATTAAAATGTAAGACCAATTGATTTTTACATGAAATTAAAAATTTTGAAGAGAAATTATTTAATTAATCGATTCGATTTTTTTTCTAATTCACTTTTTTATGTTTATTCTTACCAACGGCATTTCTTTCTCCCTTAAAATCATGATTTGTAAGGAGAATTTTTATCAAAAGTTTGGTGTATTGATTAGTGACTGATAGTCGATGATTATACAGAAATCATGAGATGCGGTCTGGTGTGATGTAGGTTTCAGAAAAACATTTTCTTTATCATGCCAACGTTTTGATCTTTATTAAGATCCTCTTCAGTGCCTGCGATTTACAAACGTATTTTTTTTTAATTAAAAAAGTTTAAAATATGTGTAGAGATTAGTAACCGTTAATCGATAGTTATTCAGATATCGTGAGATCACCCGACCGCATCTCACGATATCTGAATAAATATTTAAAATACTTTGATTGAATATAAAAAATATTATATTCACTTTTTTCCACATCCTACATGTTTTTGTTAAATTTAAACAATGTTTGTAAATCCCAGGCCCTGAAGATGATTTCAATAAAGATCGAAACGTTGGCACGACAAAGAAAATGTTTTTCTGAAACCTACATCACACCAGACTGCATCTCACGAATTCTGAATAATCAAAAGATTGGGTTGCAAAAGCAACAAATATTGTCAAAATAAATATTGAGGTAATCATGCTAAAGGCAAAATAGTTTATTATGTATGTACATATGCACTTTTTTTTTTTTTTAATTTGCCTACATCATGTTTCTACTAGTGATTGAAATTTGAAGTTTCTTTTTTCCTCAAAATTATGCCTTCATTTTTTTTTTTACATGTAGCATAAATAATACCTGAAAAAAAGTTCCTCTAGTTACTAATGAGTGAAGCATTTTAATAAAATTATATAAATGGTAAAAAAAAACTAAAATTTAGACAGACATAACGGGGCCATATTTTTATATAGTGTAGGCTGATTCTGTATAATTTGTGTTGAAGAGAATGAGTATGAAAAAACAAATGATTGGTATAATAGGCCCATTTGATTGTCATACAACGCCCCAAAACACACTAAGGAAGTAATTAAATATTTGTTGAAAAACAGTGGGTCTTCTTAGACTAAGAAATGTTGTCATTTTTAAGAGAAATATTTCTTTTTATATGAAAGTATGGAATTTTTCCTTTTCGTGGATTTGAGGGGAGTTGAAAAATTCCAAGGGTGCAACAGGAATCAAATGCCCTAAAATAATAAATATTTTTTTATTTATTACAACTAAAACAGAAAATGTAGCTTTGCCATTGATCGACAAAAGGGGAATATTAAATAAACATCCAACATCAATCAAAACCAAATAGCAGCAATGACAGAAACTATTGCGTTTTGTAGATTTACATAAATTTAATTGTTAACCTTTTAATTTTTTTAAATTTTATTTATGTATATTTTTTTATGAGCATCACATATTTCCCTTGTAATGCTTCAAAGCAATGTGCGTCTTTAGGCTCGACTTGCGCTTTGTCCTGTAGAAACAGTAAGGACAGCTGAAGCACGGCTCCTTGCCGCACTCGTAAGTCGTGTGCCTGTTAAGCGAGGAGATGTGTTTGAACGTTTTCTTACAACTTCCGCATGTATGGCAAATTCCTGAAAGGAAAAATATTTCTGAATGAATTCTGCGAACATAGACATTATTTAAGGGGCGAAGAAAATTTCAATAGAAACAAGAATTATGTTGAGCCATATAGGATATAAATTCTGAATTTCATGTTCCGTGTACATTGAAGAATTTGAGAAAATGGCGGTTTATAGCAAAAACAAATTATCAATTACTCACCCTTATACATCTTTCAATGGTAAGCGATTTTTGAAAAAAAAAAAAAAAAATAAATAAAAGTGAATCAAGAGGGCTTGTTTTCTTATTTTATTTTTGTTTGAGTTTTGCTTGCCTCCTCATTTTAGGTTAATTTTGCTAAGAAAACAATCTTCCAACATGGATGCACTTGTGTCCACAAATGCCTGGAAAATACAGAACAAAAGGGTGAATAATTTATAAATTAATGTTTTGCAAAACAACCAGGTAGTTTACAGAACAGGGTTCCCAAAAAATATATCTGGCTTTATTTTGATATAAACGGATACAAAAAACACTTCAACAGGTTACTAAGTACAATTAAATTTTAAAAAGAAAAACCTAATATCTCCTACGTCCTTAGTTTTTCATTCATATGGCGAAGTGCGATATGTGACTTGAGCGTTGACTTCTGCTTAGCTCTGTAAGGACACTGCTGGCACGCAAAGCGCGGTTCCTGTCCGCACTCGTAGACGAGGTGTCTCCTAAGTGAGCTCGCCAGCTTAAACTTCCGGCCACAATTGCCACAAAGGTTATAAAACGCTAGAAATGAATAAATGATTTGTTAGTCGATTAATTCAATCCCAGATAGGGACAATAGGATTAATCGGTCTGAAAACGCAGACCGAGTGTTATTTCAAGTTTGAGCTATTTGGCACTTTATTTTTAAGTTAGAAACGCGCTCTTTTGCTTAGCTCTGTACGGACAGGCTGGACATTCGAAGCTCGGCTCCTTTCCACACTCATACCGCAAATGACACTTCTGAGAACTCGTGTATTTAAATTTTCTACTGCAATTAGCACAGAAATATGGAGCTGAAACATTAGAATATATATATTTTTTAGTGAATCGGCGCAAAATATAAACCAAACCACAGTGAAATCATAATATTTATACAGGTATATCTGGTTTTTCCTAACACATATAAAAAATAATTATTAGATTAAAGTTTTAAACTTTACCAACTTTGATTCAATGGAGTGAGACTTCAACTCGCTCTTTTATTTATTTTTGTACTGACAGGTTGGACATGCCCATGGGCCTGAAATGGTTAATTTTTTGTGGATTAACTTAAACTAAAATAAAACATACATTATTTATTAATTTATTATAACTACCATGGCATAGTATGTAATCAAAAACATTCATAATGCAGGTTTCTTGATAGATAAATAATATAAAAAAATCATATATCACAGGGTTCTGAGTACATAAATTTTAAGGACCTTACTCATAACAAAACGCTATCATTTCTAGAAAAGTTACAACTAGGTCAAATCTATGAAATCAATTAAGATTGATAAGCCCTGTAAATGTGCCATCGCTACTTATTGACCTGCGAAAATACCACAATTGCAGTCTGCCTTCCTTTTAAATTTGTTCCATTTTTAATTATTATTATTTGTAATCCAACTCACATCTTGTTGATTGAGCTGTGTAATTTGCGTAAAAGGAAAAAAATTTAAATGGACTAATTGTCTGTCAATTAATTATTACTTTCCTGTACCTTTACAATTTTATTAATATACTTCTTGTAATTATTTGATTTAAAAACACGACAGAAGTATGTTTTACCTCGATATATTATACATTCCTAATGTTTTTTCCTGCAGTTTAATCATCAGTGCGATTATCGATCACAAAACAATATAAAAGAATCATTATGAACAGGGAAGATCAAACCGTGCACAAAGGTTGGACAATTTACAGCCTCGATATTTTCATTGTATCGAAAAATTCGGCATCTTGGTCGCATTATGCTTTGAGAACATGTGCGTCTTGAGGCTCCCCTTGTAGGTGGCCTTGTACGCGCAAAATTGGCATTTGAACATCGGCTCTTTCCCACACTCGTATTTCTGGTGGCGGGTCATGTTGGATTTGTACTTGAACTTGCGCGGGCAGGTCGGACAAGGGTACTCAATCAGCCTTATACCTGGAAAGAAAAACAATTAATACCTCAACCAGATAAAGGTAAGAAACTGAAGAGCGCTCAACTGGAAAATAACTAATTAAAAAAAAAAGAAGTATAATTCTGAAACCTGCCCTAAACATTTTTGAGATTCTTTCTAAACAGTGCAGTCTGAAACACATTTTGACATCTCACATTGACAATTCTGAATGGAAAGCTGCCTCGTCAAACCCTTTTCATAATTTTTGGTCCACTTATAAATATATGAGAGAATATAATTGTGAAAAATTCTAAATAAAAAAGTGTAATAAAACCAAATGAAAGTTAATGAAAAAAATGATTAAGGGCAATAATTAATAAAACACATTTTTTTTGTCAAAAACTGTATTTTTTAAAATGAATAAAACAAAATTTGAGAAAAAATCTTTCCGGACTCGTCAAGTTAACAATCCTCCAACCTGAAATAATGATTAAAATAAGAAATTACTCTTTTACATATGATATATTGTCTACCTTGATTTTTTTATTTTTACATTTTAGTATTAGGATATTGGGGTTTATGTATGCTTAGATGCCACATGACGAGTGAGATTCGATTTCTGCTTAGCCTTGTAGGTGCAAAGGTGACAGGAGAACGCAGGCTCTTTCCCGCACTCGTACTTCACGTGGCGGTTCATGTTGTACTTTGCTGTAAAACTCTTACCACAGAAAACACAACTGTGTGGCTTCTTTGCATCTGAAAGCGTTGTCAAAGTATTAAACTTTCAATATTTATCCGACGATCGTTAACCATAGTGCGTATCCACTTTAAAAAAAAAATTCTGCACATTAGCATAACTGTAAATCGAGTGTTGTTTCATGAGTAGGAAATGATTTAAAAGCGAGATTAGATGATGTGAGAAAAATAGATTTTTTTGTATTGTAACAAGTTTTTCTACAATATTCTTTTCAACATAAAAATATCTTAAGTATCCTAGAACGCACTAAATTAAAAAATTTCCCACATTAAATATTCTAGAATGTTTTGATCTGCACCTGACTTGAACAATATGATTATTTGGGATCGAAATTGAATAATCGGTGATTGGGCAATTAAAGGCATACAATACATACAAATTGTTCTTTAAATATGTAAAATCAGAGTTATTTATTTTATAAATATAAACAAATATAAGTTAAGTCCAAGAATTGTTCTATCAAGCTTTTCATGCATTATTTATTATCAATTATTTAAATAAACACTGATGTATAAACAAAATATAAAGTATAATGCGCTATGTACAAATTAAAATTGCCTTCCGAGAATAATGCTTAAGTGTCGGCAGGCTAAATGCTGTTTGAGGTGTATTTTCTGCTTGGCTTTGTACGGGCAGTAGTCGCAGGAAAACATCGGTTCCTTCCCGCACTCATACTTAACATGGCGCCAAAGGTTGCCCTTCTTTGTGAACCTTTTCGTGCATCTCATGCACATAAAAGGCCTACTTTTTTCTGCGAACAGATGAAAATTTAAATTAGAATCAGGCTAATCCTAACTAGACCTATTGTGAGATGGCCAAGAAGGGTTAAAGAAATGCTGATATAAGGGGGCACATGAAGAAAAATTAAAGTATAGGTCTCATGCTCTTTTATGTTTTTATGAGGGAAATAAGGAAACAAACAATATAACAGACAACTATATTATTGAATTTATAAAAATCATCTTGAGCATCCTGGAATAATTGTCAATCAATCAAGTCAGTCCAGCTAAATGATTAACAATTATTCTACAAATTAATCATACATGACAAATTTCCGTACAATGAGTTTTTCACTGACATTCGTGTACAGTTGCATTTAAACATATCATGTATTGCTAAATTCGTTTAAACAAAACACGGAATGTTTAGAAAGTATATGGCGCCTCATATTGTCTTTACGCCTTGCTTTTTGGGGGCAGTAAATGCAACTATAAGTAGGCTCCTTCCCGCACTCATACTTTAAATGCCTCTGCAAACTGTCTTTGCTGACATAACGTTTTCCACAATCCTCGCAGCCAAACCGCTTTTGCTTATCTGCAAATTACAAACTAGATTAGACTTTTTATTGTTAATTTTTTATTTTAAAACAAATAATGTTATTTTCACTTATCTTTAACTGGTGCATGTTGGCAAAACGTGCCAAACTCCGGACTTAAACCACTGCAACCCAGCCCTCTGATGCTAAAAAATCAATTAAAAAAAATGATTAAAAGCTGTCTATGGGGCAGAGAAGCTCTCATGATTCTCATCCAATTATAGGCCAAATTGACACATCGACATATACTTTTGGGCCAAAGGCATAATAAATAGCTTCTTTTATGACACAGAAACTACCATAAAACCATATGACAGAAAAAATTAAAAATTCTCTTCACTGTGATGTACGAATTTGTTATATTTCTATTACAAAAAGGGAAGTGGTGGCAATTTCCTAGCAACAACAACTGAAATAATTTAATATTCAAACTATCTGGTAGTTTCAGCTACAGCAAGCCTGCTCCACCAGCAGAAATAAATTCATAATCAAGCGCTCTAATATTTTTTATATGGACACTTAATTTAGGGCTAAAGCCGGCATAAACAAAAGATTGCTTAATGTGTCCTACCTAGTTGAAGAGTATCCTTGGCTCCGTATAGAGAGCGTGTAAGACTGCTGCCCAATCATAAGAATGATGTTTTTTAGACAGGTTTACTAAAGTTTTATGTCTAGTATGTGTCGAGTGAATTATTTATTAGCGTGAATGCACAGTGTGACAAGGCTGATGGCAGAAAATTGAGTATGGAAATAAGTACACCACCCTAAGTGGGTGAATAGTATAATTAAAAATGGGTAAGAGTATGAATAAATTTGGGTACTGCAGTTGGGAGTTAAAATGACTGTTGGAGACCAACCTCAGCAGCTGTACGGTCAAAACCGAGGTCTGACCCCAGGCTGCCAACACCCAGGGTGGATGATTCTTGAATACAAGTTTTATAACCTTTGGCATAAAAGGTATGGAAATGTTGCATTTAAATTTAAAAAATAAAACTACACAAGTTTTGGCTTAAAAAATTCAATTATAATAATTATCCATAACTGAAAACAGGAAATGGAAAAAAGAAGGCAACAGAAGAAATTTTAGTTATTATTTCAGGATAACTTATGATTTTTCCTTCTTGAAGGTGGGATAATAGGTCATCTCAAAAAAACCAGTTTTAGTTTTTATCCGTAACATTTCAGATTTATTTTAATCCTTCCTCAGGTGAGCTAACGCAATGGTTAAAACAGTGGTTGTCAGTCATTAATATTTTATAACAGTTTATTTTAAAAAAGAACAAGTGTGGTACATATTTAAGTCTTTCAGACTCCGAACAAACGTTTTAATATTTTGAACCTGACTAGACTGGCGACCACTGTCTTAACCATTGCGTTAACTCACCTGAAGAAGGATAAAATAAATCCGAAACATTGTGGATAAAAACTTGTGGTTTTTTTGAGATGACCTATTATCCCACCTTCAAGAAGGAAAAATCATAAGTTAAACTGTTGAGGTCGAAATATAAGAAAACATCATTTCAGGATAATATAGACAAATAGTGGCTGAATGACATTATGAATAGTTAAGTTTTAACTTGAAAAAAAAAAAAAAATTATGAATAACAAAATAAGGGGCCAATTACCAAGACAGAATGGAGTCCTTGAAGTCAAAAAGTGTTGGGTTGATATAATTTTAATAAATAGATACTAATCTTAAATGTTTTTATCATTGGTTCCTTCACACACCCATTTTCAATCATTCTGCTTTTCACTGTACACTTTTTGGCGCATCTGGTCAAAAAAGTCTTAGTGAATTCTCGTGTGATGGAATAAATGAAAGCCCTTGTCGAATCAGGAATGTTTTAAAAAAGGAGCTGTTGATCGTGTGTTTGATTCTCTCCGTCGCTGCTGGAATTTCTGGTCCCATCTCCCACAAAAAAAAAAAGTATTAGAGTATTCAAACATCAACTAACTAAACAAAAAATATAATCAAAATCAAATTTGAAAATTGACCTTCGATCATTTTGATATGTCAGATGTCATTTTATATTCTTTTATATCAAAAATGCGATGTCACACTGCAGGATTTTTACCGACAAACACTTGTTACATTTGTAACCGCTGCACAATCTACTTGAGTAAGTATAAACATATTTAAACAAACAAAAAAATAATAATAATACAACAGATCATTCAATTTTGTAATTTTATTTGTCTTCGTGTTCAGCATATTGCAATGACAATAGTGCATTAAGTCATACATAATAATGTGCCAATATTATAATACAGAAAAGTACTAAAATAATACAATAATTTTATAATAATAACAAATTATAAGTTAGGTTAGTACATACATTACTACATTTCTTGGAAAACATTCAAATCCGTTAGTTTGATTAAAGGGCAAGGTTTTTTGAGGATATTACAGAGGACATATTAAAATTTTATTTAATTTTTATGTTTGTTCTGGTGCATTAGAAACGTGTGACGTATAACATTGCCCTTAACTTTAGCCTTGTAAGGGCAATAACGACAAAAGAATTGCGGCTGCTTACCACATTGATATTTCAAGTGAGACAACAGACTACGTTTGTATGAGAACCTGGTCCCGCAAACGTCACAGCTGAATTTCTTGAACCCTGAAATAAAAAAAATATATTATTTCATGTTGAGAGATACTTTTATAGTAGTGATAATAATTATACGACAAATTTTTCTCATTCTGTGAGAATTACTTTTAATTGAATTTATAAGGACGGGACATAGGATGCTTGTACTGTAAAGAAGAAATATAAAATTGTAACAGGAGAAACACAGTGTATCGTGAATTTACAAATTGTGACTTAAGAATTAAAGAAATGGTGAAGTAAAAGGCATGGATTAAAGCTTATTACACTCTTTTGTTTTTGTGAAGGAAATAAGAATTTAAAAACAAAGAACATAATACAGAACTATATTATCAAATTTACACAAATCACTTTCAGCACTCTTCCGGACCGACTTTACAGTTAACAATTATTCTATACATAATTTAAAAATAAAAAATCTATACATAATGGAAAAAAGATGGTTTATTAATCACCTAACACCAGAGGATTTCTCAAAAAGAATATCATTGCAATACTGACTCACTACAGCCTGCCATAGTTTCTGAGTCTCCGTGTAGCTTCAGGGTTTTCTCTTCTCTCGTTCCTACCCCCTAGCTTCTCTTCGAACAAAATTCTTTTGAAAAGCGTCCTAGATTTTCCACCTCTTTTACTTGGTCCAAATAATAACTTACTCTTGCTTTACATTTAAAGATTACAGTAGTAATTAGATTACAGTTATAATTATAACGGTCCGGCGAGGCTTACAACAATATTTTTGTACAATTTACACTGAAGTATTTCAAAGATCGCTAAAACCTCTCGAACAGAGCATGTTGGAATGCTTAAAAATCATATGGCGTTTCAAATTGTCCCTGCGCCTTGCTCTGTACGGGCAGTATTGGCATACGATGTTAGGCTCTTTACCGCATTTGTACCTCAGGTGTCTTGTTAAGGCGGTTTTGTGGCTGAACTCCGTCTTGCAGGTTTCGCACACCGGTTTACTCCAATGATCTGCACAAAATACAATTACCATTAAGAAAATAATATCTAATTATAAAAATTGTATTATTATTTTTCAGTAAATTAGTAATATTTATCATTATTATTAAAGAAAAAAATCCTATTTTAAATTTAAGATAAAACGCTTAAAGAATTTCAAGGCACTTCTAAAATAAATGAAATAAAATAATAATCTCATTTATTTTTGTTGTTTTTCAAAACATTAAACGATGTCAAAACATGGGACAATTGTTTCAGGGAGACTCATGAAGTACCGATATAAAATATTAGGAACTGTTAATATTAAAAAGCACTTTTAATTACCAATTAATGGATATTTTAATTATTGATCATGCAAGATTGCCTCAAGGATCTCTCTTACATCTAACACGAACCAATGTGCAAAAATAAGAAATAAAAAATCATTTTAATACAAATACATTGTATCACAGATTTTAAACTATCACGGTTATTAACATTTTTATTTAATTAACATATGGATAATTAAAGAAAAACTGCAATGGTAATTTTTCAAGCGTAGAAATGCTTGCAAAACAAGTGCCGCCTGAGGGAATCCTTGTACTTCGCTTTGTAGGGGCAAAGAGGACACTTGAACGTTGGCTCCTTTCCACACTCGTACCTCTGGTGTCTCAGCAAGTGGTGCTTGTGGCAGTACCTGTTACCGCAAGACAAGCAGGCGAAACTCTTTCCTGAAATGAACATACGAAAAGTTAGCTTAAAAATAGTCATAGGTAATTTTTGTATAAATGGCTTGGTATGGTCCACATTTAAACAGAGAATTCATCCGATTGAATAATTGAAATAAATAATCACTTTCATATTTTATACTCTTTATTTTAAAAGAAAGTTTTATTAGAGATAAACTCTTTGGATGGGTGAAAACGTCTTTCTCTCCCTATTATTTTTTCAATTGGCTTTCTACCTGGAAATACAGAATAATTTTTCTTTAAAACCATTTCAGATTGAGAACATAAAGACGAGTGGATCTATTCGTGATTTTTTTTTTTTTTTTTTTTTTATTCACACTGTGCAACATGTTTCAAGACCATGTGACTTTTTAAGTTTGAGTACTGCTTCGCCTTGTACGGGCAGAGCTTGCAGTGGAACATGGGCTCTTTGCCACACTCGTACCGCCGGTGTCGGGTCAAGTGACCCTTCCGAACGTATCTCTTACCGCAGGAGGTGCAAGGGTAGCGCCTTTCTGAAATTAAATAAAGTAATTTATTATTTTAAAAATAATTGATATTGTTATAAAAGAAATTTCAAGAATATTTCATGAAATGTCAAATAAAAAATAATTCATTTCATATACTTTTTTAATTGAATTCAAATAAAAGTTCAAGGACTTGGCTGGAATTTGACCCCAGAACCGCTTGCTCACACAAATACATCAATGACAATTTTTGAACGAAATTTTACCATTCCTTATTTTTCTATTAATACTATAAAAATTAACATATAAAATATAATATTAAATCACATAACCATCCAAAAACATCCGCAGATAGAGCAGAATGTTGAAAATCCTTGGTGAAGAATGTTGTCAGTTGACAACTCGATTGATACGACTCACAATATTTATTTATATGTTTAGTATATTTATTATTTACAATTATACAAATTTTAAACGACAGCTACAGGTATGATTGCATCCTGGCATCGAGTCCCTCGTTAATCACAGCCTGATTGGGAAATATAAAAGGATCAAGGTTGCTACTATTGATCACCAACTCAGAATGCCTGCAAATTACGTGTCGCTTCATGTTGGTAGCGCGTTTCGACTTGTGTGGACAAAACGCACAGTTGAACGCAGGCTCCTTACCACACTCGTACTTTTGGTGTTGTTTTAAATGGGCCTTACGGACATACCTCTTACCACACATGTCGCAAGTGAATCGTCTTTCTGAAATTAATTAAAGTAATTTATTATTATTCAAATAATATTTTAAAAAATCCATAGTTTAAATGTTTAGTCGTTTTGTGTTAATTTTCTGTTCAGACTTTTTAAAAAATATACTTTTTGTATGTAATATATGATAAAGAGAAATCCACAGATAGAGCAGAATGTTGTAAATCCTCTGTGAAAATTGTGTTTCCCGGCGGAAAGCTAGGTTCGATAGGATCTTAGCGTATGTATTTATTGCAAATGGAAAACATATAAAATATATATTTATTATTATTTACAATAATACAGCTTTTAGTCTATTCATCTAGTGAATCGATTGTATCCCGGAGCTTCGAGCTCCTCAGTAACCACAGCCTGTTTGGGAAGTACGAAAGTCTCAGAATTGCCCGTCTTCATCAGAGCCGGGTGGAAGGCCGCCACAAACTCGGGGTGCCTGCAAATCATGTGACGTTTCATGTTGGTCGCACGTTTCGACTTGTGGGGACAAAATGCACAGTTGAACGCAGGCTCTTTCCCACACTCGTACTTCAGGTGTTGGTTTAAATGGCCCTTACGGGCATACCCTTTACCGCAAATGACGCATATGAAACGTCTTTCTGAAATGAAATAAATTAATTTATTATTATTATTATTCGAATAATCGTAACGTAATTTCATCAATTTTGACTAAAATATTATAATTTTCCCTATTTCTTGCCAATTTTCTCTTCAGACCTTTTAAAAAGTTAACATGTAGGATTTGAGGTTGTTGGTTTTGTAAAGAATAACACAGGGCTAATTTTAAAACGCCTTTACTTCTTTACGCACAAATGCATAGCTTTCCAATATCAAACTCCAAGACTGAAGATGATGGGTCGAAAATAAATTGCCTTTTCCACAATAGGACATTCATCAGACACATTTTGGTCTAATGGTTTGGCGAATAATCTGTCAAGAATTTATCAATCAATTTATTTCTTATCCGTTATCTTATTATGAAGTACAACAAAATCAGGATGGACACCATCAAAAAATTGATTCTTTCTCTGCAATATACATAATTAAAAAATAAAAATAAAAGCAATTACTTATTGGCTAATTCCTTTTGCCTGACTCTTAATATTTGTTCATTCAACTTTTATTCACTTTGGTATACCGTATATTTCATGAAATTGGCACAAGTAAATGATGGTAAATGGTGATGAGCACCATTGCTACAACCACTGTTTTTTCCGCTTTTGTTGGCTGAAATGTTTTGTACGTTAACTGTAATTCTTAACTAGAGCAATCTTTAGTTTTACGCTCTGATTCACCACAGTTGAAAAGTCCTTTTATTCTTTCAATCGCTATCGATTGTTAAATATTTTGGCATTTATCTTCTAAATCTGACGTCTTGATTCATTGGTTTGTAAGCGTTTCTACATCTTTCTGGGACACATCCATGATGTAATTGATGATAACTTGGATTCGATATTTTCACGCCTTCCTACTCTCTTGATGACACACATTTATTGATATTTCTTTATCTTTTTCTTCTAGTAATTAGTGAATGACGTCTTCACATCAAATTATATCAATAATTATTTTTACTTCCTCCAAGTTTGATGCTTTTTATAGAATAAATATATTTTCCTACGCCTTTTATTATTATTACTTTTTTTTCTTTACAAAAATTAATATTTGTAATTTGGGCCAAGTCAAATATCCCTCTCTTAATTGAATAGTCAGATTTCTCATCAATTGGTCTTCGGCATCTTGAAAGGTATTGTAATTTTGAGGAAAAGGAGTTGAAGATGATCTGTGATGCAAGGTTTTCTTCCATGTCCGTTCTTCACCGTTTTTAACTTCAATACATTTTCTGACCACTGAAATTGCGTTTTTATCTGTTTTGTTTTGTTACGTGTTCTTCCATTGTTCCTGTAAATCCTCTTCACGGGAATCATCTTCCAATTCTTCTTCGTCTTCTGAGTCGTTCTCGTTTTCTTCTTTGTCGTCTAGTTTTGATAAAATCATACATATTCTTTGTCCTGCGGTAGTTCGAATTTAGGACATGGCAGATGGCAATAAGGTCAGACAGATCTGATTTTTTTTCGGTTAACTGAGTCCACCCTTATTTCCAAAAATAAATAAATATAAAGTTTTGACGATCTTGAATGGACATCTGGAGTTATTTTAAGTATGGCCATTTTGTGAAAAACAATGCAACTAAAACAATGAAATAATAATTAAATTAAAATAATAAAATTATTTGAATATGAAAAACTAATATAAAATCAATTGATAAAATATTACCAGTTGCCCTTGTACAGTAAATAAAAAGTAAACTAAAATTTTTAAAAAATTAAAAAACACCTTTACAAACTAAAAAAATAACAAAAATTACACTACTTTTCTAAATAACTTTACTAAATAAATTTTATAAAATAATAAATTGTTACACACACAAAAAAGTCTTGCCTGTATAACTTTCTAGGAAAGAAGTCATTTTCTTGCTTTCATTTAAGTCTTGCCTCCAATTCCTCCAACCCTTCTACTTGAAATTTTAAAATGTTGAAACTTGAAAGGCTGCTCGTTTCCTCGAAATCTTCTTTTTAATCCTGGGAGACATCTTTATCTTCGAGGTTCTGCCGGAGTGAAATAAAAGCCCTTTTCAATTAATTAAGGTTTTGATTGAGATTAAAAATTCAGTGTCATAAGTGGGATTCGAACCCACGACCTTCAGCTAATAGCTGCTCTACCACTTGAGCTATCGTGACTTCCTAATAAATTAATTATTAAGGATATATAGTTAACATTAAACCGGACGAGCCATCCCACTTCTAACACCAAAAATGTACGATTTAAGGTCGTTAGTTTGTAAAGAATAACCCAGAGTTTGAAAAACGTCTTTACTTGTTAAAGCAATGTCAAACTCTGAGAGCGACTGACTTTCTTTTTAGTCTTCGACTACAATTACTTATTAGCTAATTCCTTTTGCTTGACTCCTACATAACATTTTATGTATAATAAAATACAATAGATTATTTTATCTCGACTGTGGATAGTGTTCTGTCAGAAGTCATTTGTAGAGAGCTCAGTCTGATAGGATCTTACAATATGTATTTATGGTGAACAGAAGACATACATAAATATGTATTTATTATTATTTACAATAATTCAACTTTTATTCTTACTTTTTTTTAATAGTAAATATATGTGTAGAGATTAGTGACCGTTAATCGATAGTTATTCAGATATCGTGAGATGCGGTCGGGTGTGATGTAGGCACTCTCAACACGACATGCAAGGATGGCACAATTACACAGAAGACAAACACTTTGAGCCCTGAAGATGATCTCAATAAAAGATCGAAACGTTGGCACGAAGAAAATGTTTTTCTGAAACCTACATCACACCAGACTGCATCTCATGATTTCTGAATAACTAGTAAATATATGCTTTATTTAATCAGTCTTCAATTCCTCTTAAGAAGTCTATGACTTCATGAATCCACATATTGACATAGCCCAAAATTATATTTATATGTTAGTTATAATTTCAATAGACTGTCAAAAGAATTCATTTGGAATAGCAGGGCTAATGTGTTTAATTTAGACCGTGTTTCAGAAGGATGTGGGTTTTCAGGTTGCTGTTTTGCTTTGTTTTGTGCGAACAGTAAGGGCAGCTGAATGACGGCTCTTTCCCGCATTCGTACTTGATGTGTCTCCCAAGAGATTCCTTGTTGACGTAAGTTTTCCCGCAGAAGCAGCTGAACGGCCTTTGGTTATCTGGAAAAGAAACATCGTCATTTAAATAGTCGACTATTTTTGGGCCAATTGTGCTTAAGAAAATCGTTACATTTGTTGTCTGGTGCACTTGTCACAACACACTTTCTTTTTGGACGGATTTTCATTGATTGTTGATCTGCAAGTGGAACGTTTTCATAAACCCCCAGAAAGATCTACCCTTTTTCATCTTGTTTTATAGGTGAAAATGAAATTGTTCACAAAATTTTATTATCGGTTACAAAAAATTAAATAAATCTTTAAATTTTTGTTTAAATTCTGTACAGCAATCTAATACATTTCACTGAACATATTTGCTACTTTATATGCTGAATTTGTCTAAATCATGATTTTCTTTTTATATTAAAGCTTCAGTTTGATTTCTTCTTGTAACCGATTCTCAGTTGTTTTAAAGGAACGACTAACTGGTCCACCCTACATCCGATGACGTTTTGAGCAAACTGCATCCACTGACCTTCCTTTTATTAATCGATAAATATTCTAAATTAATTTGAACAATCACACTTTTTAGTCTAATCTCCTATCACATGTACCAAATAAAAAAATGTGCCTCATGATTTTTTCTGGCTGATTTGAAGGCATTTTCGTCGTACTTGATAAAGTAAGGAAAAACTGAAAGTCAATAAGTCTGCCCTATAGAAATTAAACTAAACATTAAAATACAAAATAATACCTAATTGAAATCCAAAAAGATTTATTTTAAAGTTAAAATTATAATGTAAATTTTGGGGCAAAATTTCATAAGGTATAAATTATAATTTTACAACAAAATGATTTACAGTAACAAATAATTTAATGTAAAAAAAAATTTTTTTTTACAGTGTTTTTCAATTAGAAAAAAGCCCAATTGGACGTACTTTGGATTCAAATTCAGAGCCACTGAGATTCAAACCTGGGAAGAGTTGCAATGTCAACATTTTAATCGTTGCGACCACCTCGCCTCGCTCATGACATGTCTCATCTTGTGAATGAAAATAAAAAATATAAAAATGTACTGTATGTTGTGACATTTTCTGGTTTAAGTGCTTTTCCCCCATGATCCTCGCTCCAAAAATCGCTCTTTCTCACAAAAACAGAAGCAGGGTTAAAAAAAAAAAAAAAATGCAGGACAATTTTTTTACAAAATAAATGTTATCTTCAAGATATTTAATTTTACTTCTTAATTTTTGGTCCGAATATTCACTGTCGTTATTCAGCTGTGTTTGAATACAATGTGGCTTTTCAGATTTGCTTTATGCTTCGCCTTGTACGGGCAGTAGGAACATACGAAGGCCGGTTCCTTCCCGCACTCGTATCTTAAATGCCTCTTCAGACTCTCTTTGTTGACGTAACATTTTCCACAATTCTTGCAGCCAAAACGCTTCAGCTTATCTGTAAAGTACAAACCAAATTATCAAGGATCCATCCATTCAGATTTTTTTTTTTTTAACTAAATTTTGAAATCAAGCGAATAATTCTACTATAATTAATTAAGGTTTTTAGTTGAGAGAAAAAGTTAATGGCACGAGCGGGATTCGAACCCACGATCTTCGGCTTTTCTCTTCTCTCTCTCGGATCTTCATGGGTTCAAATCCCGCTCGTGCCATTAACTTTTTTATCTCAACTAAAAACCTTAATTAATTGTAATATATTAATTGGTCAAGCGGACCACGAAATTAGTGAAATTAATTTTACTTACCATTAATTTTAATAGATACGAGTATTATGACATGAATTGGCACAAAATATGTTAAAATGTATTTAAATAATAAAAACATAATCCTAATCTTCAAATTTTGACAAACAAAATCTACACGGTAATAATTATCCATAATGAAAAACAGGAAAGGTAAAAGAAGAAAAAGAAAATATTAGAAAAAACTTTATTTTTGATTTTACGATATGGGCAACAGTATAGCAACTGAATCAATTTTTTTTTCAAAAGAGTACACTATTGTAAATTTACAATGTAATAATAAACAACTTAGGCTAGAGATCGTTAATAAAGTACTCCTATTTAAAAAAAAGTAGTGATGGGCTTATATGCTAGTTTGGAGTGTTGTCATGTTCTTTGTTCGAATCAGGATAAAATGAACTGATAATGTTGATGTATTGTGGACATAAATGACATAACGTTAGCAGTACGATTGCTTATCTTGACCTTTGCTGGATCTTGGGATGTAATTAACTGTAGACATGGTGTACACATAGTTGGCACAACATTAGATAGTTTAATATAATTTGCAACATACCTCAAAGTTGTGTGAGGTAAAACTTAACCTATAACAAAATCGCTCGTTAAAAAATAATTTAATGGCTGGAAAATTTATTTTTGGCAAATATGTAATCTGATAAACAAAATTTATGCCTATGATTTTAGGTGGAGACGTTTAGTGTTTGGCGATAATGTGGGTTTTTAGGGCAGCCTTGTACTTCGCCTTGTAGGAACAGTAGGGGCAGCCGAAAGTCGGCTCCTTTCCGCATTCGTACTTCAAATGCCTGGACAAGCTTTCCTTGTTGAGATATCTTTTACCACAAACTTCACACCCGAAACGCCTCTCCCTGCCTGGAAACAGAGGCAGAGTTAAAAAATGAAAATGCGGGACAAATTTTTTACAACGAGGAAAACATTTCGCGGCGTTTCATTTCACCTATTTATTTAATTGTAATTATTCCGAATATTCGCTGCATCGTTCAGCTGTGTTTAAAGACAATGTGGCTTTTAAGACTTGCTTTATGCTTCGCTTTGTATGGACAGTAGGAACATACAAAGGCAGGTTCCTTCCCGCACTCGTATCTTAAGTGCCTCCTCAGACTATCTTTGTTGACGTAACATTTTCCACAATTCTTGCAGCCAAAGCGTTTTAGTTTATCTGTAAAATTCAAACCAAATTATCAAGGATACTATTTACAATTTTTTTAGCACTTTAAAATAAAACATAAATTTTTCTTCATTTGTGCATCATATTGAAATAGGAGCACAAAATGTTTTCAACTGTCAAAAGTGACCTGGAAGAAAGAATTTCAAAAGAAATGTTTATTTGTGACAAGTAAATTTTAAAAATTGAATATTTATTGGAAGAAAAAGTAATTTTTTGATTTTATGACAATATGTACACAGTATAAATTGACCTAAAGGACACCATGATTCAATGAAGTAAATCTTAATCTTCCTCAGGTGTAAGAACTATCTTTAACTAGAACGGAAAAACAATCTTCGAATACACTTTTATGCTCAGTTCTCCGGTATTTTGTGAATGGCCTTTTCTATCAGGATGTTGGCGAATAATGCATTAGTCTTTTTTCCGCACATGTACCTCAGATGCCTTGTGAGACTCTTCTTGTTGACATACCTTTTACCACAAGCCTCGCACCCAAAATGCCTCTCCCTGCCTGGAAATAGAGGCAAAGTTAAAAAAAAAAAAATGAAAACGGGGTAAATTTTCACAATGAGGCCATTTCAAGACATTTCACTTCTTTATTTATTTGTAATAGTCTGAATATTTGCTGAAATCGTGCAGTTGTGTTTGAAGACTGTGGCTTTTAAGAGTTGGTTTGTGCTTCGCCTTGTACGGGCCAGGTTCCTGCCTCTTCACGCTGACATAACATTGTACACAACCCCTTCCAGCCAAAACTTTTTGCTTTTTTTGGAAAGTACAAATTGGATTATCAAGAATACCATTCACAGTTTTTTCTTTTTCTTGAGCATTTTATAATAAATTATTTCATTTGTGCATCGTGAAGCAGGATGACAAAATATTTTCAACGGTCAAAGGTGTCCTGGGAGAATGAGTTTCACAAGAAATGTTTATTTGCGACAACTGATACATTTTAACAATTGAATGTTTATTGGAAGAAAAAGTAATTTTTTCATATCAGGATAATACGAACAGCAGTATAATTTGGCCTAAAGGGCATCATGATTCGACTGAGTAAATATGCATCTTCCTCGGAAAGCCTAGAACTATCACAGAATGCTCGGTTGTCCTGTACTTTGTGAATGGCCTCATCTGGTAGAATTAGAAATAATAGTTGAGTATTTTTATCCGCTTGAGTACCTAAGATAAGCATTACAGATCATGCTGATAAATCTTTTTCCACAATACTCGCTTCCAGAAGACTCTGTAAATGAGCAAACCTATCTCAGTGTTATTGATTTAATTCTTCTTTTTTTTCTATTAACGTTACATTTTCAAAATATATTTTTATTTTGGAGATTTTTTCGTGTAAACATTTCTGGATGTTTGAAGATGATATGCTGTTTAAGGTGGGACTTTCGTTTTGCCTTGTAATGACAGGAAGGACAGCTGAAAGTCGGCTCCTTTCCACATTCGTACTTTAAATGCCTGGACAAGCTTTCCTTGTTGAGATATCTTTTACCACAAACTTCGCACCCGAAACGCCTTTCCCTGCCTGGAAATGGAGGCAGAGTTAAAAAATTGAAAATACAGGGAAAACTTTTACAATAATGCAAACATTTTGAGGCGTTTCATTCCACTTATTTATTTATAAATAGTCTGAATATTCACTGTAATCGTGCTGCTGTGTTTGAAGACAATGTGGCTTTTAAGACTTGCTTTGCCTGTGGCAGTAGGAACGTACGAAGGCCGGTTCCTTCCCGCACTCGTATCTTAAGTGCCTCCTTGATAACGTAACATTTTCCACAATCCTTGCAGCCAAAACATTTTAGCTTATCTGTAAAGTACAAACTGGATTATCAACGATACCATACACAGTTTTTTCTTTTCCTTTAGCATTTTAAAATAAATCAAATAATAAATTTTACTTCATTAGTGCACTAGCATGAAGTCGGATGACAAAATGTTTTCAACTGTCAAAAGTGACCTGGGAGAATAAATTTCAAAAAAATGTTTATTTATGACAACTGATACATTTTAAAAATTTATTGGAAGAAAAAATAATCCTTTGATTTCAGGACAATATGTACATCAGAGTATACTGAACTAAAGTACATCAAGTTTCAATGTTGTTGATGTGAATCTTCCTCAGAAGGTGTAAGAACTATCTTGAACAGAAGAACTATCTTCGAAAGCACTTTTAATGCTTAGTTGCCCTGTACTTTTTGAATAGCCTCATCTCATAGAATTAGAAATAATTGTTGACAATTTTTTCCCGCTTAAGTACCTAAGATGCCATTGACAACATTTCTTGTTGATAAATCTTTTCCCACAACCCTGGCTTCCAAAAGGCCTTGATATATCTGTAAATTAGCAAACCGATCTCAGTGTTATTGCTTCATTTTTTTTTTCTTGTATATTAACGTTACATTTTTAAAATATATTTTTATTTTGAGTATTTATTTGTTTCAGAATTTCCGGATGTTTGATCATTTCTGGATGTTTGAAGATGAGATGTTGTTGAAGGTGAGACTTTCGCTTCGCCTTATACTGGCAGGAAGGACAGCTGAAGGTCGGGTCCTTTCCACATTCGTAGTTTACATGGCGGTTCAAGTTTTCCTTACGGGTGTACCGTTTGCCGCAAGCTTCACATGCAAAACGCCTGCTGTCTGTAATTGAAGGATTGCTGTTAGTCCTTGAATAAACGGATTGTCAAGGCAATGGAGAATCTCTTCTCGATTACTAACTAAACATTATTAATTAGGGAAAATATCAAGGCGTGATTATCGTATTCGAATAGTCTAATCATGTGAGGTGATGTTTTTAAAGAAACAACACTCTCCTTTTTCTTTTTTTTGTTATAAATAATTTATTATGAAAGATGTTTTAATGTCATATGAGTTTTTACACTGGCTTTATGCTTGGCCCTGTATGGACAGCATGGGCAGCTGAAAGTCGGTTCCTTCCCACACTCATACCTCCAATGCCGTGTAAGATGGCACTTATTCCTGTAAGTCTTTCCACAGGTTACGCATCCAAACCGTCTCCAATCTACAACATACCATGTAAATTTTGAACTATGAAAGTGCAAAGGTATGTGTATTCGGTTAAAAATCTGCCATAAAAAAATAAATCTATATTATTAACTTAGATAAAGGAGATAAAGAACCTCAGGTGAATATCGATTCCAAATTTGTATTACCACTTTGTCCATTCTATCACTTCTGACGCAAATTTGCTCAATATGTTATTTGTAATAAACACAACACTGTAAATTACAAATTAAATATGAATCGAATGAAAGGCAGCTAAATAAAAACAACAGAAATACTTTAATTTGGAGGGACTTTATTTTAAAAATTTGATCATTCACTCTTTGCGTTGAGCAGAGAATGTAGGTGAGACAAATTGTAAATATTTATCTGGATGACGAAACACGATATGCTGCTTCAGGTGGGTTTTACGCTTTCCCCTATAAGCGCAATATGTGCAGAAGAAGGTCGGCTCTTTGCCGCACTCGTGATTGACATGCCTAAGAAAGTTGTCCTTGCGAGTGAAAGTGGAACCGCAAACAATGCAAGCGAAGCCTGAAACCAAAATAAAACTGGGGATAGTCAGTTAAATGGAAAACCGTCTCCGAAATAAAGGCTCGACGTGTTCGGCGCCTTCAAATGCACGATGACCAAGTGTCTCTTAAGATTTTCCTTTCGTTTAGCCCTGTACGGGCAATCGGCACACTTAAAAGTGGCCTCTTTTCCGCATTCGTAATTGATGTGTCTCTGGAGATTGTGCTTTAAAGTGAATCTTGCCTGACAGTTTGGGCACTGCCACAGAAAAGGTTTTCGGCCCCCTGCAATTTAAGAATTAAACAATTATAACTTCTTATAAAGACTATCCCCTAAATAATAATCATCTAGATATAAACTGTATAAAACTGTAAAACCTTTGGTAGTTATGGTTGGTTTGAAAAAAAAAATTAATTCAAACATTTTTTTTTTATTAAGTGAATTTAACATATTTAAAGAAAAAGTTAAAGCACTGGACAAATTGTATTTTGAAATTTGTAGAAAACAAGAAGAAACAGTCTCGTGAGTGTTGTGAGAGTTGGAATTGGTTTGTCTTCCCGTGCAGTTCTGTCATTGTAACCGATTATGCTTGATAATCATATGCTGGTTGAGGTGACCCTTTCGTTTGGCTTTATACGGGCAAAGATGGCAAATAAAGCTCGGTTCTTTGCCACACTCGTACTTCATGTGAAATGTCAGATGTCTCTTGTGCCTGAAGCTCCTACCACAATCGCAGCCAAAACGGACACCTGAAATACCAAAACTGATGATGCCTTGTTTGACTGACGATTGATTGAACCCGAGACAACTGTTTTAACAGTTTGTTAAATGATCAACTGTGATGTGTACCAAGGAGTATCAACCCAGGTTCAAACTGGGTTTTTATTATATTCAGCAATTCCTGAAACTATATTTACAATTAGAATAAATTATTTTTCAAAACGTTCGCATAATAATTACAGTTGGTGGTAGAGGTTTTGATGCTGCCCGATAACGTGAACCGTAAGGTGGGCCTTTTGCTTGGCTCTGTACGGGCAGTACTTGCAGGCGAAGCTGGGTTCCTTCCCGCACTCGTAACGCAGGTGTCTGTTTAATGTCTTCTTATAGGCAAACTTTCTGGTGCAGTTAGGACAACAGAAGTTCTTTGGCAGTCCTAGAACAACACTGCAATGAGGAAAACTAAACAGATTCGTTTTTACGATGATCTATTGAAGCGCTAAAACGTATAGATATCACGGCATTCAAGTCTAATCTGAAAATTGCTTCTTTATTGGTAGAAACATCAAGTCTGAGTAAAACAGCATTGTAAAAAAATTACATTTATTAATATTAAATGGAGAAAAATGAACAAGTAATTATTTTTGCAAAACAGTCCCACTTATAAATTGTTCTCTGTGCTTAAAAATCATGTGGTTGTTGAGGTGTGACTTCTGTTTTCCTTTGTAGCTGCAAAAGCTGCAGGGGAACTGGGGTTCCTTACCACACTCGTACCTGATATGCCTCATAAGATTGTATTTGTACGTGAAAGTCCTTCCGCAGACGTTGCAAATAAATGGTTTTGCTGAAAGCGATACATTAAATTAGACTAGAACTTGCTGTAATATAATGGGAAAATTAAGATGATCGATTTATTGATAAGACCGTTGGGCATACTTTTAACAGTAACAACTTTTTAACAGGAAAATACCTATGAGGTGTATATCGGATGTATTTCTTGTATATTGTGTCTACAGCCTGGTTTATGACAATCTGACTTCTTTTTTTCTATCATCCATTATGTATTCACAAGTCCTAAAGTTGTAATTTCATTTATTGTTACAAAACTGGTGCATCAAATTCTGATTGAAGGTCGATTAGCAATTGCCATTAGATATTTAAAAAACATAAAATAAGGGAAAAATCTATGGTTTTAAAGGGTAAGGTCAACGTTAGGGATGGTTAAAAATAAACTGTAAATATAATACTTCAGATTATATTGGTGTAGAATCATACAATTTCATTTGAATGAATGCTGTGACAACTTTAAAATGTATTTGTTGTGATATCTGAGTGTTTGAAGGCCAAGTGGGACACGAGATGGCTTTTGTGCTTCGCTTTGTAGGAGCAGTGCTTGCAGGGGAAAGCCGGTTCCTTTCCGCATTCGTACCTTTGATGCCGAACAAGCGTGTACTTGTAGGCAAACCGCCTGTAGCACTTATTGCAACAGAAGCTGGCATTTTTGGCTAAAATAACAAACATCAGTTAAAAAAATTGTCCTAATTGCAATAACAAAAAAAAAAAAATCACTGAATCGACTTTTTTTTTGTATTTCAATACACACAGATTTATTTCAAGGCAAAGGAAAGGCTTGCGGTTCGACTAGATTGTTGTAACCGCCGTAAAAATGCCTCAGGGTGATATGCGCCTGCAAGTGACAATTGCGCTTCGCCCGGTAAGGACAGTGAGGACAGTTAAACATAGGCTCCTTCCCGCATTCATAGCGGACGTGACGCACCAGTGTCTTCTTGTGGCTGAACACCCTGGCACAGGAAACGCAGGCAAACTTCTTCCTTGCGTCTGAAAACAAACAGTCAGCTGTTTACATCAGAACGAGCTTACCTCAAAAAAATACACTGAAATTGGTCATGTATTAGGCATTAAACATCATGGTCTAGCAGAAATTTAATATTCTCAGTTCGAGGATCTGAAGAAAACAGAAAAAATATTTAAAATGTCACTCCTAACACCAACACAAATCTTTTTCTGTCACGAATTTATTTCACATGGTCCTGAAATTGACACAAACTGAATGCATAAAAATGCATAAAAAATGTTTCCCGTCGAGCCCCACTTAGTGACAGGGTCTAAACATAGTATAAATATACAAACATTTGTCTAATATTTATTTTATACATAAGCTTCCAAAACCAACAACCTCTATATATTATGAGTATAAATGATTCATAATAGTAAATGTTTGAAAAATGCCTTCGCCATGCAAAATAAAATTTCATTTCACCTCATAAATTCAAAGCTCTTTGTGCATAAAATGTCCTTAACTTACTGCATCGAAAACTACAAATCGTGGTACATATTGATTAACTAACTTACAAAAATTATAAATTGAATACAAAAATTGAAGGAAAAAAATATCACAATCGATTATACAAAAACAAATTAAAGCTACTTTCATATTTTTTCTGATATTCTAATAAAAACAATAGTTCAACATAACTATCATGATCGAACTTTTTTTAGGATTTTAAATACATAATATAGCTAATGATTTTGAAGCTGAAGCAAAGATTCCGCTCTTCTGTCAGTAAATGCTAATTTATCGTAATATCATACAAGTAAAAAAAAAAAACCTTTAAAATACTTTTTATCTATGTTTATACGTGAATAAAAACTAAAAATAATGACGTTAAAATTAATTTATCTGCTTGAACAGAAAATAATGAGATCTGTTCATTCCTAGAGAAAGATACTTAAAAACATTAAATAGCACGTAATATTTTATGATTGATTAAATAAAACTGTTCAATTGGTTATGCTTGCTCGGTTTTTTCAGGTTCAGATTCATTTTTAGATTTATTTTTAGTGTCTTCTTTTTCTTCTTTTGACTCGGTCACACTTGAAGTATTTTCTTTTTTATTTTCTTCAATTTCTTTTGGCTTGTCGAAAGGTTGAGCAGACCCCGCCGGCTTTGTTTCACCAATTTTGAAGGTATTGGCGCCGGTAGGGTCGACGATCTTGATCACCCCATCACTGATCCTGAAGCCTCCTCCGATGATCATGGCCCCACCCCAGTTGGCAGGCCCTCCTATCCTGATGGCCGGTGTGCTCACCAAGCCTGAAGGGTCTGCAATCCTGATCGCTCGACCGGGCATCAAGCCAGACGGGTCCGCGATCGTGATCGCTCTGCCGGCCATCAAGCCAGAAGGGTCAGCGATCCTGATCGTCCCGCTGGCCACGGGCCCTGCCGTATCTGCGATTTTGATATCGCCAGTCGGGTTGTCCGTTTTGACTGCAGGGCTGATTTTGACGGGTTCCTTGCTTCCTTTTTTCTTCTGTTTGATTGGTTCACACCTCATTTTAGCCTTGGAATGTGCAATCAGGGTTTCATGATCCTCGAATGTTATGTAACATCTTTTACAAGTCAAAACTGATCTCTTGCCTAAAAGAAGCAAAAATATATATTTAAAAAATTCCATTTTTATTGGACATACGGGTTCTTACGTTTGCAAGAATGGTGCTTAAGATACCACTTGTGATTCGTCCTGAAAGTACAGTTTTCACAACTGTACCGTTTTAGTGGTGCACCGCTGACATCTCTTACACACGTGTTGATGTGGTTGATGAGCGCATACATGTACGTGAAAGACCTGGAACAGGTTGCGCACCTGTACGGAGGACCTGCTGCACCTGGAAAAGAGGTGAGCATAAGAATTCGAATGCCTGGCTTCTTCAGCAAGCAAAGGTTCAGGAGAAGGAAACTAAAGAAGGCAGAAAACAGCAAGGAATAAAACTAGAAAGGAGGGAAATCAATACTAATAACCCAAATATGGTACCTGAATGAAAAATAAAACAATACTTGTAAGAAAAGAAATAAGGACATCAAAGAATCAATCAGTAATCAGTAAAAATATTAACTTATGGTAATGTTATTACATCAAATCAATCACCAACTTAAGCCCTTTCATATAAAGGTATACAATTTTGAGGATTTGAATTTGATACTACTTAAAAAAAAATATATATAATAAAATAAGTCTGGCTGTAAGCCACACAGTTCAGTAATTCCTACTCTCTAGTCTGATTCCTGCGTTATTCTTTTTTTCCCTCGGGATAACGAATGGAAAGGCAAAACTCATTACGAGTATTCAACTTATTTTTTTTTTTTTAATTTTTATTATGCCTACACAGTTACATCCATAACACTACTGTTCTTATACACATGTGCTAGACAATCTAAAACTAAATAAGTAGTATAACATACCAATTAAAAACTACAACTTTAAGTGAAATAAAAAAAGAAAAGAACAAAGTGATAAAGTATATAATAAATTCATAAATAAATGGAAATAGTATACTTTAAAATTGTACCATAAACTTAACTAAATTTAAACTATAACTAATTTTTAAGCCTAGCACAAAACACAATAATATTCCTAAAGGCTTAAACAATTCATATAATTAATAATTAAAAATTATAACTAAAATCAAAACAATGAATTATAAAATAGTACAAAAATTATAGCTAAATTATATCTTAAAAAATTGATAATGCAAAATAACCCCACAAAGAATGAATTTCAGATCTTTTGCTTTTAATACTGATTTTCCTAAGAAATACTCTTTCATGTTGAATTGTTCCAAAACTAGACTTCTAATCATCCAAATGTCATGGTTTATACTCATTTCAGCCCTCAGCTGTACTGCTTACTGTAAAACAGAAAAATAAAAATTCACATAATAAATTTCTAAAGAATAAATTTCAAAATGATGGCACCGCACAAAGTACCTTTGGTTTAACCTCGAGTATTTTTTGAAAATAATAAAACAATTGTCACGATGAACAAATTGTTGAAATTGACCGTGTAATAAAATATATTATACTTTTATATCAGAACCAAATTGAAAAAGTTTTGACTAAATTTGTCACTGATGTTCGAAAGCTTACTACAATTTACAATAACCTGGCATGTACCGAAGATGAAGTCAAGTGAGCAGTTTTGAAGTATCCTTGAGAACCAAAGATGTTTGCTAATAAAACAATAGCCAATTAAAAAAAGTTCTTACAGGTTGGTGGACCGTAAGTCGGTGAAGCTGGTATTTTTTATTTACAAAATATATACAATTTATTACCATAGATGAACCAAAGATGCCAGGGGCTGCCATTCTGTTGTAGGTAAAAGTTAAAGTACCTCAATTTAATTTTTTATTTTCATAACTTCAGATGTATCTTCTTTGATACTGGCAACGGATTTGTCACCAGGATCGACTGATCCATTGGCTGTGACATTTTCCTGTGAACTGTCAAGGATCGACTGCTGGTTCTGGTCAACGCTAACTGCGACTAAATGCCGTGTCGGGTCGTTCATGGACATGACGTCCTTTATCAAGATGACAGAGTCTTTCTTCATGTCTCCGTTGCAGCCCTCTCTGCTGTTGACGTGAAGCAGTAGGGCTGTCGGGGTGGGAAAGCGTTTCTTGCACTCCTTGCAGATGTTCCTCATGCCTGGAAAACGTTCGGTTAATCGATTCCACGATGTCAGCCCCGAAAAACAGAAAAAAAAATTATTTACTTTTACACATGTGCCGTTTGAGATACCATTTGTGGTTGGTCCGGAAGGGGCATTTCTCACAGCTGTATCTCTTTATCGGCTTGGTTATCGCCTCGCACACCTCCAAATGTCGTAGCATGGCGTTCATGTACTTGAACGACTTGGAGCACGTGGCACACCTGTATACTCCACCTGAAGCGAGAATGTGTTAAGATTGTGCCGATTTCCTGCTAATTTCTGAATTCATGCCGTTCATGCCACATGCTGGTGTAGGAAGGGATGCGTGAAGGATGAAAGGTCTTTGAAATAAAACAAAACCCAATACAAAAAATTTTATTTCAGACACATTTGTTCTGGAAAATTCTGGAGATTTAGTCAATTTGGGAATGTGAGTGAACATTTAGAATATAAACAAATTTAAAATATATATATATATTTACCTTGTTTTCCCATGTAAATAAATCCTAAGTGAATCCATAAATAAAATTGACAATTACCTGAAAATCTCTGACTTACACCAATAAAACATTTGATTACGAAATGAAATGTATTTAATAAAAAAAAAAGAATACTATGACTGAAGTGCAAAAATTTGAAAACAGAAACTTCAACTACAAAATAATCTTAAAACTTTCTAATAAAAATAAATAAAGTGTTAAATTCATTCGATGATTAAAGATTGGAAATATCAATGAAGAACAAATGGGGAACAAGCTAAAAACAGCCAAGTTTAAAAAAAAAAAAAAAAAAAAAAAGAGTAACAAGACAAGTCAAACATGATGTAAAAGTCGTTCATCAAACTAGGTAAAAATTGTACGAGGTGGATGGAAAAGTTTGTGTTGTGTGAATATGACTGGTATTGTGTGGACGCAGTTTAACGTCTTGCCCGGGACGAGAAGTGAATTCACAAGACGGCTGAAAGACTGAAGGAGAGTATTTTGAAAACTACTTATAAACTACTATTTTTTTTGTCATTTTCTAAAAATGTAATAAAACCTATCAAAAATAGCAGAAGACTAAAATGTAATGAAATAACAGGGAGAAAATTTTTTAAATCAGAAATTAACATATATTCCAATTAAAAAAATGCACATGTACGGCCACCCTAAACAAAATTCATTCAATTTAAAAGATATGCAATTGCATATGGATATACCATTCGAGAGATTCTTGACTTTTTTAAGGTAAACAATTCAAAATTGCTTAATTGAAAATTAATTTTAAAACTTTTAATGTTTTATCATAAAAAATCATTTTTGTAAAACTAGACATCTTCCCAATTTCAATAATTTGTTAAACCTCTCTCTTCCCAGTGTATAGTTTTGATCATAGGAGGCAGTAGACAAAAATTGATTCCTTCATGATTTCATATTTTTCATGTCTCAAAAATTCCTGCAGTACTTGAAACTCTTGCTGTTGCAAGAAAGCATCTTTTAACAGATAAGATAAAATTCAATACAACCCTTTCAGACTGACATTTTTAGCACACAAATGTTTTACGTACGAATATTTCTCTTAATTTTTTATTAAAATAAAGAACAAGTGATTTTTTATTATTAATTGTTTATTAACTTTATGTACTTGATTGTGAGATCAATAGAGAAAGCAGAACTTCAAATCGAAAAGCTCTTCTTCCAGAATAATTCACTTTCACCCTCACTTTCTTATTAGCTACAAAAATCAAGGTTGAATGTTTCCATGTTTTCATTGCTGAAAATAAATTCATTTTCAATCAACAAAACGCTGTACGGGGCATGTTCAACGACAAACCTTTTTCGTCATTTTCAGTTGAGGCAGTGCTTGATGATCATGTGGGATTTGACAGAGGCCTTTTGCTTCGCCTTGTAAGGGCAGAAGGTGCAGCTGAACGATGGCTCCTTCCCGCATTCAAACTTCGTATGACGCCAGAGGTTTTTCTTGTACTTGAAGTTTCGAAAGCAGGTCGTGCAGGAGAAAAACTCTGCACAAAAAAGACAACGCAACTTAGACGATTAAAAACTGAGTCCGGGGGATAAATAAGATGCTTCGAAAATTGAATTGAAATTATTAAAGACACCTGTAAGGTACAGAAATCTATGACTTTCTAGACAGAGGGTCTTTCAACTTCCTGCAAGTTCTGAAGGCGCTGAAGTTCACTTTTTGTAACAACCGTTCTAAAATGCAGTCTGGTAGGAGTATAACAGGAGTAACAAGAAAAATGTAGTGTAAAAAATATTTATGCATATATATTTTTTGGTAATGCCTGAGTCGTTATATAAATTTACATTTTTTCGTAGTCAGTACTGGATCTTCGACGAATCCATCATATGTTTCCGTCCAATGTGGCTCTTGAGAGGGGCTTTCTGCTTACTCTTGTAAGGGCAGTGAGGGCATTGGAAGCCCGGCTCTTTGCCGCACTCCAGCCTCAGATGGCTGTTGAGATTATGCTTATATTTGTAGGACTTGGGACAAGTTGGACACTTAAATGGCGCACCTGCGAGAAAATTGGTCAATTATTAGAAATATTTTATTATCACAAAGTTTCATAGCTAATTGAAACAAATAAAAATCATAAACATTTTTAAAACATATTTGAATTATTAAGAAAAAAAATTGAAAGGAGTGCAGTGACGGCCATGAACTTACAACTTTTTCCAACTTCCATCTTTCAAGGAAGGCACCTACCAAATTAAAATAAATCAATCACCCCTCTTTTATTTTATTACTTAATTATTTAATCAAGGCACAAAAATATCAGTAAAATTGCAAGAACAGCAAAATGTGTGGGTAGTATGCGGGAGAACAAAATATCTTATTTTTTGAGATGGGGTACCGTGAACTGTGTCGTGGTCTTCATGGGCTTTTTAAAAAATTTCATCACCGTAGTTTGAATTGTCGTTTTGTCAGTTATCTTTGGGCAAGGCTGTACAACGGATAGTACAGATTTTATGACAAAGTTGGAGGAAGGAGATAAACTTCTTATACAAATTTTCAAAATGGAAATCTTTATAAAAACTTTTCATGAACAATATTGTTATTTCTGTTTGACAATACATCACAATTATTTTTCCAAATCAAAACATAATCCATTTAACAGTTAAGTTTAATAAAGCTGACAATTGAAACTCATGGCCCAGAATTTTTTTTCCCTGGCGGGAACTTAGAAATCCATCTTGGATTTGATGATAAGTTCGCGGTGGCGGCAGTAAATGTGCGACTTTAGATTTCCTTTGACTTTAGTCCTGTAGGAACAGTGAGGACAGCTGAAGGCGGGCTCTTTCCCGCACTCGTACTTCACGTGGGACATTAAGTTCCTCTTGTGCTTGTAAACTCTGGAGCACTGGGGACAGCAGAAAGGACCTGAAATCACACATGTTTTACTACCTTCGGACAGAAAGTGGTTTTCACCTTGTTTTCAGTTTACCTTTCGGTTTTTATTTTAAATTTAAAAAAAACTTCACTAAAATTCTGGATTGTTATAATTTGTAAAAATCAGATTGGTTAATAGACTATATTTACACTTCATAAAAAAAACATTAATAATTGATATATGGTAATTTTTGAAGAAGATATCACACAAGCTTTTTCTCTATAGTTTTAAGGTACCGGTAGATTCTTTAAACAATGGAAAAAATGAAAAAAGTATGAAATAACTACAAATCGAACTTGAGCCCAATGAGATGTTCTTGGTGGCGGCAGTAAACATGCGACTTGAGATTTCTTTTAACTTTAGTCCTGTAAGAACAGTGAGGACACTTGAAGCCGGGCTCTTTCCCGCACTCGTACCTCACGTGCGAGACTAAGTTCCTCTTGTGCTTGTACACTCTGGGACACTTGGGACACTGGAAAGGACCTGTAATCACACGTTTTACTATGCATAAACAAGAAGCTGTTTTCGCCTTGTTGTCCAGTTTACCTTTTGATTTTTAATTTAAAAAGGCCTCTGTTCTGTAAAAATCTGACAAAACCTAACTTTTTTGCCTTATGAACATAGCGTATTAGCCAAGGAAAATTGTGTATTTGACGATTCATTGTATTAATAGGGGAAGGGATCTTGAAAAAATAAAATAAAAAATAAGAGCAACAGTTTGAATCTAACCCCATGACCGTGGGTCTATGAGAGTCTATCACCGCTAACCACACAGCTACCATGGTCTCTCAAACTTAATTATGATAATTTTTGAAGAAGATATCTATATCTGAGTAATTATTTGTAATTCCAAAGTCTGTAAATTCTTTAAAAAAAAAAAAAAGAAAGAAAGTAATAAAATATTTATTAAGATTTAAAAACAAAACAGCATATTAATAGTCTTACAAGTTGCTCTCATATATGAGAAAGGAACTTTTTTTTAATTAGTATTTAAAACAAGACAGTGCTGACTTTTTCAGGGTGCTTCCTGTAAATGTGAGTCTTCAGATTGCCCTTGTGGAAACACTTATAGCTGCAGAACAGGCAGTCGAACCCGGGCAGCTTTCCGCACTCGAACTGCACATGAGATTTGAGGCTGGTCAAATGCCAGTACTGCCTGGAGCACTTGCCACATATGAAATGCTGCTGTCCGTCTGAAAATATTTCTTAGAGAATTCCCAAGGAAAACGGGGATATTTAAAGCATCGACTCACTGGCTTCCAGACCGTTTTTGAGCGATTTCTTCCTCGAACGACGCTTCTTCGGCGTCTCGACGTCCTCGGAGTGCACGATCGAGACGTGCCTCCACCAACTGGAATAGTAGCGAAATGTTTTCGTGCACTTATCGCATCTGAATACCTTCCCTTTAATCAAACAAAAAACGCATTTACTCTTTATTATAATATCACAATAATTTACAAAAATAAATATAATTTTTAAATCTATTCGATTAAACACAAAAAAACTCAAAAATGTTAACAAAATTTATTAACTTTTTCTATATATAAGTTTTTACAATGTGTCTTTTCAATTAATTTGTTCATATTAATTTACAAAAATTAACTTACAATATGAAAGTAACAAGAGCGAAAATCTATAAAAATATATAAACAAAAATATCGTATTGGAAATTCAGAAGTGAGGTTAAAAGTAGGCAAAGATATTTTTTTATTTTTTTGTCTTTTTTGAAAAAATCAGTCACTCTCATGCCTACTTGTCCACCAAAACTGACTTCTCTTTACAGGTTGTTAACAAACAAAAATCGCAACACGTTTCAATAAATAAGAACATATAACATACATTAAGCACCTTGTCTGTCAATATTTTACAAATTTCAAACAATTCAATGTTTAGATAGAAACAGATGGACATTTTTTTATTTTTTTAAATAAAATTAATCCACGGTTATAGAAATTTTTTAAATAATTAACAGTAAAAATATAGTCATATATTGTACAGAATAGCTTTTGGACATTTTGGACCCGTTTTCAACAAAATGTTAAACGACATTTACAGGCTGTTTAACCAACAGACAAAAATTAATGGATAGATCCTTAACAAATTAAAAAGGTCAGATGGCCAGAATCCGATCAGATCCAACAGAAAGAATTATAGAATCCAATTTCTACGCAATTAAACAATAAACTGCATACGTACAATTTAAAAAATTTCAACACATTCGCCATCTTCTAATTTTCTATTTTTCTTACAATAGGAAGACTGGGTGCTGAAAACTGGAAGAATTTTGATCAGAACTATCACAATTTACCTTAATTGTTGCTATTTTGTTTTGTCGAATTATTAAAAAAACTTTGTAAAAATTTTATAATTCATACAGAGAATTTCATAAATAACAATTACAAAACATAAAAATGTAAGTCAGGAAAACTATAAGCATTACCCAAAAAATTGTAATACAAATTTTTAACTAAGCTTAAGTATAATACTTAGTTGTTTTTTCTTTTTTTTTAAACTTAACATAAAACATCAATTTTTTAATACTAAAGGGCCTTAAAAATTAAAAATTTTAAGTACTAAATTTTCAAATTAGAATAAAGTATATTTCAAATCCATTCAGAGCTGAAAGTTTCAGGGTGTTTGCGGCCCATGTGGTCTCTGAGGACGGCCTTCCTATGGCACATGTAGCTGCAACAGGGGCACCGGAACCTCGGCGATTTCCCGCACTCGTATTTGGCATGGGCGACCAGATTCCTCTTGTATTTGTACTTCCTCATGCAAACATCACACGTGAAGAAACCTACAAATTGGGTTCGGTTAATTTTGGCACTATGACGTATAAGTCCGAGAAGGCTAAGAAGAAGAGGAGTTAAGGAATATAGCCAAGAAGAGAGGAGAAATCCTATTTTATTTGTAATATTTTAGTCGTCGGCTGAGCAATCGAACGATACAAGTTCACTAGTACTCGAGCAGGGAGTCAGAATGCCTGCGGAACATGTGGTTCCTCAGGTCGACCCTACGCTTGCACATGTAAGTGCAGCAGGGGCATTTGAACCTCGGCAGCTTCCCACACTCGTACTTGGTGTGCATGTAAAGGTTTCGCTTGTGCTTGTACTGCTTGAGGCAAGTGGGGCAGCCGAAGCGCTTCTCACCTGTACAGAAAGAAACATTCACCATTTTAGAGGGGAGCAGTTGTCTTTTTGTCTGTATGTATCGGGGGATAACGTTCTCTACGTGCCAAAAAAAAAAAAAAAGTAACGTCATAGAAAGGGTACTGCAATGATTGGGGATAACCATTATGATGTGAGATTTTGATTTAAACTTTTCTTTTTATCAGACAATGGGTAAATAAGATGGCTGAAAAGTACAACAAACTGATCAGGACTGTAACGTTCCAAAAGATTTGTCACTTTAAAGTGCAGTTTCTTGATCAAAAATCTGTCCACGATTTCAAGTCTTGTGCTAAAACAAAGTCTGAAACTGGTGTAATAAACTCACACCAACCCCCTGTGAATTTATTCAATTTATTAAAAAAACAAAATCATAGGCAATACATTAAAAAATAAACCGAATAAATTTGATAAAATTACATAGCATGTGTACAAAATATTGTTCGTTCTGGCGTATTGAATTATTTTATTGTCGAGCCGGAGATCAAATGACGGAATGCTTACGCATCAGGTGATCTCTCAAGACACCTTTGCGATGGCATCTGTAGTTACAGCAGGGGCATTTGAACCTGGGCGACTGCCCGCACTCGTATTTGACATGAGTGTACATGTTCCTTTTGTTCTTGTACCTTTTCATGCACGTGGGGCAGTTAAAGGGACGGTCTTTGTCTAAAAATAAAACCGGATCAGATTAAACACGAGGGTTCGAGGCGAATCTCGTTGAAACTACCATCGTCAAGAAGGAAATGCGTCATGAGGGGGGCGTCCGCCGACTCCCTGGGACCTTCGTCCTTCCGGAAGACTTCGTGGAGTACCCTGTGCCTCTTGAGCGTGCTCATTGAATTGAAAGTCTGCTTGCAAACCTCACACATGAGAGCAGCCCCTACAAAAGAGAAAATGGTCAGTCGAAATGGCCCCAATGGAAAAAAACCTTCAGGGAAGTGATGAGAAAGAAAAACGCTCGACAAAATAAAAGCACACATTAATTAATTTATTTCATATATCAATTTATAAGCTTGTCAGGGTGTTTGCAAAATATGTGGTTTTTCAGGTTGCCCTTTTGCTTGCTAAGAGCAGGACAGTAGGGACACTTGAACATCGGCTCCCGACCGCACTCGTACCTCAAGTGGTTCTGCAAGCTGGAATCTAGCTTGTACCGTTTCGAGCATTTGTGACAGACGAATCTTTTCTCCTCTGAAACCAGATGGCATCGGGTCAAGACATCATTCAACATCAAGCTCGTGCACAAAAGGATTAAATAGAAATAAATTTATAGGTTCAAATAGTAATGTTATATTTTAATTTTTGAATGGACAATTTGAAACAAATCATTTTTCAACCCCTCTAACAGCGAAACATATTGGCTGGGTCGCGTAATTCAGAGTGCTTGAAATACATATGACGCTTGAAGCTTCCCTTCTGCTTGCATGCATAGGGACAATGCTGACATCTGAACATAGGCGACTTGCCGCACTCGTACCTCAAGTGGTTCTGCAAGCTGGATTCGAGCTTGTACCTTTTCATGCATTTGTGACAGATGAACTTTTTCTCCTCTGAAACCAGGCGACAATGTTAAGTCAAATTTTCGAAAAGGCTTAAATGCAGTTTTTTAAAAAGAATAAAAACAGAGGTGACAGAAAAAAATCTTTATTTCTCGAAGACAATGATCGATCAGTTTTTCTCTCTGTATCAGTCTGGAAAAACTCGCTTGTCCACGGCTTTTGTGTCAGTCGGGTTGTACTTTTCCGAATGCTTGCAGTACATGTGACGCTTGAAGCTGCCCTTTTGTTTGCAAGCATATGGACAATGCTGACATCTGAACATGGGCGACTTGCCACATTCGTATTTGTTATGGGTGTAAAGGCTGCTTAAGTGTTTGTAACCTTTGCAGCACACGTTACAAACGAAGGGTTTGTCTCCTTCTGAAAAAAAAGGACAAAAATACGTTAGTTTATAAATTTAAAAAAAAAATTAATTCTTCTGGGTTTCTGCAAGACGAACATCCATCTCGAGCAAGTCTGCAGGGTTTGTATTGATTATTAAACAATCAATAAAATTATAAAGAAACCAAGAATCCTAACACTTTCTTGTATTTTAAAATCCAACAAAAAAATTAAACGGTTTTGTTTTTGCGGTCCAGGTGCAGATTGAAATTTCGTTTCAGATTCGACACAAACTCGCACGGTTTACACTTAAAACCACAAACGTCTTCTTCGCCCAATTCAACTTCATTGATCCTCTTCCCGCATTGGAAGCATTTTATGGAAACAGGAAATTCTGCAAAATACAAAGAAGAAATTACAGCAAGTTGTGTCTGTGGCATTTGTTTTGCTTATTTCAAGTTTTTGTCTGGATCAATTTCTAAAGACTGGTGACAAAAAATAATTCCATAGAGAAGTCGCACAATTAATATCAAACTCATTTCTCCTTAGAATGGCATCTTTTGGCTAATAAAACATTACAGTTACTTTTCCGACTTTACATTCTAAAAAAATTCTCGATTTCAGAGAAATATCGAGTACTCTGGGGTGGTGTGAATGAATATGTCAATTTATTAGCGTGAATAGAGGAGCTTATCCCCAATTATCCCGAATAATATCAAGTACCCTGGGGTGGGAATAAATGTATGAATTTATTAGCGTGAATGGAAGGGCTCATATCCAACTACTCCAAGAAATATTGAATACTCTGGGGTAGTGTGAATGCTAATGATGTGTATTTAATGTTGATAAAATATCACAAATGAAAAATGTTGAAAATTCTCTTTAAAACAAACAGACAGATGAAAAAAAGGAAAGAAGAAAAAAAAGAAAAGAAACAACACAGTATTTATTGAAGACTTTTTGTGTAATGGACAATAGCAATGTGCCTCTTCAGGTTTCCCTTGCGTTTGAAAGCGATGGAGCAATCTGTACACCTGAAACGTGGGGTTTGACCGCATTCAAATTTCAGGTGGGTCTTCAGGCTGCTATAGTGCTTGTACCGTCTCGAGCAATTTTCACATTTGTAAGGCTGATCGAGTTCTAGAAAACAAAAACAAAAAAGAAATTCGAATGATTTAATATTTGTCAATATTAGTGATCGACGTCCTATAAATATCCAATATGGGTAAAATCTACCATTTTGCGATAAATATATATATAAATAAAGATATTTATTGGAAAATAAAAACAACACTTCACAGTCACCATTTTTTTTTTTTTTCAACATCTAGTTCTAGTAACTACCTCTAATAAATACTAAAACTGCTGTTCTGTCACCAGTTCGCAGTGGGTGTGCGAATAAAACTAAACAGTTTTTTTTCATTCAAAACCGGCCTATATTATAAATTAGGATGATGAGCACAAAATAATAACAAAATTAACAAGATAAAATGGACATAAGGAAACTGAACTTTTGGATGGACTGGTATTTATACCTATTATATTCGAAGAAGAATTTTTAAAAATTAAACCAAGTTTTTTGTTTAATATTTATTTTATTTTTAACAAAATTCATTTTCATAAACCAATATAGACGAATTTCCGACAGCTTATCTTTTAACTTTTAATATTAAGTAATTTATAGTTTTCTTTCTTGAAAAATTCACTTGATTTAAACGTCCTTTGTGAGTATTTATATGAAGGTGTGCTGTTTGTCAGGGTGGACCCGGTTGAGATGTCGTTTCAGGTTGCCTTTCTGCTTGCAGCTCAGGTCGCAGTAGGGGCAGGCGAAGGTGGCCAGCTTGCCGCACTCATACTTCAGATGCTTAGCCAGGCTGCCGAAATACTTGTAACTTCTATCACAGTTGCGGCAACGGTGTGGCTTTTTGGCGTCTGCAATACGCAAGTGGAATACAATATTAGTTACATAAGGCCGGACAATGAGGAAATGGTCAAAAATACCTAGAAATGTCTTTCACATAAGAGTGATTCCAAAGACAAAGCGCCGCCAATTAGTTAAAACATAAAAATACAAACTTGTCTAACATACAAGAACAAATACTTATTGTTAATTAATATTACTATTTAAAGTACTGTATACAAATCTATGGGAAGTTTAAATAAAAACAAAAATTGCATAAACTGAAAATGTCAATCAAATATTTAGCTCAGACTCAGAAAAATATAGCACCGTAGTAAAATTAGAGTTTATAAAATGAAAACTTTATTTTTTGTAGGTTCGAAGCATCATCATGCATACATTCATCAACTCAAAAATTTACCAATAATAATAGCAAGTGGAAGTGATAGAAGATGTTAATTCGATATTCAGATATTAGTAAAATAGAAAAAATTAAAAACCAGGATTTGGTTCCCAAGAAAATAAACCCTAAAATTACATGTAATAAACTAGCAAGCTTAATATTAAGATTTTCAAATAATAAGAAAAGTTTTTTGTTTTGTCACGCCTAGCTATAAAAAAAGCCGCAAAGAAAGGAAATTATTGCATGTCTTTAAATGGAATGAACTGTCAATTATGAATTGAACAAGAAAAAAAATCATTGTGCAAGGATAGGAAATATAATTATAAAATCATCAAAGAAAATTCTATATGTGGATGTAATCAACTAACAAACTGCAAGATTTTTCCATTTTCCCCCTACATACCACTTAAAATTGAAAATTAGAATATTCCTAAATTAAAAAAAAAACACTTATTTTACTTATTCTCCCACGACCATAAATAGTTTATTACATTTATTTAATTTTTTGTAAATCATTTTTAATGATTTATGTCACATCCGCTCCCGGTGGTTATTTATGATGTGTGTCTTGAGGGAGTTCTTCTGTTTTGATTTGTGAGGGCAGAACGGGCACCAGAAGATGGCCGGAAGTCGGCATTCGTCCTTTCTGTGACTCGCCAGGCTCCGTCGATGCCTGTACTGTTTGAAACAGTCCGGGCATCTGTATAACCATGCGCCTAAAATAAAGTTTAAAACAAAAGTATATAAAAATAATCGTCATGGAGCCGATGGACTTGCTCGTGAGGTCTCCAAGGCGAAAGAAGGATGATAGATAGACTAGGGGATCGCAGTTGACAAAACGTCCTGTCAAAATAATCCATTGTGATGCACAGCGACATAAAAATTTATTTGACAATAAAAACAAATGAATCACAATTATCAGTTCTTTACACATATTTTAAATTTTCTGGCAAATTAAAAGAAGTAGTATTGATTGTACTTCACCATACTATATTCGGTATATGGCATATTGATTTAAACAAGCTTGAATACCCCATGAATCCAATCCACGAGACAAATCAAAGTTTTATCTGGAAAAATAATGAATTAATGCAATTTATGAGCAAAAGTACAAATTTGTTTGAAGTTTGACTTACTTCTGTTTTCTTCTGGAGGCAAAAAACGAAAGCCTGAAGTCGATGTCCAAATTAAATTTAGAAATTTTTAGGGCCAATATAAAGAAATGTTAAAGAAAACGTTAATAATATTTATTTAACTCTTCTACCTTTATATTACAAATTATAATTTTCATAAATAATACACTTTCATGTTTAATTTGTGTTATAACTTTAGAAGTTTGTTCAATTAACAAGGAGTGGTTTGATTCGATAATCTGAAAGCTACGTGCCCTTAAAAGGTACTCCATTCTCGAATGTGATAGAATTTTGATAATTCATTTTATGGATTTACATCATGGTGAGAGCCGAGGCGAACTTCTTGTGCTTGACCCCGATGTGGGTCTTCAGGTGCTGCTTCCATTTGGTCCGGTAGCTGCAGAAGGGGCACACGAACTGTGGCTCCTTCCCGCATTCGTACTTTCTGTGACGGAAGAGACTCTGCGAGTGCCTGTACTGCTTGGAGCAGTCCGGACACTTGAATATGAAACCCGGTAAGTAGCCAATGACTAGAATCAAAAAATGGTCGAGATAAGCCAACAAGCCCCAAGGGGCCCGGTGTTTGAACGCGAGAGGCATGCACTAAAACAAAGCGAGGCGTTAGTCATGAGCTCTAGCTGTATTAAAAAAACCAATAAAAGAAAACAAAGAAAAATTTAAAAAAAGCCCTTAGGATCTTGTACGAATCTTGGGCTAGAGCTGCAACTGTCACCAGATTGGCTAGGAACAACATGCACAAGGAGAAACAGAAGGACCGGTAAGAAGGTGAATAAAACGACACAGGAGTAAAACATCATTATTGTCGGTTACAACGACCAGTCAATTTTATCTCCTCCCGGATTCAAGCGTAAAGATAAATGATCCCGCTTTCCAGCTCCACTCCCTCCTCAACAACAACCCTTACAGCATCTTAAATCTGAAAAAGAGATTCTGTTAGTGAACGAAATCGAAACCTTGTGAGAAAAATGTCCATAAATCAGAACATCTGAAAACAGCCGATGGGAAAAACAGACAGACTCAAAATTAAATAAGTCAGATTTTATTGTCAGAAATTTTAAATAGTTAATCTACAAGAATTGGTGTTGTTTCTACTTCGATCTTTTCCCATCAGGTGTTTGGCAACGATGTGCTTCTTCAAGTTCTGCTTCTGTTTGCACTTGTGGGGACAATGCGGGCATTTGAAACGAGGCTCTTGGCCGCATTCGAACTTCTTGTGGTTGTGCAGGCTCTGAACGTGTTTGTACCGTTTTCCACAGGAAGGACACACAAACATGCCTCGTGCTAAAATTAACAATGAAAAGAAACAAAATGAAATAAAATTATTTATTATTTTATTTATATTTTTTGGTGTCAGGCGTGCTTGGTAGGCTTTTCTGGTGAATAATAAATTACTTAACAAAACCTCAATAACTGGTTGAGAAAAAAAATCAAATTCAACCTTTTCTCGCATTAAAATGAACAGATATTGTTAACTGCCGAGTATTTTGACTTGTAATGATAATAATGCAGGAAGTTTAAGGGCCGACAAAAAGCTAAGGTCGTCCTTGGTCCTCTGCATAATTTTTCTTCTCTTTTTGGGCTCTGATCAGAAAAATGAAGTCCAGTCACATTCAATCCCTCACAGTACTTCATATTCCTAGGGTGGGGATGAACTTACTCAATTCTCACTAATAACTTACTTTTAATCTCCAGTCGTACACTCACCCCAGAGCATTCAATACTCCTTGGGGTAAAGTTAAACCCTTCCTTTTACTCTAATAAATTACATCCATCCCAATAAATTATCATAAATATCACACCCGGCACAAAGTCACAGTCACTCTCCTCTACTCGAAATTTCTCGGGGCAGGGTTCTCAATTGAATTCCACGTCGGATACCCAAGAAACAAATGTAAATTTTATTGACATATGTCATAATTTTGTCTTATTTTGATATTAAAAAGTCAACATTAAATCGTCCCTTCTGTTAATTTTCAAGACCCTTCAGCAATAGTAAAATGTTTAAAAAGTCTTTCCTGTAAAATGAAAATATGCAATGCAAGACTCGCGGCATATTAGGGGATAGAGTGAGGTTAACACATGTTACACTAATAAATTGTGTTGAAAACATTCAATCCAATAAATTAACATACACACAACACCCGATACAAACCTAGAATTCTGGACACATTCACTCCCTTTCAACCCGAATTTTCAAAATCAGTGAAGAAGACAACACTAAGTAGATATACAAAATAAAAACCCTCAGTCTTTTAGTGAAATCTACAACCGTTCAAAATTAATCATTAAACGAAATAACTAAAAATTTAAGTCTAGAAAGCTAGCTCCAACTGAAATCTTCATTTCTCCATTTTTCTCTGTGTTCAGATTTCCAGGCGATAGTGAAGATTCTCTCGGTTGTGTGGCATCTGAAACGTACAATCAGAGAAAGGGAGCTTGATGTATTCAATTGAAATTTACTTTAAAGAAATGTATTTTCTAGTTGACATAATTAATTTAATAAATCGGTTAAACGCAATCCATCCTTGCTTATTATAAGCGTCATCATGTTTCGAGTATTTTTCAGGTCGCTTTCTGACCGTAAAACATTATCCATTATTGTACAAATACTGAGGAAGTAACTTTGGCAAGGAGGCTGATATCTGCGGCCAAATTTTCAAGCCATCTGGGTGCTTGAGAGCTACGTGGGATTTAAGGTGCTGCTTCTGTTTAGACTTGTGCTTGCAATAAGGGCAGGGGAACATGGGCTCCTTCCCGCATTCCAACCTCCTATGACTCACAAGGTTGTTTTTGTATTTGTACTTTTTCGAACAGACTGGACAAACGAAGGGGCCTGGAAAAGAAAAAATTAATGTCAATTCAATGATCGCGATAGCTTTTTTTATATCATTTGTAATAAATGCTTATACTTGCTGATTGTTTGTTATTCGTTTAACAGGCATACGGTAAACCTTATTTTTTCTATTTCAAAAAGGGTTTTGGTTTCTTCCTAAAATAATCTCACTACTTAAACATCAAACTGTGAAAACTGACAGAATTATTTGTCATCCGGATCAAAAGGTGAATAATTTTTAAAAGGCCCGGGCTGGCCAGCAGGAAAAATTAATTTTCACCCACAGAATGAACAAGAAAATCTTTTTTTAAGGCATAAAAAAAAAAACAATGAAATAATTTTTGTTTTTTATTTGATATTGGTACAGGGTGGTTTTGGAGGCGGTCGCGCAATGAATGGCCACATTTGCCTCTCCGTCGGGTGTTTCATCATTACATGGGACTTGAGGTGTTCCTTCAATTTGGATTTGTGAGAGCAGAACGGACAATAGAAGCTCGGCAGTTTCCCGCATTCAAATTTTCTGTGCCTGCTCAAACTCCTCTGGTACTTGTACGTCTTCCAGCAGACCGGGCAAGGGAAGCGTTTATCGGCTGAAAAAATAATTTAAATTATTATTGTAGAATTTGATTTGTCTTGATTGTTAGTACTTAGAAATATGTATTTACATACAAATGTACATATAAATGGTGCATGCAACTTTTTCATATGCACTTGATGTTTAAATGAAAATACTAGTTTTGGTCTTATAATCTTTGAAACGGTTGATGCCCTCAAATACTGTTTTCATGCGGTTTCACTGCTGTTCCATTGTTAGTATAATATACGCGAAAGAAAAAAGAGCAGAATGGCCGGGAGGCTGTTTAGAAAATTTTTGGTTCAAATTGAAATTAAAAAAGAACAAACCCGTCCTCTCTTCTGATGCTCGATTTAATATTTTGGATACATTTTGCCCGAAAGCTTGGGCCACGAGGTTCTTTTGTCCAGGTGTTTGAAGAAGAAATGGGTTTTCAGATGCTGTTTCCGCGTGGACTTGTAACTGCAATAAGGACAGACAAACCCTGGCGGTTGTCCGCATTCGAATCTCACGTGGAAGACTAGGGTCTTTTTGTGCTTGTAACGTTTGTTACACTTCACGCAGGCGAACGGTCTCTCTGTATCTCCTACAAAAACACATACACATTAAATTAGTGGAATTTGAAGATTGTTTGATTCTGCTTATTTGAACCGTACTCGACCTTTTATTACTGTAGGGCAATTTATTTTAACTATCAAATCACTAAAGGTGGAGGTTTTTAAAGGAGAAAAAAGTAATACAGAATAAACCAAACTTTTTATTCATTTGTAAATGTACAAAATATTTACGTGTTTGCCAGTTGAATCTTAATGTCTGATAGCATTACAGTCCGTTTAAGATCAGGGTGAAAACAACTGCATCCAAGTACATTTCTATTGGGATGTTTCATGAAACAATGGATTTTTAGTTTTATTGACATTTTTTTACAAATGAAACTCTACCGAATTCAAAGCGCATTTGGTCCTGAAAGCTCTTCTTTTAATTGTTTGGTGTACCCGTTGCACCGGAAGGTCTGGTCTTAATGGGAAAATAAAATTCATTAAAAGTCCTAAGCCAACCAAGATAAAATATCACATATGCAGAACCGAGATTTAGGTTTTTCGATGCTTTGTATGCTCAACAGTATGAGTGACTGAGAAAACCTTCCAGCCCTGAAGCCGATTAGGACAGGAGATGGTTTAGGGTGTGAAATTTCATAATTTTTAAAATCATTTTATTATTTGTTCCCATTTACAACAGTAATGGTTTTAATTCTGTACATTTCTTCCACTTGTTCGGGTTTTTTTCCGTGAAGGGGAGCTAGGTTGTGTTAGAAGACATCCAGGCGTTCAGGTTTTCTGGGTGTTTGTGTACGATGTGGGATTTGAGAGACTGTCTCCGCTTCGCTTTGTACTTGCAAAACGTACAGGAGAACAACGGCTCTTTATCACACTCGTACTTCTCGTGGGTGTTGAGCGAACGCTCATGTTTGTAACTTTTGAAGCAAGTTTGACAGACGTATCTCCTCTTACTGATTCCGGCGAGACCTACGGAACAAAAACAAAATTGAAATAAAATGTGAGAGAACGGTGATTTTATTACATCAAGGCTAGCATTTAAAATCATAAGTCAAAATTGATTTTTGGCCACTCTGCTATCTTCTCGGGGTGCTTGAGGATGACGTGTTTCCTCAGGTTGGTCTTGAGTCTCGTCTTGTGAGGACAGTACGGACAGCAGAAACCAGGCTCTTTCCCGCAGCTGAACCTCCTGTGATTGTACAAGCTCGGATAGTGCTTGTACTTCTTGGAGCAAGTTGTACAGACGAAGAGAGCTGTAAAAAAAGCCATTGTTATTCCATATTTGAATACATTGGACTAGAAGGATCGACGAGATGTGTTAACTGGCTGTTTAAATGGAATACTGAAGAAAATCGTATTTCACATGAAGATTCTTTAAAGAAAACACACTCAAAGTCAGTTTTTTGTTCTTTTAATTATTATTTGGAGATCGTGAGATGCAGTCTGGCGTGACATAGGTTTTAGAAAAACATTTTCTTTATCATCCCAACGTTTTGATCTTTGAGATCATCTTCAGATGGCCTGGGATTTATAAACATTGTATGAATTATACAATAATATATAATAATGTAATATATAATAATGTATAATTTAAACAATGATTATAAATCCCAGGCCCTGAAGATGATCTCAATAAAGATCGAAACATTGGTACAATAAAGAAAATGTTTTTCTAAAACCTACGTCACACCAGACCGCATCTCACGATCTCCAAATAATAATTTTTAAAAAACTGTCTTTGAGTGTATGGTTTTCTTTGAAAGAATCTTCATGCGAAATACGATTTTCTTCAGTATTCCATTTCAACTATGAACTCCTGAACTCTGAACTAGAGTATCAGCGAAGGAATACTGAAAATTAAAAACATTCACCACACATTAAAAACCGTCCTGAATGCCAGTCAAAAATAAGGATTTTATAAGAAAAAATATGGAATAGAATAACAATTTTATTTTAAAATGTTGACAACTGTTTAACTGAACTGTTGTTAAGGACAGATTTTAAGAGAATAAAATAATGGTTCACAATATTGTAATTAGCAGTTGTTGGATTTGCAAACCAAGTGCCAGTCTTTCATCTGGCTTGGGTGTTTGAGAGCGAAGTGCGCCTTGAGGGTTTGCTTCCTCTTCGACTTGTAATTACAACTGGTACAATGGAACTGAGGCTCTTTCCCACATTCATATTTCCTGTGAGTAAAAAGACTGGTTGCGTGTTTGTATTGTTTTGGGCAATCCGGGCAAGGAAAACTTTCCTGTCCTGAAAAAGCATAATGTCAGATCATTTGCTACCACGGTAGTCCTTGTTGTGAAAGGGCAGGGAATCAAAGACTTGAGCTCTTATTTTTATTTATTTTCAGAAAACCCCGATATACAACTGTCGGTATGTTTTAACGCCATGTGAGTCTTTAAGCGATGCTTCCACTTGGTCCTGTGTGGGCAAAGGCTGCATTGAAAAACGGCTTCTTTCCCGCAGTGGTATTTCCTGTGGTTAAAAAGGCTTGAAGAATGCCTGTACTGCCTGTTGCAATTTGGACAACTGTAGAGTTCGTATCCTGGCGAAAAACGTCCAAACATTAAAAATAACAGAAATCATGGGATATGTTGTACTTATAAATTATGTATTTCCAATTTGACTTTTTTTAACTGGGCCCAAAAAACTGGCATACATTTAAAATAAAATATACCCAGCCCTTCCATGGAACGACAATTCCCACAACTTAGTATTGACTTAGTTCTGAGATTTGATAAAATCTTATTGTCCTAAGAGTAAACAAACATTTTTTTTTAATTTAAGGCAATAATAAAAATCAGCTATAAATTGAAGTTTAACTTTACACACGGACATTTACTTTTCGGCCAAAGCAAGCGTGTTTCTGGAATGCTGAGAAAGGTTGCTTGATGTGTCCCTCCTGATGGAAGGGAGCAATTCCTTGGCTCCATATGGAGAGCCACCCGAAGAGAATCGTGCTTGAGCAAGCAGCGAGTATCTGGGTCCCTCGTTCCGATTCTTGGAGGAAACAGGGTTATTTATAGTATATAACACAATTTGGGTCCCTAGCAAGTGTGGATTAGGTTTGAAAGGATTTATTAGCATGAAGGAATAGGTACCTCATTGATCCTCAGGTTAGTTATAGGTGTCAGAAGTAAGGTGTGTACTCCACCATCCTAACTGAATGAATGGTAGGTAAATAAATAAGAATGTACACCTGAGAAAGGTTGCTTGATATGTTCTGCCTAATTGTAGGGTGTCATTACTTAGTTCCATGTAGAGAGTAATTAGGGATGCCACCCAATAAGAAAACTGTAGTACAGCAGCGAGTACCTGGTCCAATGTTCTGATTTTTAAAGGAAACAAGATTATTTTACTGTATACTTTGCCATACTGCAGACTGTGCAGAACAACTTTCTTTAATACAGTGGCTCCAAATCAAACGAAGGAAGTAAACTTCGGTCTTTCAAGCAGAATTACATGCCGCTATTGCTTGTGCATTAGAAAATCTTAAGAGGTTACACTGCCAAAAAAATCCTCGTAAGATCTAACCAGCATCTAAGTAGTCATTAAAGCATTAGCATGTAAAAGAATCACATCAAAATTAGTCAGTAATGCATTCAAAATCTCCAAAACGTGTAGAAGCACAACCTGATGATATCTTGGGTGCCATGGCATAGAGGAATTTTGGGTAATGAGAAAGCAGAGAGACTGGGCAGAAGAGGATCTGCAAGACCATAGGCTCCGAACATATACTTGGGATAACAAAAACAAATACAGAATCCTACATTGCAGAATGGATCCAAATAAAACAAAAACAGAAATGGACAAACTCTAGGGACGCTAAACACAGTAAACTTAAACTAAAACAACCCTAACCAAGACTGGCAAACTCACGGCTGCAGTAGGAGAGGGCCAGAGGAGTGACAGGGCTATTAATTGGTCACTGACATCTGAGAAAACATCTATATAACACGGGCATGTATAACGATGATCCCATTTGCAGATTATGTAATGAGAAAGAAGAAACAGCCACCCATAACATCTTCGAATGCGAAGCAACGGTTCAATGGAGACATAACCTAGCATATAGAAAAATACCTAGGGAATGAAATTATAGCAGCAACAGGCAATGACCTAAGACTTCTGAGAAGCAAGAGTGAGTCGATTGCACCGAACTAGGGAACTTGAAAGGTACAATAAGCCAGAAGACTGCAGTGCCTGGGCAGCACAAACTTCGCTTCCTAGTATCCTCATCACCACCACCATCATCCGCCTATGTCATTTCTTGGTTCCATATAGAGTGCTTAGGGATGCCACCCAATATTAGAATTGTACTATGGCAGCAAGTATCTGGGCCCACTGTTTCAATTTTTAAAGGTAACATGGCTATTTTACTACATATAGTACTTTACAAATATTCGTCTTGTGTTTCTTTGTGTATATTGAGACTGAATGTATTTATTAGTGTGTATGTAGTCAGGTGATTATATAATAGGTGTAAAGGGTGGTGGAAGAATATCGAGTACTCCACTACCCTAATTGTGTGAATGGCGTAGAAATAATTAAGAATGTTTGAATGGTTTTGGATCTAGGAACTGCATATGCTGGGCGTGAATCTGAACTAGGTGATGACAGCACCTGGAGCCAAACCTTGGAGAACAGATAAGACCAAGGTCTGACCCCGGACAACACGCGGGGTGGGTGATTCTCAAGGCCTGCCGGTAATTTTTTGCAAACTACAAAAACTGGAATTGAACTGGTACTTAGTGATAAGACCCAACTCTACATGAGTGAATGCAGGGTTGAAAGTCAAAACTGCCATGGTGAATTCACTAAATAAAACATCGTTCAGTACCGCCAGAATGAGGTTTCTATCTTGACACTTTATTGAGATATTAACATTTTTGTGATTTTAGTCTAAAAAGATAAAACGTAATTTCTCAACTTTAGCATCATTAAAATTCAAATCTGACCTTTATGCTGCAAAGTACAGTAAATTAATAAAGTCAATTTTCCACGAGAAAACATTTCCGTTGAAAAATGCGCACTTGCAAATAAACAGTATCCATACAAAGAATAACAAATGGCAAAACCCTTTTTTGGAAATACTAAATAGTTGTGTGTTCTTGTGCAATGACTCTTCCATCAAAATTTTCAGGGATTTCACCAAGTTATCTTATTTTACAATTATTCCAAGGACATACTCACTTTTACCTTTTTTTAGAACTTTTCTTAGTGAAATATCCTTTGCTAGGTTGAAAAACGTCATCTCGAACTCGAGGAGAGCAGCAACCCAAGAATATCTACATGTCATAATTTTTAGAAATATTTATTAGCTGGTAACAAAAATCCATTTTCCTCCCTTCTTTCCCTCATGTCATTGCACGCCGTTTCCTTGTTTCCATGGGTGTGCTGTACACTGAACTTTTAAGTGATTCCATATTTAAAAATCTAGTGGGGTCAATTCAGGGCACCTCGCTGGTCATGCCATGAGAAGAATGCATCTAATTTTTGTTACCAAGTAATAAATGTTTTCATTAAAAATATGACATTTACGATGTTCTTGAGTTGCTGCTCTCCTTGGATTCTATGTCACATTTTTTAACCTTGCAAAGTAGACTTCATTAAGAAAAGCTCTAAAAAAAGGTAAAAGTGAGTATGTCCTTGGAATACTTATAAAATAAGGCAACTTTGATAGAAAAGTCATTGCATAAGCCACAATTGAGTATTTAAAAAAAAAGAAATGCTAACTTGTGGAAAATTTGTTGTAGTTTTCGAAATAAAGGTCAGATTTATATTTTAATGATAATAGAATTGAGAAATTACAATTTTATGTTTTTAGACAAATATCACAAAAATGTTAATATTTCAATAAAGAGCCAAGACAGAAACCTCATTCTGGTGGCACTGAACTGTTTTTTTTTTTTTTAGTGAATCCACCATGGCAGTATTGACTTTCAACCCTGTATACACTCATGTACAGAGCCTATCACTTCTCCCAGATCAATTCCAGTTTTTGGAATTTGCAATAAATTGTAGGACTCTGGGTGTTGGCAATCCGGAGTCAGACCTTAGTCTTATCCACCCAGCCACCAAGATTGGGCTCCAGGTGCTGTCATCAGCTAGGTCGAATTCACACTCAAAATAAATCTTATTTTAGACTAACACCCTGTATATACAGACAAGTGCAGATTTGAAATTATAAAATCCAAATTCAACTTTACTTTTGAATAGTTTGCAGGCATAAATGGTAGGCCTTTTTGTAATTTGCTTAATAGAAGAATAGGAAAACGTTAAAACGATATTAAACCAAGTGAATTAAACAATAAAATTGTGATGAAGACGATACAGTCAAGTGTAAACATGGTTCTATTGTACTGCTCCACCAATGGTCGATTTGGCTCATGGTGACAATGGCCTTTTCGACAAATCCTTTAATTTAAATTTAAGAAAAATGATTATTTGGAAATCGTGAGATGCGGTCTGGTGTGACGTAATTTTTAGAAAAACATTTTCTTTATCATGCCAACGTTTCGGTCTTTATTGAGATCATCCTCAGGGCCTGGGATTTATAAACATTGTTTAAATTTTACAAATACATGTAGGATGCGAAAAAAATGAATTTATACAATGCTAGAAAATTTTAGATAAAAAAAAAAGAATTTATACAATGCTAAAAAATTTTAGATTCAATCAAAGTTTTTGTACTCACTTAAAGTGCTGGTTTTCCGTGTAGTTGTGTCATTCTTGTCTGTCGTGTTGAGAGTGCCAGTGAGATATTGATGTTTTAGGTTTTTTAGATTTTGAAGGAGTGGGGAGGGAAGTCGGGAATATAAAGGCATTTTTATATGACGAGTCGGCTTCTTTGAGATGAAAGGAGCCGACAGCAGCAATAGGAAAAAAGGGGGAATGGTTCGGCCTGATTATCCTTTCAGGATTATATATACGGGGATAATATTAGGGAAAGGAAAGAAATATGAAAAATTAGGCTATGTAGAAATGTTTGATGTGTGGAATGTGATGACTGTTTTATATGTTTTGTGTGAAATGATTATGATATATGTATGTTATCTATATTGAATTTGATTAATGATATTAGAGTAGCTGCGACTGAGTTTACATGTATCTATTCTGTAATTGATGCTGTGTTTATCCCTGCTGATTTAAACCATTTCTAAAACCTCTCGACACGACACGCAAGGCACAATTTCACAGAAGCCAAACACTTTGAGCCCTGAAGATGATCTCAATAAAGATCGAAACGTTGGCACGATAAAGAAAATGTTTTTCTAAAACCTACATCACACCAGACCGCATCTCACGATTTCTAAATAAACATTTCTAAAAAGTTACGTTTGTGTTTGTTTTGTTCTATGTGTATTATTTTTGGATTGTTGAAGTCGAAATTGTGTTGGTGTTCAAAATGGTAGGTAGCCAGTGCTGTAGGATTTTGTTTGGGTTTTTTGCAATCATAGACATGTTGCTTTTACTCTCTTATCCAGATATTGGGATGTAATACTGAGGTAAGTTGCCTGACAATTTAAACAATTGATTTTATAAATTACGTCAGATTTATTTGTTACTGGTGTGGTAACTTTAACTTTGGAAAAAAGTGCGTGAATTGTTTTATAGTTTTTGAAAGCTGTTTTAATGTTGTCAGAAGAGAGAAATGTGTTTAATTTATGTGATAGGCCGAGAATGAATGGCATGGAAATGTATGTTGGTTTGTCTGTATTTGATAGATGATGTAGTATTATTAGAAAATTCATTTACGTTTTAGTGGTCAATTGACCAGGTTACATTTTCCAATTATTCTTTCCATGTAAGGTCTTGGTCGAGAAAAAAAATCAATGTCATGAGCGAGATTCGAACCCACGGCCTCGACTTGTCATGATAGCTCAAGTGGTAGAGCAGCGGCGTATTGAGCCGAAGGTCGTGGGTTCGAATCCAGCTCGTGACACTGACTTTTTTTATCTCGACCAAGACCTTCATGGAAAGAATAATTAATTGAAAGATGTAACCTGGGCAATTGACCAATAAATAATCATCAAGGAACGGACCCTAAACATCACATATTTAAGAAAAATCTATTAGGTTTCGTGGTCCGATTGACCAAATAAATTCTTTTCAATTAATTAATCTTTAAGTAAGGTATTGGTTGAGATAAAAAAAGTTAGTGTCACGAGCGGGATTCGAACTCACGGATCTTCGGCTAAATTGAGAGAGTGGTAGAGCTGCGGTGTATTTAGCCGAAGGTCGTGGGTTCGAATCCAGCTCGTGCCAATGACTTTTTTATCTCGACCAAGACCTTAGATGGAAAGAATAATTAATTGAAAGATGTAACTTGGTCAATTGACCAATAAATAATCATCAAGGAACGGACCCTAAACCACATATTTAAGAAAAATCGATTAGGTTTCGTGGTCCGATTGACCAAATAAATACTTTTCAATTAATTAATCTTTAAGTAAGGCATTGGTTGAGATAAAAAAGTTAGTGTCACGAGCGGGATTCGAACCCACGACCTTCGGCTAAATAGCTCAAGTGGTAGAGCAGCGGCGTATTTAGCCGAAGGTCGTGGGTTCGAATCCCTGTCGTGACACTGACTTTTTTTTATCTTAACCAATACTTACTTAAAGATTAATTATTTTAAGAAAAATGTTAATGAGTTTTTTTAAGGATCAAAGCTTTTAAAGAGCCATCATTTCTTATTCTGGCAGTGCTTTAACTTCCAAAAGGCAAAAATCACAAGCATTCTTCTTGAAAATAGAACAAATATCAACTATTAAAAGAAATTTATTAGGAAAATCTACAAACATTTAACGAATACTGTTTTTTAACATTTCGAAAGGTTTAACGTATTCTTCATTGATTGTATTGGTCGGCATGTTTGAAAATTATGTGGGATCTTAAGTTCTTCTTGAGCTTCGTCCTGTGTCCGCAGAAAGGACAACTGTTCAGGGGTGGCTTCCCGCATTCGTACTTAAGGTGGGCGTCGCGTGACCGTTTGTGTTTGTATGGCTTTTGACATCTCTGGCACGTCCAATCTAAGTCTAGAACAAAGAAGTCGGTTAGTCAGAAGTCCAAAGCGGTTGCTTTGTTAGTCCAAGGGGACTTGGCCGCGACGTACAACTTCTCAAGTCCTTCGGACCATCGTTGTGAATCTGGCCGCCTGAAAAAAATAACACAATGAAATAGAAAAGAAGATGTCTGTAAAAGAACGAAGGTGCGTACATGTTCAGGGTGTTTCAAGCACACATGCTTCTTCAGGTTCTGCTTCTGTTTCGACCTGTGGCTGCAGAAAGGGCACTGAAAGCAAGGCTCTTTCCCGCATTCGTATCTCATGTGGTATTTCACGCTCGACTTCCGTCGGTACACCCTGTTGCACTCCGGGCAAGGGAAGATTTCATTGTCTGGAAGAAAAAATCGCCAAGATCAGCGGTTGGCAGTCATCAAGTCAAAAAATTTCTGTAAACGCAGGAAAAGGATAAAAAGGAGAGTTACGACTTTTGCGAGTACAATAGGATAATTAAACTACAAACAAATAACAAGTGTATTCGTTTAAAAGAAGATTAAGGACAGAAATTATGAAATGCTGTTGAGAGCATGTTTTAAAATAAAATATGAAAACAGAAGACATAAGGGCAAACAAACAAAAGGTCTCATTTTTCTGGGGAGTACATTTTTTTTTAGTTTTGCTATTTATATTTCTAATCTAATCGTCTCCTTACACCCAAATATGATATTCCTCTCCAATAATAATTTTAGAGACCAAGAGTTTTGGTTGCCTTGATAAGGGCTGGTGTTGTGTGTGTGGAGTCAATGGTCAAGGTCTTTGACAGTGTTCGATATAGAGGATCTGTAGACTCGGCAGAGGGAGGACTCGTGCAGCAGGTAGTCGGTAACCAAATCGGCAGTTGAGAAGGCATGAGCGAGAGCTGATGCTGCGAGTACCCTTGCTGTTGAGCTGAGTGGTCGGCTTCGAGGAAGTCAGCGGGCAGTGCCCCTGCTTAAAAACAGGACTGCTGCATGCTTATTCATTTTGCTGGACGAGATCATTTCTGAACTAGTGCTTGACTTGGTAACTGCAGGTGGTCACCACAATAATAATAATGGGGAAAATTTAAGGGGTCGACAAACAACTGAGGTCATCGTCGTTGTTTGAACTTCTTTTTCTTGACTTTCATGTATATTTTTCAACTTGCAGCCATTTGTGCGTCTCGATCTGTATCAGATTCTGCTTTTATATGAAAACTAAGTCGATTTTCTAAAATGCTAGTCTCTCATTTGTACCTCAGGTTGTCGAAAATAAATATCACTACAAACGTAGAAGTCTGGTCACGTTCAATCCCCCAAGTACTCGATATTCCTCGGGTCGGGTTGAACTCACTCCATTCTCGCTAATAAATTACTTTTACTTTCCAGAATCATACACTCATGGGGCAGGGCTAAATAATCCCTTTCGTTCACACTAATAAATTAAGTTCAATCCAATAAATTATCATAAACACCGCACCTTATGAAAGCTAATTTGGCAACCCAAGAAACAAGCGTATATATTATTGACAAACCACGTCAAAATTTGTCTTATTTTGATATTACAGTCAACATTATATCATCCCTTCTGTTAATAAAATATTTGCTATTTCAAGTCCCTTCAGCTTGTAGTCAATGTTTAAAATGTCTTTCCTGTAAAATGAAAATGTGCGATCCAAAACCCCACGGCATAGTAGGAGGTATAGTGCGCAGGGCAGGTTTATTAAAACAAGTTAAAAAAAAATTAACAATAATTTTATTTATTAAATCTTAAAGTCGAATTCCAATTTGTCTCGGTGTCGGCAAGCGATGTGAGATTTAATGGACTGTTTCTGCTTACTCTTGTACTCGCAGAACGGGCAGAAAAAGCCCGGCGGTTTGCCGCACTCGAATTTCTTATGGTTGTAGAGATTTCGCTTATACTTGTACGTCTTCGGGCAAGTCGGGCATTGGAAAGATTGGTTCGTTGAAGACCCTGGAAAAGTTCAACAACGGTCAGCAAACGATCGTCACGACGGTCACAGTTTGTCATTATGTCTATTGAAAAGATGTGTCTTGAGGTTGCCGAGACGTTTCGACTTATAGGCACAATAAGGACAATGGTACTTCGGCTCCTGACCGCACTCGTGCTTCATATGTGAAGTTAAGTTGACTTTATGTTTGTAAGTCCTAGTGCAATTTGGGCAACTGAAACTCTCTTCCCTGACCTGATATGACACATCTGAAAAAGCAAAAACAGAATATATGGTTCTTTTTAGCTTTTGTTCAGAAAATTTGACGAGAGGACATGAAATTAACATGCACATTTTTTTATATATATCATTACCGAATATGTCTCAATGGACTAGGGCGTTTTTCTTCGGTCAGCCTGATTAAAGCTGTGTTTCAAAATCACTTGGCCAGTGTACAATTTCTAGAAAATATTTGTTTTAACTATTCAGAGATCGTGAGATGCGGTCTGGTGTGATGTAGGTTTCAGAAAAACATTTTATTATCGTGCCAACGTTTCGATCTTTATTGAGATCATCTTCAGGACTCAAAGAAAATGTTTTTCTGAAACCTACATCACACCAGACAGCATCTCACGATCTCTGAATAATTATCGATTAACAGTCACTAATCACCACACATTTTTTTTAACGACGAAGAGAAAATCAGGTCTTTCTATTTTCTTAGGTTATGGCAGTAGTTGTCATAAGACCATTAACCGTTGGATAACTGAAATTTTTCTATTAAAAAGTTTCATATGGATGTAAAAGGCAGGAAGGGAAGAGGGAAGAAGTAAGTCAACCTTTGGACATTTTTTATTGTGGATTCTGCTGGATTGAACTCTAATGATATCATCTGTCACCATATCCTGATTGAACAAACTTCCTTTTATGGTTATTTCTGTTTTCCGATTGACAAGACTTAAGGTACGAAACAAAATGTAAAAAATTGTTTTTATTTAAATTAAGAATACAAGACAAGTTTTGTTTAGACAAATGCGCCTAAAAAAACTTTATTGCTTGGTATATAGGAACAACGGTGGAACTCTTCTTTTTTCCCACTAGAAGCATTCTTAGGGCGTTCTCTATTTGATGCCTGAAACAAGGACGATTTTCCTTCGACACCGTACCGAGAAATTCTCCGGTGGACCTTCCAAAAGACCAGACAGTCCGTAAAAATTATCATTTAAAAAAAGTTACAAGTTTATATACTTTTAAGGTATGCGTTTTAAAACCGTTATAAAGATTTGTTAAAATTTGACCCGTTGGGATTAGCTATTTGGCATCCCGGGTTGTCGGATTTCTTCGGCATGTCTGGATATCATGTGACCCTGGAGAGTCGCTTTCCTCTTAGACCTGTAGGGGCAGAAGGGGCATATGAAGCTCGGGTCCTTTCCGCATTCGAACCGCCGGTGGTTGATTAGAGATGTCCTGTGCCTGTACGTCCTGGGGCAGGTAGGACACTGGAAGACGGTACCTGCGGGCATTGACAGACAAAAAACAAAATTAAAAAGAAGATCGGAAGAAAAATCTGTTGTGACGAACTTGTTCCAAACAAGTCTTGTGGAATTCATGGACAAAAATTCCCTTCAAAAAATACCAAGCGTTTCTGCAGAGAAACACACAAAAATACAGGCAGAACAACCCAACGTCTTTATAAATCCCCGAGTTACTGTAAACTGAAAAAAAGAGATTTGACACCCTCAGTAGTAAATATTTTCATTCTGATGTTGATAGGTTGGTCTGCGAGCCAGCGAACTCGTACTGAACCAGCATAGGGTCACTTATACCCGTCTTGGCTTGCGGGTTTGTTGAATACTCAAACACATTTCGGCATTGTGCCATCTTCAGTGAGGAACTATTCCTTAGTTCCTCATTCAGTTTAGAATTTCACCATCTTCAGCCCAAAAACATAAATAGTACTGGATTTGAATTTAAAAAGTGAATCTGATGCTGGGAGTTCCTCACTGAAGATGGCGCAATAGCTGACAAGAGTTTGAATAATTTAACAAACACATGAGTGAAGACAGACTCAATAAGTGACCCTACAGTTCAGCATGGATTCTATAATTGTACTTACTTCTAACAAAGGGTTTTGGCTAAAAACCATGCTGATTGTTGTTGAAATATGACAGCAGCTTGTTTCGGCTCCATCAAGGCTTGAAAGTAAATTCAGTTTAAAAACCCCTACAAAAATCGCATTATTGTCCCAAAATCTAACTCTGAAACGTGGGATTCAATATCATCAAAATTGGCTTTGGGTGTTAAAAAAAATCATACTGCCTGTTCACAGCCTTTTTTTATAGTATGTTTTGTCAAGTATATATGCTTAAATTGACAATTCGAACAAATCTGAGACCTGAACTGAATTTTTGACGAAAATGTACTATTTTGCCAGCAGTTCGCACTTTTTACTTTAACCGCTAGTTCTCTCAGAAGAACTAGTCGCTCTTCTAAATGAACCAAGTTTGCAGTTGAAAATTCGTCCATGCTCTGTCCTCCAGCAGACGAATATGATTATACTTTTTTATTTTTTGTATTATGTATTATTCATCCAATAAAATATCCAAGTATTATTATTGAAGACGGAAATATTTTTGAACAACATACAAGTTTTTGCCACTTTAGCAAGATGACAGACTAGAAAAAAAACATACCTACGGACATATTTTGTATGTATTTAATAGGTGGTGAGGTGGGTTATTTTAAAAAATTTAGACAATTTATACACAAATTTATATTGAAAGGTAAGTCGATAACAACCGTTAATAAGTCATTGTTTTAAACCGATTTTTCATAAATCATAAATTTTAGCATGTTTTTTGGCAATGTGGATCTTAAGGTGTATTTTTTGTTTGGACTTATAATCGCAGTGCGGGCAGTGGAAACGAGGAAGTTGCCCGCATTCGTAATTCTCGTGCTGAGCCAGGCTCCTCTTGTATTTATAAGTCCTGTCGCACTTTGAGCATCGGTACTCTTCCGAAGCATTCGCCTTTACTCCTGAAAGTTAACAGTGTAAAATTATAACAGGAATAAAACTGAAAAATGAAGAGGCCGGCAGAGGTGACGTTATGGGACTTTTTTATTTGAAAACTTGTATCATGAAAATATTTCGTGGTGAGTGAAAAACATGTGGCTCTTGAGCGAGTTGATCCTCTTGGTCCTGAAACCGCACCTCCTGCAGGCGAACTCCGCATCCTTGTAACCGTAGGACGCCTTCATTCTTTGGGTCATATGAAATTTCATTTCCTCCCCCAAATACGAAGTTTCAACTTCTTCCTTTTCTGAAAAACGTTTTATTACTTTGTCCAGCTTTTACAAAGGCCAAAGTTTTCGAAACGTGCTCTTTCTCAAACTAAGTGCTTTTTGGGCTTTTAAACAACAACTACTAAGTGCGAGTATCAAAAAGGTGTTAATTCAGCAAAATTTCACTGCATAGTAAAACATCACAACCCCCCTTTTTTTCAAAGATTCAAAGGTTCTTAATCGACAGTCGGTCAAATTCAATTTTTATTATATATGTACAGTTTTACAATTTTACACAATATTGTTCATATGCATGTGCTTCGATGCTATGTGCACCTTAATGTGGACTTTCTGTTTTGACTTATGAGGACAGTAAGGGCAGAGGAAGCTTGGCTCCTTTCCACATTCCAACCGTTTGTGGTTCAAGAGGTTCGGCTTGTGCTTGTAAGACTTTCCGCAGTCACACATGAACCTCGTTTTCGTTGTGCCTGAAATTCAATTTGTTTGTGCATTAGGAAAGCTCCGATACATTAATAAACTGTAAATTTTGTATAATCCTTTGTACTGTAAATATATTTTTAAAAAATCAAAAGAAAACTTAAATGTGCTTAATCTTATCTCAATATCAACTTACTTCATTCATGTCTCATCGAATTTCAACAAAGCTTTAATCCAATCAAATGTTACCTTTCAATTTCATAGAAGAAAAGGTGATATACTGAAAGCATTAAATTAACAAACTGAACTGGTTTGCTATAACAGTTGAGTAAAACGAATGTTTATACCTTTAGAAAGCACCCTTACAAAATTTTACTCCTCTGAAAATTTAAAAAAAATTAAAAATTTGATAATAAACTTACCCTTCTTAGTTTTAAAGTACACCTTCTCAGTAAATTGAACTGTAGTTTAATTTTCAGCTACTGTTCCATCTCTTTCTTTTTAAATTTATTTATGTATTTTAAAAATTACCTGAATATTCCTTTTGAAAACTTGGAGCGATCATCATAAGTAATTCCATATGCATTGTGTTTCGTTGTTACCACAAAGTTCATACTGTCATTATGACAATTGTTAAAAATTAATAATACAGAGCAGTGAGATTTCTTGTTCCTTGTACAATAAATATTATAAAACTTTTTTTAAAAATAATAATGTTCACACATTATTGTAAGGGTTATTGTTCGTATGTAAACAGTGGCGAGTCAACGCAGAACCCTGGTTAAAAATATTCTGCATGGGCATGTATTTGGATATTGTTTATAATACTTGCATGCAGATTGTTAAGAAAAAAAATGAAAATGTTATTTGTTTGGAGGAAAGAATTATTACATTAATACTTTAATGATTTTATCTGTAAGTTAAAAATAAAATATATCTACAAATTCCATAGATCATTATAATATTTATAATTTTCCTCTGTTATTCAATTATTATTAATGTGCTTTATTCGATGAAACCACTAATCTGTCAGATGGACTATCGCCCATTTTCTATTGTAGATTTCTTTATATAAATCAAAAAATTTCAAATTCAATGAATTTACTTCTTTATTATTATTAATTCGTTGGAGTCATGAGAAGCAGTCAAGAATGAGGTAGTTTAGAAAAAACCTCTTTTATTGTTTTTTGCCGACGTTCCGACCTTTATTCGGAGCATCTTCAGGGCATAAAATGTGGTACTATTCACAACAATTTCACACAAAACCAACACGACACCACTAGAATAGCACCACAGTTTATGCCCTGAAGATGCCCCGAATAAAGGTCGGAACGTCAGCAAAAAAAACGAAAAAGGTGTTTTTCTAAACTAACTCATTCTCACAACTCCAATAAATTATTAAACAACCAGTCACTAAAAAAACACATATTATTATTAATAATAATAATAACAATGTAACATTTTAAGACTGATACTATTACATGTAGACAGTGTTTTGTTAATAAATACAGTGTGTTACCAGAGAATGCTCCAGGTGCATTTGAGCATTGCTTAAATGTTCTGCAGTTTGTAGCATTAATATCATAAATGACTACGCATGGTCGAATCTACAAAGGAAAACAATTTGAAAACACTGTATATAAGACTTTTTTCTTTTTCAGAATCAAACATAAATTCAAAAACTGTGAAAAGTTTGTTCATAAATTAATCTCCAGGTCAAGGTACATTACCATCCAGGCCTCAAACAAAATATATCTAACAAATAAATATATTTTAATTTTTTTCTTATCACAATCCTGTTTGGAGCTGGAAAAAACAATTTTGGTCAATACAGAATTATTGTTATCCCTTTAAGCATCACAAGGTCAACATCAAAACAAATAATAAACTACCCTCCCTAACAAAATTTAGTATTTTTCTTTTTGCTTGAAATATATTTTTTATCACTGCTTATAACACCCACCTAATTTCTAACCATTTTCTTATAAAATACCTGTTGAATATGTTTTTGTGCAAACATACAGCCCTATCAAGCTAATAAAATTATGTCAACCCATCAACAACTCATAGGCAAAATGTTATAACATTCTCATAATTATTTTTATGGAGTCTAATTCAAAAATACTGTTAAGAATAATGAGCATAAATAATTAGTTTGGGGTTTTTCTATGTTGAATACTACCATAAGATTTTGTTACAAATAATAAGCATTTTAAATTCCAACCAAAATATGTAAACATTACAATCTAAGTATAATGTTTTAATGGTAAATCATAGGATAAATATTTATAAAATTCAATAACTGCTTCAACAAAAAAGTTTTTAAATACCAAAAAATTATTTGTGACTATTTTGAATTAAGAAAAAAGAACTAAAAGATAATCGAGTTTATGCGACAAACTGCTTTCTTTATGCCAACTTTTTTTCCCGTTGAAATATGCTCATATTTTGTGATTGTACAGAATTGGGAGGGTAAGACCACTGATTGACGGTTGTGGGTGAAGGCCCGCCCAGTGCCTATAGCCAACCGAAGCCTAGGGCTCACCTACAAAGTTATTTGTTTATACATTTTCACTTGATGTTTAGAGCCCTTTTCCTGGATATGGATAAAAACTGTTTACATTATATATAGTCAACATCCATCTGGGAAGCCCCCATGCCTTGGTCCATGATCGGCCCAGCCAGACCGATTATTCCAAGTGATAAAACAGATTATTCCAATAAATAAACTGTTGTAGTCCGACATTAAATTTTATTAATCTTTTTACGTAAGGTTTTGTTTGAAATGAAAAAGTTAGTGTCACGAGTGAGATTCAAACCCTTGACCTTTGGCTGGGTTTGAATCCTGATCGTGACGCTAACTTTTTCATTTCAACCAAAACCTTACGTACAAAGATTAATTAATTGAAAGAATTAATTTGGTCAATAGACCACTAAATATAACCAATTTATTCAATTTTATATAAATTTTTACTACTGTTTATTTAATCTCTTCTTCCAATCAAATTAATTTTCCCATTTTGAATTATAAAAAACTATTATAAAAATTGTACAATTTCCAATTAATTGTTTCAATAACTGTAGTCCATTTTTTATTTGTATCTTATGAGTTGACAACATATTCTATATTTCATGTACTTTTTCGAATGTTTGTTAAAAACTCTTTCTAACTTGTATTATATATATATCATATTTGATATTGTATATATAATATTTGATTCATCTCAGTCATTCATTAGACAATAAAAAAGGTAATGAGGTGTGAGTAAAATAACGCAATATAAGAAAAGCATTTTTATTTATTAAAAAATCATACAGATTTAAAAAAACTACCTTTTCTACACACTATAACAATAATAATAATAATCACTAAAATGGGATTTTTGTCTACATTTGGCCTTCCAAATTAAGAATTTTAAAAGGATAAATTAAAGCTTGGATGGCAATTAGTTTACAAGTGAATGTTTGGAGTCAGAACTTTATAGCACTCAGAAGGGATATAACTAAACTAAGATAGAAGGTTTGGATGTTAGGGCATGAAATGACCTTAGCCGTTAAAACGCCCTTAAAAATTAATAATAACAATAATAATCACTAAATAAATAAAGCTAAACCTGAAAAAAACTGAAAGTGTTATGAAGTAAAGGCAATTAATTATAAGTTGTACCAGTATTTATCTTATGAATAGTATAAAGAATCTCTGTTATTAATATTAGAATACACATCATTTTAATTAAATTATAACCCTATTAACTAATAAGTTAATATAACAGTAGATAACTATCTACTTAATTTGTTTTCTATAATCTTTAAAAAAAAATTTGAAAACACATTTATTCAAATATTTCCCGCAAGTAAAATCGAAAATCTTAACATTTTACTGTTTTGTACTTACCATTTTGATATGTAAAAGTATACCTTCCAAAACAACTAATAGAAAATTTACAATTTAGATAAAACCTGAAACAAGGCTGAGGAAAAGAAACAAAAAATAAAAAAACAATAACAACAGTTTTTTTTGTTTTTTTTTTTCTAAAAAAGAATAAAATATATATAGTTAGGTATTGTTATAATGGTAGTTATAATATAATAAAATGCAAATATAATACTTACTGTTTCAGATTTAAAAAAAAAAATTGTCATCTTTTCAGGAGTATGCTGACGGTCTACACTGTTACACTATCACAATAAAATATGTACAATCTCAGAACCGATAAAGCGTGTGAGTTTTATAATTTACCGTTAATTTTGTATTATTGCTTCATTGACAAATTCGCACCTTGTGATTTCTACGATGGGTTCCGTTGCATAGCCTTGGAAAAGCTACAAGTATTGGCCATTTTTATTACAATGTTGGTACGTGTAAAATTAACATTTAACGTATTTTAATTATTTTATTCTGTACAAGTTCGAATTGTAACTCTAATTTTTACGGGACGAATGAAGCATATCAATTGTGAAAATAAAAATTGTTTAGACTGGAATAGCTGGTAAATATAGATATAAATTTTGTGTTATGGACTATTTAACTGAATAATAAAAAATATTTTTTAAAACATGCATATTTCATTTTATTATTTGAATGAAATTGGATCGATCTGGAATATTTTCTATTTCTAATTGAGGGAAATTCAAAATGTTAAAAGCTGGACAAAAATAAAATTAAACTTCAATTCATTATTTTGATATGTTAGATTATTTATTAATAACTAAAATTAACTAACTATACGGTGTTAAACAATTGTGTTCTTCATATTTATATTTTAGTTCCAAATTCTAAAATCTTGTGGTCTAGGGACTCAAAAATACTATTCTCTTTTAAATAAATCATTCATTTATTAATTTATTGTCAAAAAATTTTGTAAGTAGACTTAACTTCTTGCAATTGATGTAAACCTAGTGTTAATGGTGTATGTGTTATGGTCAAATGGCCGAATACATCCATGCACTACATAAAAAAAATTTCCACGTACCTTTCGAAGAAACTGGAAGTTCAAACCTGAAATCGCGAAAAAACAAAATAGAAACGCTGTACAAAACGGCCTAATAACATTATTTTCCCTTCTCGAGCGACTGAATACCATGTTTTACAAGAGGAAGGAGCCAGCCTTAAAAATCCATTTGAGAAAATGATTTGGATAAGTTTGTTTTTTTAATTTTTATAGCCGCAGCATAAAGAATTTAAAACCCAATTTTTTAACCGACTCAGGACATAAAACCTGCAGATAAAATAAACAGTAAAAAAATTACAGCCTTTTACCCTCTCTTGTCATATCCATCAATTTAATGAATTTGTAGTGATTTTAAAAAGTTTAAAGAAAAAGATTTTTACTTGTAAATAACATTAAAATATATTTATTTGACTTTTATTCATTATCTTTCTCAAAAAGAATAAATATACAAAATTTAACTATAGAAACAAATATGATGGCAAGTTTTTATTTGATGTATGCATTATAGTTAAATATTCCCTCTCTGAACTAGGGTTTAAACCCCAAAATGACCCTGTGGCTATAAATCTGCGTCTTAAGACCAATATTTATTCAGAAATCGTGAGATGCGGTCTGGTGTGATGTCGGTTTCAGAAAAACATTTTCTTAATCGTAACAACGTTTCGATCTTTATTGAGATCATCTTCAGGGCTCAAAGTGTTTGTCTTCTGTGTAATTGTGCACTCTCAACACGACATGCAAGAATGGCACAATTACACAGAAGACAAACACTTTGAGCTCTGAAGATGATCTCAATAAAGATTGAAACGTTGGCACGATAAAGAAAATGTTTTTCTGGAACCTTCATCACACCAGACCGCATCTCACGATTTCTGAATAATTATCGATTAACAGTCACTAATCACCACACTTAAGACCAATGTTGACAATGGGTCGGTGGTGTGGTGGACCAAGACTCTGCAGGCCAAAGCAATCAGGCACCTAATAATTGGCACCTAAAGACAAGCCTGACCCAGTGGCACTGGAGCCATGAGCGCAACGCCAATTGTGGCCCTGGAAGTGTTGTTAAACCTCCCACACTTCATTTTAATCCAAGGAGAAGCCAGAGCAGCAGCCCACAGGTTCATAAATGGACAATCATCTGTAAGGATAGGCCGTGTAAATAAACAATGAAAAGTGAGGGAGGAGATACAGGCAATTGCCATTTTAGGCATGCCAATCGATGCCACTACTCCAAAATACTAAAATTTACATGGTTCTAATACCAGAATAGGAAGAATGGACCAAATGAACACTGCTAAAGGCAACCTCCTACTGGTACACTGACAGCTCCAAACCGACAAGGCTCGGTAACTGGAGTCTTCGGGATGAACCCAAAGACCGAACTGACAGTAAACCTAGGTAAATATGCAGTCTGAAATTATAGCGATTGAACACTGCGCCAGAGAAATAAAAAGGCTAGGAATACATTCCTAGGAAGATAACCATTTTCTCTGACATCAGGCAGCACTAAGGGCCCTAGCCTCATGCGGAGCAAAGTGTTTGGAACTGCACGGAGGCCCTGACGGAAGTCAGTGACACTAATGACCTGACCCTGGTATGTGTTCCAGAGCACTCAGGGCATAGAGAGTAGAGACAATGAAAAGGTTGACATGCTGGTCAACTGGGGAGCCAACATGGGCTCCAGGTCCTAAACCCTACTGTGGTTTAGCATCCTGTCGCAAAAGAGGATAATGGATCCTTAATGAGTCCAAAACCTGGTGGAACAATACTACAGGTATGAGGCACGCGAAGAGCTTCTTAGAAGGGCTTACAAAAGGATTACTGGAAGGCAACCACAACCAAACCAGGATTCTGGTTGGACTCCTGACAGGGCATTGCTTCTTAAGCAGAAAGAAGATAGGAGTACAGACAGAAGAAGTATTGTGCATATACTGCTAGGACGAGAGGAGGAGTCCACAGAACACTATGTTTCTGTGAAGGTAGGTGCAGGTTCTTGCAACTAGGACAAGCAAAACAACAAGCAAGATCCTTCACTAAGGAGCAGCTGGCAAAGCTGTGGAGGCTGATTAACAACCTGAAGCTGGCCAATGAGTTATAAAAACAGGGGAGCACAATAGATCTATTCAGGTCGAGGTGAAAAAGGCCCTGTGGCCGCGTCTTTTATCCTTCTATGAAAAACAGGTAAGATGAGAATAATTTAAAAATATCAATTGTGCATTCACTTCATGTTATAACCACAAATCTTTACATGTCTTGATATGTTTAATGTCTCCAAAAGCCAATTTACCTGTATTTTTTCATCAATATGACTGATATTTTTATGTCTAAACAAAATTCATACATTTACATGCTTCAACTTTGTAAGAATTAAGGAAATTTGTTTTTGTTAACATAATTCAGACAAGCATTTTCAAACTAGCTTTAGGCTTATAGGACATTTTGTAATGCAGATAAACGAACCTCCAATTATTGTACAATAATGAAGAATGATTAGGCTGATTTACAAAAGTCACACATTTTAGCACAATGGATTATTATAATAAATTCTAATGATAGTATGGAATAGAAAATATAAGCTGTTTAATTTTGTACAACAAAATATAATTGGCTACAAAAACTTTCAATACCGTGAAATTTTGTGTTTTAATTATAATTATATATATAAATTTAGATAACTTTCCTTTAATAGATAATTTCCTGCTCTTAATTGTGTTATATAATTAAAAATACCAAAATGAAAGTTAATAATATTTCAGGTGGTCAGTCAGAAAAATATTGAATCACCTCGCCATGCCAATGCTGGATTTTCGATAGTGTCAGAAAAAAAATTTAAAAATACAAACATAATAAATGATATTTAAATGGAAGTCAAACGACCTAACTACAGATTTTTTTCTTTTTTTTTCAAGTAATAAAACGGTGATCAACCTCCTCAGGTTTTATTACACCTTACAACTCATAACCTTACATACTTTATGACAGGGTGGTTAAGCAGCTCTGCGTACAGACAAAACGGTGAGCACCAACAACACAATGCAATTTGAGAACTTTTACATGACATGACAAGCATTACATCAATAATTAACCAAATTTGCATTTTAAATTATTAATTTAACAAGAAAGCTGATTATGAAATAAAAATTATAATAAAGGATAGTTTCATAACATTAAAGGTCTTCAAAGATTTCTGATTAACAAGATAATGAATTTTTTTAATACGTTTTTGCATATGTACAGAACAGCTCATGTTAACTGCTTAATGAGAAAGAAAGAAAAACACCTCCTTTAAGAATGCCACCAACAGGTTCACAGAAAGATCTAGAACGGAAGATGGTAAGGAGGCAGGAGTATTTGGTCCTGGAATCAAATACTCAGAACCCACAGGAAAATACACCAGAATCATCTGAGCTGAGGTTCACACAATTGATAGATGTACCCAATTCAATCTAAGTAAAGGATACAAAAATGAGAATATAGCTATCCTATCAGATAGCCAAGCAGCCATCAAAGCGCTAAGTTCAGATATCATTACCTCTAAGGTGATAAATGGGCAAATACCCCAGTATCTTCCAGGCTGAAGTCCATGCAATCGAGAGATAGATACCTAGTTCAATTTGAACAAAGGGTTCAAAAATAAGAATACTTTATAAAGAGGAATGATGTCTAATAGCCAAGCAGCCATCTAAGCATTAAGTTCAGACATCATTAGCTCAAAGATTGGGCAAGTACCTAAATATCTTCCAGGCTGAAGTTCATACAATCGAGAGAGAGAGATATATATCTAGTTCAATTTGAACAAAGGGTTCAAAAATAAGAATACTTTATAAAGAGGAATGATGTCTAATAGCCAAGCAGCCATCTAAGCATTAAGTTCAGACATCATTAGCTCAAAGATCGGGCAAGTACCTAAGTATCTTCCAGGCTGAAGTTCATACAATCGAGAGAGAGATATATACCCAGTTCAATTTGAACAAAGGGTTCAAAAATAATCAAAAATAAGAATACTTCATGAAGAGGAATCATGTCTAATAGCCAAGTAGTCATCAAAATGCTAAGTTCAGACATCATTAGCTCAAAGATGGGAAATACATAAATATCTTCCAGTCTGAAGTCCATACAATCGAAAGATATATATACACAGTTCAATTTGAACAAAGGGTTCAAAAATAAGAATACTTCATGAAGAAGACTCAAGTCTAATAGCCAAGTAGTCATCAAAACGCTATGTTCAGACATCATTAGCTCTAAGATGATAAAATGGGCAAATACCCCAGTATCTTTCAGGCTGAATTCCATGCAATTGAGAGATATAGCCAGTTCAATTTGAACAAAGGGTTAAAAAATAAGAATACTTCATGATGAGGAATCATGTCTAATAGCCAAGTAGTCATCAAAACGCTATGTTCAGACATCATTAGCTCTAAGATGATAAATTGGCAAATACCCCAGCAGTATCTTCCAGGATGAGGTCCATACATTCGAGAGATATACCCAGTCCAATATGAACAAAAGGTTCAAAAATAAGAATATTTCATGAAGAAATTTCCTTTTCCCAAATTCTTATACTTTTGAAGTTCATGCAATCGAGATATACCCAGTTCAAAGGTGCTGAATTGCAAAACTAAACTAAACAAATTAGTTATGCAAAACAAAGTCACCCTATGCTGGGTCCCAGGACAAGTGGGAGTAGAAGGCAACGAGGCAGTGGGTGCCCAGCCAAAAAGGGCTGCTATATCCCTTAAAAGGATCCGATCCCTTCTTTGGCATAGGAATCCACAATATCAATGAGCACCTCAGACATTATGATAAAAGGAAAATGATGGATAATCCAAGAACTAACAAACTTTGGAAGGAAAGAGGTAACAGAATGCATTAAAGGAAGCAGAAAAGAACTGCGAATCCTAACAGAAAATAACAGAAAACTAAATCGACAACAAAAGAACACTGGCAAAACCCAACACGGCACGTGCAGATTCTGCAAAGAAGCAGAGGAAACACCAACACACCTACTGACAAACCGTGGTGCAACACTTGCCTGCAGGAGGAAGTGCTTTGGGATGTACATTGTAACCATAGAAGAGATTCAACCACTGAAACCAGGCCTACTAATCAAATTCCTTAATGGTATACAACTCACTGGTGTGCTATAAGCACACAACGGGTGATTCAACAGTTCTCAAAGGGTGCAATATAATAATAACCCCGAATAATACATCTACATCTAATTGCTTAATAATTTAATTTTTGCCTAGGAATAAGTCCTAGGCATGATAATTACAATATAACCACAACAATTTATGAGCCTATATTAAGCATACAAACGCTGATTGGGAATATGTGGGTATTCTGTTGCTTTTTAGCAAATATTCAATCAATGCCTGTATAGCATCTAACATATGTAAAGATAATGAATGGGTTATAACTTGGTAAATTCGGTTTAACCATAAACATATTTGATGATTTTATTTATACCATTATTCTTGTGATAATTTTTAGGGTGAAAATGTGCTGTCATTGCCAATAGGCTAAGGATGTTTACCAATCAACAGGATTATTGGATAATTATTGAGAAAGTTAACCATGAAACAGCTTATGATTAAATTATCATACCTCAACATAGTACATCACAATATTTTGTTTATTTCTCAATCAAAGTAAAGTAATTTCAGTGATTACTGTCATACCGGAGGGCTTAACATCCAATTATTAGGTGTTGCAGAAAAGAGGTCAAACTATTTTATAAGACATTTTCATACGTTCAATTAAAAAATCATGGGCTCTGCCCAGATTTGAACCAAGAACCACTAGCATGGCAAAAACCACTTGGCCACTGCGATCCCCCTTTATTTGTCAATAAAATGCTAAAATACACTGATTACTAGAATATAAATAAAAAATAATTGCTTGTAATCATACAGGAAAAAGTATATGACCTTGGTATGTATATCAGCCTACTTAATATTTTGATTAAATACAATGCAGATTTGGGACTGCCATAAACAGCTTGGCTGTGAAACAAAGATGTTTTCTATCAGTATGATAATTTGATAGTTTGTACAAATATTTATTCCAAACTAGACTAAAATAAAGTACGATTAGCAATTGCACGTAGAAGAAGATACTTTACAAACAGTTACCTTTTTGGGACAACAATTTGTACTAATCTGAGTACTAAATTCCATGATACTGATCATTGTAATAATTGGATTGTTGTCTTAAATTTAAAAGGCCAAAGTCATTGGTATAGCATAATTGGACTAATATTTCCGTGTGCTTAAAATAAATGCCAGTCAATATTTGAAATGTTATTGAAAAACTAATTGAATAAATGCCAAGATTTGAGAACTGTATGGATCAAACTAGCTAAGCATAAAATAGCTATTTGTAATTGATAAATGTACCTCCCAATCAACACGATAATTATGTGGCTCGGAAATTTTTATTTTTCAATATAACTGCACAAATTAATTAGAGCGAATCTGTGGGTAAAATGCTGTTTTTTTGGGCTTATATGTCGTCAAATCAGCATGATTGTTTTCAATGCGTCCTAACATCATGCAAAGAACCAAATTATAGAGATGCTGCAAATATAAATCAATTTGCCTAAAAACAAAGTCAATTGCTTAAACCTGATACAATAAATTGTAGTAAAGATTAGAGAATTCCCTAGCCAAATAGCATGTTTGCTGAGACAACAATTTAAGGTTTATGGTTTAAAATAAGTTACGTGCCAGGCAGAGATGCTTTCCAATCAATGAGATAAACTGATTTTTTTTATATGTATTCACAGACTATAAAAGTCAACTATTAGGTATCGTGGACACGGGGTCAAATCACTTTCCAACCGTTAACCAACATTTTCATCTTTAAAAATCATGGGTTCTGATATGGAGGTAGGTGATATGGATATACATGGAGGTACTGGTAGTAGAAAAAGAGTCAAACTAAGAAAACTCACGTTTGTTCAATGTTTAAATGCTACGAAAGCACTGGGTAAATGTACAAGAACTACTTCAAGGAAGGATGGCAGATTTTAACATATCTGAACATAATGAAAAGATCATGACATGGAGATGTGGAAATATATGCTGTTGACTTAAAATAAGGTTCATAACTTACACTAATGATTCGATATAATTAAACAAAAATACCCTCCAATGGAATACACATTCAAATATGGTCCAATCTGTTAGATTTTAAAATTAAACAATTTCATATAAAAAACGTGTTACAGTTTTTCGGTAAATTCTATGAATTCGAAAGGAGAACAAGATGAACTTTGCCCTCCTTGGTACAAAACTAACGTCAATATGTACTGTACTAATGACATGATATAATTAAACAAAAATACTCTCCAATGGAATACACACTCATATATGGCCGATCGGTTAGATTTTAAAAATGAGAAATTTTGTATAAAAAAACATGTTACAGTTTTTTGGTAATTCTACGAAATGCCAAATATGACCGATCGGTTAGATTTTAAAACTGAGAAATTTTGTATAAAAAAACTTGTTACAGTGTTTTTTGGTAAATTCAATGAAATGCCTATCCAGTTGGAAAGGAGAACAAGATGAACTATGCCCTCCTTGGTACAAAACTAACGTCAATATGTACTGTACTAATCATTTGATATAATTAAACAAAAATACTCTCCAAAGGAATATACACTCAAATATGGCCAATCTGTGAATTTTAAAATTGAGAAATTTTGTATAAAAAAAGATGTTATAGTTTTTTTGGTAAATTATATGAAATGTCTGTCTGGTTGGAAAGGAGACCAAGATGAACTATGCCCTCCTTGGTGCAAAACTAGCATCAATATTTACTGTAAGTTCGTAACTTACACTAGTGATTTGATATAATTAAACAAAAAATAAAAAATGCTCTCCAATGGAATACACACTCAAATATGGCCAATCTGTTAATTTTAAAACTGAGAAATTTTGTATAAAAAAATATTAGTTTTTTGGTCAATTCTATGAAATATATGTCTGGTTGGAAAGGAGAACAAGATGAACTATGTCCTCCTTGGTACAAAAACTAACATCAATATGTAATGTAAGTTCATAAATTACACTACTGATTTGATATAATTAAACAAAAATACTCTCCAATGGAGTATACACTCAAATATGGACAATCTGTTAATTTTAAAACTGAGAAATTTTGTATAAAAAAAGATGTTATAGTTTTTTTGGTAAATTCTATGAAATGCCTATCTGGTTGGAAAGGGTAGCAAGCAAAACTAATAGCAATATGTACTGTACTAATGATTTGATATAATTAAACAAAAATACTCTCCAATATACACTCAAATATGGACAATCTGTTAATTTTAAAACTGAGAAATTTTGTATAAAAAAAGATGTTATAGTTTTTTTGGTACATTCTATGAAATGCCTATCTGGTTGGAAAGGGTAACAAGCAAAACTAATAGCAATATGTACTGTACTAATGATTTAATATAATTAAACAAAAATACTCTCCAATGGAATACACACTCAAATATGGCCAATCTGTTAGATTTTAAAACAGATATTTTGTATAAAAAAACATGTTACAGTGTTTTTTTTTTGTTTTTTTTTTTTGGTAAATTCTATGAAATGCATATCTGGTTGAAAAGGAGACCAAGATGAACTATGCCCTCCTTGGTACAAAACTAACATCAATATTTACTGTAAGTTCGTAACTTACACTAATGATTTGATATAATTAAACAAAAAATAAAAAATGCTCTCCAATGGAATACTCACTCAAACATGACCAATCTGTTAGATTTTAAAACTGTGAAATTTTGTATAAAAAAAACATCTTATAGTTTTTCGGTAAATTGTATGAAATGCCTGGACAGTTGGAAAGGAGAACAAGATGAACTGTGCCATCTTTGTGACAAAGCTAACATCAATATTGAATCATTTCATATTTTTTTCTATATTTTGGTTTGTTATTCTCAGCACGTTTATAAATTAAATATTTGTACAAACAGTCACATTGAAAACAGACAATTTAAATAATTGTACACACATTAGAATAATAAGCAATACAGTTAGAAATATTTCGATGATTTACAAATGATGTATTGCTTTTCAGTTTCAGTTTTATGAGTTGTTCTTGAACCCTCAATTTTAATTGTAAAGGCATTTTAGGGAACTCGAATATTAAAAAGCATGAAATATAGACTTTATTGGATTTGGTTTGGACGATTGAGCAGATAAGTTGTAACAAGGCAAACCATTTTCTTCTTGTCTCTGTCAATGAAGGATCATCAACGCCTTTCGTCCAAATCAATAAATCCATAATTAATGCTATCTCTCATCTGGACAGAGAGTCGACAAATCTGGAACGATTGGACAAGAAGAGTCATCCAAGTCAAAAAACGGATAGCGCTAGGGTTAAGGAAAGCGTATCGGCCCGGCGGGATTCTCTCCCTGAGTGAAAATGAATTCCTGATAAGTTGAAAACAGCGGAGACCCTGAAAGGGAGCCGTAAAGTAAAAAAAATATTTCACCGGCACGGGGGTCAGCGCTCGGATCCGGGACAAAGGCTGGACGGCTTCCACGGTAAGACAGGACTCAAGCCGCTCGAGAACTGGAAAAATAAAGTCCCGCTTTTCGATTCCGCGTCATTCGGAAAATTTCTAAACCGAGTCTCGAAACCGTAAAAAGCGGAAAATCGAAAAACAGTGGGTTAACCTTGAGTCGAGAATGGAAACAAACATTCCATCCGATGGAGGAAAAAACATGATAAAAAGGCTATGCAACGGTCTCAGTAACAGTAATAACTAAAATAAATGCTAAATAGTGGCCGTCCAATATAAAATGAGTCTTTTTCTTGATGTTTATAGTTTTAGTGTTTTTTTGAAACTCTCTTTTATTTTGAACGGTCGGGTAGAAAAAACATGCGACTCACAGTAGCTCCTTTTCCCTCGGGATCCCGGCGTTCGGGTCAGGAAATCACAGGAAACTCGCGTAAACGTCACAAAAATGCCTCGACGCCTCGGAAAACCCCCCAGGTGGCTTTTCCGGGGGTGAAAATCGCCGAGGAAATACAACCGACACGCCGAACTGTTTGTAACCTTTAAAAACTAAATGAGAGAGGTTACTTGGGATCTCGCGGATGCACCCTCTTTTTTTTCCGGGTCGACTCGGTCCAGCGCCGGGGGTTGGCACTTGGCACTTGGCAAGGAGGCGGGTTGGGATTTCCGACGGCGCTGCTGTTTCCATGAGGATCTCCGAATCTTTTCCACCGATTGGGTGGTTGGAAAGGAATTTTTCCCGCCCTCGGACCTGACGACTCGCCCTACCTGAGACACGGGCTGCCACCATTCCAAACACCCCCTATTAATCTTTAAAAAAAAAAAAGAAAAGAAAAGAAAGGTCCAAAACTAAAAACAACGAGCGCATTTAACAACTAATCATTGTTTAAAATGTACAAAATTACTTATAATCACTTAAATACCGCATTATAACTATACATAAATAGTGACATATTAATTGTTATTATTAATTGATTTTTTACAAAAAATCAACAATAATTATTTCCTATTGTCATTTGTCAAATGTCAACATAGAAAATGAACACATCGACATTGCTAAACGTTCTCCTTTGCTAAAATTACTGTTATAATCTAATATAAAAAGATAATAAAATATACCAAAAAAATAATAATATAAAAAAAATATAGTGCACATTAGACAATTTTTTTGCATAGTTTAAATTGCACATTAGATGTTCTTGTTAGCGAAATACATTTTAATAATTAATATTTATTATAAAAAAAATAGTATATTCAATACATCACATCAGATAGATGTTATTGCCAAGACAACAAATTTTTAAAAACAATATTTTATTTATTTATTTTTATATTCATTTTATTGCAGTTCAAATGACCCCAAATTGAACAGTCAAGAGGTCAAAAAACGTTCATAAAAATTTATAATTTAAAAACAACATTAGATAAAAAGAATAGATTACAACTTGATAATAATTGCAATAGATGGCAATAAAAAAATAATAAAATTATATTAATTAATAAATTAATAAAATTACTTGACCACAAGTTTTATTGTCATCTATTGCAGTTATTCTTAAGCTGTGATCTATTCTTTTTATCTAATGTTAAGTTTTTAAATTAGAAAGTTTTATGAATGTTTTTTGACCTCTTGACTGTTGGGTCATTTGAAATGCAATAAAATGAATATAAAAATAAATAAAATATTGTCTTTAAAAATTTGTTGTCTTGGCAATAATTTCTATCTGATGACTTGAATATACTACTTTTTTTTAAATAAATATTTATTATTAAAATATATTTAGCTAAAAAGAAAATATTTAACTATGCCCAAAAATTGTATAATGTGTGAAATATTTTTTTTTTATATTTTATTTGGGCATAATCTCTTGAAACTCTTTCATGAAATACTTTTACTTTTTACTTGCTTACTTTTTATTCCTACACTACTGATCGGACTGAACCTCCAATGGAATTCACTCTGCCAGAGACATTTAAGACAAAAGACAATACTAACCCTAGTAGAACTATAAATTTGTAGAATTCACTTGGGGAATAAAAGGCCTCTGAAAGCATATAATATAAGAAGAAAGAAGATGGAAGAAACTTTAAAACATAAAAAATTTCCTGAGAAGACAGTGAAGACATTTTTCTCTAATCCATATGAGGGATTGGCAAGGAAGCTGGTAGAGATCTTACCTGTCCTTTCCTACTATATTTGTATTGTATTATGAATGTATATGTATATATAAAGTTTTGTAATAATTTATACATTATTCTTTACAATTTATAACTTATGCATATATTATTATTATAATGAGACAAAATATTTTGTTGAATAAAATATATAATTTTTTATTTATATTTTTTTCTTCTCGCTTTCCATTATAGCCAATTTATATGACTATATTTGTTTAAAAAAAATTTTTTTGTTTTCTCCAATCTAGGTCAACTTAGATAACATTCAGCACAATTGTGTTCCAAAATAATTTGTTAGCTTTTAGTAAATCAAATGGAAATCTTGCGATTCTCAACCAGAATCTAACTTTTAAAACATTCTCGTTTTGTGTGACCTTCTTGCTCTAGCGCAAAACATCCTCGTATAAATACATCAGATGATATAAGACGTGAGTGATCATAAAAACAAAAAAGTTCAAAATAGAAATAAAAAGAAAACAATATTTTAAACAAACAAAGTATTACTTTTTTTAACAAAAGAACAAAGTATAAAGAAATGAACTTTTAATATGCTTTTGTAGTTAATAGTTCCTATTTGGTTTTGTTTATAAGGACTATTTTACAGCATCCTACATCATCATTTATTTCAAAGAGTTATTAATTTGAAAATATTTATTTATTTATTTATTTTGTTAAACCCAACCCCATTTTTATGTTAAACAAGTGTATGAAATATATTATTATAATGCAAATAGTCACAAAATAATATAGAATAGTGACTATGGAAATAATAATAAAAATAAAATGAAAATTATAAGTACTAAGATTAGAAAAATATTAATACTTGATAAAAAAAGATTGAATGTAAAATAAAATCCCACAAATAAAAATTTTGAAACTTATAGAATAAATTGTGAACAGTAAGTATAAATTTGAATAATTGATAACAACTGATAACCACAATCATCTTACAATTCTTGTTGATTATTGTTAAAAATTATTGTATTACGAGTGATCATTGTAGAAACATGGAAAGGAAGGGAGGAAAGTAATTCAGGACAATCTATACGGTAAAGAATAAGGTTGTAAAGGAAGAGATCTGCTTAAGGAAGTAGAAGGCATTTTAAGATATCTGTTCTAGGACAGTTGGTTTACGAATAAGCCCATCATTCTTGTGATTTTGCAGACTGGTCTCTTATGGTATAATCGATATAAGATAATTTTATATTTCTTCTAATATTATTAATGTTTAAAATATGTTGTTGTCACATTTGCATTATTTTTCAAACTGCCTGTATTACTTTTTGTTGTAATTAGCAGAACAGTAAAATGTCCTTAAATAATTGAAAATAATTTTATTAAAAAAACTGCGTTTGATAAAGGTTTTGTCATAGCTTGTTATATAAAGGACCATTTATACATTTGTAATCAGTTTACATAATTTTGTAAGTTGAGTTACATAGAATTAACAAAACCAGGAAAAATTTTGTAATTTGAATAAATGTTTTGCCAACAGTGTTTAGCAATTTTGCACATGTTTATAATTAAAATGATATCGTTTGTTTTAACCGTAAAAGTTAGAAGACAAAAATATTTTCCCATGGCCCTTTTAAGTTGCCATTTGATTGTAAAAATTGTGTAAATACGTAATAGATTTGTAAATGTTCAAATGAAAACTTCATGAGATGAACTTGAAAGTTTCTAATGACAATTATTATGCATTTATTCAAGGATTTGCACTTATGCTGTCTAAAAATTGAAAGAAAAAATCCCTGTCAAATAACTAGCCACAGGTGATGGGTCAAATCACTTTGTACTTTTCAAAGCTGGTTCATCAGGTAGACCAAATTTAACCCTGAATAATTGGTAATTTTAGTATGATGTAATTAATTATAATAAATCACTAACTTCATACATAAAGTCTTGCAATAATTTAAGTTTGAGTTTTCTGATCAAAGTGATTTGTACAGTTTAATTTCTGACTGGTATAATTTATATTTTACGAAAGGACAGGATTTCGTATGACTTATTTTTTCTTGGAACCTTTTAAATTTCTCTTTAATAAAGTCAATTGCTTATGTTAAACCAGATTTCCTACCAGTTCATTATCCTGGAATACCTGGATTTTGTTCATTTTTATCACTGAGGTGCTTCCCCAAACTTCAGATTTATACTGATAAATGAGTCAGAATAAAATTTTTTGTTTTAATTGGGATTTTCTGTTGATAATGAGATAAGGGGTTTTAATTTAGCACATACTTTTGTGAGCTTGTTCACGTTGAAGAAATGAAGAACAAGCATGAAATTTGAATACATTCCATTTCATTGAGAATGCGGAATAAAGTTATTTGGGTGATTGGTCTTGAGGGTTTTATTACTGCACTACACTCATTGAAATTGTCATCTAGTATATTAACTATGATTTTTTTTTAACTCATCATAAATAAAGAACATTAAATCAATCAAAAAATGTAAATTGTGCATTCAATTGGACAACCTTGCATTCTTAACGAGACAATTTATTTATTTTAAAAGTACAAACAGGACTTTAAGCCTCCTTACACGTACTTATATTAAAAATAAATATAGTTTTATAAACATGTAAATATAAATAAAGAATCGAAATATGTACAAAAAAATGGGAATCCTCTTCCAGACCTTCCCGAATACAAGAAATATTTTTTAAACCCTAAAAAATCCCAGTCCTTATTAATTTTCAATAGACCCATTAGTACAGATTGCCTATCCTCTCCTCATATCAATCGATCTCATATTAATTTTTGCTCTAAAGTTGGCATTATTTTTAACTCCAAGCTTACATGGCATGATCATGTGAGCTTTATTATTAAAAAGATCTACTCAAGCCTCCATTCTCTTCGACGCCTTGGCTTTTTGACTCCATACAAAATTAGAGTTCTCCTTATTAAATCCCTAATAATTTTTTTTATACTCTTACTCTAGTGCTATTTTTTCACTTTCCTTAGACTCTCAACTGCTCATCGTCTTCAAATTGCTTATTCCTTCATTAGATACTGTTATGGTATTAAACCAAGGGATCATACTTCCTCCTATATTAATGTCTTCCGCAACCTTAACATTCCAAACACTTAAAAAATTAAAAGTTTTAATAAATATATTTCAAATTAAATTGTTTTCCTTTGTAGATTCGACCATGCATAGTCGTTTATGATAATAATGCTATAAACAGCAGAACATTTTAGCAATGCTCAAATTCACCTGAAGCATCCTCTGGTAACACACTTTGTATTTATTAACAAAACACTGTCTACATGTAATAGTATCAGTCTTAAAAGTCTTATTAATAATAATATTATGTGTTTTTTTAGTGACTGGTTGTTTAATAATTTGTTGGAGTTGTGAGAATGAGGAAGTTTAGAAAAACACCTTTTTCGTTTTTTTGCTGACGTTCCGACCTTTATTCGGAGCATCTTCAGGGCATAAACTGTGGTGCTATTCTAGTGGTGTCGTGTTGGTTTTGTGTGAAATTGTTGTGAATAGCACCACATTTTATGCCCTTATCAATCCCAGGCCCTGAAGATGATCTCAATAAAGTTTGAAACGTTGGCACGATAAATAAAATGTTTTTCTAAACCCACATCACACCAGACCGCATCTCACAATTTTTAAATAATCATTTATTATTATTACTACTGTTATTATTATTTTACTATGTTTATAAAACTAAATTTATTTCTAATATGTGTACATGTAAGGTGGCTTAAAGCCCTATTTGGACCTTTCGCGGAAATAAATAAATTTAATATGTACGGTTTCGGTGGAATGAAAAAGCTAAGGGGTATTTATGGGTATAATTTATCATTGTCAACATCCTTGCATTTTTGCCTTGCAAATTGAGACAGATTTTAGATAAAGTTTGGCTTAAGAGAGTTTCAAAGCAGTATGTGATAATTTTTCCTTCAGATCCTTCAAAAATATTGGCCCTGAATTAACTGCAATAATAAAGATTTGATAAACGTTTTCAGTGAATCTTTGAAGTTTCGCTGTTAAGTTTATATGTATTAATCCATATTATGTTTAGTGGTCTAATTGAGCAAATTACTTTTTTCAATTAATTATTCTTTTTATGTAAGGTTTTGGTTGAGATGAAAAGTGTTTAGAGCAGCGGCGGATTGAGCCGAAGGTCGTGGGTTCGAATGCGTGGGTTCTAATGATTTTTCATCTCGACCAAGACCTTACATAAAAAGAGTTATTTAGTTTGTGCAATTCAATAGAAGGATTTCCTTTCCTTTAGTTTTAAATTGAAAATTTGAAACGGCACGGATGGAGAAAGACTGAAATTAAAGGAAAACGAAAGAGAGCGCGCATTTGGGACTGGGCGTGCCCAGTTGCGCAGCTGCAGTCGTAATCCTCCCTCCAACCTCCCAAGCAGATATCAGAGGGAGGACCTTCCTTCCTGCTCCTCGCTTTCCCGATTCCCTCCCAGTTTACTTAGAAAGACATGCCATTGGAAAGCGACGGTGCCAACGAATTTCTGCTCTGGGAGGGCGAGGACCGAGAAAAGTCGGTGGACGTCGTCAAGCAGATCAACGCCAAGAACGCAAAGTACGTCGCCGTCGGCCTCGTCGTCGGCTTCATCCTCTACCACGGAATCGTACATTTAAGATACGGTACGACCTTTCATCGCCAATTTAAATATCACCTAAAGTTTTTTAAATACGTTCCATTGACGAAAGAGTCGGTTGGAAATGATAATCGGCCCTGTCGACATCATTTTTACATTAACTTCCATTCGTGACAATTTAACAATTAATTATTTTCCTAATAAGATGACTTGTAATCAAGAAGTAATAATCAGAACAATTTCATTGTGCTTTCCTTTAAAATAACTAACTGGAGATTTTTGACATTTTTCGAACAGACCCCAGTTTTAACTCGATTTATTTAATTATGTTAAATAGTATCCACGCCCTAAAAGACATGTGACTTTGACTGCACATTTTCTTCATGTTAGAGTTTTCTCAACTTGGGAAATAAGCCCTGCACATAAAATATCAATGTACTGCAGAGGTCTGTGGATTGAAGAAAATTATCGAGCGGTTGGCCTAAAAAACAAAATAGACTTAAAGTAACAGTTTACTGAGTTTAAATGCGAAGTGTAATAAGTTACGTAGATAACGAGAAGAAAAATGTGAGGATGCAGCGCATACTCTAAAGCGGGGTATCTCAAATTGTGCTCTGCTGACCCTAACTTGGGAGTCTGCATCGAATGGAAGTCTTTTTAATTCCGCGGAAGTTTTTATTTTCCAGCAACAGTCATTGTGTTCTACACAGACGTGCTTTGTCCGTGAAACAGATGCCAGCTTGTTTTAAAAAAGCTTTGGATGAGTCTGTTAAAATTACTAAATATGTGTGGTGTGTAGTGACCGTTAGCCAATGATTATTTGGAGATCGTGAGGTGTGGTCTGGTGTGACGTAGGTTTTAGAAAAACATTTTCTTTACCGTGCCAATGTTTTGGTCTTTATTGAGATCATCTTCTGGGCTCAAAGTGTTTGTTTTCCAAGTAGAAGCGTCATTGTTGTGTCGTGTTGAGAGTGCCCCTCACCTATGTCACACCAGACCGCACCTCACGATCTCCAAATAATCATTATTAAATATATCAAATCGCTGCCATTGAAATCAAGATTTTTTGCAATATTATTTGACGATATGGGCAGCTTTCATCATTCCCTGCTTGTCCGTACAGAAGTGAGTCTGAATTTTTATCCCTCTCTCTGATACTACCATACTCTAAAGTAGCCTTCTCAAACTGTGGTCCATAGACCTCCAGGGGTATCTCGGGCAAACCTAGAGAAGAAGTAATTACAAAAATAAATGGGGAATGAATAAATAAAATTAAAAAATTAATGATGATGAGTACTGAAAACGAAAGTTTTTATTTTGCAGCAGCAGTCATTGTGTTCTCCACTGACATGCATTAGCCGTGAAACAAATGCCAGCTTCTTTTAAAAAAAGTTTTGGATGTGTCTGTTCAAATTATTAAATATATTAAATCAATGTTAAAGTCAAGACTTTTCTCGATACTATTTGATGATATGAGAAACTTTATCATTCCCAACTTGTCTGTACAGAAGTGAGGTGGCTTTCTCTCGATTATAGGGATTATGTTTTGAAGTTTTAACCCTCTGTGATGATGGACCACAATGTCAAATTGGTAACTGTTTTCAATGACGAAAAATGGCAATGTATACTGTCATTTATCAGATATTTCTATTAAAATTAATGAGACGAGGCTTAATTTTCAAGGAAAGAGCACCACAACTTCCGATGCTAATAGATTGCACTTAAAAAAAAAAAATAATAATAATAATCTACTTTTGGGTTAAATCTGTTGAGAAGGAACAGGAGAGGTCACCTAAACCCTTGGTGTTTTTGAAAAAAAAAAAAAAAAAACATTTGTGAGTATTCATTAAATTCACTAATTTTGTGGTCCGCTTGACCAATTAATATATTACAATTAATTAAGGTTTTTAGTTAAGATAAAAAAGTCAATGGCACGAGCGGGATTTGAACCAATCCGATTACACGACATTTGAAAAATGGCAAAAAGGAGGGAAAATTCAAAAGGTCCGGTTGAGATGGGAAGTTGGTGTCCGAGTGGATCGAGGTCAGGATAGCTCAAGTGGTAGAGCAGCGGCGTATCAAGCCGAAGATCGTGGGTTCGAATCCCGCTCGTGCCATTGACTTTTTTATTTCAACTAAAAACCTTAATTAATTGTAATTTGTGAGTATGTTGGATTCAAATGCAGGGCAGCTGGATTTGAACACGGGACCTTTCCTTACCGTGATGAGTGCCGGTCAATCCCTAAGCCATTGCGACCACCAACACCCCTAATATCTCCTCTTTGTTGTTGATGTACAGTGGAGGGCAATACTGTTTTTTTCGATGTGGACATACATTCAACATTGAGTAAATTTTTCTTCAAGTCTTGTCCTCCACTTTTTGCACTAGTCTTCAATGAGCTCAAGGTCTTGAATGTTGAAGGTAGCTTGGATAGGATTCAAGTTGGAGGATAAAATTGTGTTATTGTTATTTAATTTTTAAAGTAGCGTGAGAAAAAATTTGATAAATTTTCAGGTTGTTGAAATGCGGTTTTCAAATTACATATACACAAATGTGTAAATTTATCAAAAATACTGTTATCATTTTCAATAGAGGAAAAGTTGTTTATCTTCATAAACGCCTAATATTGTTTAATTTGAAATTCTTAAATTAATTATATGCATATAAATTACAAATTAGAATTTTAATTATTTCATGAAATTTTTAGGAACCGATTCTTGCAAATGGCTACTTTCCGGGGGAAAGTACAAAGGGGACATGGAGTGGCAGCCGTACGGCTGTATGATGCACCAATACAGCCAACTGTGAGTAAACAACACTTTATGTTTAAATATGATTATGAAAGTACTTTTGGTTTTGCAGGGACACCAGGCGGTGTATAAGGTACTTGGCATTTTTCGGCCGCCACAACCACTTCATCTTCATCGGAGACAATCGAGTTCTCGAGATATACAAGGCGTTCCTGAACCACTTGATCGGGTGGGAGGGCGGGCGTACGAAGCAAGAAGAGAACAAGCCTCAGGCATTCCGGAACCATTCTGTCTCTGATTCACAACTCCGTGTCACCGTAGATTTCATCTGGAGCCCATACGTCTCAGATGTGATGGTCAACAGCTTTAAAAAATGGAAGGTATATTGATTCAAATCACGAACTGGTTAGTTATTCGGTTTTTCTTTTTCTTTATTTTAATATGAAGTCATAAATAATTTTTTCAATAGGCTTAATAATATAGTTTCCAATTTAATTTATATTAACAAAATGAAGCATTGGCTGAATTATCAAAATTGCTAAGTTAACTTTTGTTCCAATTTTATCTTGCAATCTAGTTCTCATTTTTATTTGTTAGGATGCTAAATAGTTTTGTTTTATAAGTTATGAGCCACTGATTTCATTATAATTTTAGGAGCAGTCTGAGCCCCCGAGCCTTATAGTCGCTGGGTGTGGGAACTATGCGATTAAACGAACAAACGGTTCATCGAGAGGTGTTAAAGAATACGCTCTTAACTTAACTAGAATTGTCGCAGTGAGTTAATGAAACTAAACATCCCAGTTTTATTAATTAATTGAAAGCGATTCATTTTAACCAGCCTATCGACAGCCTCAATTCGAAAAAGAGCAGGGTGCTCTGGATACTCTTAGAACCGGTGAATGAAGATAAGGTACCAGAGGAGTGGGCGGCGCTGACCAATCGTGTCATAGACCAGTACAACTGGGCAGCAAGAGAGGTAAAGTTTTAAACGACAATAACCAAGAAAAAATACACTATAAGCTAAATTCTACAGGCCCTGTACAAGAGCGGAGCTCAAGTTTGGTCGAGCACACGCATGCTCGTTTCTGGTAATGACGCTTGGGACGGTTTACACATCCCGGTCAAGGCTTTGCGCCATCATACACAGATCCTTGCCAATTTGCACTGTAACGATCACATGGCTTTCAACGACGGTACTTGCTGTTCTTCACCTGAGCACCGAACAATGTTACAATCACTTACTTACACTTTTTTAGGAATTTGGTACGTTTTAAAAGAAATATTAAATTTAATTTACTGACGGTAGAAATGTTTTATTAATAATACTTCATTTTCTAGTTGTATATTAGGATTTGTAATTTTTATAAGAAGATATAAAACAAAAATGAAATTAGAACCACCCTCTAGTGGTTATATTTTAATCAATGCACTTGCCAAAATTGGCCTTATCATGGCATATTTTTACCTTTGTGATAGGTAAGATTTACTTATTATTTAAATATTTATTAAATTAATCAATTTCTTTACATTGCTTTTAGAACTAATTTCTTTATGAAAGAAAACAAGTATTACTCTTCGGTGAGTTTCTGGCTTCCCCTCGGGTATATTTTTGCCCTTGGGGTTTTCTTCACCGAGGACAGCCGTTACACGAAAGTTCTTCACAGAGACCAATCTGAAGAATGGAAAGGTATGCACGAATAAGATGTGGCAAAGTTATTGTTTTTATTATGACAATTTCATTTAAAGGATGGATGCAGTTAGTATTGCTTATTTATAATATGACTGGGGCCAGTGAAAACTCTCACATTCGAAACCATGTTCAGATTCTCATTTCAGCATACTTTTTCCTCTCGGGTTATGGACATTTCTATTATCTTTGGCATAGAACTGACGCCGGTGTTGTTCGATTCTTTCAGGTACAATGTTCAATATTCTTATTCGAATATTTCAAAATTAATTTTTGTTTTGTTTAGATGCTTTTCAGATTGAACTTTCTACCTGTCCTACTGTGTCTTTGCATGAACCGGCCGTACCAATTTTATTCATTTGCTCCATTGATTTCATTTTGGTTTCTTTTGGTTTATCTCGTCCTTATAATGCCGCCTAGGGTGACGGCGACGAGTGTAGAAGCGAATCCACTCCATTACCTCTACCTAGTTTTAAAAATGGTCGGCCTTTTCAGTCTTATCATCATTCTTTTTATGTCGGAAGTCTTTTTTGAAAAAGTTTTTGTCACACGTCCCTGGAAGGCTCTTTTTGTCACTACTGATGATGATATCCATGAGTGGTGGGTCAGATGGAAACTCAACCGCTATAGGTGATTTATTTTCTTGGTTATGTAAACAATTTTATCAATACAACTAATGATTTTTTATATATTTAAACCGCAAAATAATGATGAGCTAACATATTATTTCTTTTTTTAAGCATGTGCTATGGTGTTATTTTTGGTCTAGCACTCGTGACAGCCCAGAGATTCAATCTTGTGGATGATTCAAACCACAGCAATCTTATGTCGAAAAGACCTGCTTTAGCACTCATTTTTCTTTCTCTCCTCGGTCTGAGTGCTGCGTCTGCATACGCTTTCTTATGCCCGAGCGACCTCGACTGTGATGAAGTACATTCCTACAGTACTTTTGTACCTGTACGTCATATCAATTTAAAACGACAACCAGAAACACGTTTGAATCTTTTTGTTTATTTCAGATCGTATCGTATTTGGCGTTGAGAAACGTCAGCGGGATCCTCAGGACAAGGTATTCTACAATGTTCGCCTGGTTTGGGAAAATATCGCTTGAACTGTGCATATGCCAGTATCACATCTGGCTTGCTGCCGACTCTCATGGGGTCCTAGTCTTCGTGCCTGGTTACCCAGTACTTAATGTGCTCATCACCTCGTTCATATTTGTCTGTGCAGCCCATGAGGTAAGGAATAGAAAACATTAATATAACCAAACAACAGGCTTATTGGTTCTAAACATGCAACCAGCCAAGGTTTATTATCACTGCAAGAATACATTGCTTTTAGCTTCATTATATTTTGTGGTCTGTTGACCAAATTACTTCTTTCAATTAATTAATGTGTTTATGTAAGGTTTTGGTTGAAATGAAAAAGCTACAAGCAGGATTCGAACCCATGACCTTTGGCTCTACCACTTGAGCTCTCGTGACCTCGATCCACTCGGACACTAACTTTCCATTTCAACCTACAACCTTTTCGAATTTTCCCTCCTTTTTTCCATTTTTCAAATGCCGTTTAATCAGGATAGTTATACTTCGTTTTACTTATTAAATCCATTATAATTTGTGGTCTATTGACTAAATTACCTCTTTCAATTAATTAATCTTTTTATGTAAGGTTGTGGTTGAAATGAAAAAGCTAGTGCCACGAGCGAGATTCGAACTCACGACTTTCGCCTAAATACACCGCTGCTCTACCATTTGAGCTGTAGGGACTTCAATCCACTTGGACACTAACTCCAAAAACATCAAATTTTCCCTCCTTTTTGCCATTTTTCAAATGTCGTGTAGTCAGGATTTGATTCTTGGCGACATATGAAGTGGCCTGAAAATTTGAAAAGTTGTAGGTTGGGATGGGGAGTTGGTATCTGAGTGGATTGAAGTCACGATAGCTCAAGTGGTTAGAGCAGCCGCTTTATTGAGCCGAAGGTCGTGGGTTCGAATCTCGCTCGTGTCACTAAATTTTTTAGTCACGATAGCTTAAGTGGTTAGAGCAGCCACGTTATTAAGCTGAAGGTCGTGGGTTCAAATCCCGATCGTGACACTAACTTTTTTAGTCACGATAGCTCAAGTGGTAGAGCAGCGGTGTATTGAGCCGAAGGTCGTGGGTTCGAATCCCGCTCGTGGCACTAGCTTTTTCATTTCAACCACAACCTTACATAAAAAGATTAATTAATGGAAAATTGCTTTTAGCATTTTTTAAAAATAAAATTAAATTGCTTTTCAAGTTGATATTGGATTACACTTTTTTTTAGTTGGGATTTTGATGCAAAGGAAAAATCACTGGTATTTTGTTGTCATCTTCAATATGTGCCCAAATAGAAAAAAATAAAATTGTTAGGTTACCTGAGTTGTTACATAAATATAGTATGTACATACCCAGTAGTTTTAACATTATAAATAGTATTTTGTTTCTGTAGAGTATTTTCTGTGGAAAAAAAAATTCTATAAGCATAAATGTATTGGGTGTGTGCAAAATTTTTTTTCTTCAAATATTGACTTTTACTCTTATAAAGGTGATTATTACCTGCTAGCCCCATTAGCTCTAGGTGAGGGGGGGAACTTCAAAAGGGAAAACTCCTTTTGAATAAGATTGTTTTGAAAGGGGTAGCTGATCCCAAAAGTCAGTCTAGAATAAAATACAAGTGCAACATAGAAGCAGATAAAATTTGTTTAAGGCTAAAACATAGTAACTGAATGTGTGAGTGAATGGGGGTTCTGACATTTTCGTAATAAAAAGACAAATTAAATACGACTCGTGAAATGTCTAATGAGCTTGAAATGATGATATATTAGTGGCGTTGGATGATGAGTACTAATTAATTGCATGAGCTATCAGAGATTTCAGGTACTGAACACAATGTAGAAATACAATTAATTAAGGTTTTAGCTGAGATGAAAAAAAGTTAATGGCACGAGAGGGATTCGAACCCACGACCTTCGGCTAGATACGCCGCTGCTCTACCACTTGAGCTATCGTGACCTCGATCCGCTCGAACATCAACTCCCCATCTCAACTCCACCCTCAGGTGGTAGAGCAGCGGCGTATCTAGCCGAAGGTCGTGGGTTCGAATCCCTCTCGTGCCATTAACTTTTTTTCATCTCAGCTAAAAACCTTAATTAATTGTAATGATTTAATTGGTCAAGCGGGCCACGAAATTAGTGAATACAATGTAGAAAGAAGAATTCGATCCTTGGGACTCATTGTTTAACCCATGAACTCATGAATCATCCCTGAGAAACAAAGAGCTTGTTGTGTTTAACGCCTAAGTAATATCAAAGAGAAAAGATTTATTTCCTATTGGTCGCTAGGTATGAGAAGTCCTTTATAAAAATGTTAAATGCCGAAGGACGGTTTGCAAGAAGAATGAAACGCTGTAGGGGTTAAGAGCCCTCTCATAAAGTCCTCTTGTCTAGCGGGATATTCAAGGAATAATTTATTGCATACGTGCAACCAAATCCTTACTTCTTGGATCAGCGATGAAGGAAAAAGGTCCAAAAAAGGAACAAGACTACAACAAATAGTTGTTTCTGCTACCAAAACATTGGCAATAAGTTATTGAAAACAAAGGAAATTATGGTTTAGATTAAAAATATAAAAAAATTCATTATATTTTGAAAGTTAGACTGTTTTTGCTAGGAAAAATGCCACACCCAATATAAGCAAATACTTTATCATCATTGTAACTTTGCCTCAGGATACAAAAATATTTCTTAAATTATTTTCAATTAATTAAACTTTAAGTAAGGTATTGGTTAAGTTAAAAAAAAGTCAGTGCCACGAGCGGGATTCGAATCCACGTCCTTCAGCTAAATACGCCGCTGCTCTACACCACTTGAGCTATCGTGACTTCGATCCACTCGGACACCAATTTCCCATCTCAACCTCACTTTATTTTTTTTTTAAATTTCTCTCCTTTTTGCCAGTTTTCAAACGTCATGTAATCTATTTGATTCTCGGCGACAAATGAAATGACCACGGAGAGCTTTAGTGAAGTACTTAATTATCCTTATTAAATCGATTAGGTTTCGTGGTCCGATTGACCAATTAAATCTCTAAATAAATTAAATTTTATCTTAACCAATACCTTACTTAAAGTTTAATTTATTGAAAAAGAACATAATTGGTCAATCGGACTACGAAACCTAATCAATTTCTTACATAAGTTGACGTTGAGACAAAAAGTACTTTGTTTTCCAAAATAACTTTTATTAAAAATAGAAAAATACTAAGTTGGTCTTACCCTACAATTATTATTAACAAATCTTCTTGTTGATGTAACTTATATATTTGCAAAACAAGAGTAAAAATTATATAAAATATTGTTAATTCTAAATATTGTAATCAATAATTTTTTTTGTTGCAGGGTATTTTTAATATCTTTTATATATGTTGCAGATACATAAACTGACTGGTATTCTGATGCCTTATGCCGTTCCATCCGATTGGAGGCTAGTGTTGAGAAATTTCTTCATATTCTTGATGATTCTCGTCCCGATTGGGATTCACGATGGGATGTTCTGAGGCACCCGTGGTTAATGATTCGTTCGTACAGCCTTTAAAAATCTTGGCAATTGACCATATTTCATTATAACACTTCTGGATTCCCCCCTCCGCCTATATGTAAAAATGCGGAAAAGAAAACTGTCAATTAGGGGGTTCAGTTTTTCTTTTTTTCTAGAGTTATGTGCCTTTTATTTTTTCAAAACAGATATGTTTCTGTTGCATTAGAAAATGACAGATATTTTGTAAAAAGTGAAAGGAAGAAAAGGAGAGATTGTTAGGGGATAACATGTTACCACATTGTTTAGGGTAAAATTTAAAAATTTTAACTTGAAGGATCTCATGTCACGAACATTTTCACTTGTAAGAGACACACTTTCATTCCTACTTAATCGTTTTAGTCTGTATTCTTCATGATATTTGTTATTCTAGTCATTTTTTTTTTCTTTGTTTTTTCATTTTTAATTGTGTAAAGTGCAGTGCATATCAGAAGTTTATTAGTACGGTAATTCGAATGCATGTCTGTGTGTATAAAATTGTGTAAATAATACTTTTTTTTAGAAAAAAAAAATCAAAGGGGTAGTTTTTCAAAAGTGGTGAGTTTTGTATGTATAGTTCATTTTTCCATTTTAATTTAACCTCACCACCCAGAGACATGCAAAATGACTTGAGACATGTGATATTTCATAAATTGGTCCCCCCCCAGCTGAAAATGATTGTGGAATTATACAGAAAAAAGCAAATGACTGAATATTTTTTTTAATAAAATGTCCCACAATCAAATGGCAATTAACTTCAGAGATAATCTATTGTCGAAATAACTGCATTTAAATATTATTATACATATGAAAACAATATAAAACAGATAATTAAATTTTTATGAATTCTAAAATAGGTACAGTGAGATTAAAATATACCATCGATGTGATGATGGAGAACCAACAAGAGTAAAAAACTCTTTAAAGAAAAAGCTTTAAAAAAATATGACATTTTACATTTTACACCCTGTATTATGTAAACCTAATAAAATAAAAAGACCTAAGAAAATAAAAAGAGGAAAGCACGAGTATCAACAGGGTTTTGCGAATTATTAAATTTACAAAATTACGACACAAATCCTCTTAAGTATAAACATTTCTTAATTCAAAAGTACAAAACCCGACTACTTTTGAAAACTTACCGACACCTCACAAGTTGAGTTTATGGTTGTGACTACTTATATTATTGTTTCCTAATTCTTAATAATTGTAAATATGTTGAGGCTCGGTTCCTCTCCCCCCCACAACATGTTTGAACCATCGTTCCTCGAAAGTTTAAAGTTTGCAGGAAAATCGACTGACTCGAGAACCTGGGACCAAAGTGCAAAAAAAGTATATATATTCAGAATAAGAAAATGTTTATCTCGGTCGATAAAGCTGGCTGCTGTTTTTTATATTACAATCTTGGCTTTAAACTTTTGAGAGGTTGTGTGTGCGTGTATTTGTGTCTTATACAGATTTTAAGCAGAATGCTCACATTGTAAATATTTTTTTATACTACTGCCATTTTATACAAGAACATTTGTATAAAAAAAAAGTATTGAATACTCCGAGATTGTAAAACTGTAAAATAAATAATAATAATGGTGTCTTAAAGTCTTAGCAACTTTGTTCGTAATAGTATTAGGAGAAAATATAGACTTATTGTATATTTCAATTTGAATTTTTTTCCTTTTTTTTTTTTGCTTAGGCTTTTAATAGGGTCAATAGTTTAGGTTGTATATCACTAAACTCAAATTACTTCAAATATTAATTATCATGACAAAATTGTTACCTTTGTTGTTATTGTTTAAAGATAATAAAATATGATTATCGTTGGTAATAGTTTTATTAAAAACAAACCTAACTACCTCGATTAAATAATTTTCTGGAAATGTAGCCATTCAAAAAGATCCCGGGTTCGAATCCAGCGGCTCTGCATTCCAACCTTACATACAATTTTTTTTTTTCCAAACACATTGATATCTGCTGTTGCCAACCCTTGTTTAAAAAAAATTGTGATTGGTTTATGAAAATTTTTATGAATTAAATATTTCAATTAGTGAATACTCCTGCATGAAATGTTAAGTTTGAGATGATCCCAACAAATTTTCTATTGTTGATCATGGTTTTGGTCTGGGAGATGGTGAACAAATGTCGAACTGGCATTGGGTCACTTACTGGGTCTGTCTCTACTCATGGATGTTTTTTAGTTATTCAAAGCATTTCAGCATTGTGCCATCTTCAGTGAGGAGTTCTTGTTTGAATAACTCAAAAAAAAAAAAACCCTGAGAGTAGATAGACCCAGTAAGTGACCCTGTGCCGGTTCAACATAAAATCTTGTATTATTAACTAATTGTAAGATATGGTACAAAATAATTGTCATATTACAGTCTATATGTTGTATAAAATATATAATTAAAAGTTTTAACAAACTAATAATTTGTTGAAGTAGTGAGGAGCTGCCAGGAATGAATTTTTGAAAAACACCTTTTTCATATTTTTCCCCAATGTTTCAACCTTTACTTGGGTCATCTTCAGAGCCTGAGTGAATTACTAAACACATTTTGATTTTTTTTTAAAAATAATATAAATTTTGGAATCCAGATATACCGCTTAATCTGACATAAAAAAGAATAATTAATTTTTATTAAAATTATGTACTAATTGTAAGATAAGATAATAAAAATTGTCATGATAAAATAGAAATGAGTAAATTTAAGGTTTTCTTTAAAGAAATAAATTTTGCACAATATTCCTCGATAAAAATAATTTATTCAAATTTTAAAAGGATTAATGTTTTTTATAGGCTCTCGTGTAGTGAATGTCCAACCAAAAAACAGTGGTCAAACAAAATTGATAATAAAACGAAGAATTTATGGTCATGTTTCTGATTATGGTAATTAATCCAGAACTGGTATCAGACTAACAAAACATGCAGTATCAAGTAGGCATAAATTTGATTTTTCGAATGTTGAAATATTTGTCAAAGAGCCTCAATTATACGTAATTATTAAAATGGAAATCTATTTAAAAACAATAAAAATTATTCGATTACAACTTTATTTGTTGTATATAACCGTATAACTTTTATATAAATTTTCATGGAATTTTTAAAAGAAATATTGGAAAAAGTCTTTGTTTTGCTGTATAATTGTAGTTTAAACTATTTTTTGAAAAAGTTAGTGTCACGAGCGGAATTCGAACCCACGACCTTCGGCTCAATATACCGCTGCTCTAACCACTTCAATCTCGACAGCTGGTTTGGTTAGAGCAGCGATGTATTGAGCCGAAGGTCGTGGATTCGAATCCCGCTCATGACACAAACTTTTTCATCTTAACCAAGACCTTACATAAAAAGATTAAAAAAATAAATTTGGCACGATATTCCTCGAAAAAAATAATTTATTCAAATTTTAAATATATGTTCAAATACATGATTTATGCAAGGGTAAGGAAAAAGGTGAATTTTTTTTTTAGGATCTCATGTAGTGAATGTCCAACCAAAAAACATTGGTCAAACAAAATTTATAATAAAACTTAGAATTTATGGTCGTTTCTGATTGTGGTAATTAATCCAGAACTGGTATCAGACTAACAAAACATGCAGTATCAAGAAGGCAAAAATTTGATTTTTGGAATGTTGAAATAATGTCAAAGAGGCTCAATTACACAGAAGAAGAATAAACGTGGTCTACATACTAAAATGGAAATCTATTTAAGAAGCAATAAAAATTATTCGATTACAACTTTATTTGGTGTACGTAACTGCAAAACTTTTATATACATTTTCATGGAATTTTTTAAAAGAAATATTAGAAAAATCTTCATTTTGCTGTATAACTGTACTTTAAACTATTTTTAATTCAATTAATTATTCATTTTATGTAAGGACTTGGTTGGGATGAAAAAGTTAGTGACACGAGTGGAATTCGAACCCACGACCTTCGGCTCGATATGCCGCTGCTCTAACTACTTCAGTCTCGACAGCCGGTGTGGTTGGAGCAGCGGCGTATTGAGCCGAAGGTCGTGGGTTCGAATTCCGCTCGTGACACTAACTTTTTCATCCCAACCAATTCCTTACATAAAAAGAATAATTAATTGTTATTAATTTGTAAAAAAAAACTAATTGTAAGATAAGATAATAAAAATTGTCATGATAAAATGGAAATGAGTAAATTTAAGGTTTTGTATAAAGAAATAAATTTGGCACGATATTCCTCGATAAAAATAATTTATTCAAATTTTAAATACATATTCAATATGTGATTTATGTACAACTCGTAAGGCAAATATCACAGATCAAATATTGTAAGTACTTTGACACAATGAGATTTTTTTAACATCGAGTGTCATTTACCATCTGGATCGAGGTCATTTTTGATATGTGACGTATATATGTCATATCCGAGAGATATGGTATTGTCGTATAGGACCCGATACTTTGTCGGTAGTAGGTAGAAATTGATCACTTGAGCCGGGGGCCATACGACCCACTCTGCCATGTACAGTATCTTTCCCTTTTCGACCAATTCGTTTCTTATAGTCTTCCACGAAGACTTTTCGAGAACACCCAGGGTGAGGAAGAAAGCTGTGAGCATGACGGGCGAGAAGACGATCTGGTCGACGACCACCTTCTTCAAGACCATCGAGACAGTGTGACCCGGAAGCCAGACGTCCAGGTACTTGTACCAGTTGTGACAGAGGACACCGACGGTCGCGCCGGTCAGCGACATGTTCTTCGTCCTGGTCAGGTCGATCTCTTTGCACTTGCCGTGGTGTTTCCTGTAACTTTGAACGATCAGGTCACCGACACCGGAGAGGGTCACGGAAATAGAGACGTTAGTCAGGAACAGGTGTCTGTCGAACATGATCTCCTTGGCCTTCCTCGCCCTTTCCAGCAGGAACGAAATTCGCCAGAAAGACATCCTCGAAACTCGAACCCCGACCGCTCTCCGGACCGTCGTCTCGCCGATCTTTCAACTCTCTCTCTACTTGAAAAAGTTGACCTTCTCAAAATAAAAAAAACTGAAGGTTTCAAATTTTCACATTAAGAAAAAAAAAAGTTTTTATAAGTCAATGATAAAAATGTTCCTTGTTATTTTTTTCTAGTTTGAGAGAAATTATCAATAAAAAGGAAATAGAAAAAAAAATGAGATTATTGTTTAAGTAAAACTTGTAATCCTGAGGGTAAGGGATATGCATTTAGCTTCGCCCACAAGGCTTAGTCACACTTTTATTTTATTTTTATTTTTTTGCCTCGTCATACGAGAAACTTTTCCTTCTCGGACAAAACGACGAAATTGATTGATTATTATTTTTGTGTAAAATATCCTGGAATCTAGGTGCATGCCGGCAATGTTATATACCGGTGGCCGTGGATTTCTTCTGTTTCTGCTCTGCTGTCCGCTTAGGGAGAGTGGCAGAGTCACGGAACTCGGTCGCTTGTGATTTTCCCACCCGAGTCCCAGAAGTCCGAGTAGAGTTGGAAAGGAGCCGATCGCAACGTGCCGCGGCTATAACAGTAGACACGCGAAATATTATTTTCTGACAGATTTTTTTTCTTTTTGGATTTTCCCCCCTGGCCGTTTTCTTTTTTTTTCTTTCTTCGTTTTCTACTCGTTGTTTTCGCGGATTAAGCTCGTGCCGGTGGCAAATCGCGTGTCCTCCCCCTGAGGATAATCCGGCCCTTTTTCGAATTGGATCGAATTTAATTTTGCCCGGTTAGCTTTTATGTGTTTGGGCCCGATACGCCGGCGGTAACGTCATTTCTCGAATCGCACGGTTAGAGGCGGAGCCATGGCCAGTCCTACGGGACGTGTTGGTAAGTCTGCCCTTTCAACAGACGAGACTATCCTTTAATTTTTGACATGAAAACGCAGTGGATGAGGTTCGTATCCCTCGACCCTGCGACTAACCTCAACTGTATCCTTTCTTTTTACAGTCGATTAAAAAAAAAAATCCGTACATTCACTACACTACATAAAAAAATAAAAATAAGAACGCTCCATTCTATTTAATAATAATAATCTCTCTTAAAGGAGAAACATGGAAAAAAAACGCGAATTTTTTTTAAACACCCCTTCAACAACAAAAAAACCAACCCCATACAAATTAAAAAATTAAATAAATAATACCCTCCAACAACAGAAGAACTTAAAAAGAATAAACAAATTTTCATCAGGGCCAAGTGAAGGTCGTCGATATTAGATAACGAGCTTGTAAAATGAAATCTTTCACTCCTTTTTTTATATTTTTTAATCGAATTTTTGTCAAATTACATGCGCGACTTTAGCCCAGATCAATAATTTATTTTAGTTTTAATACGAATTTTCTCTTACTTTTTTATTTTACTCTTCTTACTTTACAACAATCCGTTGTACATTGTCCTTAAAAAATCAAATTGTTATGTAAAAATAGACAATTTTTTTTAAAATTTTATATTCAAAACATTTTTTAAGACAAAATTTTATACAATATTACACACAACTATGCCGCTAAACGTACAGGAATTAATGTAATAATTAAAGAAGTAATCTCTTTGCTAACTGCTCCCCTTGACCGCTTCATAAATCGCTGAGGATCGAATTCTGATTACACGACATTTGAAAAATGGCAAAAAGATGAAAAATGTGAAAGTTTGTAGGTTGTGAGATGAGTTGATGCTCAAGTGGATCAAAATCACGATTGCTCAAGTGGTTAGAGCAGCGGCGTATTGAGCTGAAGGTCGTGGGTTCGAATCCCGCTCATGTCACTGGCTTTTTTATTCCAACCAAAACCTTACATAAAAAGGATGATCAATTATAACAGCTATCACTTTGCTAACAGCTCCCCGAGGCCACTTCTTAAGTCGGAGGGAATCGAATCCTGATTACACGACACTTGAAAAAGGAAAAAATGATGAAAAATTTGAAAGGTTGCAGATTGAGATGGCGAGTTGGTATCCGAGTGGGTCGAAGTCACGATAGCTCAAGTGGTAGAGCAGCGACGTATTGAGCCAAAAGTTGTGGGTTTGAAATCCACTCGTGACACTAACTTTTTCATCTCAACCAAGACTTTACAAAAAAAGTAACTTTATGTAAAGTCTTGGTACATATTAATAATAAGTACATAAAAAGTACATATTAATTGAAATAATATGGTCAATTATAGTTGTTAAACATGGCCTAATTATAATTAAATTAATCTAAGTAGGCCCTGTTGAATAGGGTGTGTGCTGGTGTGGTTGTGAAACCATTAATGAAAATAATTACACTAAAATTAAATAAATTCCTCTAAAACCTAGGTGAAGGGTGTGTAGTCCTAACTGATTTTCTTTTTAGTACTCAGCAGTTCAGCGTCTAAACCCTCAACGTAACCAAGTCCCTGGTATGATGGCTTAGATTACTACGATATCTGCTAGGTTCCGTCCGAACCTTTTTTATTGGCAGGTGGCGGGATTTTTTGCACGGAAGCAAGGACGTATGAGAGCAAGCTGTGGACACTGTCCCTTATCGGCCCGTTTAGGGCTCAAGGGATTGTGGCAGCATTTCAACAGTATGAATGTGTACAATCTGAACAAAGAAGTGAATGTCATAAATGCAATAAATTATCCCTGCTTTTTCATTTAAAAATTAAAAAACCTCATGCACGACATTCTTCCAAGTACATATATTGATGTTTTTGCAATTTTAGATCATCTTGGTCTGCCACTTCACATTGAAACAACCAATCTGCACTGTTCATCACCTCATAAATATAAAAAAAAACACATTATGATTTACAAAATAATAGAACTTCTTATCCATCATTAGTCATTTTCTAAATTTTTGTATGTGAAAGTAGTTTGTAATGTTCTTTATACAGTCGTTAGATTGAGTGTAAGATTTTTTTTCTTCTCAAATCATGGCTAATAAAAGCTAAATTGTCAATTAAATGAGGAACGTTGTAGCAGTATTATGCTCTAGGCCCATAGACCGGTTGTAGATTCAGTTCCCATCATCATCCCTGTTTTTTTCCATAATATCTTTTCCCTAAGAATGCTATTAAAAAGGATTACTTTTAAAAAATTATTGTTTCCTAAAAGTCAAGTCCTTAATTACACCTTTTATTTCTATTTTGATGAATTATTACTTGGGAAATTGTATTTGAACTTGTGAACATGAGTTATAAATAGGAATAATTTAATGCTGATTGACTGTCTAACTTAAACTTTTGCTGTTTTCAACTGTTTTGTTCCTACAAAAAGTCTTGAATGTGCTGATTCTGGTTTTGACAATTTTTTTTTGTTCCAGTTGTGCCCCGCAACTTCAGACTTTTAGAAGAATTGGAGCAAGGCCAACGAGGTGTGGGTGATGGGACTATTTCCTGGGGCTTAGAGAACGACGATGACATGACACTAACTCATTGGACAGGAATGATCATAGGACCCCCAAGAGTAATTAAATTTCGAATAAAATTAAAATAAATCGTGTAGAGACAACTCATTTTACTTTAAATTTCAGACTCCGTATGAAAATCGAATGTATAGCCTACGGATAGAATGCGGACAAAAATATCCAGAAGAATCGCCATCGGCTCGTTTCCTTTCTCGAATTAATATGACTTGCGTTAATAGTACAACTGGGCAGGTAGTTATTTCTTTTAAAATGTTTATTTTCTGTTTTATTCTGCTGTGTATGTCGATTGGCAGGTTGACCAGAAAGCAGTTCCACTATTAGCGAGATGGCAGAGAGATTGTACTATTAAATCTCTTCTGCAAGAGCTACGTCGACTCATGACAATTAAAGATAACATGAAGCTCACGCAACCGCCTGAAGGAAGTACGTTCTAACGGCCCATTATTTTCTTTTCCAAATTACTTTATATTTTCTAATTTTTATTTTATCCTCGTATTTAAACCAAGAATGTTAAAACTTATTGGTATGATTTATAAATTTAGGGTTAAAACAAAAGAAACAGTGATTGCGTTCAGTTTTCATTTTACAACATCCCCTTGCCCTCCCCCAACCAAGTTTTTCTTTGTACATATATTTCAACCAGTTTTAAAACGATGGGAAACTTAATTAGATAGCAAACAAAATTATTAACTTGTACAGCCTTTTAAAATAGCACTTTTCAAAGCTTTTGCTAAATGAAATTTTTCCAGTAAATTGGAATTTTTAAAATTAAGAAATTTCCTAAAATTCTAATTGGCCATCAAGTGTGACACGGTCTGTTTATTTTTACGCCTTTTATTAATTTTTGTGTATAATTATTACAAAAAAAAATGTAATTACACGTTTAACTGAAACATTTTGTTTGTTTTTTTAATTGGGTTTTGTAGGCATTTTCCCAATGAAAGACTTACCAGTGAAGCCTGCTTAGAAAGGTACATTTCCTTTAAATCCTTATTACTATTTATTTTCTATATATATTATTAAAATAACATTTAAAATAATTGTAATGTGAGTTTCTATAAAAGATTGATAAATAAAAACTTTTTAGAAGCTTGTTTAGAAAAAACATCCGTTATATTTAAGAGACAAATAAAAGTAAACAGTTGTTTTGATTTTGATTCATTTGTATATTTTATTTTTCTAGGCTTTTTAGAATGGAAAATATTAAAACAAAAGATGTACGCTTGAAAATAAATACGTTTGACGTTTAAACAAAACAAACGATACAACCTAGATAAATATAAATCTTTTTTTTTACAATTTTTGTCTTTGTTCTGTTACTAGTATACTATGTGATTTTTTCTATTCTATCAGTCTTTACTATAAAGAAAGAAATATGATCAAATCGATATCTCAGTAATCAAATTATAAAAATTTAATTTTAAAGATATTTTATGATTTATAAATAATTTTCAAGAGTTGCTTCAAACAAATTTTGAAGCTGTCATAGATGGGTCAATTTTTTGTTCAACTGCCTCCTAAAGATAATTAAGAAAAAAATGGCTACGATTGGGTAAGTATATTAATTTAATTAAAAAATTCCAATCACAAATCAGTTTTTCAGTGGTCCAGATTTCGTGTAATCACTAATAATCTGATGAACGACACAGTTCAAAACCCAGATAATTTCAAAACCAGTTTGTGAGTAGAACCATTATTTTTAAATATTGAAAATAATTAAGAGATTTAACAGCTACCTTCAAGACTCAGTGCTGTTTAGTAAGTATGGAGTGGGTAAAAAAGAGATTTTACTCTTCATTGAAAGAAGCTGGAAAACTTCTGACTTGAGAAGGAATAAATAAATGAAGTACGGTAGGCTCTCGTCATCTGCGATAGGAAACACCTCGAATTTTAGGGTTCAAAGCATTTTTTTTCTTTGTATGTACCATTCAGGCACTTTCTGTTTTGTGTGTGCTTATTGTCAATGTTATGTATAACTTATGTACATATATTCCATAAGAAAAATACAATTTACGTTAATTCCATGCAGGAAAACAAAATAGTTACATCAACAAGGCCTTAAAAAAAAGAAAGAGTTAAATAAATGGTGATGAATTTGTAAAGTTTTGGGTTTTCATCTGCTGGAAATTTTGTCGGAGAGAATCCATTGCTTGAGTTAGCTGTTGTGTTACTTTGCCTTGTTCAACCTGATTTTTTCAACTTTTGAACTAATCAAAAGATTCTCCAAATTTTTTATTGTCCATTCCTGTTTCATGGTTTAGTCGAGTTTCTGTCTAGTGACACTTCTTCCAGCTATTAAATTATAAAATTCATTTTTGTTTATTATTTTACTGAAAATGGACTGAATTTCCTTGAGCCATAAACTTATCTTCATTGTGGCCAGAGGTTATCAGTTTATATTGAACACTAAATTAAATAAATATTGAGCAAAAGAGAATTATTTTTCCCTTTTATTTATCGAAATTGGTCCAAAACCAACCAGGTCACTTACACATTTTCATGCTGGCTGAATGTATCTTAAGATCCATATGTAAGTCCTTATTCTTTAGTTACCAGGGTACATTGACCATGTTACATAACATTTTATTTTGGAGTGTATTTGGTTTTTTTGTACAACCACATAGTTCAATATTTATAGGCTGAAGGGCTTTCTTGTATATTCTTGGAGCCGGGTTCTGTCAATCTGTATAGAGTAAACTGTCATTATACCGTGCTTTCATTCATCTACGGTTAACTCCCTAGATCTTTTTTTGGCACCTAATAATTTTTTTTCTTGTTTGTTTCGATGTCGTGTATAGGTACCTATTTTTTTCTTTTTTTTTATGTTTAAGTCTCAACTTCCCAGAAATTTGACTTTATCGCTGTATAGTATAATAATAGCTGCATCGGTGGTGAGAGATGGAACAAGTCCCAACTTTTTATTTGTAAAATTTATATAAAAAGCTTGATGCTGATTGAGCCTGATAGTCCATTTTTATTTTTTGTCTAATTATCGTGTGCCTTCAGAAAGGTTTTGGATGAATGGTTGATGCTCAGTCTTACTGATATCACCGCTGAGACATCTGTAAACATTGCAATTTTGACTGCATCCATTTTTTGGAACTGGTGTAACAAGTATCGGTCCTAGTATACTACCTTGTGGCACTCCGTTTATTAATTTTTGTTCTGAACATTGGTCTTCTTGTTTGACTCTAAAAAGTCAGGAACTGATAATAAATACATATTCCTTTTGTAGAATCCCTTTTGGTTTAATGGTGAGTCCTTCATGCCAGATCTTGTCAAAAGCCTCTGAGATATCAAGAAAAATGCAGAACAAATCTGTTTTCCTTTGAGTGATTTTTCTATCATGTATGTTACTCTGTGAATTTGGTCTATTGTTTAATATCTTGTTCGGAATCCGAACTGTTGGCCAGGGATGATTTCGTTGTTTTCTACAATGGGTTTTATTATTTTTAGTAATAATTTTTCAAAAAGCTTAGAAACTTGATAATACTGATCTATGATTTCACCTCATAGCCGGTTTTTGTATTATGATGACTTATGCAAGTTTCCAGACGCTGGGAACATTCAGTCTGATTGCAGGTATGTTAGTTTAACCAACCCCTTTTTTAGCAAATTTTTTTAAAATATTTCTCTGGTGATAATTTCATATATAGATATATAGATAGAAGTTGCAAAATATGAACAATAAAACTAAAAAGTAAACATTAGAAATATAAACAATTTACGGAAAGAAAAACATTTCACATAAGGTGTCTCTCAGGGGGCGACAGTAGTTACTACATTTTAGACATACTCATGATTGTAAGGCAATGGTCCTGAGTTCAAATCTGGCGGCCCTGTATTTGAACCTGACATACTTACAAATGTTTTTTTTTCAAAAACACCGGCACCCTGAGGATGAACCCATAACCACGTAGTTGAAACACTCGTTAAAATTTAAAAAAATAAAAGACCTATGGGCTTAATGAAAGTACAGCTCTTGGCAGAGAGAAAACCGATTGCTGTGATCCTTAGCCTTGTTTTATCATCAAGGAATTTAATTTAGTGTCCATAATTGCCTATTCATTTTATTATTACACGAGTACTGAGTGTAGTGGCCACACAGACCATGTCCTCCCATTTAGACTTTTTTTAAACTGTGCCTCCATTACACTGCTCAATTCGAAATACCTGACCACATCAGAAAGTGCAAAAATGTCATTGGTTACAGTCATTTTAATTTTTTTTTTCTTCAACGATGTGGATTTTTTTATTTGTTCTATGAAAACCACATAGTTTGCTTTTATGCATATATATTTCTTATTTTAATTATTTCCCTAATATAATAAATGAAAAATTATTATAAAGTTAAAACAACTTTTATTTGACTACTCACCCGACAAATCAATTTAAAAAAATTTACATAATTTTTAAGTACAAATTTTAAGTGAGAAATAGGGTTCCACCATGAGCAATCAAAATAGCCAAGCATAAGGCTGTAGTCAACACAGTGTCTTTTTTTGACTCGAAATAAAAAATGCATTGAGACCAAAAGCTTAAAATAAATATTTTAAAAAAGAAAAAAAGGAAATCTCGAGACATTTATATGTATTCTGACTGGGAATTTAAATTAAAAAGTCAATTATTTTACGACCTTACAAGATGAGCATAAAATGTCAAGAATTTTAAGGGATATGAAATTTCTTTAATATTTTCATTTATGGTTTAAGTAAAATGTAAACAATTATACCACTGTCAAAACAAATTGGTTTTGGCAGACCAAAGCAAGTGGGGGTAGGCGACGAGGATAAGTGGAAACGACCAAAATTACTGTACAGACTTTTATTTTTTATTGAGAAAATCATTTTTCTTTTAACTTCTCTGAGGGTCGATTATGGACATCATAAAGGCTGCATTTTATTAATTACAAAAAATAAAAATTACACAATAACACCATGGCCTCGATTCTTTCTTGATGGATCCGAAATGGGATTTTATTTGTTATATTAAAATATGCACTTTTTTTTTGCTAAACAGTTTTGTTTATTATTAATTTCCTTTTGGTAGTAAACAATTTTGCATTCCAAAACATAGTTTGGAAGACTTGAGATCTATTAAATAAAAATCTTGCTTTTTTTCTTATTTTTTGGTCTATTTTTTTTTACAAAAATTATAATGAATAAATGAGGATAAGGATTGTTCACATTATTATAAAATTGATAAAAAATAAAACCTTGTTTTTTTCTTTTTTTATCTATATAATATATTACATTAATTTCTTTTAAAATAAATTCTATCTCTGTTCCATTTTTTAATGCATTTTTTTCTTCCTCTGACTGCAAATTGCATATTTTTGGTCAGTATAAATGCTTAAAATAATATATAATCCTGTTTTTTCTTCTCTTAAATGAATAAAATAAGTAGGAAAAAAATTAAGCAAAAGTTTTTATATTAACTGGAGATAAAAATTAAGATTATACATCTAAAGTGTTTATACAATGCTTTTTTCCCTTTTATATTCATCAATACGATTAAAAAAAAAATCTCTTATTAAATTTAAAAAAAGAAAAAGAAAAGAGGGTGCTAACATTACATTCATTTTATACATACATAGGGGGGAAAAAGAGGTGAGATTCGTTAAAAAATTAAACTTTTAAAAAAGGGGGAAAAGAAAAAGACATTTTAAAGCTAAAAAAAGGATCATGTTAATATCTTAAAATCACAAATGATGGGAACAATATAATTAAAAAAACCATGGTTCTTTTTAAAAATATGTTTTTTGGTATCTAGTAAAAACATTAAATAGAAATTACAAAATAAAATCACCTCTTTCTTTAATTGTATTGGCATTTGATTAGAAATGAAATAAGGTTTTTTTTTGTTCTGCAATAAAGACATTTCACATGATTAAAAAAATAAAATAAAACAAACAACATGCGCATTCTTCAAAAACATGTCTTTCAGGACTTTTAATAAATTTTCCAACAACTTCCTCTAAAAGGATACAAACCACACAATACCAATGTATTATCCCTTCAAGGTTAATACGCCCATACAAAATTACCAATCTTAAATATTTAAATTAAAAGCCCGAGTACGCAGTCCCCCTTACAAACTTCCATAGAAAAAAAAAAGTTTTTGTGCAATTTAAAAAATATTAAAAGAAAAATAAATAAAGAAAAAACAAAAACAGAAATACAGTAAAACCCATCCTATTCTTTATTACAAGACTTTTTCTTCTTCGGAATCTTCAATTTTTCTATTTATACCATCAATTCGTTCTCTCTTTTGTTCAGATACTTCAAATTAAAATCCTCGCTCAATAGTTTTTTTTTCCTCGTTTATCCAATTATTCAATAGTTTAGGTCCAATAATTCTTTTTAAGCATTTGCAGCCTGTAAAAAAAAAACACCACAATTTTACATTGTATATTACTGTATAATTGATGGTGAAAATGTACCTGAGGCTGTTGCTGTGGTCTTGGCGTCGGCTTTGTTTGTCTGAAGGGCCTAAAGTTACCTCGTCCTCCATAGCCGTAACCACCACGTCCTCCACCTTGGTAGTAGTAGCCTCCGCGTTGGCCTCCTCGGTACATGCCGTTACCACCCCTACGGGCAGAAAGGAAACCGAACGTTTCTGTGTTTAACTTTCTCTCCTTCCTCCAGTCGATCCTCTGGATACTCCTTTGAAAGATATATTTGGTATTCACAGGCTCGGCTTAAGGTTCGGAATTTTTGTATTGTTTCAAATTTATAAATTACCCTTTACTCCGTTCGACGGCCTCACAGCTGATGTTATCAAAAAAGGACTTTGTCTTGTTGTAAAAGAAAACATCCTCTTGGAGAGCCTCGACGTCATTCCCTATTACTGTCTCATTGCCTGAATCATCTTTCTTATCATCACCGTTCAACACTGGGGCTGCTGGTGCGGCATTTTGAGTTTCTGAAAGTTAAAAAAAAATTATCATCTTTCCCAAGTTTTTGTCAGTGATGAATTTACCGATTTTCATAGATGAAAGTTTGCTTCTTATCTCCTCAAACTCATTGTTGGCCTTATCAAAATCGTAATCAGATTCAAATTTCAGTGGCTGTTGCTGTTTTCGAGATGCACCCGGTGCTCTAGGGAAATTCTGCTGTTGCCTTTGCTGTGTCCTCTGCCCCTTGTTAATACGGTTCATCTGCCCTAGGCCTTGCTGTTGATTGTTTTTGGACTGTTGCTGTTGTCCCCAGGATTTAGGCCCGTTCGAATCCCTGTTCTGGTGATTTTGATGGCTCTGCTGGTTATAATTATTCCTGTTTCTGTTCTGGTTGTAATTGTCGTTTCTCATGTTGAATGTGCGGGTGATCTGCTTATCCATTCGGTTTCCCATCTCTCTGAAACAAATCGAAAATAAATTCCGATTCCAAGCATCCGAACGTACCTCCTTACCGCTGGTTTCGATTGCGGACTTCTTGATGAGGCGGGCTCGACTTCCTGTTGGCTTGGGTGGCCTGATCCATCGAAGGGGAAGGCTTGTGCAACCCGGGGGTGCTGCTCCTCGACCCAGACAGGAAATCTAGAACATATCCTTCCAATATCATTTACAAGGCCTGTTCGAACTAACTGAGAAACACAGTTTGATTTTATTTATAAATGCAAATTCAACATCTATAAAATACATTTGTCTCGAGTTTGTTATTTACTTACAACCTGTACATGATGTACATTAAGTGGATTAAATAAAAAATGAAAATATTAATGGGAAATACAATTAATCATTCAAAAGCTTAAAATACTTTTAAACCCGCCAATTTTAATGATAAAAAGCTATTTTTTTTTTTTCTTTTTGTTGTATTTCAACTTATGCGGTTTAGGTGTTATTTAAGCTTGTCCAACTATATCATTTTTTCTTTAGATTCATTTTGAGGCACTTGAATCTCCTCCTCGGTACATTTTCAATCAGCCTAATCTAAATAAAAAAAGTATATACAGTGATACCTTGAGATACAATTGCCCCCAACATGCAAGCCCTCAGCATGTCGAAATTTTGTCTCGAAATAAGCCTGGATTTGAGATACGAGCTTCCGATGATGTCACAACCAACAAGCAGCTCAGATTTCCGCGTACTTGTTCATGCTTACCAAGCTATTTGGCACTCGTATCTCAAGATACCACTGAACGTTGGAAAAGGTTGAAATACACACCCCCTAAACCTGTAGTTAATTTTCCAAACACTGTTATGCCAGTTTATTAAAATTAAATTAATTAACTACAGGTTTATTATTTAATTTTATTGTTAGTATGAAACCCAATGAAAATTTCCCCTGCGAGCAAAATAATTTGTACGTAAGTCGTAAGAGTGAATTGGATGAGAAAAGTGCAATAATAAAATTAAATCAAGCCGTGCAAAATTATAAATATATATGAAAGTGCATTATTATAATTAATTAAATGGTGGAATGTGGCCTTTATGTTGATGGATGATACTTCAATAGCATGCCATTCTAAGCGTATAAGTAAAGCTACCAGGCTGCTTGCAGTTATGACACGATAAAGGTCACATACCCAGATTTCCTTGATGTAAGAACTCACTTGGCGAAGGTCTCGCAAGTGTCTGCAGTCCAGATTGCATCGGGTTGAAACCCTGATATTGACCGCTGCTCATGTTGCCTATTATCGGGTGGTAGCCTGTGTTGGTTTCCGCCTGTGATGAAGCGCTGACTGGGGCGTTTGAGAACCGGTTGCTGTTTCCCATTGCCGGTGTGGCCGACAGCTGTAACAGGGAGATTGATTCTGTTTACAAAACCGCTTTTCAATAAGGGGCTGAATCGCATCTAATTGGTACGGTTTCATAATTAATTACCTGGAGTATTGCCGGGTCGTATAAGAGCTGGGTCGGTGGGACGACGCTGATATCCTTGATATCAGAAGCTCTAAAAAGGATGTAGTCATAAATTTGATTTTGAGGCGGAACAGGATGTGTCGTCTGTCTGTCTTCTGTCCCAAATGACTTCACTGTAAACATTATTGTTATAAAAACATAAACTTGATAGAAATTTTAACAGGAAAAAAATAAAATTCAAGTATTAAAACCGATAATACGATCTGTTTGAACAATAATTTATGATGAACTACATCTTCTTATTGACAGAAATTTGTGGAAGCAGTTTTGTTTAATTACGTGGCAGATTTAAAAGACCGTGCCGAGATAAGCATTAATTTTTTATATTGGTTTGTATATACCCAGAGGCAAAATACCTTGTATTACAATAGTTACATGCTTGCGATGAAAAAGGGTGTTGAGCCATCAAATTCTGGCAAATTTACTGGGCTTAATGGGTATTGAAAATAAGTTTTTATTTTATCAACAGGTTCTCAAGCCTATGTGGACTTATGACACCTTGACCACAAAATGGAAACGTAAAAGGAACCTATTTAAGTCACCGCCATCAAAGGGGTAGGACACATCAATACAGAAGCCGAATCAAAAAGATTCTTTTAAGTTAAACGTGTCAAGCCATTTAAGAACGTAAAAAAAATTATTTTATGCATACAGTGGAAACCCGTTTATCCACACCCCTATGATCCGGACTTCCAGATTATCCAGACCCTTTTGTTAAAATATTTTTTATAAATTATTTGGAGATCGTGAGATGCGGTCTGGTATAATAGTGTAAGTGGTATAGACTCACAATCTCCAAATAATCATTAATTAACGGTCACTAAACACCACATTTTTTATCATTTTCATAATTCTCAATGTATATAAATTATTTTTTTTTTAATTCATAAAGGCCAAATCGCCCTTCCACTAGTCACACGATCGAAGAGGCAGGAGAGGCACGTTTTTGTAAAAAAAAAATAAAAAAAAATAAAAGGTGTATAACATTTTAAAAGACTAGAAATTGTTGTCGTGTTGTTTGTATGTTGGCTTTCATTGAATTTTTTTTTATTACATACATTTTTATTAGGTTTTTACGTATAAATTTTTCAAGAAATGCGTGTCTGGACTTAAATAAAAATAAAACTGATAAAAATTATCTATTACTTTCAATGTACTTGATATACGGATAAAAGGTTCATGTTCATATGTTTTTTCCATTTTTATGATACGTTACTAATAAAATTACAAATTTTCGGACTTTCGATCATCTGGACAAGTCCTGGTCTTTTCAAGTGTATATGACTTCTAAGATACTTCCTTTCAAGATTTCTAGTGTATATGTTTTATTATCTATGATAGTTATTAGAAAATGATTACTTATTGGCTACGTTAATAGCTAGATTTTGTAATATTAATAAAATCTCTATTGTCAACAATGAGCAAGGGAAAAAACACTTCTAAAATATATCATAGAGATCCAGAGTAAGCAAATTATTGGCAAAAGAACCTCTAATTTCCTGTTATAAACAAAGAAAAAAAATGCAAACACAAATATAGTCTTGTAGTATTCCATTTAGCTTTCATTTTGCACAGTATTATCCACATTATTATGAGATGCGATCTGGTGTGATGTAGGTTTAGAAAAACATTTTCTTTATCATGCCGTTTTGATCTTTATTGAGATCATCTTCACAGCCTGGGATTAATAAAAATTGTTTAAATTATACAAAACATGTAATAATTTATACAATGATATACACAATATAGAAATTTTAAGTTTAATCTAAGTATTTGTGCTCGCTCGCTCAAAGTGTATGTTTTCTGTATACACATTTTGACCGAGTACAAATATTTAGATTAAACCTAAAATTTCTGTATTGTATACATCATTGTATAAATTCAATTCGCTCTGAATGAGGTGATTAAAGCTTGTGAATAGTACAACTCGACCAAGTTGATAACGCTGTGAATTGTTCAAACGACTCGCACACTGCAAAAGTCTTAACACCAATTATTGTCTACTATTCATCAAATAACTGTTGAAAAACCAAACAATTTTCATCAGTTTCAATCATTTTGTTTAAATAAACAAGTCTCAGCTTGTGAAATCTTGCATAAACAAATTTCAAAGTCCACTTTTTTGCTTCTTCAAATGATGTTATACATTTAATGCTGGATTTTTTTTTAACCCAACTTATATTTCCAAATAATGTTAAAACTTGAATCACTTATTGAGCCTATGATCAACCAATTTTTTGAAAATTTCAGGGCTAATTTTTTTTATGTTTATAACAGAACTGTACATAATGTAAATGATTGTTTTTTTTAAGAGACTGGTTGTTTAATAATTTGTTGAATTTGCGAGGAGTGGCAAGAATGAAAAAAACACTTTTTCCCTTTTTTAACTATGTTTTGACCTTTATTTGGTTCATCTTCGGGAGAATAAAGTGTGGTGTTATTCTAGTGGTGTCCATATTGGTGTTGAGTGAAATTGGGAGAAAAAGAAGACCACAACAATTTCACAATATCCAAAAAATTAGTAAATGATTACAATTAAAAAGATCAGTTACTTGAGATAGTCCGACACGTATTGTGTTCCCAATTAATTAAAATGTAATAAAATGTGTAAGGTAAAAAGAAAAAGAAAAAATGCTTGCACGAGTATGGCAGAATTTCAAAACATTTTTTTAAAATTTACCTTCTAGTATGGACTAAATAAAAAACAACCTGCAACATAAAGTTTAACAAGAAGTAAAAGAAAATGAAAAACATAACTAATCTTAAAAATAAATAAAAAAATTAAATAAAATTTCTTTAAAATGGGTTGCATTCTTGATTGATCCTGTTGGAATTAAGTTTTAGTTAAAAGTCAACTTCGTAAGTCGAATGAATGCTAAACTTTTCAATAAAACAAGCGTCTGCTCCTGCGACTATATCCAGTTTTTCAAAGATATTTTATTTCAAAAGCTTGTAATTAAAAAAGAAAAAAAAATTAAATGTATTCAATAGCTAATTTTATACAAAGATTTTCATGTTTCCCCCTGTATTCCATATCTTGGGCCAATTGCAATTCAACACGATTCCTGCCTGAACAATCATGAACGATATATAAATGGTATCTTCAAAAAAAAAGCCAGCCCCTGGTAGAACATTTTTCATTAAAAAATACTGAGAAAAATAAGTACAAAGCAGGATAAATAATCAAAAGTTGAAAGCAGGAAACCAATTTTTGATTTTTTTTTAAATGATAGTATTTCCATTTGCTAATTCATATCCAAAAATCAGATACTGAAAAAGCAAATAAAAGTTCAAAGCTTTATTTTTTGTAAAATTATTATGTAATTAAACTGTAAAAGAAGATTCAAACGCAGAATGCAGGAAAAATTTTAAAATATGACCATATTTTTTTTTATAGTAGTATTAACTTCGTACACGTACCTAGAAATCAGGTACTATAGTGCAAATAATAGTTTTAAGTTTTGTTTTTTGCTAAATTGTTGTGTAATAAGTGAAATTTTAAAATTTAAAGAAAAAAAATCCGGCTTGGGTGCAACTTCCCAATTGGTCGGGTGCATGTCGCAGCATGCATGCTATCATGTCTGGACAGATCAGGACTAAAGTCTGAAAAGGGTAAAAAATCAACATTTTTCGGCCGTGGAAATTGGAAAAATCGCGTTTTTCCCTTATTTACAAGGAATATTTCGTTTTCAAATCTTGAATAAAATGTCCGTTCGTAGGTACGGCGTAGTACGTTAAAACGAGCTTTAAAGCTGTTTCCACGTACTTCGCCGTGAAAAAGACGGCCGTACGACTTTTTTCGACTTTGTCAAATAAAGAGGAGGGGGTTGAAAAAGTAATAAAAACGCTAGGAAACGAGTTGGAAACAGGGTTTGACCCGTACGAAGTCGGCCGCTCCACCCCTCCCCACCGAAGTCATTTCCAAGGAGGCGAGAAAGCTTCGCCTCGATTTTAATTAGTATAAACGTATTTTGAAATGGTGCTCACCGTTGGCGAGGGCGATCGTGCATTCTTGAGGGTCGACGGTAAACAGTTTCCCTTCGTATCTGATATCCGCCTTTGAAATCAGGCTTATTTTGCTGCCCAGCTCGGGCATATCGCTCGAAGACATGGCTCGCTCGGTTTGCGGTCCGACGGTAAGAAAAAGCTTCGGCTGGTTGATGATGAGCGGCTCCTGGTCAGTTGGAAACGGCCCTTTCTATCAAATCCACATCATCAGGACAAGACTCGCTCGGATGAAAAATGGCGACTGGTTGCGAGCTTCGGCGATCCGCTGTAGAAGTTACCCCTACGCGGGGTCAGATTTACCCCCACTCCAAACCTTACGAAAATATTCTGGGAAAACTGCACAATACACTAGCTTTTTTCCTCTACTTAAAAATAAAAAGCCACGGATATCAAAGGAAAAAATACACAATATAAAAAGAAAAAAAGAATAATAAAAAACTCCTTTAATTTCTACGCCTTGGGTCCTTTGTTTACACCATAAACTTGACTGTTCCTTAAGGCTCGGACCTCAAGGATAGAAAATTTCTTTATTTCACTCCAACAATCTAATTAAAACTTTTTCACGATAGAGAAAAAACTGATTTATTGGCTAAAATTAAGTTTTTTTGTTCCTAATATAATACTAGTTTGTGCTGCTGTCAGTAGAACATGCTGAAACCAACAAGTAAGTGTTGCCCTCTTCAAACTATACACTATATTTTCAAAAAATTACTTACAATGCAATGACTAAAATACTACCCTTATAATATACTATTATAATATATTATTATAATTAAAAACTTTCCAAATACTGTCTCAGTGTATTTATTCATTTATTAAATGGGCAGCTACACCCCCTTTTTTAAATGTACAAAAAGTAAAAAAACAACAACAATATAATCTAATGCTTACAATAAAATAATGCAATAGAAAATATAAATGGATAGAAAAGTAGATTTATAAAATCTAGATGAAATAAAGATTAAAATAATAACATAAAAATAAATTATAATTTACTTCAAATATAACAATATGAGAAATTAACAATCAAATTATTTTGATAAAAGTAACATCATAACAATATGTGTATAAAATAATGTAATATAAAATTAAATAAATTTAGAAGAAATAAAGATTAAAGTAAAAATGACTTTTAATATCATTAAAATTTAATATAAGAAATTAATAATCAAATTTTTTTGATAAAAGTAACAATCATAACAATAATAATATCAAATAATATAATATAAAATGAAATAAATATAGAAGAAATAAAGATGAAAGTGAAAATGTATTATAATATAATAATANAAATTATATTGACAAAATAATAAATAAATAAAATATAATATAAAATATAAAATGAAATAAATACAGAAGAAATAAAGATTGAAATATAACATAAAAATAAATTATATTATAATTAAAATATAATATGAGAAATTAACATCAAATTATTTTGATAAAAGTATAAATTATAATATAATTAAAATATAACAATATGAGAAATTAACAATCAAATTATTTTGATAATGGTATGTATATAGGATTGTATGTATTCAAGAATGAGTGTGAATGTGAATGGGTTTGGAACTGTGTGTTTTGGGTGCTGATTTCACTTAGCTTTGACAGCATCTGGAGTCCAACTACAGTAGCTGGACACATAAGACCGAGGTCCATCCTCACCCGGTTAGGGATAGGCCATGTGAGATTGACACGTGGACACTTGCTTTTGGGCCAAAGTCTGCGTTTGCGTCTGTTTTGCAGAGAAAGGTTGCTCGGTGTGTCCTACCTAATCGAGGGGTTCCTTGGCTCCATATAGAGAGCCAACTGATGAGAATTGTGCTTGATTGAGTATCTGGGTCCCCTGTTGGTGGAGGTTGATTTTCAGAGAAAACAGGACTATTTTACTGAATATAATACGAAACTTTGCCAGGCCGCAGGTTGGGTAGAACAAGTTTCCGAGACTTGTGACAGACTCGTTCTGATATACATGCATTTCGGAACTGCACAATGTGACGAACATGTTGACGGTGCTGGAATCCATCAGAGATGCAATCTTTAAAATTTTTTTTTACATAATCCGAAGCTAGTACCAGTACAATCTGCTGCCATGTAAACTATTGCTTGGATGACAAGTATACGCACAAAAGAATAAAGAAAACTTTCCTATAATTTGGCCATGATAGCTAGGGGTTTTTAATATAATATTTTTCTCCTCAATAGAAAATAATATAAATAGCAAAAATTTCGTTATGTCCTAACCAGCTGGAGGTAAATGTTGGTAGACAGAAACTCCACTAAACCATTCTGTATAATGTGTAATGTACATAAGGCATGTATAATGTATATATTGTTTATATAATGTATAAATAAAATATCTGTTCTGTTCAATTTTTGAAGTGCCTGTGGGGTAGAGTCCAGCAACACCAGAACATATGCAAATGCTAATTTTTTTTCTTTTTGTGATTGAATCAACTATTAGGTCATCTATTTCAAAATAATTAAACAATTCGCCACAAGTCATTTATTAACAGAAATTTTTTTATTTAACAGAAGAGGGCTTAAAAGACAACCTTGTTTAACACCTTGTTTTAGTTAAACTCTCTACTTCTACCCTACTTAGACCAAACTGATTATACTGTTCTATCCTTTAGGGCTTTTATAGCTTATATGACTTTGCTCTTGATTTGGCAAATTTAAAACTTTTAAAAAAAACAGGGCATCTCTAACCTCAGTGTCAAAAGGCAGATGAAAGTCGACAGAAAAAAACCTTGTTTTTTTTTTTTAACAGTTTGTACTTTACATTATTCTGCTTAGGATTGATAAGTAAAATATAACACAATGACAATAAAGAAGAAAAAAATAAGTGTGATACATTTCAAGAAGATCAAGGAAAATGGTAATTAAAGTTGGAGTTTTTATCAACCTGACAGTAATGACATTAGAATTTCTTGAGGTATCTTCATAAGGACTTTGTGATGAAGTAGACCTTTCCAGATCACTAAACTTTCGGCCATCCTCAGGGTTTATGAAGATACCTCAAAAAGTTGTGCATTTTCAATATTGAATCAAGTAACTTTTATATTTTTAAAAAAGATTGTATCTTTTTTTATAAAGGCAGGGGGAGTAAAAGAAAACTTTTATTTAGGAAATTAAAGGTTAGTTGAAAGGAGACGGAATCAAAAACCGAACCTCTTTTGGCAGTAAGGCGGCAAATTTGCCCTACTTTTTTTCTTGTATGTCAATAATAAAATCCCTTCACAACAATAGTCGACTGTTGAAAACTAAATTTTTTAAAATTGCGATTGAACGATTGTCAGCAAGGAATTTTATTCTGTGTTCGACGGATTCTAAGTCCAGTTGGGAATTTCACGTCTCTTCGATCCGGTCTGAGGTTATTTTTCGGTTCTTTCTCGTCCGATTTAGAATCGAGATGATGGCCTCCTCTTTGGGAAGAATTTTAGGGTCTTCGTTTCTCAGGCCGAAAGCCTCGGTCGTCCGGCTCCAGGTAATTTTATTAATTTGGGTATGGGTTTAATTTTTCTACCATAAGGTCTCACCTTTAGGTCTTCAGGGTGGTTATTTTGATGATGGCCTTCCTTAGTTTCACCTTTCAGTTCTTTTGCCTATAACATTTTCATACATTTAATAGGTCCATAAATGTTCTTCATTATTCTTATGTGTCATTTATTCTTTCCAGTCTGACAATTTTTTTTTTCTTTCCAGGGCGCCAATTTATCAACTGCCAATGCCCAGTGGAGTCGAGGGAAAAGAATTGTAAGTCAATATTTTTAATCAATATCAATAATTTAATATATTATTGTTGTTTCACACAGTTAGTATTATTTTATAGTGGGCAAACAAATTTTTTAATATTTTTATTTTAAGCTTAGACATTTTGTTTGCTGTTTTGATGAATTTAGGCCGCAACTTTGGCTGGCATTACAGTCGGGGGTGGTGCCGCGTTACTCTACGCGCTTGAGAAAAGCGTCCAGGCGTCGGACCTTATCCTACACCCGCCTAAATTGCCCTGGGCCCACCGTGGCTATTTTGACGCCCTCGACCACGCCAGGTGAGTGAAGATGATAATAAATTTATTATTTTTTAAACAATCGCAACATTGATGATTTCAGTGTAAGGAGGGGCTATGAGGTGTACAAGCAAGTGTGTGCTGCGTGCCACAGCTTGAAGTACGTCTGTTACCGTAATCTTGTCGGAGTCACCCACACTGAACAAGAAGCGAAAGCCGAAGCTGAGGAACAAATGGTAAAAACAACCTTTTATTACGGATGGCTAGCGTGATATCACGCTCTTACTTCCCCCGGTGATGTAATAAGTGCATGCCATCATGCTCACCCCTACCTCTACTCTTTAGTTTCTCCTCCCAAGATTTCGACCTATTTTAAGGTCATCATCAGGGCGAAACGGCCTTAAATATATCTATAGATTGATATATTTAAGTTTTTACAGATGACCTCAAATTTCCTTAAAGACATACTCAAGCCCAACATGACTCAATACAGTCATTGGACTGAATCATCTTTAAGGAAATTCGCCTGTAAAAACTATATCAATCTGTACTTATTTAAGGTTATTTTGCCCTGATGACCTTAAAATAGTCGAATGCTTGATAGTAGCAACTAAATTTGCTTTCTCTTTCAAGACTATACCTTGGTCCAGTGTTCGTAAGTGAAAAAGTGGTCCATACTTCTAATACTGAAAACAAAAATAATAACTTAAACAGCCAAAGGCGAATCCAGGTTGGTCATCAGGGAGGGTGGTAAAAAAATTCGACTTTTTTAATGCACAGAAGACCTAAAAACATTCCAATCGAGAGAAAACTCTACACATTGATTTTTGGCTCTCCTCCTTCAAAGGGAAAAAATGGAAAAAAAACTTGATTTCAAAGTTTCGATACTTTAATTTCAAAAAGGAACATATTTTTCATATATTTCCAAAATGTTTTTCCATCATAGTCTGCAATGTAAATGTTTTTAGTCACCAACATCAATGAATATGAAAAATTAATCACCAACTTAGAAATTATCACATCACGAGAACGAATAAGAATATTCACGAGGCAGAAATCAGAAAAGCACCAGAAGGACATGTCTAATCACGAAAAAAATCATGGTCTGCAATGTAATTTTTTAGTACAAAACATAACGAACAAAAAAAACTCTCATGACAGAAAGTAGTAAAAAAAATATGGTCTGCAATGTAATTTTTTAGCACAAAACAAACGAACAAAAAAACCCTCATGATAGAAACACAAAACATAAACGAACAAAAAAACCCTCACGCCACTAAGGAGTAAAAAAATCATGGTCTGCAATGTAATTTTTTAGCACAAAATATAAACGAACAAAAAAACTCTCATGACAGAAAGGAGTAAAAAAATCATGGTCTGCAATGTAATTTTTTAGCACAAAACATAAAAGAACAAAAAAACCCTCATGACAGAAAGGAGTAAAAAAATTATGGTCTTCAATGAAATTTTTTAGCACAAAACATAAACGAACAAAAAACCCTCATGACAGAAAGGAGTAAAAAATCATGGTCTGCAATGTAATTTTTTAGCACAAAACATAAATGAACAAAACAACCCTCATGACAGAAAGGAGTAAAAAAATTCATGGTCTGCAATGTAATTTTTTAGCACAAAATATAAACAAACAAAAAAACCCTCACGGCAGAAAGGAATGAGAGGTAGATTTCTTTTGTAGAATCACTCCAGCGCACAGTGGGACGAATAGTGTGATTTTCCTGGCATGGCAGTTTTACCCTGACATTCCTCCATAAATATTTCATAGTGGAACATTTTCTCTTTGTTTTTTTTTAAATTGTAGAATCGATTAGTGAAGTCATTTTGGTGATTGGAGCAGTGCGAAAACAACTAGGCAAATAAGAACAATGATTTAAAATTTTATTATTTACAAAAAATTGAATGGTAATAAATTGATCAAATAAAAAAAAATCGATCAAAATAAACAAAGAATATATAAAATAAACTAAAGAATATATAAAAGAAAATTACAATGGTGTTGAATTAATTTAACTCCATCATATCAGTGCTGGTCTCTCCTAGCGATAGCGATTCAGGTACTTCAGCACAATCCATAAAAGTGTCATTTTTATCTTCAAGGTCATCTTGAGACAAATGATCTTGGCATCTGGGATTCAGGAAATAATTTTTTTGCCATTGAATTTTCAATGAACAGTTTGGTCTGAGGGTAGAAATCCTGGGATCGGAGCTGATCAGAAGGTTATTTAAAAAATCTTCATTTGTCAAATTTTTCGCCATTTTCCTCGATCTAAACTCTACATTGTCGAAACACTTTATTGAAAGCTTCTTGAGCCTCTTCTGAAAATTTTCCAACTGGAAGTATAAAACTCGCGATGATGTTTCCCTCCTGTATCCACATTGCACCCATCTTTATTTTAAATGTACACAAAAAACTATGTTTTTCTTCTAATAAAATAATATTATTTGGAGAAACTCATATTTGAAATATTCCTAAAAATTTCTTCCTTAAGAAGTAGATAATTTTTTGGATCTGTAGGATTTTGTAAAAAATTAAACAAATCACCGTTAGTCTCAAACATTGTCACAAAACGTTAGTACCGAGAATGCAACGGGAATGACAATAATGTTATGTTACTTAATCCCGCAATACTGGCTATCAGGTTGAAGTCATTTACACTGATTTCAGCAAAGCTTTTGATACAGTTAACCATGAACTTCTCTGTTCTACCTAGAAGCGATTGGTATTCATGGTGGCCTGCTAGAATGGTTGAGAGATTTTCTGATTAACAGAACTTAAATTGTAAAGTTAGATAATATGGAATCAGAACCTATATCTGTTACCTCTGGTGTTCCACAAGGGGGCCACATGTTGCCTTTGTTATTTAATATATTTGTTAATGATATTGTTAAGTGTTTTACAAATAGTTAGTTTAAGTTGTTCGCGGACGATCTCAAAGTATTTAAAATAATAAAATCTATTGCAGACCGTGAAATGTTACAAGACATAACTAATCTAGTCAGATGGTGTGATCTAAATTATATGACTCTAAATATTAATAAATGCAATGTTGTTCATTATCATAAGAAACATAGTCCATTACATTTTAAATATTATTTCTTTGATGTAGAACTAATAGCTTTAAACAATATCAAAGACCTAGGTGTAATTTTTGATTTCTCTCTTTCTTTTAGCATGCATATTGAATCTATTGTAAATACATGTTTGAAACTACTTGGTTTCTTGAAAAGAAGTACACAGGATTTTAATAGTATATTTTGCCTAAAAATATTGTTTTTTTCTCTGATAAGGCCAATCTTAGAGTTTAACTCAGTAGTATGGTCACTTTATTATCACACTTACTTATATAGACTTGAATCTGTTCAAAATAAATTTCTTAAATACTGTTCTTACAAACTTGGTCTAAATTCTAGTTGGTTATCGTATGAAACTCGCAGAAATGTACTGAACAATTAGTTCATTAGAAGATCGTAGATCATCAATTGATATTGTTTTTCTTGTAAAACTTTTAAGGAATATGATTAGTTGTCCTGAATTGTTGGAGAAGATATCCTTTAATGTACCAGATAAGAAGACAAGATTCACTACTCTGTTCTTTATACCATTATGTAAAACGAACTACCTAAAAAAATGCTCCCATTCCTAGAATATGTGCTAAAGTTAATAACTTAAGTAGTGATCTGGACTTATTCTGTTCATCTCTGGTCAAAAATAAAGCTACTTTCAGTATGTGTACTGTTGTAAAATTGGCTACTTGCCATTGATGTAATAAATAAATATAAAAACTAAAGAAACAACGGTGGTATTAATAGACATTGACCGCAGAAGCCACTTGTTGCAATATGTTTTGCTGACAAAATGGGACGAACAGGGATATAATTGCTTCGTATTTCTTTCATTAAATACTTAAGTTAGAAGCCTGTGGTCAGTTTTTTGGAGCAATTTGGAGCTTTTTTTTAAATGCATCCAAACATGCTCAAAGTTAGTAAATGTGTCAATCTAATACACCCAGTATTTTATTAGACGTAAGTTTTTAATTCAGTTTCAATATACCTCATTAGTATGAAAAAAAAACAAAAAAAAAACAGATAACATTATTAGAAAACCAAGAAAAAGTTAAAGTTGAAAGAAATATAATTTCACGAATGTTTAACTCTCACTTGCCGATTTCTAATACTTTTTTTTTTATATACACAACGATGCTGCTTTGTATCCAGGAAAATTGCTGCATTTTCTTATACCTAAGAGGTGTTGTAAGAGAGTGCAAATAACTAGGGGTTTCGAATAGAAAAAAATTAATTTTTGGTCCATGTCAGAGATTTTGGGCCTTTCGTCCCACTGTGCAGTGTTCTACTTTAAAAATTATAGAATAATTTGAAAACCATGGGTATATGATTATTATTTATGTTATACAAAACGTAACATCATAAACATATTGCAATAGAATAAAAAGTTTATAAATTTTGTTTCTTATTAACAGCTGGTGTTAAATTAGATTCGGGCCATTTTTTCCTCGACCACTGAAAATAATGAAAATAAAATGGTCCTACCTAATTTGAAATTTTATTCAAGCTATTTAATTAATTATTTTCTCGCATTACTTCACTATTACTTTTTTGGTAATAATGGGAGATTTGACGTGTGATGGCCATGCCATGTTAATTAATAATATATACAATTTTAAGGATTTTTGCTTTTTACCGTGATTTCTTGGTTAATTTAAAAGAAATCTTGGAATATTTGTAACAAAAAATTAAGAAACACCTTTGGTTTCATTTTATTATAAAAAAGAAATTAATTTGATAATTGAAAGAAATTAGGATTGAAAGTACTGTATTTGGGGAAAAAATCCTGGTGCGGTTGAGATGGGAAGTTGGTGTCCGAGTGGATCGAGGTCACGATAGCTCAAGTGGTAGAGCAGCAGCGTATCAAGCCGAAGATTGTGGGTTCGAATCCCGCTCGTGCCATTGACTTTTTTATTTCAACTAAAAACCTTAATTAGTCGTAATTTGAAATACTGCTTGGTTTTGAGCCAAACCGAGCTTACAAGTTACAGGAAGAATCCAGCTTAAAATCGGTATCAAAAATGTGAAAATCTAATAATGAAAGGCATAGCCTGGAGGGAGTGAAGTTAAAACAACCGAGCTGGTTGTTGTGTGGGAGAAAACACAAAAATGCCAAAAAATTTGATCGAATTTTTTACTTTCATCGCCTATATCTCTGTGACTCCGAGTCGATTTGGCTGAAAAACAATCCCAACCGTCCTTATACGATTCTTTACCACCCTGCCAAATTTCATTGCAACACGATCAAAAATGTGACTGCTAGAGAGCACTAGATTTTTGAAAGAAATCAACCTAAAATTAAACATCAACTTACAGGTTTCTTGATATCAAATCGAGTCATCGAATTATCAAACCGGGGAAAACAAAGCCAAAGACTAGTTGAAAGGAAACTGATTTAATTTAGAGAAGGTTTATCAGAAGTAACAGATCAAGGTTTTATAATTCTGAAATATAAGCCTCTTCATTTAATTAAGGCTAAACTAAGACATATTACATAACATCTTCACTTGGCTTCTATGAACTTGATTCTAAAAATGAAGAGAGTAAAGCACAATATGCTCGTAGTACCTCACTTGAGAAATGAAGAGCAATATATCAAGCTCTTAGTACCTCACTTGGGAAATGACGTGTACGATGTCGCACTCTCAGTACCTCACTTTGAAAAATGATGAGCATGATATCATGCTCTCGGATCCTCACTTTGGAAACGAATAGTGCCAAATCACGCTGAGTTTTGTCGTTTTTTTTTTTGCCTTTAGATTATTGACGGCCCAAATGAGATAGGAGAGATGTTCAAGAGACCAGGAAAGCTCTCCGATGCGATACCGAGCCCTTATCCGAATGAGGAGGCGGCGAGAGCTGCCAACAACGGTGCTTATCCACCAGATCTAACGTACATTGTACCTGCTAGGCACGGAAAGGAAGATTACTTATTTCATTTGCTCACGGGATACTGTGACCCTCCGGAAGGTATCCCATTAAGGGAAGGCCAATATTACAATCCTTACTTCCCAGGAGGTGCGATCTCCATGGCTCAAGCTCTTTATAACGAGGTAACATGTTCATTTAAAATTTTAAATAAAAAAAGTCATTGATTTCTTTTTCTCTTCTTTTACAGATTATTGAATACGGCGACGGCACCCCTGCCACGCAATCGCAACTCGCCAAAGACGTTGCAACTTTCCTTAAATGGACGTCCGAGCCTGAGCACGATGATAGGAAAAAAATGACCATAAAAGTTAGCCGATTTTAAATCGAAACTTCAAAACTTCTTGCTAATTTTTAATTTTCAATTTTCAGGTTTTAACCATCGGCGTTTTCTTCGTTCTGGTGACTATGTACTGGAAACGTAGCAAATGGTCAACTATGAAATCTAGAAAGATTTTCTTCCAAGAGCCAAAGAAGTGAAGTGTCTATTAATTCAATTTTAAAATAAAACAATTAACTAATGAAGCAGAAATACAAAACAGTCAAGCCTCGGTGTCATTCGTAGTCTTTTTAAAATTTAATTTGTTTAAAAAAAAATAAATTCTGTAATTTATCAGTTTTGTACATAATAAGCCAATTTCCACCTGTATTATTTACGTATTAATTGAAAAGAAAATCAGATTTTTTTTCCTTGTTTAAAGAAATAAAATTGTTGTTGACTATTACATTCAAACATATTTAAATTTTTATTATTATCCTTTAGGTAAAATGGTTGATTATTTACATATATTTGTTTATTTAAACTTCTGTATATTGTTTAGTGTAAATAATAGTTATCATTTTTTTTTTCATTTTAATTGGGAACCAAGAGGAATAAACACACTGTCAAAAAAAGCATAAAATATATCAAGTAGGTGCTGATTCCATATTTTCTATTTATTTGAGGGTATTGACGTAGTCATGTGCAAAAAACATCTGCACATTTAGGTTTTTTTTTTTTTTGCAAACTTGTACATTTTTGTTTATATATAAAAAAGTTAATGTTAATATGTTGTTTGTTATCATTGTTATCATCATCCATTTACCTGTGGAAATATTAACAATTTCCAACTCTTCAAAAGTTCTCGAGTCAGCGAGACAGTTTTTATGGAAATAATGTTCTATTTATTTTATTGTAAAATAGAGTATATTGATTTGTTTACATTAATATTTAATTTTGAAAGGATTTTTTCCATAACTGTAAGTGTACAAATTATTTTATTTGAAAAATTACCAGGAGAAAAAGTAACATTTCAATATTAGCTGTGGCCTCTTAAGTTTCAGAGTTGTCACCACCTGTTCTCGAGAAGAAAGATTATTGCTTGGGTGTGTTCCTAGATGTAGGACAGCTTTTGATAGGGATTGGCACCCAGGCTTTATAAACTTAAGCACTACCCACAACTTATCTCAAACTGAAATCCTACTAACAGACTGCTGCTTCAGTGAGGTGCACCAACGAGTTCTCGGAACAAAGACCTATACTATACAAGCTAGTCCCACGAGAGTGTTCTTGGTACTGCATCATCTATACTGCTGACCTACCTGTACTCCAAAACCATCATCAGAACCTACTAGGATGATACTCAATTTTGACCTCTAGCACAAATCCTATCCAAGCTCCAACATCCAAGAGAACACCTTGAGCTTGAAGACAGGTGCAAAGAGTTGAGGACGAGATTGAATAAAGGAAAATGAACTGAGTTCATATTGAAAAGCCATTGATGCCTCCCAACAACAGAGATACAGACGTCCAGTCAGATAATATATTTAGGACTAGAACTAGATGGCAGATCCCCCACAAGGTTTAAAAGACAACTTAACTGAAGACAAGAAATATTTGTTTGCAATTAATAAAGTAGTAGGAATGTGTTATAACTTGTTCTTTGGTTATCAACTCCGTTCTGGAGAAGAAAATTGATTGGATGTGTTCATAGATGCAGCATTTGATAGGGGCTGGTGGCTGGGCATGGTTTATAAAATTCTAAAAAAAAACTTCCTACCCACTGCTTGGAAATCAGACCGATTCAACCTAGAGCTTGAACTTCCTACAAAGAAGCAATCCTGGTCCCAACCTGCTGACTTGCCTGCACACCCCAATACAATCATGAGCACCTAGGACCAGATTATACTACAGTTTTGTCTTATAGCTCAAATCCTATCCAAGCTGCAACATTATCGCTAAGTTTATCGGAGACAGGTGCAAAGAGTTGAGGACGAAACTGAATAAAGGAAAATGAACTGAGTTCATATTGAAAAGCCATTGATGCCTCCCAACAACAGAGATACAGACTTCCGGTCAAGTCTTATATAAGACAACTTAACTGAAGGCAAGAAATATTTGTCTGCAATTAAAGTAGTAGGAATGTGTTATAACTTTTTCTTTTTTGGTTATCAACTCCATTCTGGAGAAGAAAATTGATTGGGTGTGTTCATAGATGCAGCATTTGATAGGGTCTGGTGGCTGGGCATGGTTTATAAAATTCTAAAAAAAACTTCTTACCCACTGCTTGGAAATCCTAGAGCTTGAACTTCCTACAAGGAAGCAATCCTGGTCCCATCCTGCTGACCTACCTGCACACCCCAATCATCAGCACCTAGGACCAGATTATACTACAGTTTTGTCTTATAGCTGAAATCCTATCCATGCTCCAACATTATCGCTATGTTAATCGGAGACAGGTGCAAAGAGTTGAGGGCGAGACTGAATAAAGGAAAATGTACTCAGTGTGCATTCGCATTGAACAGTCTTGCCCTTCACTGTACATCAACAACAAGGAGATACCGACTAACCTTCAGGTCAACCACTTAGGTCTATATCTAGATTGCATATCTCCACACAAGATTTAATAGACTTAACAGAAGACTTGGATAACTACGAAGAAATCCGTCTGTCAACACTAAACTAACCTTATACAAAGAGGGAAAACTCAAAAGGTGGGGTTAAGATAGGAGGTTGGTGTCTGAGTGGATCGAGGTCACGATAGCTCAAGTGGTAGAGCAGCGGTGTATCAAGCCGAAGATCATGGCCTCNATTTGAAAAATGGCAAAAGGAGGGAAAACTCATAAGGTGGGGTTGAGATGGGGAGGTTGGTGTCTGAGTGGATTGAGGTCACGATAGCTCAAGGGGTAGAGCAGCGGCGTATCAAGCCGAAGATCGTGGGTTCGAATCCCTCTCGTGACATTGACTTTTTTATCTCAACTAAAAACCTTAATTAATTGTCTTATATACAAGGCTTTACTGTAACCACCAAGAGTGGAATTGTTGGGTTTTGTCAAGCCATCCAACATCCAGGACATTCAATCCTAATTAAAAGTCAACGACCTCAACATTCCCTTCGTCAATGAACTGATCCGTTCCCGATACCAAAAGTTTATTTTTCAATCCATTCTAACCCTACTGCACAAGCACATTCCACCTTGAGAACCCGCCATCTTGCCTTAATTGATGATGGTCTCGAGACCTCTTTAACCCCTCAATTCTTTAATCCTAATCCTCCATAGTCCGTTAACCCTCACACTGAGTGCCAGCATTTCTTATGGCATGTGTACTTCAGATGCAGCACTGGCATTACTTGTTAGCAATGTGCATAAAAAGTACTGGATGACATTTGTAATATGTACTGATATGTTTAGGGTACAAGAAAAAAATAAAATAAAAAAGCTATGTCCTGGGAAGAATGTAAAATTAATACAAAGTAGTAAAAAAAATGGTATTACAAAAATGTCTTCATCCACTGATTACACATATTTAAAAATAATATTTAAAAAGAAGTCAATTGCTAATATAACAAATCACATGTTTGAAAGTTAAAAAGTCACAAATTTTACAAACAAAAATAATGAACTCAACATTCAAGAGTTGGCGTTGCATGTGCGACCCGTTTGGCATTCTCACAGCCATCTGCGTCTTAGCTTTCGGCGGTTACTACTACAAGGACAGTATGAAAGCGCTGGTCGATGGCAAAGAAGACAAAACAAACGCCAAGAATACACCAAAACCATAAGTACCAACTATGTAAAATAAAAGAACAGTGACATTTTTTGTATGTTTATTGTTTAAGAGTAGTGTTCAAATACGAATGGACATTTTTCATACATAGGTGACCTTTTTCTGGAATGTTTTCCTCTCTGGGAACTTGAGCCTGTAAAGGCCCTCTTCCAAAACCCAGAGGGTTCCAGTGGGCGCGTACTGTATCATGTGGATGACTGCCTTTCCGATGGATGAATTGCTGTAAAAAAATACAAATATTTTAGTGCGTTGACAATAAATTAGTAGATAAATTTACCTGACGAACGCTAACTCTAATCCTTGATTGCAAGTCAAGTGCGATGCATTCAGAGGCCCAGGGCATAGCCCGACAACTCTGATGTCCGAACCGGCAAAATTCTTTTTGTCCTACAAAATAAAGAACTTATAATTTGGAATGGTGGGGCGCAATAAAAGCTTAATAATGCCAAGAACATTTACAAACAATTTTTATATTAAAACCGGATAAAATGAAAATATCTAAATACTCAAAGGCCTAAAAATTGTATGTTAAATGCCTGTGATTTTATCTCTTTCTAAAAAAAAGTTTTAATATTTGTTTAATAAAATTTTTGATTGTATTACAAAATAAATTTATTTGCTTATCATTCATTGCACACTATAATCAAAGCATTAATTAATAATTATATGATATTAAAGATTGTAATCTTATTGCCAATGTTAAATTTTGTTACCTAAATAAGAAAAAAAAAGTTGTCACAATTTAAATTTTAAGAGTGATAATAAACAGATAATGCTAATTACTCCGTAAGATTTTGTGAAGCCTGCGATAGCGTATTGAGTCCCTGTGAATATCGGGAGGCAGGGATCAGAATCGAAGCTTAAAGTTGACGCGATGTTGAGAATGATCCCTCCCGGACGGGCTTTCGTATTTTTCATCAGTTCCATGCCGACTAAAGTCCCTTGGACTACAGAATGCTTAAAAATTCATCAGTCAGTTTTGAAATGTTTTAAAGTTTTATGCGACAATACCAGGTTGTAGGTCACTTCGCTCTCCCAAAGAGTTTCATTTATAGCCTTGGCGTTGTTGACAAGGATGTCGATTCCGTTGAATCTCTCCGAGATCCGTCCTAAAACATCTACAAGGGTGGTTATAGTCTGGGATTATCTCAGATTTTTATTTTTGTACATTTAACTTCAGATTCTTTCCTCGGGTCCATTTTCATGTAGCAACACCTCTCCTCTTCGTGCTTCTTCCTGAGTCTCTTGAGCGCTTTGGCACCTAGGTCCCAGTTGCAGCCAGTCAGAATAACTCTCTGGAAAAGAACTCATTCAATGTTTTTATTAAAATACTGGATTTTGAACATACATAAGCTTCATTGCATAAGAGCTCGTTTGCAATGTCAAATCCGAGTCCACTCGCTCCTTCGGTGATTACGGCAACTTTGCATTCTGGGTTCATATATCTATATCTTGCACAGTCTCCACTAAAAGTTCAAATTTAACATTTATTTATTTTTACATATTGGAATCGCATTTGTTTTTTGTTTTTGTGGTCTCTGTGCCAACATCAGAGAGTTGTAGATGGTTTGGAAGATTAGTTGGTGGGGTTGGAGACTTTCCTTAATGGCAGTCAATCAGAAAGTAACTTGGATTTTTTTCTTTTTTAAATATTTTGGGTCAAACAATTTGATTACAGTTTTGTTTAAGTATTAATTAATTATTTATGTTAAAGCGACAATATTTCAATAAATTTGATATGCACAATAGGAAATAAAAAAAAGAAAAGTTTTTGCTCCTTAAAATGTTTTAAATCTTCATAAGGCAGAATTTAGACAAGCACAAAGAAAGTACATCGTCTATGATAGTCTTGTCTACCTATTCTCAATTATTTTGCATGTCAAAATTTTTGGTGAATTAAATAGCCTCTGCCTAGGGGATGTTTAACAAAAGTTTATGGTTATACCCTTCAGGAAGTACAGTAAATTGATATATCATTGGCATAGAAGGCTAAGGAGCAGTTTTTAACAAGGGTAGAGTATTAAAAAAAAGTGAAAATAAACATGCTACTTCTCTGAGAGCCATGGGTATCAATCGAAAACAATTTTAAATGACAACCTAGCACACATATGAACAACTCTAGGCAGCAGAAGGAATGACAAAAGAGAACAGAAAGGAGCTATACGAAGGGAAAGTGAAGTCAAAAAGAAAAGTGACAAAAAGAAGAGGAGAGAGAGAGAGAGAGAGAGAGAGAGAAGAAAGAGAGAATTAGTGAGTGATTGAAAGAGTGAATGAAAGAGTGAGTGTATGAGAAAGGTAATGAAAGAGAAAGTGAGTGAAGAGAGGGAGAGATAAAGAGTGAGAGTGAGTGAGAGAGAGTTAGAAGAAAGAGAGAATTAGTGAGAGAAAGTGAGTGATTGAGTGAGTGAATGAAAGAGTGAGTGTGTGAGAAAGATAATGAAAGAGAAAGTGAGTGAAAGAGAGAGAGAGAGAGAGAGAGAAGAGAGAATAGAGAGGGGAGGGAGAGGGGGAGGGAGAGAGAGTGAGAGAGAAAGAGAGAGAGTGAGAGAGAGTGAATTAGTTAGTGAGTGAGAGAGTGAGTGTGAGAGAGAGAGAGAATTAGTGAGTAAGTTGGTGAGGAGGTAGTACGAGATAGCGAATGAGCAACTGAGGGAATGAAAGAGTGAATGAGAAAGGTAATGAGAGAAAGTGAGTGAGAGAGAGAGAGAGAGAGAGAGTGAGAGAGAAAGAGAGAGAGGGTGATAGAGAGGAAGATGGTGAGGGAAAGAAGAGAGGGAAGGAGGGAGAGGGTAAGAGAGAGGGAGAGAATGTGTGTGAGAGAGAGAGAGAGAGAGAGAGAGAGAGAGAGAGAGAGAGAAATAATTAGTGATTGAGAAAAAGAGTCAGTGAGGAATGAGTGCGAGATAGTGAATGAAAGCGTGAGTGAGAAAGAGAATGAGGGAGAGTGAGCGAGTGAGGGAGAGAGATTATCCCATGCAGCGATTAGTTTGGAATACGGAAAGACTTCTAAATGGAGATCAGTAGTCACAAACAACAGCACAGTTGGTGAATAAATATTTTGAAAACTTGTAATTATTCATAAATGCTATTTTTTACGTATTTTGAAAATACAGTAAAATTTCAGAGGTGAATATACACACACAAACGCTTTTTCTTTCTTTTCTTTCTATCTCTACCTCTCCCTCTCTTTTGTATATTGTAACACTGATTGATTTTCTTTTAAAAATGGCGGAGCTTTACGTCTCTGTCTTATAATTTTTGCCAAGATTTGTCTAGAAGGGCCAAAATGAACGACTGAAAAAGGAAATTTCCGGGCGAATCACTTTTCTTCGCCAAAAAAAAGTACTTAAGTAAGTTTTTGTCTTATTTTCCGTGACTTACCACTCGGGTCTCGCCCTAGAGCAGCAATTCGGCAGGGGCTTTTTATTGACCATCGGTTCGAAAGTAGTTTCCTTCATCGGCGGAGTCGAGGAAGCCATCCTGGCCTGCAAAGCGTGCTGCTTCCATTTCGAGGATACCAACCCTGGCCACCGCGAAACTGCATCCTTAAGCTTAAGATGCCCCCTCGAGAAACTGAAGCGCAGCATTGCTCTCTTTTCACCCCGTTTCGGCCTTGTACGCTTGTAATTTTACGTTTTGTTATTAATTTTGGAAAATACTCGGCGATGTTTTTTGTTTGTGCTTTTTGAAAATACAATCTGTTTTAACAATCTATTCTATATTTAAAAACATTTTAATCTTATTTTAAATTAAATTGAAGTATAATGTTAAATGTATATACGTTTTTTTATGCTGATCTCTCATAAATATTAGCATTTTTTAATTTTTCAAAAACTGGATATATTCTGTGAATTCTACTTAGGATAGCTTATTTTTCTAGTATGTTTAAAAGAAAATCACATTTCCCTTTAAACAATATGACTTAGCATTTAGACTGGCAAGGCAATCTTTTATTTTTATTCAAATCTTCTTAAATATAGATCGAATTTTTTGTTTTCCTTCAAAATTGAAAATCTTACAAATTTATAAATCATATGTTAAAAAAAAATCAATACAATTTTGCAAATTGTTAGAAACTCTTTATGACTCATTTTATTACTCTAAGAATTTAATTTAAGTTCACTACGACTTTTTAATTATTCATAAGAGCATTCCGTCGATTTGATAAGTGAAGTGTGACGGATTGGTCTGGCGATGTCGTCTTAGTATTTTATGGTAAACTTTATTCACAGTCAGTTGATTACATGTCGTAAATAACTTATCTATCAGCATAAAAGACAGGAAGTCTAAGTACATTGAATTATTCTCTCATATACACTTGCAGAACCGGTACAGGATCACTTTTGGGTCCGTCTTCACTCAAGTGCGTTTCGGCGTTGCGCCATCTTCAGTGAGGAACTCCCAGCATCAGCTCTCATAATCGCTATCTAAATTCAAATCCAGTGCTATTTATTTTTTAATCTTGTACCAGGCAGGCATTTAGAGCTGCCATGATGATTTTAGGTCCCATAGTAAAGGGTCAAAAAAGGCACTGCATCGGTTTCAGATTCTTTCGCGTTTAAACAGTACAACATAAAGAAAAAAATCGTTAAGTTTTCCGCCGTAAATTTCGTCCGTCGTAAAAGCTCTGTTATTTCGGCTTGCTACTTTTCAGTGAATCGATGCGTTCTGACAACGCCTGAAAATGTCATGGCCATACCACAAAGATGGTCAGCGAACTCGCGTGACTTTTGTTAAGAATAACATTGCAAAAACAATGGATTGACATCAATACTTACAAAACCAAACGGACATAAACATTAGTTTATTAAATAAATCTATATAACAAGGAAAGAAAGTACCGAAATAATACTCTGTAGAAAAGTTGACAAACCAATTGATCTTGAACGACTTGTTCAATGGAGTAATAGTGGGTGAATGAGAATAGGGATTTTGTGTGTGTGTGTGTGAGAGAGGGAGAGAGAGAGAGAGAGAGAGAGAGAGAGAGAGAGAGAGGGAGGGAGGGAAAGAGAGAGTGAGTGAATGAGGAATAGTGTGTGTGAGTGAGAGAGAAATGTGAATGAAGGATGGTGTGTGAGAATGTATGGGTAGTGTGTTTGCATGAGATTGAGTGAATATATATATGAGAGGGATTGAATTTGTGAGAGATAGGGTATAATCGACAGACAGTGAATGAGGGAGTGTGTAAATGAATGACGAGGATAATGTGCCAGGGAGAAATCGTGAATGAGAGAGTGTGTGAGTGAATGTGTGAGAGTGGGATTGTGTGAATGAAGGATAGTGTGAGTGATAGTGAAAAGTGTGGAATGAATGAGGGATAGTGAGTACATTTGGGGTAGTGAATGAGGAAAAGTGCGTGAGTGAATGTGTGGGATTGCGTGCGTGAATGAATGATAGCATGTGTGTGAATGAGGGATAGCGAATGAGAAATAATGTCTGATGTTATGAATGAATATATGAATGTGAATATATAAATATATGAAATAATGTTAATGAGAGTGAGGGGTTATACAAAAGAGCAAGACCAACTTAGACTAATAGAATTTTCGAGAATTTCTTTGTTCAATGAATCCATCTCCCTTCATGACTAAAAAATTAAATATTTGATCAGTCCAAATTTTTCTTGTGTGAAGTGAGTGAATCTACTTGATTTATCGTTGATTCATGTAATGACTTATAGTCAAAATAAAATATATTATTACAACACCTCCCATGCACTTTATGTGCAGATAATTTGTATTAGAAAATTGAAAATGGTCTAAATACAGGCCAGCTAGATAAGTCACACATATTAGAATCTATATAATTACCCATTAGAATCTATAATCTATCAATATCTTTTTTTTAATGTGGACAACTACGGCCAAATCTTGCCCACTTTAACTCAACCACCGTTTTCGAAAGGGGAAGCACCTTTTTGGCAGTATTCCTTTAAAAAAAACTTCCTTCCGTGCCACAACTGTGAAAAATGTTTCCTTCTTGAGGCAGTCTCTATACGAGTGTCCTGGTTTATGGCAATTCTAACTTATTTCATAGGAAAATGGGTAAAATATAATAATTTCCACTTAAAAAACAATTTTTTATAATTTTAATATCTCTTTTGTTTTACATCATTATGATGATAAATTACAAGGAAGCACCTTGGAAAAGCTATAACCGCAACTAGAAACTGATAAAATTCATTAAAGAGTAGAAACTTTTTTTTTTTAGTTTTGCTCCTTTTTATCATTTTTTTTAAAACATAACATTAAGTTTATAATTACAATAATTAAAATTTTTTCTCTATAGTCCATTTGTCCTTTTAATAATAGTATTAAAAAAAATATTAACAAATCTAAATTTAAAAATTGCACAGTTTTTGTTACTTTTCTTTTTATCATAGTTCTATATACAATATTCACATTAACAAGTACAAGAGCCGTAATATTCCATGATCGGAATGCATAAGCCAAATAACACAAAATAAAATCAAAAAGAAAAAATATTTTTTTTAAGTACAGTAATTAATATAAGTTTAAGATTAAGGGAAAGGGGTGCTATCTTTTGTCCATTGTAAAATTAAAGCTTGTGAATTCTAAACTAATTAAGTACTTAAAAAAATAGTAAAAACAGAGTTATATATGCATATATAAAATAAATTGATTTTATTTTTTTCTTCTTATTATTATAATATGTACAGATATTTTTTTTATTATTATAAATTTCAATATATATATATTTATTCACTTTTCATGGAATTTCTATGAAGCGTTGCCTACTTAAAAGTTCAGATGAGCCACATTTCATATAAAGAAAAAGAAAGGCAAATTGATTACATTATTGAAAACCTTTATTAGTTTCTTCTCCTTTATTTTATCTTGTTTCTCCTTTCTCTTTCTCTATATCTTATCAGGCTTCTTTGATTTTCATGCTGTTGGAACTTCTTCTTTTTAAATAATCTTGCATGTGGACCTGCAAAATTGTATATAACATTAAATCGCTCAGATCTGACTTTTATTTATATATCATTCATATATTTATTAATTATTAAAGTAGTACCCAAAAAATTGTCGTCTTTTATTATTTTTGTTCCTCTATATCATAATTTTTGACTATAGGAATAGGTAATTGTAAGTTCAATTCAAAATTTTTCATTTAAAAAAAAAAAAAAAAAAAAAAAGGAGAATTAAATTATGATTTTAAAATATAAAAAAATAAACCAATTTACTTCTATTTACAAATGATCGCTATTATCAGTTTTAAAATTATTCACAATTTACAAAATAAAATTGAGGAAAATGATAAAGACTAACAACGGGCAGTGAGGGAAAATTTTCAGTAATTTTTTTCTTTCTCTTTTACAGGATAATCTTTTCATTTATTAGGTTCACAGCCTTTGTTTTGTAATTATTCACTTTTTCCCCACGTTTATGACATCGAACAAAAAACCTAAACAAAATAGTTTTATACTTTGCGTTCAGTAAACATCACAAAACATTTTAACAAGAAGAAACAGAATTTTTAAACCAACGAAAGTATAAAAAAGTAATTTCAGTGTTTTCTTCTTAGTTGAGTTGTGAATTATGAAAACAAAGCTGACTATGTTTTCAAACCTAGCCTCTAAATTTTTTACAGTCTCGACGAGGCACTTTCAATTATTCTTATTTACTGAAAACAAAGTAGCTAATTAACACTCTCGAATTATAAACTGAGATCTCGTATTTCACGATGCTGACTCCTCTGGAAGATCGTCTTCAGGGTCGAGTCTAGGACCACCTGTGCATACACGGCACTTACAACAGACTATGCACGGCGCAGCAAGAAGGAGGAGCGGCGAAGCGACTAAGAGCAGAATCCCGAAACCCGCAAAAATCCCGATGACCTGAGTCCTGTGCCAGATAACCGACGCTCTCGAGTGACCAAGCTTGTTCTTACATGGCCCTTTGTCATAATGTCTGAGAAGAAAATCATCCTTAAAAAGAAATGTAAAAAGTTGCATATTTTAAAAACTTTCTTGTTGCATTGAAAAAGCAATTATAAACAAATTGTAATATTGTTTAACACATCATAGGTTTTACCATAATGAAATCTGAATATCTTGTGATCAGATATTTTAAACCACCCCCTTGGTGAACAATCTTTCATTTTATTTATACAAATTTCACTATAAAATGTTAAATCAATAAAATAATTACACATTAGCAATTGTTCTATGACAAACACTTACATCAAGCGATGCAAGACAGTACCAGCAAAAGACGTGCTTACACCTCTTGCACATCATCTGAGCACAACCTTCATCTTTTTCAATGGGCACAGCGCACATTGGACAGCACTTAATCAGGTCCGAGTCAAACGGGATGCCCGGTGCAGGGCCGGCCTGGGGACAAGGCCCGGAAGGATGCCACGGACCCCTGCACAAGGAACAAAAGTCGGTGGCGCAGGACGGACAATGGACTCGGTGGGCTGACGATGGCTGTGTGAGCTGGCAGACCGTCTCACAGCCTGCCGATGGGCACCATGCCAACCTGATATCATCTTCGACTTCTAAAACAAAAAAAGTGCTTGTTTTATCATCTATCATCTCTCTTGACATTATACTTTATTTACTTTATTATTATGGAAAATTTAAATTTAATTAATACACCAATTATAAATAATTAATATATTAGCAATTACCTCTATTAAGTCTGTATCTTCTATACTTTTCCATCACGTCAGAATTGACTAGATTTTCAATCTCGCTAAGAGACACTACACCCTGAGCTTTGCACATGGCATCTGGGCACGAGATTTCATAGGCACCCTGGCTTATTTCAAATTCGACATACGCTCTCATACACTTAAAAAATGAAATCAAACCATGTTTAAGATATATTCGAGTTTCTATTGAAATAAGTCGATTACCTCAATGCAAAAGATGCAGGAGCACTGAAGGGTCCACATGCTGCTCTCTGGAATTGTGCTGAGGCAGACTTTACAGAGGATTGTCGGGCTAGGCGGGACCGGTGACGACGACCTTCCTACTTGCACGTAGTTTCCGTCCGTGGTGATGGAATACCTCGAAGATGAGGCCATCGAAAGGAGAGACGAACACCTGGAGCATTACAACATGTATTTAAAAATGGACAAAAAACTCAAACCTACGATGACTCACCTCGAGCACATGATGTTATGGTGCCGTAGACGGTTCACAGGCCTCATAGGCTCTTCGGAAAGGGCGAGGACCGTATGTACCTTTCTGAGTGCATCGCTACTGCCCCCCGAGCTACCCACATCCATCCTTGATCGCGACCATTTGCTCAGAATAGAACCCAGGGCCAGACTGGATCTCCATTTCAGTCTCTCTGTTAAAACAGAAAAAAAAATCATTAATATATTTTATATAACAGGTCAAACTTCATCAGTTTTATCATTTGCAAGTTAAATATAAACATAATGATGAGAGGTGTATATAAATAATAACAAACAACAGCCATGCAAACTTGTGTATTGTGTAATACCTTCATGAGGAAATTTTGGTCAAGATGAAAAAAAAAATGTAAATATACACAATATGAATAATGCAGTGAAGATCAGGACCATCAGAACAGAAATGAAGTCATAATTCTTACATGATAAAATGATATCTGTCAGATAAAGAAAAATAAGTCGACTTGTTTAGTTTGAAATAACATTACTCATTTCATCGGTCAATAAATATTTATAAATAGAGGCAAACCTGTTACACTTATTAAAATGCAAACGCAGATAAATATGATTGTATTTACTGTTCACACACAAGTGAGAGAAAAATATTTGCTAGAATGGAGGGAGTGATATTAATTAATAAATGAATGCCTTTTTTTTACGAGAGTTTGCAACAGCAGAGGTCATGTGTCATAGTGTGTGTGTGAGAGGGAGGCGTGAGTGAGGGAGAGAAAGAGAAAGAGAGAGAGAGAGAGAGAGAGAGAGTGAGTGAGAAGGAGAGAAAGAGAGAGAGAGAGTGAGTGAGAAGGAGAGAAAGAGAGAGAGAGAGTGAGTGAGTGAGTGAGTGAGTGAGAGAGAGAGAGAGAGAGAGGAGGAGGAGAGGGCGAAAGTGAGTGTGTGTGTGAGAGAGAGGGAGGCGTGAGTGAGTGAGGGAGAGAGAGAAAGAGAGAGAGAGGGAAAGAGAGTGAGTGTGTGTGTGTGTTGAGAGGGGAGCGCGAGTGAGTGAGGGAGAGAAAGAGTACGTGTGAGAGAGAGTGACTGAGTGAGTGAGGGGGGCGAGAGAGTGAGTGAGAGAGGGGGAAAGTGAGTGAGTGTGTGTGAGAGAGAGAGGGGAGCGCGAGTGAGTGAGGGAGAGGGAGAGAGAGAGAGAGAGAGAGAGAGAGAGAGAGAGAGAGAGAGAGAGATTGAGTGAGAGAGAATGAGTGAGTGACAGAGGGAAATTAAAAACATTAAAATTCAACTTAAATAATATAAATATCTCATAATCCAAGATTCCTTATTAATTTTTAATTAAAACAATGCTTATTTATATACTAATTTTTTTAAAAAGTTTTAATACGTTGTATCTGAGATTCACGAAGATTGTTTTTGAAACTGTAACTCCTTTGTTTTGCGGGTGGGCAGCTACCGCAAAGCGACTTCAATGCCATCCAGTTTCTTGGAAACAGGCTTCGGCCGTCCTCACTTCCGAACTTTTGCCTATGACGCCAAACAGAACGATAAATAATCAGCGTGCATCTGTTTAAACCGTACAAAAACAGAAAAAAAATACACGGGGTTCGTTTTCTCTCCTCGGGAGAACGTCTGTTTCCAAGGCTTTTATCCGCATCCTTATTCGATCCGACTAATAAAATAATCTGTTTATTGATTTTATAAGTTAAAATGAGTTCGGCTACTCGTGTTACAAACTATGCCAGTAGATTCTACGCTTAAAATGGAACCAAAAAGTCCTAATTAACTATGGTCCAAATCTCAACAGTGTCGGAGCTATTCCACTTTTCCTGATTTTTTAAGATTTCACGACCTTGGTTCAAATAAACAATGATAACTCCAAAACTAAACGTCTTTGGTCAAATCCGTTGATACCATTGAAAACTACGTTAAATTTGCAATAAGATGTGATCAATACTAAACTTGTAAACGTTGATAAAATGAGCGTTTTAGTAACGAGAACTTTGGAAAATAATTTTTTTTTTAATGTTGAAAAACTTACTATGGTGATTCTATACCACTATTTCCAAACCTAGAGACCAGTAAATTTCAGCAAACGTACTCCATTTAATATCCCTTTTAGTGGTGTAATTTGTTTTTTAATTACTTTTTTCAAAGATGAAGAAATTGATGGAGAAAAGGAAAAACCGTGATTGGTAAGAAGGAAAAATGAATTATAATAAAAAATAATCTTTTTTATTCCGGAGAATAATAATACAAAAATCCTTTAATCAAAGTTGCAATAGTGTTGGTAAATAAGTAAACACTTGCACTATTTCGGTTTCGAACCCAAATAAAAAAGATAAAATAAATTCATTCAAAATTTCCTTAATTTTTTTATTATTATTGATCTTTCCACCTTAACAATCTGTCAGCCACGGTTTTTTTCCTTTCCTCCATCAATTTCTTCATCTTTGAAAAAAGTAATTAAAAAAGCAATTGCACCACTAAAAAGGATATTAAATGGAGTACGTTTCCTGAAATTTGCTGGTCTCTAGGTTTGGAAATAGTAGTTTAGTATCACCATACTAATTTTTTCAACTTTGAATTTTTTTTCCTCAAAGTTCTCGCTACTAAAAGGCTTATTTCAAAAACGTTTCCGAATTTAATATTGGTCACATCTTATTGGAAATTTAACGTACTTTTCCATGGTATTAACGGATTTGTCCAAAACCTTTTAGTTTTCGAGTTATCATTGTTTATTTGAAGCAAGGTAGTGAAATCTTAAAAAATCAGAAAAAGTGAAATAACTCCGAAACTGCTGATATTCGGACCATAGTTAATTTAGACTTTTGGGTTCAACTTTGAACGTAGAACATACTGGCAAAGTTTGTAACACGAGTAGCATAACACCCTGTATAAGAGTATTTTCTTCACCACGGTTAAGATTATATTTTATGGTAAAAATCCATTGCGAGGTCGATGGTAACACATAATTATTCACTTAAAATACATCGTAGTCCTTTTTAATCGAAGCTAAATTCAGGTCACTAGTTGGATGCGATAATATATTATCGTTTGTGGTTTTTATAGAATGACCGTGTGACATAAATTCTATGCGCTTAACGTAACAGTGTAAAAGTAAGTACATTTTCCATCGATATAGTTTTTCCTTCTGAACTTATTTTGATTCTTAATACATAACTTTCCCTAAAATCCCCACTATCATGGTGTTTCTGGTTTCATTTTTTTAATCCTAATGTTCTCTTTTTTAATCATTATCCATGATCTTAGCTAATTTTATAAATGATAAGTACAATTGCCTTAGATAAGTCATTGTACTTATCCGTGAATCCATCATGTTCAGAAGACTGGTTGCTCGATGTGTCCCACCTAATCGAAGGGTATTCCTGGGCTCCATATAGAGAGCGTATAGGAATGCCACCCGATACAAGAATTGTACTCGAGTATCTGGGTCCCTATTCCGATTTTTGGAATAAACAGGATTGTTTTATTATATACTAGTACTGATAGTTTTGTGTACCTAGCGTGTGTTGAGAGTGAATGTATTTATTGACATCATGTTTAGTGTAAGAAGGCTGATGGCGGATTATTGAGTACTCAATCGACCCTCTATTAGGTTAGTTATAAATAGGTGTAAAGGGCAATGGAGGAATACCACCACCCTAATTGAGTGAATGGTATGTAAACACTAAATAATGTATTTACGATTTTTTAGAGATCGTGAGATGCGGTCTGGAGAGACGTAGGTTTTAGAAAAACATTTTCTTTATCGTGCCAACGTTTCCAACTTTACTGAGATCATCTTCAGGGCTCAAAGTGTTTGTTTTCTGTGCAGATGTGTTATTCTTGTGTGTCGTATTGAGAGTGCCCAACGTATTGAATGAATGAGAGTGGATCTAGGAACTGCATGGATGCCCAATTGACCTAGCTGATGACAGCACCCGGAGTCCAACCTCGGTGGAGAAGAGGTCTGACCCAGGACTGCCAACGCCCTAGGTGGGTGATTTGCAGACCTGTCTCTAAGTTATTGTAAATTACAAAAGCTGGAATTGCCGGTGGACTGCGAGAACTGATAGGTCAACTGTGCACATGTCACATTTCAATTTATTTCATAGTGACAACTAGAGGAAAAATAAAAAGAGACCCCCACTCACTATTAGGGTATAGACAGTCACATTCCGTGTAGATGAGAGTCAAAAAAGTGTGAGATCCTAAAAAGGTGCACGATTCCCTAAAAAGATAGTGCTTGGGTTCACAGGAGACAGTACCCATCCACCATTGTTCCGATGTGAGTCAAACAAGTGCGAGATACTAAAAAGGATCACGAGTCCCTAAAAAGATAGTGCTTGGGTTCGCAGCAGACAGTACCCATCCACCCTTGTTCCAATGAAAGTCAAAAGAGTGCGAGATCCTAAAAAGGAGCACGAGTCCCTAAAAAGATAGTGCTTGGGTTCGCAGCAGACAGTACCCATCCACCCTTGTTCCAATGAAAGTCAAAAGAGTGCGAGATCCTAAAAAGGAGCACGAGTCCCTAAAAAGATAGTGCTTGGGTTCGCAGCAGACAGTACCCATCCACCCTTNACCCTTCGAGAGCTGTTAGGTCTAACTCCTGTTTAAGATGTACTGTTGGGGGTGTGCATTACACTGCGCCCTTCGAGAGCTATTGTGTCTAGTTCCTGCTTATGATGTAATGTTTGGGGTGTGCATTACACTGCACCCTTCGAGAGCTATTGTGTCTAGTTTCTGTTTAGGATGTAATGATGGGGTGTGCATTACACTGTACCCTTCGAGAGCTGTTAGGTCTAACTCCTGTTTAAGATGTACTGTTGGGGGTGTGCATTACACTGCACCCTTCGAGAGCTGTTAGGTCTAACTCCTGTTTAAGATGTACTGTTGGGGGTGTGCATTACACTGCGCCCTTCGAGAGCTATTGTGTCTAGTTCCTGCTTATGATGTAATGTTTGGGGTGTGCATTACACTGCACCCTTCGAGAGCTATTGTGTCTAGTTTCTGTTTAGGATGTAATGATGGGGTGTGCATTACACTGTACCCTTCGAGAGCTGTTAGGTCTAACTCCTGTTTAAGATGTACTGTTGGGGGTGCGTATTACACTGCGCCCTTCGAGAGCTATTGTGTCTAGTTCCTGTTTAAGATGTACTGTTGGGGGGTGTGTATTACACTGCACCCTTCGAGAGCTATTGTGTCTAGCTCCTGTTTAAGATGTAATGTTGGGAGTGTGCATTACACTACGTTCTTCGGGAGCTATTGTGCCTACCTCCTGTTTAAGATGTAAGATGTAATTTTGGGGGTATGCATTACTCTGCGCCCTTCGAGACCTATTGAATCCCCTTTCTATACTTATGGTGGTACGCACACAGGTGAGTCCTAGTTCATCAAGAAATTTGATTAATAGGCCCGCGGTTTAAGGGTTGAATTTGTCCTACGGTTACGTTGTTTATCCCAAAACATAATTCGCTAGTGTGTGGTGTCTCCTCTGCTTCTTTGCAGAATCTGCACGTACCGTGTCAGGTTATACCAAACTTCTTTAGATGCCCATTCAGTTAGATACTGCTTAAATTGATATATCGTCTAAAAATGGGTATTATGTTCTATCTATCGCATTTCTTCTATGTATCTTGTTGTGGTTGAACAACCTTTTTGTACATTTCTTGTTTGGATATGAGGGCTGTTTTGTCCATCAGACAGATCAGTTTAGGTAAACACTGCTTAAACTAAAAGGTTTTAAAATGGATGGTTTGGTTTTATATAATCTTGCTTCGTCAATTATTGTTTAACCTTGGTTATTGATGATTTGGTCAAACTATTTTCATACTTCCAAAAAAGTGCGTGTCGACTTGACTGATTTTCTTCTTCAAAGGATATTCCGCGTCTTTCTTGATTTATGTTGTTTACTCTTTGTTTTAACGAAACACCTCGGACTTCAACAAACAACGAAAGACATCGATCGAGAGTTTTATGGTAGGCTAACATCGAAACCAAAGGTTGGGAATTTAACACCCCAAGTTAACGTCGTCCCTCTGAGAAATGCGTTTTTGGAAAAATATTGTTTATGGCAAGGGCAATAAATGATGGAATTTCTCTCCGACGGCGTCCTCCTTCGAAAGACAGTTGCATACGCACAAGCCGGCAAAATATTTGCCGATTATGAAGCTATATGATAAATTGTTAATCAAACAAGCCACGTGCTTGTTGAAAGGTCAGGGGGAAAATTATCAAAGGTAATTGAAGACCGCATCGAACTAATTTCCATCGGGGTGGGTACAAGCGATATAAAAGCGAAACACAATTTTAATTGATCGTTTAGTTGTTATAAAACTGTTATCTTTAGGTTTTTATGCAACTCACGGTCGTCTGAACAGGCGAAAATACACCACTTGGCCGATTTGCTAAATTACGTCCGCCTCGTCTCGCTCGACAAATCAATTAAGGACAAATTTGACATTGATCGGTCAATAAATTCGGCCGATTGTTCCGAATCCATGTCGACCTCGGGGAAGAAAATCTGGGGATAATTGGGTCAATTTTAGAATTGCCTTTATTTCCAAAACTAATTTACGAATTCAAGGTTTCTTCACAACACCGACAAAACTTTTTTTCTCTTTCTCATTGCAATTGTAATTTTACAAGAGAAAAACTAGAAAAGGGTTTTAACTCGTAAATTGATTTAACTTTGTAATCAGTTAACGCTCCGCTACAAGGATAAACGGAGATTAATGGATCAATTATTAATTTATTTAAAAGAGCGTAATTATTTAAATTGTGAGATTTGATGGATGGTAAGATTCCTCCTACGAGTCCGGTTTGGTCTTCGGTATCGACCAACTTGCAACTGTTGAATTTTAAGCTTAAGACCGCAAAGTACTTCGTTTTCAAGATCGTATGTCAACCTGTTGAGGATCTACCAGTCCACAACTTGGTCGAACCAGTTCGAATCATTGACCGACTTTCGTTTAAACCAAAACATTGTATACGGTTCGATGAATGTTTAATGTTCGACCACAGTTGTTTTCACGATGGCCTTCAGGTCGGCTTGGCGGTTTTCGTCTGTGCCACCGTCGGACAAGAAAAACTGGGCCCTGAAGAAGTCTAAATTTTCTGAACGAGTTGCCCAACTGCCCAATTTCATCGAAAATATTGTGTGGTTTTATGTTCATCGTACTGGATTGGCGTGAGGACATAATTCAAGAACGAACCACGATTGTGGAGATTTTTCGAAAAGGTGTCTGGACTACAGACATAATAAATAATTTGATAGATAATAATTGAAAAATGGCAAAAAGGAGGGAAAATTCGAAAGGTGGGGTTGAGATGGGAAGTTGGGTTTGAGTGGATCAAAGACACGATAGCTCAAGTGGTAGAGCAGCGGCGTATTTAGCCGAAGGTCGTGGGGTTCGAATCCCGCTCGTGACGCTAACTTTTTTATTTAAACCAAAATCGTAATTTAAAGATTAAACATCAGCAATACGTGAATAAGATTATACTGACTCAGTTAACAGACATGAACCCTTTGCTACTGTTGTAAGATTTAACTGGAACATTATTCTGTGGCTGTTTTCAACCGTACGGATTTCGAGCCTACAGCTCATCATCGGTTGAACGAGCTCTACAAACTGATGAAGAGCTGTAGGCTCGAAATCCGCATCATTGAAAACAACTTGCTGTGAGTAGGAACTATTTTTTTTTAAAAGACTGAACACACTCCACCATTTATCTTTTCTGTTATTCTGTGGCTTCCAATATTTCTTGATAGTTCAAAACTACTAACAAGGGGACGACCGGGTTGGTGTCTAACGGATTTTGACCAAACAGTTTTTTTAGTGATTCTACACTACAAAATATAGCACACCTATATGACGCTTGTTGTGAATATGTTTTCGCCATTTTTTTTTCTAATTTTCCATTTATTAATATTTTCATTTCGCCGTTCTACTTGCTCAAATCAAAATATACCACGTTAAGCATTTTTATGCAGATCTAAACAGAAAATAAACACTTTGAATGAGTACAAATATTTTGATTGAATCTAAAATTTCTAACATTGTATAAATTCATTTTTTTTGTCACATCCTACATGTATTTGTATAATTTAAACACAGTTTATAAATCCCAGGCACTGAAGAGGATCTCAATAAAGGTCGAAACGTTGGCACGATAAAGAAAATATTTTTCTAAAACCGACGTCACACCAGACCCGCATCTCACGATCTTCAAATTATCAGTAAAAATATTTTATTGTATATATACCTAGATACCATAAAAATTCGAAATATTTTCAAATAAACCAGGCCATATTTTTTTTTTTTTAAATCGTGAAACTAATGGGACATTTCGTTTTACCACCTCTAGAGACCCCTAAATGTAAATTTTTGTTTGAATATAAATTTATAGATTTTTTTAATATATAAATGGTTCTTTAGATATAAAAAAATGCTCTACGACGCTGAATCTAATTTTGTATGATTTAAAAAGATAAATAAACAAAATACTGCTTTTTGTGCATATTTTAACAAACATTCTATATACAAAGTAGGTCGGAAAATGGTCAAAATTTGGATTTGACCAAATTGTCGAACTTCTAGCGTTGTAAAACCTTTGGATACCAACTTTAGCGGAAATCAGTGTAAATTAATTTTTATAATTTCGACGACCTTCTGCGTGATTTACATTCCTAGTGGACATATTTTCACGGTTGATAATTCGTTTCAAAGTAATTGCCAACTGCACTGTATCAAACATTAAAACCAGGTTATTATTTACTTTTATAGGCGAAACCATGGCCTATTCACTATGAGTGGCACATACTTGGCCGATATTTTGGAGTGTAGAATTACCAAAAAAGGTTTGGTCCAAATCCGTGACATACCAACCTGATCGTCTCCTTGGGTATGGTAGACTACTTGATCGTAAACTATTAAAGTTACAGGTTCATCGTCTCACAGAACTCAAGAGGAAATCTTACAATGGAACATTAAGCATCAGACCGACTTTTTTTAGACGAATTGACCTCAATAACGGGATTTACTAGGATAAACAATGACCCGAACTGGTTTTATATCATGTTATTCGCGTAGGATCGGAACTGGAACTCCGACCAACGCACGGATGCAGAAAATGTCAAGTCTGATTATTACAAAGCATCGGTGCACTTCTGAAACGTGGGTATGAAATTTGATTCTTTTCCCCCCAGGAAATTACCTGAGAAACTTTATTCCCTTTTGTTTTGGGAAAGGGATGCTTTTAAGAAAGGAATAGCCCTTTTTGATTGTTTCCGTACCGGACACAATCTCTCTTAGCAGGGGACAGTTTTCGTGATTGTCCTAACGGACCTACTGCTTGCAGTTGCGCGTCCGTCTGGTTGCAGAGACTGCAACGGTCACTGCTACGGTTCGTTTCGTGCGTTCAACAGTCCATTAACGAAACAATTTATTTATCCGAAAGTGAAGGTTTTTTCCAGTTACTCAAGGGACCGTTGAGCCGGCGAACGCTATGGCCGGTAAGTGCGGTGATTCGGATTTTATTTCCTATTTTGACACGTGTTTATTCGCCAGATGTAATTCGTTTCTGTCATAAATTCCTTTTTCGTTGGTAAAAATTTAAACGTTACCTTTGCTGGAGAGCAGGGTTCTTTGAGATCCATCGTCGTCTTCGGCGAAGGCGCCGTATCCGTACCACGACTTGACGTGGCTTGCGCGTTCCCTCGGCTCGTCTCCCCTCCAGGATCTCTTGCCCTTTCCTTCATCCTCGCAGCCAATCATTGCGATCTCCAGGACCCGTCCATCTGGAAAAAGAGCACCCGTTGTAAAACGGCAGAAAGTTGGAAAAGGCGAGGAGGAGACGGACCGTCCTTTACCATCCCTCTTCAGACGGCGGAATCCTCACCACTCCGAGGAGTTTACACATCGTCCATACACCAAGTTTCTCAACGAACTTTCTCAATTCTATTAAATTAAAAAATAAAAATATTTTATCCCATTTATCGGGTTGGTGCAAAATTAATGCAGGTTTTGAAAATTTGTTTTATTTTCGCAGGTGCTTGTCGCGTAAACAAAGCTAAATCCTCAAATCTAATTTATGTAATATAAATAAATACTTTTAACAGTTATCTTTTATACAAAACAGTTTATATTGAATTTTATAAGTAGTAAATTTATTTGTACGAATTTAAACTTGGGCGAAGCGCGGCTCAAACCGCGCACATAACATCAGTACAGTTGGGGGGGGGATGGTTTCAGAGATTTCGCCTTGGTCGATCTCAAAGACAGGAAAGGTCCGCGGATGGACTTCCGTTGTGGACGAGGACCAACTAAAAAAGTTGATTGACGAAAATTCACGTAAGACAACACGGGAAGTTGCGGAAGATCTTAGTGTTGATCACTCAACTATTATTGGCCATCTGGAGCAAAGGAAGGAGCTATCTATTAACACAAAACCATAATGCTTCCATTCATAAGGATGAGGAAAATAGTAAGCCTAAAAACTCCAAGTCTAAACGGGACCCCGAACCTATTTTCCAAGGAGGTTGAATATCTAGGATCACACTAGACCTGCGCCTCACATGGAATCCACATTTGACAAAACCACCCAGAGAGGAAAAATTCCTTGGGGAGGTGCAGAAGTCTCTGTGCCAAAAAGTTCGGGTTTAAAATGAAAAATGAGCTTAAAGCTACACCTGCGTCCAAAACCCATGTTGACATGGGTCAGTCATGTAGTGGACCAAGACTCTGCAGCCAAAGCTATCAGGCTAAGTGGCACCAAAAGACAAGCTTGTCAGCCGTTACTGGAGCCATGAGCGCAACGCAAACTGCGGCCCTGGAAGTGTTGTTAAACCTTCTACCACTTCATATTTTAGACCAAGAAGATGCCAGAGCAGCAGCACATAGGCTCCTAAGTGGACAAACATCTGCAAGGATAGTCCATGTAAATAAACAATATAAACTGAAAGAAGAGATACAGGCTTGCCAAAAGATGCCACTACTTCAAAATACAATTTTACTAAAAAGTACATGGTACTGATACCAGAACGAGAAGAATGGGTCAAAGGAACACCGCTAAATGCAAACTCCTACTGGTACACTGACTGCTCCAACAAGGGCATGGGGGCTGGAGTTTTCGGGATGAATCCAAAGACCGAACTGACGGTAAACCTAGGTAAATATGCTAAAATTTTCCAGTCTGATTATAACGATTGAACACTGCGCCAGGAAATTAAAAGGATAGGAATACATTCCCGGAAGAGCAATATTCTCTAACAGTCAGGCAGCATTAATGCGAGGTGGCCCTGACCGAAATCAGCGACACTAATGACCTGACCCTGGCATGGGGCCCTGGGAAATCGGGGTATAGAGAAAACGAAAAGGATGATATGTTGGCCAAAGAAAGAACCAACTTAAACTCTAGGTTAACTAAGTCCTGAACCCTTCTGTGGCTTAGCATCTTGCCACAAAAGAGGATACATCTTATAATGGATCCTTAATGATTCAAAAACCTAGTGGAACAATACCACAGGTATGAAGCACGCGAAGAACTTACAAAGGAGTTACTGGAAGGCAACCGAAACAGGATTCTGGCTGAACTCCTGACAGGGTACTGCCACTGAAGAAAGCACATCTCAACCGGATAGGAGTACAGACAAAAAAAGCACTGTACAGATACTGCCAGGAAGAGGAGGAGACCTCAGAACAGATTTTATGTTTCTGTGAAGGTCTATGTAGATACAGGTTCTTGCAACTGGGAGAGGAAAAATCACATGCAATATCCTACACTAATGAGCCGCTGGCAAAGCTATGGAGGCTGATTAACAACCTGAAGTAGGCCAGTGAGTTATAAAAGTAGGAGAGCACAATAGATCTATTTAGGTCGAGGTGCAGAAGGTCTTGTGGCCGCCTCTCTTATCCCTATCCCTGATCACTCATCGTTCGCCATCTGGAGCAAATTGGTAAAGTAAAGAAGCTCGACATGTGGGTACCACACGAACTAACCGAAGCCCAAAGAAACCGAAATTTGAAATTTGCACGTTTCTTCAGTTGCACCACCAAAATGATCCATTTCTCGATCGAATGGATTCTGTACGATAACAGGAGGCGTACAGGCCAGTGGTTTGACGGGGCTGAAGAACCAAAACACTTCCCGAAACCAAATCTGCACCCAAAAAAGGTTATGGTGACTGTTTGGTAGTGTATTGCTAGGGTTGTTCACTTTGCTGAACTATGTTTAAACTATCACGGCAGAGAAATATAGCAAGAAATCGCAACGTCTTTGACCAGTATTGGTAAATAGTAAGGGCCGATTCTTCTTCACATAACGCCAGGCCACATGTCGCAAGCCAACCCTGCGGAAACTTAAGGACTTAGGATATGAAGCAGTACCGCACCCTCCATATTCACCTGACTTCTCGTCTACAGACTTCCACTTTTTTAGGTATTTTGATCACTTCGTGACGGTTAAAAGTTTTAGCGAAGCAGAAAACGCCTTCCAAGAATTTATAGGGAGTCAAAATAAAGATTTTTATATAAGCTTATTACAAAGATGTATAGATTGTGGTGGAAAATATTTCGAATAAATTTCCTTTCTTTTATAAAAAATAAAACATATTTTATAAAATAACAAAAGGTTTGTCGAGTAAACTACTTTTTGATGAACCTTATCCGTTGAAAATGTAAGAGATAAATAGGAAAGCCGATAACCGCAGCATGACTGTAAACACGTGACTCTTCACCGGGGCAAAAAGTGCATGGACAAGCGGATAAAATTTCAAAGGGTATTAAATCAAAATCTATGGAATTATGTCAGGTCTGAAAGTTGCGTTCGGACGATGAATATACCGGCTAACGAGTGCCAAGCACGCAGAAAAACTTTACTAAGACCTTTTATAGAAACGGCAAAATGGTCTGGTCGCTCTTTCGTCGGATTTCTCACCACCCTCAAAGCACAACTTTCATTCTAAAATTACTGTGGTGTTTGAAAGCTCGATGATTTTTTTTCGATTTTTAAAGTGCTAGATGTATCGACCTAATTTTTACTGACGAATAATCTGAATGAAGATAAAAATTCCATTCTTACTGCCAAGGCTTTCGACCTATTTCAAAGCCATCATCAGGGCAAAACAATCTTACATCCTCATATTGACATAATTAATTTTTCAATAGATGGTTCAAATCTCTTTGAAGACCGACTCGGTCCCACATTGCTTAGGACAGGACAAATGCAATAACTGGTCTGAATAAGAAAGAGATTCAACTGTTACTGCCAAGTTTGCGACCTAGGTCATCATCAGAGTAAAACAATCTTATGTCTACACATTGACATAATTATTTTTTATACACGGTTTACAAATGTCTTTGAGGAACGACTAAGTCCTACATTACCAAGACCTGAGGCGAAATGCACTATCTCAGGGATAATCTGATCATGGTATGGTGCTAACAGGAAACAAAGTCAACTGTTCTGCATAGCATTGAAGACTGTGACCAACAGTTTGTTTCTTCGTCCAGACCATACCAAGATCCAGACTATTCGCGATTTTTAAAGAAACTGATTAACCAAACACCTTTAGATTGCAATTAAACAAGTCCAACCGTTAAAACTAATGGTAATTGGCGAATATTCCGTTTTCAAGCCATGTCGTCTACTGCAAATCATCGAAAGATTGAAAAGTCGTATATTTGACGTGGGCGATTAGGTGTCATTGTTTCACGAAGGTCATTGATGTCTGCGTATGAAGAATGGAAAAATCTTACAAAAATATAATGAAAGCGATAAAAGTTTATCAATAACCAATAAATCTCCAAAAAACCAAGTTCTTTTTCTAAGTAAACTAGGTCATAAAACTTTTCGTTTGAGCCCCTCTAGAGAGACCCCTAAATATAAATTTTTGTTTTATTTTAAATGGATCTATTTTTGACTCTTAAAATTTTAATATTTTTATTTCCCCCTTCTATTTGCTCAAATCAACTATGTTTATATATCATTTTACAGCATTTTTTATGTAGATTGCAATAAAAATAAAAATAAATAATANCATTCTTTATATAAATTGCAATAAAAAATAAAGAATAAAAAATTAAAATAAATAATATAATAAATAATACGTAATATGTAATACATAATATAATATATAAATCATATATAAATTAAAAAAAATGAAGTAAAAGCGGTAAAAGTTGATCAATAACCAAAAAAATTCCAAGAACTAATTTTTTTCCAAGTAAACTATTGTACGATTTTTTGACTTCTAAAATTTTGAAGTAAAATTAAAATTTTAATATTTTTATTTCCCCGTTCTTTTTGCTCAAATCAACTATGGCAATATATCATTTTTCAGCATTTTTTTAAATGTAGAATGCAATAAAAATATAGTAAAAGCGATAAAAGTTTATCAATAACCAAAAAATTTCTAAAAACCAATAAAAAAATGTATAACCTAGTTTACTTGAAAAAATTTGTTTTTCGAAATTTTTCGGTTACTGATAAACTTTGAAAGCTTTTACAGTATTTTTCATGCAATCTGCTTAAAAAATGCTGTAAAATGATATATTTACATGGCTGATTTGAGCAATTAGAACTGCGAAATAAAAATATTAAAATTTTATTTTAAGTCAAAAAATAGTTTGAATTAACCAAATTTTAAATTCAAACAAAAATTTTTTTCGTGAAACTAATTTGAAATTTCGTTTTAGCACCTCTACAGTCCCCTAAATATAAATTTTTGTTTGAATTTAAATTTATTGATTTTTTGACTCCTAAAATTTTCCGAATTTTAAGAAGTCCATAGGAATACCTGATTGAAACAGCTATAATTCAAAGATGGCTAAAAGGATTTTAACTTGAAATATACCATTGGAAAAAAGAGGAAGTAGCTTTCTAAACACGTATGTACCATAAAAATATACGAAACATTTTTATATGGAAAAACACAAAATAGGAATATTTACACCAAAAATCATATTTTTTTAATCTGTAAATAACGTTTATGCCCATTTAATTAAATTGACTTAAACACCTAGTATACCTATTTTCATGGTTGATAATTCTTTTTAAAGGAATTGTACATTTTACAACTGTAACAAACTTTAAAATCGGACTATTATTTCCATTTAAAAAAAAAAACGAGGTTAATGTTTTACAAATAATTTTCCTATTTTGTGTATTTCCTTATAAAAATCTTTTGTATATTTTTATGGTACACACGTGTTTAAAAAGCATTTTTTTTTCAAAACTAAAAGGTTTTGGACAAATCGGACCATAGTTAATTAGGACTTTTTGGTTCCATTTTAAATGCAGAATCTACTGACAAAGTTTGTAACAAGCTGAACACCCTTTATTTAGGGGTCTCTAGAGGTGCCTAAAACGAAATTTTACGAAAAAAAATCTTTTTTATACAACATTTAACTACCTGGTTTTTATTTTTTAAAAAAAATCAAACATTAGATAAAACCATTATGTTTAGTGGCCTGATTGACCAAATTACTTCTTTCAATTCATTAATCTTTTTATGTAAGGTTTTGGTTGAAATGAGACAGTTAGGGTCACGAGAGGGATTCGAACCCACGACCTTCGGCTCAATACGCCGCTGCTCTACCACTTGAGTTATCGTTCGATCCACTCGGACACCAATTCCCCATCTTAACCTGCAACCTTTCGAATTTTACCTCCTTTTTGCAATCAAAAATTATTTGGATTTTTTTTTCAAATGACGAATGAAAAAGCTAGTGCCACGGGCGGGATTCGAACCCAAGACCTTTCGGCTCGTGGCAGGCAGCCGAAGGTCGTGGGTTCGAATCCCGCTCGTGGCACTAGCTTTTTCATTTCAACCAAAACCTTACATAAAAAGATTAATTAATTAGACAAAACTTTCAAGTAAGTAAGTCAAAATTAAGTTAATTTTTGTAAATTTTGCTTGAATTATAAAAATGTTAACAATTATGTACCATTTTTAGGTTTTTTTTATGTAATAACCTTAGAAGAAAAGCCGATAAAGCACCGAATCGTCAGGCATTGAGGTAAATTGTTTTCTCTTCTACTCTTATACCCAGGGTTGGGTCAACATCTATCTTAACAAAGCATATGCTAATGGTTATTAAATGAAAGACAGGCAGGTAGGGAAAATCAGCGGCACGAAACGAAAAATCATCGAATACCACCAAATTTTTTTTTTCCAACCGCTTCCACAATTTTGATGCTGGGCCACCCTGCGGCGGACAAAATCCAAGATCACCGGGTTAGGTCATAAAACAAAAAGATCCCCCGAGAATGGACCTATGCTGCGACCTTGTCCCACAAACGCCGAGGGGCCGATGATCTCTTATTTCCCCTCTTCTTTTTTCTTCACTAATCGAATTATTCACGCCAAATCCAACTATAAATATAATTCTCACGATCCTGACCTTGCGGGCCGAACGACCTTTATTTGCGCCAATTATACCTTTAACTCTGAAGAACTAAGAACTCTGGTCCCGATTGTTTTTCCTTTCTCAAAGCAAATTGCCTCCCCTGTTGTGCGCAACGATCGACACCGGCTATAAACATTCATTAACGGTATTTTTAGATATTTAATTTCCGTCAGATCGACGTATCCGCAGTTCGTACTCATCGTAAAATTCCGTTGTCACCGCATCGAGGGGTAAAACCGAGCAGCCGTAATCATCATGATTGATTTGTTTACTATCACTGCCTCTTCTTTGCCAACAGTTTAATTATGTGGTACTATACATAACTAGTCGACATTTTCTGTAAAACATGTGTACGTTGTCTTCTCAATACTCTGTCAACATGCAACATGCAACTGAAGACAAATTATGGCCTATGGGGTAGCTACAAGAAGAGAATCGGTTTGGCATCCTCTCCGAACTGTCCCACTTGAGATTGCCCTTTAAATCTTTCCCACATAATTTTTGAATGTCCAGAATACGAAAATGAAAGAGACAAACTGCTACAAAGTATGAGCAAAGTCCCAAACATTTCCAAACCAATAAACTTACAATCTGTCCTAATAAGCAACAATCCATCAGCTTTCAACATAATCTATGGATTTCTAAAGTCGATAAACGTTTCTTTTTGATTATCTTCAACCATGAAAATTTAGAAGATGAGAAGATGATGGAGCTGAATGAGTGGTGCGGGCGCGCGGCGGGGACCTGGTCCTGGTCGGCCGATCACAGTAAAATGAAAATAGAAAACTTCGTGGGTAATATGCCAGCGTAAACCCAGAAAAAAAAAACATGCAACATACATATATTTTATGTTGTAAGTAAAAAACATAAATAAACACATTTACTGTCAAAAGGAGGGAAAAATCAATTCCTCAATCAGCATAAACAGCATATATCCTTAAAAAAATACGATATGAGGCATGATGGGACAGAGGTGCAGTGCTCAAAAATGTCCCTTTCTCTTGGACTCGTGCTAAAAGGGCATCTTCTAGAGCATCAGTAGATCCTGTCTCAACTCGACCATTTTTATGGACAGAGTAGTTGAGAAGAAATCAGGTCAGTTTCCATTTTATTTGGCTCATTTTGCTAAGTTAATGGTTGGTTCTAAATTCAAATGATTTTATTTTACAAAACTGAATCGTGTATGGTATATAATATTTATATGTGTGGTGATTAGTGACCGTTAATCGATATTTATCTAGAAATCGTGAGATGCGGTCTGGTGTGATGTAGGTTTCAGAAAAACAGTTTCTTTATCGTGCCAACGTTTCGATCTTTATTGAGATCATCTTCAGGGCTCTCGACACGACACGCAAGAATAGCACAATTACACAGAAAACACTTTGAGCCCTGAAGATGATCTTAATAAAGATCGAAACGTTGGCACGACAAAGAAAACGTTTTTCTGAAACCTACATCACACCAGACCGCATCTCACGATTTCTAAATAAATAATATTAATAATTTTAATTACACTTTTTATCTGACGATCGTGACACTAGCTTTTTCGTCTCAACCAACACCTTAGATAAAAAGTATAATCAATTAAAACAATTAATATTCAATTATGACTACTAAATATATATATTTGATGTGTAATTTATTGGAACGAATGTATTTGTTTGCGCGAATGGAGGAACTTATCCCCCAAATTACTCCGAGGAATATCGAGTACTCTGGGGGTAGTGAGAATGAATGCATGAATGTAATTTACTAGTGTGAATGAAATTTAATAGCGTCAATGGATAAACTACAAAAGAATGAGTTTGCAAAGAAAGAAATACTAAAACCGGACTGACCTATGCGCGGCCTTGAGGAACGACGCAGGCACAGTTCCAATATCTCAAGGCCATAAATATTTTTGATTGTAGATCTTTGTACCCTCATGTATGTCATATGTCTTATTTATAAAACGAATGTATTTATCTGCGTGAATGGAGGGACTTATCATCCAAACTACTCCAAGAAATATCTAGTACTCCGGGGTAGTGAGAATGAATGCATGAATGTAATTTACTAGTGTGAATGGTTATCTCGATTAACCGGAGGAATTTCAAGTACTACGAGGTACCATGAATGAAATTTATTAGAGCGAATGGATAGATTCCTGAGGAACTAAATCTGCAAAGAAAGAAATACTAAAACCGGACTGACCTATGCGCGGCCTTGAGGAACGACGCAGGCACAGTTCAATATCTAAAGACCATAAATATTTTTAATTGTAGATCTTTGTACCTTCATATATGTGATGTGTTATTTATTGGAACGAATGTATTTATTTGCGTGAATGGAGCGGTTTATCTTTCAATTACACCGAGGAATATCGAGTACACTTGGGTAGTGTGAATGAAGTCTGCTATGGGAATGTAATTTATTAGCGTGAATGGTGGAGCATATCTCATAATACGTATATATATATAATACAACGTTCTGATGTGTTTATAGAAGTAGCGTAACGGTTGTAAATGATTTATGAATATGCGAATTGAAACATAAGAAAAGTTGAATTATTGACACGGACACACTGAAGAAGGGAATATTTTCAGTACGTCCCACGTAAATGTAGAAGGTTAAAAATGACATATTTTTAATTCTGTTATTACCATTGTTTTTTAAAATAATTAATATGGTAATGGGCGTTTTTTGATATCTTTTCATCTGCGTACTTTGAAAAACAGTGGGAGGGGACCAATTTCGCTAATGGAAAGCCATCCATTCGGCAGAAGACAGTGCGTGCACGCGCGGGAGGCAGTTTGCGTGAACTCTTTTCACGCAATTTGCATTTTTTTTTTAAACGGACCGTCGTCCTGTTTTTCGAGAGGCGGCGTGACCGGCAAACTCAATTTCGAATCGTGGAGCTTGCCCAAACCGGTCACGGTCGTACGGCAGACCACGCGGACTTCGCCGACGCCAAAACGAGTCGACACTTTGCCATACCAGTTTCGAAACTGGACGAAATAAAAAGCCAGGAGAACGTTCTTGTCATTTATAAAGTGAAAGATATGTTAAACATAGCCAATAGGCGATGCATCGATCTTTGAACTTTATACGACACATAAAATCTAAGCCGGCTCCAGTTGAATTTCACTCGAAGACAGAACTAAGAAAAGAAGACAAAATCACAGATGAATTTTATACAAGATATAGAAGAAAGAACAGGCTGATCTGATAACAGAAACGCTCTACTTAAAAGGTCCATCTAGAGGTTGTAGACCGACCAACCGACAAACTTCATAAAATCCAAAGTCATTCTTACTGTTTATACTATACTACATATTTCAACTTTATACATCATATTACGAATCAGGTCAGCTTGAAGACAGAATGAAGAAAGATACTGTTAGATAGGAAAGAGACCCGTTAGGCCTTTGCATAAACGAGAATATAGGTGTAATAGACATTTTCTAGGTTTTATCTACAAAAAGTTACAGAAGGAAAGACATAATTAATAGAATTCAATGTTATTTGAAATTTTAACATGTTATAAACGTTCATTTGGCGTGGAATCGACAGGAAAATCTCAGCGCAAAGGATTTATTCAGACCGTGACTACAAATATGTCTAAACCACTATGGCGAAAGCCTGTTTGCGGATGATCTTATCGGATTGAAAGAATGCGTATGCATTTATATGTAGATATTAAAAAAAAGGCTTACCGTGCTTATAATTTAACAGGGAGAATAATAAACCAGGTTTATCTTGAAAGGTGGCGAACAGCTAATCGAAGGTACGAGTGACGACGTACCAGTACACCACCGACGTTATAAAGCGACCGGACAAAACGACGATTGACAATTTTCGAAAAGCGCTGGAAATCCCGGGAATAATCGATCAGCCAAGGAGGGTTACAATAAATAATTCATAAGTCAATTATGGCGGACGTTTAGACATGAATTATTTTACTCTACAATTAAAGCTATTGTGAGTACAGTACCATATGTAGTTAATCCCAGACTAATGAAGGATGTTACAAAAGTGAAAACCGTTTTGGAAAAGCATACATCTTATGTTTTCGCTGTTCACGCGTCAGGTAGTCTCGATTTCAGAAGTGCCTTTCGATTTCTAACTCGTCCAGGGGAGCCATCTTAATATGTCGGTAGAAGACTTTTTTTTTTGTATAGCTATAAGGTGCGCTCGAGAATCCCCTCCAAAGAAAAGCTCAAGAAATGCAAAATGGTGAAGCCAGAGAGAATAGCTGCCACGGGGAAGAAATCCACACGTACAGCCTTCTGGAGGTTTACAAAAGGTCGGTGGTACCCAGTTTTGGTTGAGTACTAATGAATGGGTCACTAGACAACATACAGTTACTGTTAAAAGTCAGTCATGGTTAGTGCCCAGAGGTAAGTTGGGTTTAGAACAGTTGGTTTCGAAAATGAAGACGAGTGGGCTAGACATTTGTTTTATAAACTGGGCGTTTTCGAGGGGCTGTCTGGCTTTGGCTTAGTAAACCATTTTTTGGACTTTAGATTCGGAAAAAACCAACCCTGGATAAGGATAGGAGATAGGGATAAAAATGGTTGCCACAAGGTTTTCTGAACCTTGACCTTAGTAGATATATTGTGTTTTTCTGATTTTATAAATCACTGGCTAGCTTCAGGTTGTTAATCAACCTCCATAGCCTTGCCAGCGCTCCTTAATGTAAGATCTTGCTTGCGGCTTTCCCTCTCCTAGTCGCAAAAAAAGACTACAACTAAATAGACCCTCTCCAAAACATAAAACTTGTTCTGCGGTTTCCTTTCCGTCCTGGCAGTACCCTGTCGGATTTCAGCCAGAATCCTGGTTCGGTTGCGGTTCCATTTCAGTAATTCCTTGTCAGTTTTGTGGATGGTCCTTCTATGAATCTCTTCGCGTGCCTCATACTTTGCTCATGCTTTCTTAGGCGGCATTGCCATGTCATGAGTCCAACCTGGTCTTGATGGATGGATCTCTTCACATGCCTCATGCCTGGGGTATTTCTTATTCCACTAGATTTTGGACTAATTAAGAATCCATTTTTGGATGTAACCTTCTTTTGTGGCAAGGTGCTAGGACACGATAAGATTCGATAGAGAATTCATATTAGCTCCTTTTTTGACCAAAAGGACCGACCTCCCATTGCCTCTATATATCAAATGCGCAAGTACCCATGTCGGGGTGGTGGTCAAGACCAGGGTTTCCATTATAATTCCAAACGATTTTTCCTTTACCTCGCATGATACAAGGCCATAAGTGTTGCCTAAAGACAATCCTGACGAATGATCGACTCCCCGTTTTTCTCTCCAGGATATCCGTCTGCCTCTCAGTCCTTATTATTCAACAGATACATATTAAAAACCTACCCATCTTATTATTAAAAATGAAATAAACGTTTTACCCTAAGACAAAATAAAGCAGAAAGACCTGTTTTTTTAAGTGACGTCTAAAAATTTGCACAAATGACGCTAGTTTCAATATAGTGTTTGTCGTAAAGGAGGGTCAGGTTTTGGGGGTGGGATCCAAGTCTGCCATTATCAAGTTCCTCAGGCTAATACTTAATAAGTAATTGACTTTTACACCTCACAGCGTGGTCAGAGTTAGTTTAAGCAAAACAGCAATTACATTCAATCAAAGACATGTCTGCTGTTAACGTAGTCATCAACAAGGTAAGACCTATGCTCCTGTAAATTTGTTCTTTCAGGACGACAAAAGACATGTTTTTCATTATGTCGACTTAGGGCGATAATAGGGACTAAGACAGAATCCTTAGTCTAAGGTTTTTTATTTCCCCTCATAATTTAGATAATCAAATAAGGAAGAGGACTTAGTCATTAACTAGTCAGGAGGTTATAGCATAAATCTGAACCTCCTTTACAAACAGAATATAAAATATTTTTCATTAATGGTAATAAATGTATTATATTCTAATACACTGTTCGCAGATGTTTGGTGATTTCACTTGTTTTCCCAAGTAGCCTGTTGCTTGCAAACTCGTGTGCAATGAAGTGCGCACAGACATGCCACATTCATAGATATATCATCGAAAAATTTTCAAGTTAGTTGGTTCTAGCTTGTTTCTCCAAATAGGAGGTTTTCTTTAACTGTTTAATCGATAATTTTCCAATAATAACAGCAAATGTAATTTTTTGTTGAAAGCACAGAAAGAAATTGTGTTTGGGCAGAGTATAGTGAAACCTATGGTAAGAGACTCTAGAAGTTTACATGGCAGTTACAAAAATTTATTTATTTTCGTTTTTAACATTTAAGTAAATTTATTTTTAACATTCATTTTCTATTGTTTAACACCCAAATTAGGGGACACTCTACACAAGGGACTAGAACACGTAGTCCTAGTCAGACAATCCTTCGGACTATTGGGGGCTGGCCAGTTTTTTTTTTCCTTAGACAGCATAAACAATCAGTCAACACGACTTAAGAACATTTACATAAACTAAAGCTTAACTTTAACCCTAGAAGGGAAAATTTGAAAATATCGTTAAGTCGTTGAAAAAGTACATCTAAATTTTAAACATTACTGTATTTGTATACATTACACATACAGACTATGTGTTATCAGATGGTAAAAATCCCTCTTAAGAGAATACCTCTAAAGCAGACAAAAGTAGTTACATTGACTGTCCCTTTGTGAGAGGTTTTATTGAACTTAATAAAAACAAGGAGTACTGCGGTTTAAATTTCTGATTTTTTAAAAACGAGTTTCAGGAGTTTAATTCTCTACTAAGCCAAGGCATGCCTTATAATCGACGTGTTTTTTTAAACGTGTTTCATCATGCAAATGTGTTTTACAAAAAAGCCGCCTGTGAACGCAACAGTTTCTCGCTGAATTTCCATCCTATTGTCTCTTATACTACTAACTGTACAATCTATCAATTAATTAATCTTTATGTGAGGTATTGGTTGAAATGAAAAAGTTAGTGTCACGAGCGGGATTCGTACCCGGTTGGAAAAAAGGATTTGTGGTGGTATTCGATGATTTTTCGGTTCATGCCGCTGATTTTTCCAACCTGCCGGATTTTATCGGCTTTTTTTCTAAGGTCCATTATATAAAGAAAACCTAGAAATGGTATATTATTAATAATGTTTTTTACAAATTACTCATACAAAAAATAACAATTTTAACTTAAAAATGAAAGTTTTATATAATTTCCATTAATTATGTAGGTAAGGTCTTGGTGGAAATGAAAACCTAGTGCCACGAACGGGATTCGAACCCACGACCTTCGGCTCAATACACCTCTGCTCTTACCGCTCGGACACCAACTTCCCATCTCAACCTACCTTTCGAATTTTCCCTCCTTTTTGCCACTTTTCAAATGTCGTGTAATCAGGATTCTCAGCGAGAAATGAAATGGCCACGGAGAGCATTAGTGAAGATATACTTCGTTTTACCCATTAAATCCATTATATTTCGTGGTCCGATTGACTTCTAATTAATTAATTTTTATGCAAGGTATTGGTTAAAATGACCGAGTGGATCGAAGTCACGATAGCTCAAGTGCTAGACCAGCGGCGTATTTAGCCGAACGTCGTGGGTTCGAATCCCGCTCGTGACAATAACATTTTCATTTCAACCAATACCTTACATAAAGATTAATTAATTGAAAGAAGTCATTTGGTCAATCGGACCACGAAATTTAATGGATTTAATAACCGTACAATGTTTATAACGGTCATAGATAATTGTGCTATTGTGTTGCACAACAGTACGCGTAGGTCGTCGGATCTCTGGGCCGTAAATTCGGTTTGGCAACGTTCCGTTAAAGCTTTGTTTTGCAAATTCGGTTTTCTTTTTCAGGAACAATTTATAAATAGCCTATATTTATATTTTATTGCTAATAAAGCAGTAATTGAGTTTTTGCAGGGAGAATTTTTTTTATTGAACAAAACCTATTATAGTTTTTTCTCATTTGAAGCAAAGAGGCAAAGTTTTCCTGGTGTAAAACCCCAATGATCTAATCTGAATGAGTTAAGGGCAACAATGAGCCGGGGAATATCATCCAATGAGTCATTTTTTCACTAGTCGTTTATCTGATCAAATCATTTATTAAACACAGAGCGAATGGTTTAAATCGCAATTGAAGAAACGCTTTTTTACAAATGTTAAAGTTATTTATGAACGATTTATTTATCCTGTAGCCGTTGAATGTTCGAACGCCCGAAATGGATTTTACGCTGTTTCTCTCTTTGACGTTTTAGAAAATAGGGGCTTTCCCATTGTTATTTGGGTATAAAAACGGATCGTTAGAACGGCCGATCGGCCCAAGGGGGATAATTTCTCTAATTCTTCCCTTAAGGTCCTGCCCTATTCCCCAATTTAAGGTGTAGGAAGGCTTTTAACACCCTGTCTCAAAAAGACCCGAGGGTGGTTTAACCGTCACAAGCTGACATCTTTCAAACTTTTTATGCCGTAAGAAAAAAAATGGCAAAAAGGAGGGAAAATTCAAAAGGTGGGGTTGAGATGGGAAGTTAGTGTCCGAGTGGATCGAGGTCACGATAGCTCAAGTGGTAGAGCAGCGGCGTATCTAGCCGAAGATCGTGGGTTCGAATCCCGCTCGTGCCAGTGACTTTTTTATCTCAACTGAAAACCTTATTAATTGAATGATATTAATTGGTCAAGCCGACCACGAAAAATAGTGAATTTATGCCGTAAGGTTCACCCTTAGAGAAAGTGCCTTTATTAAAAAAATAAACTGGATTTGAATATCAGTTGTACTGACGTAATTGAAATAAGTATAGAGGTTTATTTGACAATTTTCGAGGACAATCGTGACGTAATTTGCTGGAGAAGAGCACCCTGTAAAGACACTCCAGCATACCTCCTGGACATGCTCATGTGTATTTGCTTTATGCAGGTTGGGTCAAATACGTCCATTTCTCAATCCGACAACTCTGATAGAATACGTTACTAAAAAAACTCGCGACAGATTTACAAACTCTATTAGAAAAGAAAGACCATATATTTAACTTAAACTTAAACTCAACTTAAAAATGCCACTTAGTACTGAGGATGTTGCGCATGGTGTGGCACTTATTGATGATGGACGTTCCATCAGGTATGCGACTACTGGCATCGGAACAGTCACTACGAAACCCTGCGAAACGCCGTTAGACGTTTTCTAGCAACTGGGTCCTAGCCCGGTTCTGGACGCCCTGGGTTTTTGACTTTGAGAATTTTGCAAAACCTGCACATTACTGTTGGTACTTTTGGTCAAGCGATTCATCAGCTCCAGGAAGTTCGAGGTGTCCGAATTTCTGAAGACACTGCTCGAAGAAGATTAAATCAGTATGGACTGATGGCTTTTCGCCCTGTAATATGATGACCAGAACACACCGAGTTGCACGGCTCGCATTTGCTCGAGAACACAGCCATTGGTCTTGGACGACTGGTCTGCTATACGTTTTACAGATGAGGGTAGATTTGCTCTACGATCTCCAGATGGATATGAAAGAGTGCGGAAAAGGCGAAATGAAAGGTACGACGCTTGTAATTTTTCCCAGCCGACCTTTTCAACGTAGCTCAGTGAGGGTGTGGGCGGGAATTCCAATGGAGGGTCGCACATGGTTGTTGTTCGTGAAGGGTCTATGACGGCCACCCGCTATGTGGATGAAATTTTGGAACATCATGCGTTGCCTATCCTACTTAACGACAATCCTACTCTAATGCACGATTGCTCGTCCGCATGTCGCTTGCATAGTACAAACCTACCTTCAACCCAAGCCTGGTCAACCCGTTCTTTAGACTTGAGCCCCATCGAAAATTTATGGGATAACCAGAAAACTAATAAGTGCACATCCTTCACTTCCTGATACACTCCACGACCTTGAAATGTCTCTTCGTGAAGAATGGGCTATCCTACAGCAAAGAGACATTTCTAGACTGGTAGAAAATATGTAGAGGCGTCTTCGAGATGTTTTGAAGGGAAGACGAGGAAATGCGCGATATTGAAAAGTTAATGAAATATCCAGATAGAGAGGTGAAATTTCAGGCGCAACTCAGGGGAGATAATTAAATTTTTGATTTTCTATAGATAAATCCATTCCTCACAATTACCATGTAAAAAAAAGAATACGGATAAGAGACCTCTTAAACGATTAATATCATTTTATTAACCCAGAACGACTGCTAATGGACAACTTTCTCTATAACGCCCGTAATGCCACAAACATAAACTGAAATCCAATCTGCTGGTTATATATAATACATGTACAGTTTTAGATACAAATAAATGAAGTAAACAAAAAATTTGCTATTGAAATGAAAGTTATAAAATGGAGATATTCACCTAATTTTGAATGAAAAGATACTTAAACAGTGACATGATGTAGGGGGGCAAAATAGGGACTTCCTCAGGTAGATCAGTTTTATGATCCTGAATTGTACGTGCTAATGAAAAATGGGAAGTCCTATGTTTATTAGACCTAATATAGGCTATTTCTGAGAATCTAGTCAAAATAGGCGATGGAAACTATTAGGGGGACAGACTGATTCCTCCCCAACTTTCCTAACATTCAGTTTGAGAACAGATTCATTCCCAATGTTCATTTTTAAATCCCTGCGTTTGCAAACTGAAAAACAACATATTTATGTGATGAATATAATAAATGCAATAATGATTGTACTAAAATGCAGCGAAATGATGGTACCAATTCTGTCAATCGAAATATGTATATATTAAAAAAACTACCACGTTAACATGAAGGTTGACTTTTCGTCAGAAACCGGCACCCTCTCGCATGAGCTGTACGGGTTATGTCTCTTGTTGGATAATGCAGAGCAACTTCAAAATCCACAAATACAGACTGAGGTCTGGAAATATCGCTCCTTTTTCTGGAGTGGACAGAAACACTTTCAAAAAGCAGGGCGTATGTTTCTGGCGTTTGTCCGGTAACAGAGAAAACACTAGAGGTACGATCATTTTTCAAGCCATGTATGGTCACTGGCTGGCAGAAATTTTTTGGAGTGCACTTAAACCGTAAACGTACAATCGATATAAAGCATGTCTACACTAGCCAGTACTGCTAGATACTTATCGCGCGAGAAGATAAGATTATTTTTCCCCTACTATTTTTCAGCAGGAAATCGTCACCGTTCAAGGAAGTCACACTGCGCTCGTCTAAACATCCATATTAGTAGGCATAGACGGTAGGATTGGTCTTTTATCATAAATTTGTAGTTCACACTTGAGCATAGCAAGTTCACATTTGAGGAATTAATTTCACTAGGTATCAGTTTTCGTGGTCGATCGCTGATATCCAAAGCTTAATACAATTTCTCAACTTGAGGTGTGCCATCCGATGCTCTCCGTCTGCAGGGTGGCTGTGGCCTCAAGTACAAAGTTACCGCTTTTGTCAGTTTTAATATAACTTTTACCCGTGTTTCCGCACCTCCAGGGCTTATCTTCACCATTTAAATTTTTGTGAAAACTGGATGTGTACCCATTTCGCACAAACACCACGTGGCCACGTTCACTAAGCATACAGCGACTAAACCTATCAGATGATGACGTGGCTAATGTGATGGTTGTGTTTACGTACAAACAGCGTGGGGAGGTTTGATAAAAAGCACTGCCCAACTTTGGGAATGAATCTGTACAATGTTGGGCAGGAATCCGTCGACTCCGCAATTAGGACACTATTTTAGGTTGGGGTCCCTTGGGAACTTTACCAGTGATACCAGTAGTAAAATATGACCTGATATGAGTAACAAGACGGCGATTTTTTTGCTAAAGTGTCGCCATAACTCTAAAGAAGATAAAACAGCTTAAATTAACGACACCCTATTAAAAACGCGAGCCGAAGCAACGGGTAACAGCTCAAATATTTATGAAACATGCCGAACTTGAATTTTACGTCGGAAGAGCTGAATTCTGTAAAATGGATTTCCCGTCAAACTCAAAGGAAGCCCTTAGAAACAAGTTAAACTTAACTTAATTTTTTGTTCTACGGACTTTGTTCTTATGTTAAGTGTATCTAGGAGACCGGCGCGGGACCCTGGAGTTACCGCTTGGGGGAAATGAGCGTACCTTTGGGAAATTGATTTCCACCGCAAAAAGGAAATTAAGCCTATCCTTCTCCAGCCGTTACACGATAGATCCCATTGCGGCTTTCATTACACACCCAGGCCACCCGCATGGTCAATTATAGCTTCCAGAACAAGATAGTTTTGAAAGTTGTCACAATATTGCAGAAACTTTTATGCGACGGTTTAATCCCCTCAGCAAATCGGACCCAAGGTGTATTTTATTTCTTCAAATAACATTGTTTTATGACATAAATTGTTTTCCTAAAAATATCTAAAGTTGGATCCACACCAATCCGATGCACCCGAGAATCTTTTTTGATTTTCAGGATGTCCCAGAGATGATGCGAAAAAAAAATTGGATGATAGTAGTCCCTATTTGCAAGAACTTCCAACCTATACCTACTCCTATCTTCAGTTCGTGATGAGTTACGATTTTTTGTAAGTTTTTCCATGCAAACATTACTTGAGAAAAACACAATTATCGTCAGGGCTACCTCAGTTTTGGATCCAGCATTAAATTTCCTTCATACGATTTTCATCTGAAATAATTTTCAATTAAGAACCTTAATAAATGCTCATATTTGAAAAAAATAAATTAAATAAAACTGCAAAGTTTTTAAGAAATAATTTATAATTAGATAAGCTCTTATGGTTTAATCCTAGAGTTTGTCAAACTTTACGAAAAGTTCATTATTTAATAAGCTTTCAAACCTAATTGCAATAGACTTACTGAGTATTAATTGTTGAAAAACTTACATAAATAGAACTGTTTAATTTTCAAATTTTTATCGTTTTATCCACAAAAAATTACCGAAGGATTTACAAGCATTAAACATTACAAATTGTAATCAATTTATGTTTAGTGGTCTAATTGATCAAATTACATACTTACTATTAATTATTCTTTTTATGTAAGGTCTTGGTTGGGATGAAAAAGTTAGTGTCACGATCGGGATTCGAACCCGCGACCTTCGGGCTGGGTTCGAATCCCGCTCGTGGCACTTTTTCATCTCAACGAAGACCTTACATTAAATGATTAATTATAAATAGTTTTCAAAATGGTGACCAAGAAGTCAGACCCACAACTTTGTGTTATTTTTCAAATCTGTGCATTTATTATGGCTCTTAATTGAAAAGTATTTCAAATAAAAATAGTTTACAGGAAACTTAACGCTGAATCCAAAACTGTATTATCACTGATGATATTTGTGTTTTCCTCAAGTAAGGTAACGTTTCTTTGTTAAAACTAACAAACAATCGTAACTCGTCAGAGAGTGAAGATAGGTTTGGAGAGTTAAGTTGGAAGTTGTAGCAAATAGTTGTACTATAGGCACATTTTTTTCTCTCGTAAATATATCTGGGACACCCGGTATGCATTTGGGCAAAATATTGCCGTACATATTGGGCAAGCCAAGTTTATTACTAATTTAACTTTTAATTAATCTTGTCTTTAAAAAATCGCATTTGTTTCCGACATAAAACATTTTAAATTATCTGCGTTTAAGTACGTTTTGTCCTCAATTCAAAGGTTAAAATCATTAGATAAGTGAAGAATTTTAAGTGTTTACCATTATTAAATTTTGCCAGTTGTTTTTCAGAATTGGTTGGAACGATTTGTAGCTACCCTTTAGGTGAATTTCGTTGCTTGTAAAAGCCATGTCTGTCGAACAGAAACGATGGATTTTCTAGAAAACTTGCGAATTACGCGTCATATTTGATTTTTAGAAAAGGACGCAATTACACAATTTCAATCATAACACAAATTGCAGTATGGCCTTACTGGGCAATCGAAAGTGCTCAGGACACAGGATGCTCCCGATGACCGTAGCCGATCCAATGTATGACATGTTAGATTTGGGAGTTGATTAGATCAGCAAGCAACTAATGACAAACCTAATAAGGAAATTTTAATGAAATGATTTTCTGATTCTGATGGTATATAACAGATAATGTGTGGTGCTTAGTGACCGTTAGCTAATGATTATTTGTTGATCGTGAGGTGCGGTCTGGTATGATGTAGGTTTTAGAAAAACATTTCGATCTTTGAGATCATCTTCAGGGCTCGAAGTGATTATTTTCCGTGGCGCTCTATCTAACAACTCACAAGAATGACACATCTACACGGAAAACAAACACTTTGAGCCCTGAAGATGATCTCAATAAAGATCGACACGTTGGCGTGATAAAGAAAATGTTTTTCTAAAACCCACGTCACACTTCACGATCTCGAAATAATTACTAACAGATAATTTTAAAATCGCAAATGAATTTAATTTTTTTCATGTGTTGGTAAGAATATTACAGAGAAAATTCAAAATAGTGCATTTGAAATCTCCTATTTTCCAAATTACTACACCTTTTACTTTAAAACCAATAACCTGTTCGGAACTTAACCCCTTTTTAAATGATTGGAAGGTAATTATACTTTTCATGATAATTTTTTAAATAATTTTGTTCTTAAAATGATTTCTAAATTTATAATTCCAACTTGGGTACACATTTGTAATTTTGCTTATTCACTTCGTCAATATCCATCTGCTTTTAAAAAATCCTTAGTAATACCATTATTTAAATCTCGTTCAAAACTAGAGGTTAATAAATATAGGCCTTTCTCATTAACTTTATCCATATCCAAAATTCTGGAAAAAAACAATTAAAAATAGAGTACTGAACTTCTTTATTGAAAATAGAATAATTTCTCCAAAACAGTATGGTTTTATTCTTGGCAGATCCACTGACCAGACTTTATTTGATGTTAGTAATCACTTTAATTAAAGATAATTACTTTTTTTAAATTAATTAATCTTTATGTAAGGTATTAATTGAGATAAAAAAAGTCAGTGTCACGAGCGGGATTTGAACCCACGACCTTCGGCTCAATACGCCACTGCTCTATCATTTGAGCTATCGTGACTCCGATCCACATCGTACACTCGGGTAGAACAGTGGCGTATTTAGCCGAAGGTCGTGGGTTCGAATCCCGATCGTGACACTGACTATTTTATCTCAACCAATACCTTACATAAAGATTAATTAATTGAAAAAAGTTAATTGGTTAATCGGACCATGAACTCTAATGGATAAAGATAATTACATTATTTAATTGTTTCTGGACGTTAAAAAGGCTTTCGACTCTGTTGATCAGCACTCAATTGATGCTTAAAAAACCTGAGTATTGGTATCTTATACTCCTTGAATCATATGGAACAGAACTCTAGTCACGGAGGCTGGAACAGTTTATAGTTATTTACGAGTTGAATCAGGAGTACCACAAGGTACAGTCTTAAGCCCAATTTTGTTTCTTTTATATATTACAATTAATTAAGGTTTTTAGTTGAGATAAAAAAGTCAATGGCACGAGCGGGATTCGAACCCATGATCTTCGAATAGATTCGCCGCTGCTCTACCACTTAGCTATCGTGACCTAGATCCACTCGGACACTAACTTCCCATCTCAACCCCACCTTTTGAGTTTTCCCTCCTTTTTGCCATTTGCCTCCAAACTCAAAAGGTCAAGCGGACCACAAAATTAGTGAACTTTTATATATTAATGATTTCTTGAAAATTAAATTCTTGGAAAAATATTTAGTTTGGCAGATGATACTTGAGGTGACAATTTAATTAATTTAACTAAAACTATAAATAATATGAAAATGATTAATTTTTGGATAAACCCAAACTTTCTACTTTTAAATACAACCATACACAAAAAAATGTAATGTATTACACTTTTCATTGAAAAAGAAAATAGATACTAATAATTTAAAATTTGATTTCATACTTGTGATGATAATTATTTTTTATACGGTTTTACATAAACCATACATATATAATACGAAAAAATTATACAGTGAATTTAAAGTAATGACTCTATACCAAATCTTCCTTAAATGTTCATGTTTGTATATATAAATAATCTTGTAACTACTTACATCAGTGAATATAACACAAGACACAATTCATTGGCTAACACACATTTCTATTATTCAAAATTTCAAAAACTGCAAAGAACGCAAAAAATTTATAATTTCAAAAATTTTAAATTTTAGTTAAGATCTTTTAAAGCCAAGATTTAATTTGGTTGGTTTTTTTTCATGCTACAACTTTATTGTGTTATGTTTGTTTATTTCTTTATTTTTCATTTTGTAAAGATATATTCTGTTTATTTTTCTGATGATCTCCAAAAACCTTCCTTTTTGGCAGCAGGCAGGGATGTACCAAAATATTATTGTTTGTTATAAATTTATATTATTGCACGTTCTTGCTAATAAAGATTTATTATTGTTACGTAAATGGCCCAAGTTGTTTTTGTTTTTGTAGGTTCGAGTCGTCGTGATGTGTTGGATTTAGCTGGGCGCCATAGTTATGCAACATGGGAAAGACCAAAGATCTGGCAGAAGCCTGATTTTTAGTTTTGTTCTTGTTTTGGCTGCCGGACAAGTTTTGCGCACAGAATAAAGAGAGGGGAAAAGCAGTTGGAATATTTCAGATTATTTCGTTTTTTTGCCTTTCGGTAAGTTTACACATTTTCTATTTAAATAATTATACGTTGTATGAAAAATATGAAGGGTGTGGTCTCGTATCAAGTGGAACAATTCATACGTATCACTCATTATTTTTCATTTTCTGAATTTCTTTGTGAAATCCTTCAAGTCGACGAAGGAATGTGCATTCTCTTCTGGACATAAAAGATAATATCTTTAAATCCAGAATATTTTCGGTGGGAAAGTATTGCTGATGCCTTCAAGATCTCACAGAATTACGAAACATGGAAAAATCGGTCACCATTGTGCTCCGGTGCTGGTGAAATTTTGAACGGACTTCGGAGTTAGAGTAAATTATGGTTATCTGCGTTCAAGGTTTCGTAGGTGGATAGACAAATGTAATTAACACTGAAGAAGACTCATGTCATGTCAAAAATGTTCTGTTATTAAATAAAATTCCATGCATAAGTTCAACAATCTACAGTACAAATGACAAAGATGTATACACAGTTAAAAGAAGAGTGGAGAAAGTACCAATTGGCAGTACTCCAATGAGACTAGAAACTACCAAGTTGTCTGTTTAAGTAGGAACTGGTTTCCTAGAAATTTCACTGGATAGATCCGAAGCCTTCGTCTCTTCAATCGGCGAGGAGGGTTTGAGAGAATTCGTCATTTGATCGTATGTGAGGATTTATGGAGGTTAGGACAGTGTTATGCATTACCGGGACAGGAGTTATTAAATATTGGACGAAAGGATTTTTAGGCCGATGTGTGCTGGCCGCATAAAATGGAGCATCAGGGATTTTGGATTAAGGATTGGACACTTTGGATGAGGTGGATGTTGAAATATTTGGCTGAACCAGTCCAGTCTGTAAGTTCGTATTGTGTGTCATAGAAGCCTTTTATCTTTGAGAGCTAAGTCACAATATCTGGGTTCCTTGAGAGGATCACAGTACTGTCTACAAGATCAGTGTGGTAGTTTAAGGATGGGATGGAATGTTAACTGTGTACCCTTGGTAAAGTGTCGGGGCTAGAGCCCCTGACGAATATCAGCATAGATAGGGAAATATACGGACGGTTGCCTTCCAAGACTCGAAAAACCAGTCAGTGAGGTAAGTGAAGTATGAGGAAGTTGGAGGGAAGGGGTGAGAGTAAGCAACACGGGGTGCCAAACAAATCAAAAGCTTGGATTACACTAAAAACCAGTGGCCCCACAACAGTTCCACCCTCAATTCAAACAAAGGAGGTAAGTCTACGACAATAACATAGTACGATAGTTGGGTGGAAATCGCGAAAACCAAATTGACGGCCAGCAATTACATTTTGAAAATTTAAGACTGGAAGGATACTTTTAATAGTTGCTTTTAGGCAGTACACTGCACCTATATGAAGTAATACAATGTGTTACTTTCTGGTATAGAGAACATTCTGATGTGGGAATGTTTCCTAGCTGAAGGGCAGTAGGTTTTACGAATAGATATGTTATAAATATGATGTCCTTTGTGGGAAGGTATTAGGGGAATGTAAAATTATATTTAAATGGACAATTTATACCCCAAGGTGAGACCGCGAAGTACCTCGGATTAGTACTTGATGAAAAGCTGACCTGGGCATACCATATCGAGGCCACTGAAACACAATTACGTCAATGCATTGAACAACAAAAATTCATAGTGACGGCAAACTGTGATACACCCAATCTGAATTACGAATGCCAAATTTGGGACTCTTGACACTAGATCTAAAAAAGAAAAACATATCTCTCTAAAAATATCAAAAAACGTGCCTTTAAAATAATACTCGTCTAAAATTTTATCTAAGACTGAAACCACGAAAGAACATCCAAAGACAGCAAAGGCAAAGCCAGAAACCGACTTCCGGTAGCACTATTCAAAAGAAAACGTCGATGATAATTTCGATTAACATTAAACCTTTATCTATGATTGGCCCTGTCAATTTTGTTTATTGTCAATATTGTTGCTTTAACGTGTTTTTGGTATAAATGCGAAAACGGAATACTCCATCTATACGTCGACGACATACTAGCCATCACAAACAACTCTTCCCCAGAAAATACACTCAGAGACCTCAACTTAATACACAAAAACATTACGTTCACTATAAAAACTGAAAACAACAACAGCATCAACTTCTTGGATTTAGCACTCACCAGAACCAATAACAAAATCGATTTCAAAATATACAGAAAACCCACTGCAACAGACAACATAATAAATGCACAATCCAACCACCCACACCAACACAAACTTTCGGCAATGCGACACATGATACACAGACTAAAAACAATCCCACTTAACACCGAAAACTACAACAAAGAACTGCAAACGATAACAAACATTGCAATAAAAAACGGTTACAAAACAAACACCATACAGAAAATCCTAAAAAACAAAACAAAACAACGAAACACAAATCAACAACAAATGGACAACATTCACATACACAGGAAAAGAAACCTACAAACTAACAAATCTGTTCAATTAACTCGGATTGAAAACAGCACTAAGGACCAACAATAACACAGGTAAACTACTAAAAATAAACATAGACACAACTAACCCGCTAGACTGCAACGGTGTTTATAGCATCACATCTCAATGCGGATACACTTACATCGGACAGACGGAAGGAAACTAAGAGATCGATTCAAAGAACATCTTAGATCCTTCAGAGACAATGACGGAAAATCAAATTACGCCACACACTTAATACACTACAACCACGAACCAAACACAATAGAAACAAGCATGACATTAATACACAACGCACAAAAAGGACGAAAACTAAACATACTGGAGAACCTCGAGATATACAAACAAATAACACCTAAAGACGGAAAACTTATAAACGCACAAACAAACTCACAATCACACACCACCTCCACACCACTAAAAACACTTCATAACAAAAAACACTTCATAAAAAAAAATAGAAGAACAAAACATCGCAACCAACACCAGGAAAAAACAAAAAACCAACAACGCACAAATAATAACTGACAATGGAAATAACCGCCACCAAGACCTACAACGAGCACGGAGACCACACCCCCTAACGCAACGCCCCCAGCGACAAGCGACGGACGCAATACTATATAAACCCTACTCAGACTAAATGACAGACAGTTTTTCACTGAAGATGGCGTAATGCCGAAACGCGTTTGAATAACTCAAACAAAAAAACCCGCGAGTGAAGACAGACCCAGTAGTGCCCGTGAGCCGGTTCAACATGAAACTAAAAAATGTCATACAGTACGTTCATAAATGTTAATTAAAACCCTTTAAATGAAAGGATAATAGGAAAATTGTCTATTCGCCCTTCAAAGAATTGTAGTCTAGTTTCGAGCCCATCTCCACTAGCCAAGTCCCACCTGGGAAAGTTGCTTTCGCACCGGTGGAACCAGTGTCCCTTAGGTATCAACACCTTATCCAAGTCAATCCTGGGGGTGACACTGCCCTCGTGCTTTGGCAACAGATGCCCAGATGACGGTTTTGTTAATGAACGTGTAGGTACTAGGTGCTCTTGTGGTTGTTCATACAATGTGCTCCTTCTGGACACACCCGGGGATCCATAGTTTGTAGACAAGACAATTCGTAGCTGGGTCAGAAGATGATGGTATAAGGATTGCAGATCGCCGGGGCTTCACGAGGGCGAGGGAAAAAGGCAGCCAACAGACTATCGAGTACACTATTTGGTGAATGTATATGTGCTCTTAGAATGGAATTGTGTGATGTCCTTTCTGTAACGCAGAAGTTAGAAAGTGTGGAGATTTTTTTTCACTCATTCCCACTGTTGCAATTTCCAGGCAGTTCGCTCGTCGTCTCTTTAGTCCATGGGCAGGGATAGATGAAATATAGGAGGATGGGTTTTTGACTTATGGATGTAGTGATAGTTTTAAACGATTTTTATGGAATTTACGGGATTGATTTACTTCGAGGATGAAGGGAATATTTAGTTAAATTTTTGTCCGAACTTGTCATTTCCACTCGAAACCTCCAACAACACCTCACTCTACTAAAGTCTTGGTGTAAAAAGAAAAGGATACAATTTAACAGAGACAAATCTACCCACATTACTCCACTCTCCATAAAAATATCTCCTCCTGTTTTATTAAATAATATTACAGTCCCAACGGCGGACAGGGTGCAGTACATCGGACAATCGACAAACGCCTGACGTGGAATCCTCTCACACGACTGAAACGTCAGAAGATTATGACACGATAAAGAACTCTTGCACGACTTCTTGACAAACGTTCTAATTTACCTCTCAACAATAAAAGGCTGCCTTGCAACGACATAGTTAACCCGGGATGGACTTACGAACTGGAAGCATGGGGTTCAGCCAAACATTCCAACATCCACCGCATTCGAACTGTCCAGTCCTTAATCCTACGAAAAATACTAGATGCTCCATTTTATGTATGGAACTTACCTTCACATACAGAGTTACATATCTCTTTCGTTCAACACGAAATCCGTTCCCGTTACCGAAAATTTCACACCCTGCCAACTACCGTAAATCAGCACATCTGAAACCTCGCAACCCGACGAATCCCCTCGAACCCTCCTCGCCGACTGAAGAGACAATGGCCGCTAGATCTAGGAAGTGATAGGGATGGTAGAGAAAGTGATAATGACCCAGGTATCAATTAAACAGACAATATTTTAGTATTTTTGGAGTAATACCAATGGGTATATTCTCCACTCTTGTTTTTAATTACTCATTGTTACATGTTACCTACTTGAAGGTAGTTGTCATGCACTACAAATTTAAAAAAAGTGTGTAATTTCATTTGATACATAAAATAGAGCGTCGAGAAGGATTTTTGAGCGTTTGGCTGAACCCCAACTTCTAGTGCGTCAAATTGGTTTTAGTAAGGAGTTGCAAAATAGTTTTTTGTTGGGCAGTTGATAAATTGGCTCGTTTGTCATGTAGTCTTGAGAGTATTTTGCATAGTTTCAACAGTTCTCGTTTAAAAGATCTCAGATTACTCACTTTGGAAAGCATGAAAGGTCATACCTTTAGTGCAAGAAGTTCCTATTAAAACAGGTTCCCGAACGTAGGCAAGAAATTCTCGGCAAAAACGTCAGGTTTTTGGAAAATGTGTTTAAGACTCTATCCAGGCAAACTGAGGATGAAGCTATAGCCTCAATAATGAAAAATGACCTAGTTGACATCACATCAGTGGGACTAAATAAACTGGTGGAGATAATAAAGCAGCAAAAGTCAAGGAAAGCTCCAGGTTATGACCTCATAGCAGGACAGGTCTCGGAGAGACGCCAGAGAAGGGCATGAAGAAGTTGCTATATCTTATTAATGCTGCCTTCAGGTTGCAGTATGCACCCTGCTCCTGGAATGTCAATGAAGTTATAATGGTTCTTAAACCAGGGAAGGATCCCAATGATAAAAAATCATATAGTTCTTTTTGATTCTGCGGTCATACCTGACTGACAGGAGCTTCAGAAACAGGACATGATGATGGGTACTCCATGCTAAGAGAGATATCAGTGGGAGTGCCAAGGGCAGTTTCCTTGTTCCTCTCCTATACCTTCTATTCGCGAGTGACTTGCCTAAAGAAGATTCGACTACAGTGGCTTCCTTTGCGGATGTTACCGCCATCATGGCTAACTGGAGAGTGTTGAAGAAGCAACAGCCAAGGTTCAAACAGCTCTCACAGTGGTCTCTAAGTGGACAGCAAGGTCGACGAGACAAAATCTGTGCGCGTTAACCTCATCAATAGAAAGTTTGTCACCATTCCATTAGAACTGAATGCAGCTAGGGTACCATATGCGATGTATTTGGGTATGACCTTAGATGCCAAACGCAAGTGGAAAGAGCATGTTAAGAAAAAATGTCAAAAACTCAAAATCAAATTTCGGAAAATGTACTAGCTCCTTGGTCGATATTCAGAATTGGATACTCACAGCAAGGTGCTCCTTTACTAGCAAGTTGTAAAGCCTATATGGACTTATGGTATCCAGTTTTGGGACTATACCGAGAAAACAAATGTGAAGATGATACAGACGTTTCAAAACAAAGTGCTACGAAGCATTGTGAATGCACCATGTACATTCGCAACGACGATCTACATCATGACGTCCGGGTTACGATTTGCTGTGAATATCTTCACCGGCATCAAAACGAGCAAGCTCTCCAACTGTTGGATAACAGCGAAGAAGTAAGAAGACTGAAGAGGACGAAGCCCTTGGACTTGGTGCTCCGCTAGATCGGTGTTCTTATCACTTGTGTTCATTATGGCAAAAGTGCAGTGAGATGTTATCTTGGATTGTGGAGGTTAGTTAGTAAACTAATTACTCCTTAATGTGCATTATGTATTAAAGAGAACTAGATGGGTGTGTACTTAGTTGGTATCATCCAATTTAAAAAAAATTCTTGTCATTTAGGACGTGCGTGTTTGGATTCCATGTTAAACGTATTGAACACAGTATTGAAATTTTGTCTGATGTTGGAAGGGGAACATTATTTAAATGTAATGCAGGACTAATTTTACTACGGAAGGTATAAATAAAAGATAAAAGTATGCGGGTGGCTGAGACCTCTTTTAATTTCAATATTTTTTTCCTTCAGCAGTATGAGATTATGCTGCAGGTTTCGAAACAAAAAATCGGAATCGGTGTTACTCGAAGGAATTGCTATCGTCTACAAAGTTAAAGAAGGTCGTTTGTGTATGTGATGGAATGATACAGTACGTTGCCCTGAGGAACACACCTGCATGGACACTTGGTTGTTTGTTGTTTAAAAACAAAATTATTATTTAGAAATAGATTTTTACAAAATCTGCATACAAGAAGGAAAACGAGCTTTTATAAATAGAAAAAGTTTCATTACGCTCAATAATCAATAACAAGATCATTTTCAATCGGAAAACATTTAAAAACGCATATTTTTTCCTGACGCAAAACGTGATTCTGATCAATTTTTTGTAGAAAAATTGTAGTATTAATTAGTAATAACATTTCAGAATTAGAGTACCCGATAACTTATCTCAGGAATATTTTTTTTTATTATCCCCAACCTTGTGTGTAAGTTGCTGAACAACTGTCTGCCAATAAGAAGGGTTTCAACCGATAAGGAAAAATTGTCTTTCGCGGCACCCTGTAAGTCTATTTCCTTCTTTCTCCGTCTATTTTTAAAAATAGAAGCCGACTTAAACTAAATCAATAAATTTAAAAAAAATCATCTTACCATTTCCAGCCGATGAGTTGAGATTTGCGACCGTGTTGGACTTTCTGTAATAAGAAAACAGAAAAAAATTATTTAACAGGCAAAAATGAATTATTGACGACAGTATGGATATAAAACTAGCATAAACTAATGATCTCGCCATTAGGGCAATTCCTATCCGGAATAATAAGAACAAGATGAACAAGAAGATTAACATTCAGAAGAACAGTTTAAAATGCTACTACGAAGGCCGATGCATCTAGGAAACACCATGTATATTGCCAAGTTTTTTTTTTTTAAAGTCAATTAGTTTGGAACCTTTCCAGCACTAAATAAAATATATCCCAGATTAGCATAATTAATTATAATTTATATAGGCTTGTTTTGCCTAAAATGGTAGAAAAATAGGTCGGACTGATACACCACGCTCTGACCTGTTTTTTTTAATTATCATATTTAATTTTCTTTGTATTCCCCCCCCCCCTTGTTAACATAATTGAAAACTCTCACTGTTAATTTTTTCCCCTCTCGTGAAAATTGTTCGAGAGGCGGTAGCGAAAATCAGATTTATGGTCACCAGTAAGGGAAAAAGTTTTAAATTGCCTTAATAGGACGTAACTTTCAAAGGGTGTTAGAAACTTAGTCAAGTTCCTTCCCAGAGGGGGGGAGGGCTTTTTCCGAAGGACTTGTATTTCAACGGCCCTGGGACAAAAAGAGCTCTTAGACTCAACTTTTACTTTAAATTCGACTTTTTACGTTACATTTCAAACTTAATTCCGACCAAATTTCTAACTAAATACAAAAAAATAAAAAATAAAACATAACAAGCGTACAAATATATGAGTCAAATAATGTAGAACTCCATCGTAACTTACACAGGGTGTGGCACAGGGTTGTCGCCTAGGACTGCCATACTCGTACCGCTTCTTTAATTTTATATGAAAGCGTTTTTTCGCATAGACACATAAGGAATAATTAAAAATACCAAGGAATCATGAGCACAGTTGATGAATGGCCATCGGAGGATCTAACTCGTAGAAGGGACATCTTCGCCCGATTAAGGATAAGCCATACGGGGTTGACATACGGACAGTTACTTTTGAACCAAAGCCCAAGCGTATGTGCCCAGCAAGCAGAGAAAGGCTACTCGATGTGTCGTGAGGGGTGTCCTTGGCTCCATAAAGAGAGCATCTGGGAATGCCTCCCGATATGAGAATTGTATTTGATGCCCTGTTCCGATTCTTGGCGGAAACAGGGTTGTTGTTTTATTGTATACAGTTTTCTGTCTCTCGCATATGTTGAGAGAGAACGTGTTTATTAAAATAAGGGAAACGACATGAAATGTGTACAATAGATTGAACGAAATAGCGAAAGTGGAATACGGACTTAGCACAAAAGCTCTCTCCACAATCTATAAAAGTGTCTTTCTCCCAATAACAAGTTATGGTGCAGCCGGATGGGCCAAACGACTACCGAACACAAGCAAAGATATAATAGAGCAAAGCCAACGAATAGCTCTTATAAAAACCACAAAAGTGTACAGGACGATTTTAACGCACGCCATACAAGTAATTGCCAACGCACCGCCAATAGACCTTGTCCTTAAAGAGAGGGTGGTCATCCACCAGAAAAAGAAAAATGAGCCAATTGACATAGGATCAAGCCAAGGAGAAATAGACTGGTTCCGAAGCGCAACTAGAAAGAGTGGCAAGAAAGATACATTCACAGCAATAAGGGTCAGCTGACATTCAAATTTTTCCCCGGCGTTGAAAGGAGACAAAAAGCAAAATGACTACACCCCTACTACCAAAAGGACCACCCAAATGCTATCAGGACATGGAAACTTCGCAAGTTATCTCCATAAATTTAAGAAAAGAGACAGCCCTTTATGCTCCGTTTGCAGCGCTGAACAAGTCGCCGAACATAAACTCTTCAATTGTACCAAATTCAATGCAGAAAGAGAGCTTTGCGAAAGACCATCACCTCAGCAGAACGGCCGCCTAATCTCCATAAACTAGTCTGTGATACCAAATCATTTGCAGCATTAGGTTTAGGGTTCCGGGCTGTTTTCCTCTTTAGTTAGAAAATTTTAGATAATATAAATATACAGAAAAGAAAATCACGTAAATCTACGTGTGCAAGGGGAAAGCAGCAAGGGAAGACCTTTCGTTTAAGTTTTAAAATGAAAATATTGTTCCCTCGAAAACCGACCAGCGGTCTCGCCTGAAGGCAAGATGGTTGGGAGGTATTTTATCCCATTTATTTGACGTCCTTTAGATTTATAAATTCGATTAACTTAAAGCGTTTGTCCACCGGTATGGGGTCGGGTCTTCCTCAGGTACGGCGGGGTGGTGGAAAGGGAAAACAAGGGAATGTGTAGTGTGAGAGGGCCGGGTATTGAGTACCCCAATCGGCCTTCAATTAGGTTAGTTATATATTAGGTGTAAAGGGTGAGAGGAACATCAAGCACTCCACCACCAATGCGAATGGTTTGTAAATAGGAAAGATTGCATTAAAGAATGAATGAGTTTGGTTCTAAGAAATGGATGCGTTAGGTGCTAAAACACTTGATGACAGCACCTGGAGTCATCCCCGGTGGCTGGATGGATAAGACCGAGGTCTGACCTCTGATTGCACACCCGAGTGATTTCGAGGCCTGCTGGAATTTATTGTAAAATACGAAAGCTGTAATTGTCGGTGGACTGCGAGAGTGAAAAGGCACTAAACAGTCCAAGCCTTGAGGAATTCCTCAACGTACAGTGGCGTTTTTGAGGACGCGGTGGGAAGGAAATCCCCAATTTTTTTTTTCCGCCTTGAAACCAAAACCACGAGAACCAACTCCAGTCAACACAAAACTAGGCCTTTACTTGAGGAATATCCTCTCCGTGTGAATGGGAGGGCTCGGTATAGGAAATCCCCAAGGAAATCCCGGAGGCTTTTTCCTTGAGGATTTCCTGTACGAGTACGGCTACTTAGACTGCTTCACTCTGCACATTCGTGTATATAAATCTAAAACCTATCACTAATCCCCAGTTAATTTTGAAAGAATGTATAAATGTAATACATATCTAGGTAGGTCTAAGGTGACTACCTAATAGGTCTAATATCTTACGGTTGTGGCAGTTTACCTAAAATCAACCTTTCAATCACCTAAGGTTAATGTAGCACAGAGTTGTTTTCAAAACCTTTCCTGCAATTCCGTTCTCATCTGAAATTCAACCTCAACCGATAACTTTAGGTAGTACTTAAAGGGGTTTCTTAAGACCTTACTTATTCGTTTGTGACTGATTCACCCGCGACCAAGGGATTGCAGTCAATGACAAATTTCAAAACTATATTTGTAAAATTTAGAAAGATGGTGACCAGACCCTTGTCGGCAGGTCCTCGCAGATAACAATTATCAAGAAAAAATGTACAAATCTTCTGTGTCTGATGAACAAGACATTCATTGGGGAATATTTACGAAATACTTAAAAAGTAGGTAGGAGGGGTGGTGGCTTAGCAGATTGTGTTAGGTATTGGCGTCACTGTTTGTTCTAATCTGTTTTTGGTAGTTTGTCATGAATCAACCCGGGGATGAAGAACGTCTCCAAATTACTGTTTAAACACTCTGCAACCCGGGCCAAACTTCGCCTGCTGCAGTAATTACCACCAGAACGACCTAAATTCCGACTGATTTATATTCAGAGGGCGTCCTTCGTGTTTTTCATCCGGCATTTCCCCCAGGATAATCTCCGGGTCGGGGCGGGGTTAAAGAGTCGATCCGTTCTGTAATAACAGGGGATTAGCCTACAATCGATGTCACAGTGACACAGCTGACAATGCCTTCGCTGAAAAGGATGACTGTCAGACGACTCTAACTCTACATTTCATTCAGGTCTTTACGTTGCCGACGAAAGGACACTTGTCCTGATTGAAAATAGTTTTAAAAAAATTACGGAGTAAAATGATAAAACGAGGTCAGCTAGTTAAAAAAAGAAAAGAAAATGAGGAAGGTATTACTTACTATATTCATTCTACCTACAATAAACAGTTGTGATAAAACGCACCTTTGTGACTGGAAAGCATATCGTCGTCCGCTCGGCTGAGATTAGTAGTCCGTTTCAGCGTACTAAATCTTTTGTACTTATGAAAATATAATAATTGTCTTCCCTCTTTTAAAAATGACCCTCGAACTCGATTATAATTTCTAAACAAAGACGTCGACCTTGATTTCCTTTGTCTATTGTCTTCTCCCGTTCTCCAATTCGCTCTACATTGCCGGAATGAAACCGTTTCAGATCTTCAGAAACCAGGGCCGCCACTCTCGAGCCAAGGGGCTAATGCCAAGGTAAAACGGGCGATTTTCCGCACTTATAGCCTTATTTCGTGATCGACCGCTTTCACGAAACGCCTCCACGTGAACGACAAGAGAAAACGGACGTTCGATACAAATACTATGTTTTTTTTATTTATTTTATGGCGTGATAGGATTGTGCATTGTTACTTCCTGGGATCGTACTTAAGATAAAATGCTAAGAAATAGTGTGGTGATTAGTGACCGTTAATCGATAATTATTCAGAAATCGTGAGATGCGGTCTGGTATGGTGTACGTTTCAGAAAAACATTTTCTTTATCGTGCCAACGTTTCGATCTTTATTGAGATCATCTTCAGGGCCCAAAGTGTTTGTCTTCTGTGTAATTGTGTGGAGAGTGGATTAGCACTCTCAACACAACACGCAAGAATGGCACAATTACACAGAAGACAAACACTTTGGGCCCTGAAGATGATCTCAATAAAGATCGAAACGTTGGCACGATAAAGAAAATGCTTTTCTGAAACCTACATCATACCAGACCGCATCTCACGATTTCTGAATAGCTAAGAAATGGTTTCAAACACTCATATTATTAATAAAACCTCAAATGATTCAACATACCTAATTCTAATAAGCAGTAAACATTTCAACATTATGAACAAATTAATTTTAATATAAGGTCTTGGCTGAGATAAAAAAAATTCAGCGTCACGAGCGGGATTCGAACCCACGACTTCGGCTAAATACGCCGATGCTCTACCACTAGAGCTATCGTGAAGAGTGGTCGAGCAGCGGCGTATTTAGCCGAAGGTCGTGGGTTCGAATCCCGCTTGTGACACTGACTTTTTTTATCTCAACCAAGACCTTACAAAAAAAAAAAGAATAATTAATTGAAAGAAGTAACTTCTATTGACCACTAAAACGTGAATGGATTATGAACAAACATTTGTCATAAAATTCGATAACCTTCAATAATTACAGATAATTTCAATTTAAACAAATCTAAATTCAGCTTTTCATATATGGCATATAATAAAACCGGATCATTCAATTTGATTTATTTATATATTAAATTATGTTTGTAGAACGCCCTGGTAACCAAATACATAATTTATAAAATTTAAATATTCACAGCATTGTGTTTTTGCATACATTTCGCTGTAAACGATTTCAAGGATAAGGCCACCGTAATAAAGACCAAAAAACTTTTTTATTTGTTTTATATGTTAATTTGTACATATAGATTATTACTTATTGAAAGGTGCTTTCTTTTTCATTTTATTATATTTAGAAAAGTATTGCAATGCATAATGATTATTCAATGCTCTCAAAATAAAAAGTAAAATTTTGTTGTTAAAAGTACTGTAATTTCAAATTTTCATGATCTATATCTAGTAAGATTCGTAAAAAAGATAATATATCCTGTATTGATGGATTGCTCAAAGAATAATTGATAAGTTCACCAAATACTTTTACCTACTGTGCAAAAAAATTTATACATATAAAAGTTTATTTCGAATAGCATATTATTCGAACGATTAATTAACCTCTCGAATAATTTTTGGAGGGTTTCCATAGACTGCATGCACGTAACACTAAACATACCTAGCTTAACTGACCCCATAGATAAATTGTCAAGTTTTATAATTCATACATAATAGCCTATTTGTACATATCAAAAATCTTTTTATTTATAAAACGTCAGACTTGAACATCCGTAAATAGAAGCATAAAGTATGTGCCTTCCAATGTACTTGGTTTAACCAATTGCTGTAATAAATAATGAGTAAATGGATGCTAAGTCTTTGGCTGTTAGTAATTTGTTATGTATAGCATATACTTGTCTATTGGTTTGTATACATTTCTTGCTTTACGCAATGCCTGGAGTTTTTATATACTTTTCCCCTAAACTATTTCATATTTAATACAAACTAGGTGATAAAGGTGATGCCCTGGAGCCAATTGAATACAACTATGTAAACTAACACGGTAAATCAAAAATTATATGCAATAAAATTCATACGTGCATAATACATAATTAACATCTTTGAATCGAAAAAGACTAATTTCGATATGGTTCGAGTGGAATCGTTGCAATTACCAGATTGCTTCTGAAACGAACGGTTCAACCAAACTGTGTTCCCAATCCGGCAGATCAGATGTAGCTAATGCAATGAAAACTGTATTTTGAACAAACACGAACCAAGTGTTCCACCAATCCGTTTTTGAAAGATTAAAGTATAATTTATGATTAATTGCTCCAAAAAGAAATAACCATTAAACACTGTTCCCAAGCAGGGAAAAAAAATCTGCAGAAAGGTACATTCGTAAGTTTACGTAGCTTCCTGAGAGCAAAATGTATATAATTCTGTTTCCAATTCGAAATTAATTTGATAAATTATATGGTTGGTGATGATGATGAAAGGAGACTAGGAAATAGGGTTACGTTCCCCAAGCAGACTTTTTGCTTACTGTACCTTCCTAGTTCCTTGGTTCAGTATGTCGATTCGATCCTTCTTTTAAGGACAGGACTAGGTCACTGTCATTGCTACAGTTACTTTCCCTGGGTTTATTTGTATCTCAGAGCAGGTCTCCAGTGGTTGATTCACATTTGAAGATGATATGCATGGTTGTTTCTTATTCCACATTGCATAATCTTCAACTCAGGTCATTACTGAATTTGGCAATGAATGTTGTGAAGATGTTTTGTCAGATGAGTCTGAGTTTAGCTCTTTATCTCTCTTTAACTGAATCCCCATATCACTCTACACATTCTCGCTAATAAATACATTCACTCTCAACACATACTAGGGTATCAATATCAGCACAATATTCGATAAAACAACCCGGATTCTTCCAGGAATCGATACAGGGGACCCAGACAGTCGCAGCCGTGCTCTCGGTAGGAATTCCAATCCTATGGGCTCTTCAATTAGGTGGGACACTATACATATATACAGTCGACTATATGCCGGTATATATCCCTCTCTTATTGTGTAGCAGTGAGTTTGCCGAACTCAGCGAGGGTTGCTTTAGCTTAGCTTATATAGCGTTCTACCACTTTTCCTTTTGTCATTTTTGGATCCTTTCTGTGATGGAGGATTCTGTTTTAGTCGTCCCAATAATAGGTTCAGGGCCTATTATGGTCTTGCAGATACTCCTCTGGGGTGTCCTTTTCGTTACCCAAAATTCCTTTGTGTCCTGGTACCCAAAGAACCATCAGGTTGTTTCCCAAGGTTTTGAAGATTTTGGATGCATTCACATGATGATGCTTTAATATTCGTTTGGATATCCGATCCTATGAATATGTTTTTGCCAGTGCACCTTGTTTTAAGATTTTCCATGGCACAACCAATGTTGGCTGGTATTTCAGCTTGAAGAATGAGATGTACTTCCCTAATGAATTTGACTTCATATTTTGGGCTTGTACAAAAAAATACCTGATCCGGTTCCTTGTTTTAGCCTTCTGTATACCATATCATTGTACCTGATATCTTCCTGAATATTTTTTCTCCTTTGTAGCCTGTTGTGACTTTATAGGATGCAAGGAGTGTTTTCGGAATCATGTAGTCAACCGCTATTTATAAGCATGTCTGATTTCCTTATATGTTTAATGAATCAATCAGAGAAGAAAAAATAACCAAGAAGATACTGAAATAAGTTTATGTTTCTGATATAAAATGAGGCAGAATTTCCCGTCCCACGAAATTTGTGATTTGATACTAATTTTAAAGGAATCATTAATGAAATATTTTAAATTAAATTAGCTCGTTTAATTGTCTTTCCCATTGGAAGTTTATTCATTCTTAATGAGATGGATTGTCTTAGAAATATTGATTTTTAACTTTTACTCGTTGATGACACACCAAAAATCATAACAGACATTTAAGGTCCATCGTATTCGCCGGATGCCTGGTTCTTCGAGGTCGGTGAACAATATATTGAAAAAAAATTAATTAGAATAAAGTTGGATAATATAAAATCTTCCATGTCTAAATCATGGATAAAGGAAGGATCAAATTTCGTCGTTTTTTCTGGTGACTTGCTACCAGACGGCAATTTAAAATTATTCCAAACAAAAACTTCCTTACCAGAAAGTAAAACCCTGCATTGCGGGCATTTATTTATAAAACGTCTGAGAGTTATTCTCAATGAAATTCTACGGGAAGTGAACAATCAATACTGACGATACACGGATTATATTACCGGTTGAGTCTTCAAAAAGGAATTTTAAAGGATGTGAAAAACCTTGGCACATCAGGATATTATCAGAATTTTGAAATATGGAGACTTTTCAATTATTAAAATTGTATAAGATGATGATCAATATTATCTGCAATTGACACAGGATTTTTTTTTAAAAAGGAGAATGAATCTCTTTTAACACCTGGGAGATTTCCTTTCGCCGTTCCTAGGAGGGAAAAATCGGACTTTTTGGGGCTTAATAATTTTAAAAAACCATTAGATGAACGAGACGTTTCGAGGACAATCGCCAGGATTTTAAAAGATTCCCACTTGCGATTCGCAGATCGATGTCGTGACTCACTCCGTTATTGACTCTTTTCTGGCCCAATTACAAACCAAGAAGACCCACCGGCTTTTCCTTCCTACTGTTTAAGTCAATTATTTTATATTCCCACACTGCCCCGTTTGTCTTCTACAGTTTTGTTTAAAACGAACAAAAAATCTTCCCGGAGTATTTTCCCAAAAGGATTTTTTTTTAAATCTGTACGTTTTCTACGCCATAGGAATAAATTAAAATTATTATCTCACAGTGAACAAAACACGAAAAAAAGCTAGTGACCTCGAAAGTTGCGAATATTTTACTATTTTGAAAAAGAAAAGAAGAAAGAGAAAAAATAGAAAGAAAAGACATCACTTTTGTGCTAACAATGAAAAGACAAAAGCTTTTTCCAGGACAGATCGACCCGAACTCTGCTTAATCCAAATTGCTCTGAGTTGTTCCTTTAGCGAATAAAAATCAGAAAAAACAGCTAGCTAGCAAAAATACCAAACGTATTTACTGTTGGAAACGGAATGCCGAGGACGGAAAGTTCAACGTATTCCGGCGCTAATTTGAATCTTATGGTATTTAAGAATCATAAAAGCAAGAAAATTATCACTTTTTTGAGAACCCAAGGAGAAGAGTCAACAATATAGACAGGTGTCTTTAAAACATTGCAATAATTATTTTCTGTCCAATTGAACATTCCCTTACTATCATTTTATCGTGAGAATAAATAAGTGGGAAGTTTATGGGCCGACAAACAGCTGAGGTCATCGCCGGCCCTATGCGTGTTTTTCTTCTTTTTCTGGTCTTTCACGCGTATTTTCTTTTTAAACTGCAGCCATTTGAGCATCTCGATCTGGTTACTGACTCTCTGATTTCAAATATATGCTACGTTGGTATCCTGGAATGCTAGTCTCTCGTTTGTATCTCAGGTTGTCAAATATAAACATAGATGTCTGGTCACATTCACTCCCCCTGAGTACTCGATATTCCTCGGGGTGGGGATATAAACAACCCCTTAGTTTCACGCTAATTAATTACTTGTTCTGTCCAGACGTCACACACTCACCCCAGAGTACTAGATATTCCTCGAGGCGGGGTTATAAGCAATCCCTTCCTTTCACTCTAATAAATTACTTTTACTCTCCAGACGTCACACGCTCTCCCCAGAGAACACGATATCCCTCGGGGCGGGGTTAAATCACCCCTTTATTGTGAGAGAAAAGAATTTTTAAAAAAATTAAGCTCGAAACTTCGAACTTTTTTATATAAAGCAAGACTTTTATGATGAACTCGGTAATTTGTTAATGTGTGGAAAAATGACGCAGTTTTTAAATTGTGACATGAACGCTGGTTTTAACGTGTCATGGAGGCGTTTTCCCTTAACATAATTTTATGAGGTCGGAAAATCGCCCCCCCCCCGTTTCCCACCGGTGACTTTTCTTTTTGTCACATTGCGAATTGGAAAAAAAGAAAAGATCCGAGAGATCGGATCGATGAATAAATTATAACGGACTTCCGCGCTATGCCTGAGTTTGCGCAGTTTTATATAAAGATCCTCCTGCTCGTCTGAATCGGCCGATAACTTTCTTGAAACGCAATATGTTTAGAAAAAAATGCCTCCTACGTTCCCAGATGAAAAATATCGTCTTATAAAGAACATTTTCTCAAATATGCAATATAAAAACCCTTTCTGGACAGGTATTCCTTACAAGGTGGTATGACTCTGCGGAGAACAACGAAACGCCATTGACATAAAAAACGCCAACAGTGAACAAAATACGAATTCAAACGTGCCATTATTAAATACAAAACTCACCATTTCGTTCAGATCAGCTAAACGCCATCCCCTGCAGGATCTGAAACAGAAAAAAAGACCTGGGGTTAGGACATCGGATCACACAGTTGGCCAATTCAAACAACATCCAGGACGGATTCACGAGGGAAATCTGCATAAGGTCTGTTATTTAATAAGATGTGATTTCGACCATGGGAACCGGGATCCTCTGCGTAATTCCTACCTGTTACGACCGTGGGATCCGGGAAAAAGAAAGAAAACCCTTCTGTATTAAAAACAACTGAGGGGCATCGAGTAAAAAAAAAAATCAACCTTGTATGTCGGCAAAAACAAAAGAAAACTGTAGAAATGCTAAAATAAATTATCATTCGCTCGGACTAAGGTAGGGTAGCCTTCTTAAGATATTAAAGAGTCTAGCAGTATTTTCATGTTTTAAGTTTGATTCCTTTTCGGCAAAATCGATTGGTTGACAATCCTCCAGTACATCCTCGTACACGTGAAATGTCTTTTCTCGCCTTTTCATTCTGAATTGACTTTGAGAAAGATATTGAAGTCAAGAAAGTAGCCAACTAATCAATAACCAATTATGTATTTTTACTCAGAATATAATAATTAATTCATTTATGTTTACTGGTCTAATTGACCAAATTACTTCTTTCGATTAATTATTCTTTTCATGTAAGGTCTTGGTTAAGTTGAAAACGCTAGTGTCACGAGCGGGATTCGAACCCACTACCTTCGGCTAAATACGCCCCTGCTCTTCCACTTAAGCTATCGTGATTTCCATTCATTCGGACATCAAAGTTGCCTCGTGAATGCTGATTGCACAATTGAAAAATGGCAAAAAAGAGGGGAAAATTTCGAAAGGTTGTAGGCTGAGATGGGGTCAGAGTGGATCGAAGTCAGGATAGCTCAAGTGGTTAGGGCAGCAGTGTCGTGGGTTCGAATCCCGCACATGACACTTAACCAAGACCTTACATAAAAAGAATAAACCGCAACACTCCAACTCCATTATTCAATTTTTCACAGAGTTTACATTTCGAAAATACTTAAAACAAGTCCGAATTTTGATATTTCATATCCAATTAAAGATTGCATCTTGGATATATTCTATTGGGTTGTCCGGAAAATAATGCAGGATTTTGGTATTAAACAAAAAAAAAGAAACTAGTTACTTTAAAGCAATGTTCTTTAATCAAATACATTTCTCCCAACGTGTTGGTAACTTATTAATTCCGTCTGAGTAGAATTCAGAATTTTTAGAATTGATAAAGTCAATAAATGCATTTTCCAGTTCCGTTTGATTTTTGAATATTATGTGTTGTAAGTAGTGGTCCAGGTGTCTAAAAAAATGGTAGTCAGTAGGCGAGAGGTCCGGAGAGTAGGGTGGGTGAGGCAAAGTTTCATAGCCAAGCTCCAATAATTTTTGTGACGTTACACGTGACACATGTGGTCGAGCGTTGTCATGCAACAAAATGGGCCCTTTCCGATTGACCAAAGAGGGCTTCATTACTGCCAATTTCTGATGCATGGTATTAATTTGGTTACAGTATGATTCAGCATTGATGGTTTCGCCAGGATTTAAGAAGCTGTAGTGTATTAAACCAAATGAAGCCCACCATACCGTAACCATTACCTTTTTTTGATGAGTTGGGGGCTTTGGAAAATGTATTGGAGCTTCTCCTTTGTCGAGCCACTGTCCAGAACGTCTAGTGTTATCGTAGAGAATCCACTTTTCGTCACATGTAACAATTCTGGCCAGAAATGGGTCATTTTTGTTTCGACAAAGAAGTGATGCACAAACATCAAAGCGCTGATTTTTTTGGCGATCGTTTAATGAGTGTGGAACCCAATTTTCGAGTTTTTTCACTTTTCCAATCGCCTTGAGGTGGTCAGCGACGGTCGTTTTACTGACTTTGAGTTGCTCTGCACCCACCACTGATCGCAGAACATCATCATTAAGAGAGGAAGGCCTTCCACGACCTTCTTCATCTTCAAGGCTGAAATCTCCCTCCCGAAATTTTTTAAACCACCTTTGCACAGTGCACTCATTAACACAACCCTCGCCCCAGACTTGGTTAATGTTTCTAGCCGTTTGGGCTCCGCTTCGGCCGAGTTTAAACTCGTAAAAGAAAATCGTACGAAATTCTCGCTTTGACATTATAAGGATGACTGAATTATTTCCAAGTAGCGGAATGCTACAGAGGTAAACAAACAATATCATTTGGAAGAGGATTAATAAGTGTTGACATTCATACAAATGAGTAATCCTGTAAACGTAAACAGAATATTTTATATAGATTTTTTTTAATGAAAACTTAAAATCCTGCATTATTTTCCGGACAACCCAATAGAGAGAAAAATGAAAGAATGACTTTACATCGATCTCTACCTCTTTAAAATTGAAATCAAACACGAGAACAAGTGGGTCAAATTCCATAAAAGAATCACAGTTTAACTAATTGTAAAGTTTGCTTTATTTTTTTCAATTAGAAAGATAATTGTCGACTTAGTTCCTTTCAAACTGAAGTGAAACAGCAAAGAAAAGGTGCCCATCTTAAAATAAATAAATAAATAAATAAATAATAATAAGTTATTTCTTGCTTTTCTTTTCGTTGGATATGGGTGAGAATCAGGATTGTAAAGACAAAAGAATTAATTTCCAAATAAAAAGTCGGAAAAGCTTACGGAGTCTTTATAATGTAAATAATAATTTAATTAGTTTTTGACAATTTCACAGTAATTAAGAGCAAAAGTTTGTTTTTTAATGTACATTTTGACTCAAGCAATTAGGATCTTCAAATTGTCGACATTGATTTCTTTGAACTTGAGTCAAACAGCGAGGACAAACGGGCCCGCCCAACTTAAAAATAAAAAATAAAAAAAATAGTTACTTTGATTTTATCAAGTTCACAGCAGTTAAGAGCAAAATTTTGTTTTTTAATGTACATCTTGACTCAAGCAATTAGCACTTTCAAATTGTAGACATTAATTTGTTTAATTAGTTTGCACTTGAAGTTAAACAGGGAGGACCGGACCCAACATATAAAAAAAAAAGTTGCTTTGATTTGGTCAATTCCACAGCAGTAAGAGCAAAATTTTGTTGTTTAACGTACATTTTGACTCAAGCCGTTAGGTGCTTCAAATTGTCGGCATTAATTTCTTTAAACTTGAAGTCAAACAGGAAGAACAAGCGGACTCAACACTTAAAAAAAAAATTCACGCGCACCGAGCTAGTAATGAGGGATTCCTGTATTCCATAAAGGCCAGTTTCCCGTATTTTCATGCAATTACAGCGTTATGAGATAATAACAGGTCAAAACGCAAAAGACTGCCGTTATGCCAGTGTAATTAATTACCCCTTTAAATGCAGAAGGGCTGAAATGAAGGCAGAACATTTTGAAATGCACGTAAGACACACTTTTGTCAATGATGTCCATCGATGGTCACCATGGCCTGTTTCTTTTCAAGGCTCATATTGAAACTTTCAAATTTTAGAACAACCTAAGCTGGTAAAAAAGGACAAAAGAAAAAAAACCGTTAACCTTTACCAGTATTACCTAAAAATAAAATAAAGTTAAAACGAATGTACTAAAGCTAAGACATAACCTGTCCAAAATTTAGTATAAAAATCGTAAAATTTTAAATTCTGTTAAAATTTAACAGAACTGTCACAAATGTTGGGGATTGAACATTCTTTAATCAGGCGTCAGGTTTGACAACGAACCCTATTTTTACTATTTTTTCACACACTTCGCCAAAGACGAAAATTGTTGAAAACTGTTACTAGGTCAATTCTGTTTACAGTGAAGAGGCGGTGAAATGGGTCACTTTCTACTCGTGTTGACTTTCACTTAAAAGCCGGCTTTCACTTATCTCAGACCCCCGGTTGAAAATGCATCGCCACTATTTTTGCCACGTGCATAAAATAAAAGTCCTAAATATTTTTTCTCTCCAAAACTTGACCAAATTACGAAGTAATTCATGCGATTCCTGGCACCACCAATATTAGCCAATTTCGTCCTTTAGATATTCAAGCAGAAGAGAGTCAAAGGATTAAATGAAAAGTCAAAAAGTTCTCCACCAAATATTTTAAGTCAAGCTGACACCAGATGACAGCCTGAATCAATTAGTCAATAATGATTTAATACCTTTACAAATATTTTTGATTCAAATCTGTACATGACAGTTTTATTGTGTTAAGTTTTGGGATAAAGAATGCAGGAGTCAATGATTCAATTACATGGCTACATGTTAAAATGAACAATAATAGTTCAAATAGTTTTCCACATAAATCTAGTTTTGATTAATAACATTTGTACCATTAAAGTAGTATAATGATCAAAAATTATAATCAACTATGCGTAAAATAGTCAGCAATAATTAAATTTAAAGATTTAAATAATAATTTCCTGATTACATAGAATTGTTTTAAAATGTGTAAAGATTGTATTAAGAAATACAATAGTCAATAATGATCAAACGACAGTTTTATAACACAACGGCTCAACTATTGATTAAGTCAATAATATCTCAATTTCATGGCTTCTGTAACTTTTGTACAGGATGGATCTACTCTCATATTTATTCTTTATATTAAAAAAATTAAAAATCAGTAAGTAGAACCATATAACTTCTATTTTACAGAAGGTATATGGTAAATGGAGATACTCACCCCACCTGTATTAATTTTATGATTTCTGTGATGTGTTCACGATTGAAATAGTCAATCATTTTATGAAAAGTTTTAGTTGAAATGAAAAAGTTGATTTCACGAGCGGGATTCGAACCCACGACTTTTGGCTGGGGGGGTCCAATCACGCTCGTTACACTAACATTTTCATTTCAACCCAAACCTTACGTAAAAAGATTAATTAATTGAAAGAAGTAATTTGGTCAATCAGACCACTGAATATAATGGGATAGTCAATAATGTTTAAATGCCATCATCGGTTAATTATGCGAAATGTGCAAAGACTGTTTTCACGAATACAATAGTCAACAATGATCAAACATGACAGTTTTGTAATTCAATGTGTGATTGAATTACACTTATGATTTATATAAGTCAACAATGCCTCAATTTCATAATTAAACATGACTTCTGTGATGTGTTCACGATTACAATAGTCAATAATGTTTGAATGCCATTATCGTTTATTTATGTGAAAAGTGTACAGACTGTGTTCACGAGTACAATAGTCAATAATGATCAAACATGACAGTTTTATAACACAACGGCTCAACTATCGATTAAGCCAATAATGTCTCAATTTCAAAATTAAATGACTTCTGTAACTTTTGTACAGGGTGGATCTACTCATCCATATTTATTCTTTATATTAAAAAAAAGCCAAATCAGTAAGTAAATCCATATAACTTATATAGTCAATCATTTTATGTAAGGTTTTGATTGGAATGATAAAGTTGATTTCACGAGCGGGATTCGAACCAACGACTTTTGGCTAGGGGGGGTCGAATCCCGCTCGTGACTAATTTTTCCATTTCAACCAAAACCTTACATAAAAACATTAATTAATTGAAAGTAATTTGGTCAATCAGACCACTGAATATAATGGGATAGTCAATAATGTTGAAATGCCATCATCGGTTTATGCGAAATGTGTAAAAACTATTTTCACGAATACAATAGTCAATAATGATCAAACATGACAGTTTGGTAATACAATGTGTAAAGGATTTTTATAAGTCAATAATGCCTCAATTTCATACTTAAATAGGACTTTGTGATGTGTTCACGATTAAAATAGTCAATAATGTTTGAATATCGTTATCGTTTATTTACGTAAAAAGTGTAAAGATTGTGTTCACGAATACAATAGTCAATAATGCTTAATAAAAGCTTGACAGTTTTATAATACGATGAGAAGAAGACTGATATAATTCTATAATGTCTCAATTTCATAATTAAATATGATATCTGTGATGTATTCACGATTCAAACAGTCAATGTTTGAACGTCATCGGTTATGAATGTGAAATTTGTAAAGACTTGTGTTCATGAATACAAAAGTCACTAATGATGAAGCTTGACAGTTTTATAATACATGTAAAAGATTGATATAAGTCAATAATGTCTAAATTCATAATTAAGTACCACTTATGTTTCACGATTCATACAGTCAATAATGTTTCAACGTCATCGGTTATGAATGTGAAATTAGTAACTGTTCACGAATAAAAAAGTCACTAATGATGAAGCTTGACAGTTTTATAATATTGTAGATTGATATAAGTCAATAATGCCTCAATTTTATAATTAAGTATGACTTCTGTGGTTCACGATTCAAACAGTCAATAATGTTTGAACGTCATCGGTTATGAATGTGAAATTTGTAAAGACTGTTCACGAATGCAATAGCCAATGCGTGTTTCTTAGCGACCTGCTGTTTCATAATTTGATGAAGTCATGAGGAACGACCAAGAATGAGATAGTATAGACAAAACACCATTTTTTGCCGACGTTTCGACCTTTATTCGGGTCATCTTCAGGGAATAAACTGTGGTGCCATATTGGTTTTGTGTGAAAGTGTTGTGAAACGTGAAATCGACAAAAAATGAAAAAGGCCTTTTTCTACACTACCTCATTCTTGACCCTCCTCACGACTTCAACAAATTATGAAGCAATAGTCAATAATGATCAAGCATGACAGTTTTATAATATAACGTGTGTCTGGTCTAAGCCAATAATGTCTTAAATTCACGATTAAATATAATTTCTATATTATGTTCACGATTAAAATAGCCAATAATATTTTAATATCATGATCAGTTATGAACATGAATTGTGTATAGACAAAAATGTAAATACTGGGTTCAAAACACAATAGTCAATAATGATCAAGCATGACAATTTTATAACATAACGTGTGATTGATATAAGCAAATTAGCCTTAAATTCACGATTAAATATAGTCCATTATGTTTAGTGGTCTGATTGACCAAATTACTTCTTTCAATTAATTATTCTTTGTATGTAAGGTCTTGGATGAAATGAAAAAGTTAATGTCATGAGCGGGATTCGACCCCCTAGCCAAAAGTCGTGGGTTCGAATCCCGCTCGTGACATCAACTTTTTCATTTTAACCAAGACCTTACATACAAAGAATAATTAATTGAATTAAATATAATTTCTGTACTGTGTTCACGATTAAAATATTCAATAATGTTTAAATTTCATTGTCAGTTATGAAGTTATTACTTTTGTAAACGATGATTAAAATTATCTAAGATTAATTTAAAAAAATAAAAAAATGCTTTCACATGAGGGAAAAATGTCTGTAAAATGAAAGGGATTGAAGTGAGACATTTTTCGTTTGTAAATTAATCCAATTATTGTTATGCTAAGCCACATGTTATCATTCGACAATAAACCCCACCAACTCACACAAACCCTCCAGGCTTGTCAAATAAAAAGAAAACTATTCTCGTCAAAAAATAAACAAATAATAATTTAAAAAGCCATTTTGTAGTAGTCCGGGTTACAGAGTCGCCCAGAAGAAATCGGAATCCATTTCAACACACCGACGGATGTCATGGGCGATGATTTATCACGCCAGGATTCTGACAGGTCGTTATGTCGCGAATGAAAGCTGATCGCCCCGACCTTCGACAAGACTCCTGGAATCCTCCAAAATGGAGCTTTCGACATTTTTCGAATACGCCGACACGCCAATTATCCAAAAGTGGTTTTTAATCCAATGCAAAATAGACCGGGCAAAAGATTTGAGGACAAATAACTACAACATATCACACGAAAGGTGCACGTCAATTTCATTAATAAAACAACATTTACAGCTTGGCTATAAACGGCCGACGATAAATAAAGGCTTAAGTTCAAAAGAATACAAAAATAGACTTTAAAGGAAAACCTTCTAGAAATAAAATAGAAATTTTAGTTTCGCACCACGACAGACGTTTCAATGTCAACAAAGAAGGCTAGATTTGAATTGATGAACTTGTAATTTTACTTTAGACATCAGCAGAAATAGACGCTGACATATGAAATATCTCCGCAATTTGGATTTCATTCAACGACCAATATAAATCCGTCAAATTGTGACGCTTTGTTTAAGTGCCATGTGCAAGCTGTGCAACTGTCAAACATTCGGGGTGCAAATTTTAAAGTCACACCTTTCAAACATTGATTGCCTGATGGAATCAGTGAATGTCGGAACTGTCAAAAAACCGTATAAAGCTACGAAAGACGGTTTTGACTTAAAAGCACGATTAATCTGGATTTTGCTATGGTCTGGATGAAAAACCAAATTCCTTTTTTAAAGACATCATCAGCGACAATCTTAAATATTAATCCGTTTACGTTTTAGTGGTCAATTGGCCAAGTTACTTCTTTCAATTAATTATTCTTTTTTTGTAAGGTCTTGGTTGAGATAAAAAAAGGCAGTGTCACGAGCGGGATTCGAACCCACGACCTCCGGCTACTTACGCTGCTGCTCTACCACTTGAGCTATCGTGACTTCGATCCTCTCGGACACCTCTCTCCAACCAACTCAATTTATCAATAGATAATTTCAAAGTTAATTATTTCAACAGAAATAATAAATGATGGAGTGAGTCTGTTAGTTGTTTTCAACCTTATCTATCCTTTAAAAAAGTGTAAGAATGTTTTTACCATGATGAATGCGTTGGATGAACGATTTTACTCTTTTCAACCACAGATTTGAGCTGATATTTATCAATATAAATCTGATAAATCTAACGCCCAATACTATTATCAAATTGTTCCTCTAACATTACCAATTTTAAAAAAAGTTGAAAACAACTAACTGTCAGTGGCAACTATCTTTTACGAAGGTTTAATTATGTCAATCTGTAGGCATTTATTTGCCTTGATGATGTTAAAATTGGTCGAAAGCTTGGTAGCAACAACCTAATTTGTTCTTCATCCAGACAAATAGCAAGATTATTCGAGAATTAAAAACATTTAATAAGTTAAAGAAGCGATGAATTTCTTATTTTTATTAATGATTTTAATATTTTGTAATATTTATATTAATACAATTGTGTCATTTCACATTATATCGTGATTGGATTATACCGGAATTGGTATTTTTTAAATTATTCTGTACCCTATTACTTTTGTCTCTCTTCATTTGCTGAGGGTTAGTATGAATTTGATATATCTCATAAATTCCCTAAGCCTGCGCTAGGTATGTGCAATATCTTTCACAGTACTTCGTTTTCCATTGAGATTGAAACAGGAGACAAGCATAAATACCGAAAGATATAGAGTATAACACCGATAAAGGGAAAAGGAAATAGAGAAAATGGGACATGTGAGAAATATGATCGATAAATAATTGGAAGTTGGCAGAAATGGAAGGAACAGTTTAAAGAGATACGAAAAAGAAAGAACAAATAGATATAGGATAGAAGAAGAGAAATATATTTTTGTCGGTTCATTACTTTTTGACGTTGTTTTATTAAAATTGGATTTATTTACAAGATACACTGACAGGCAAAAAATTCCACCCAAATGTAATATAACTTGATTTGAATATATTTTTATATATTGATCAAAGTTTCACGTTTTTTAACATTTAATAATTGAAACTTTGTCTAAAAAAGTTTTAAAAAAAAGTAAATTGCTAAGGAAAAAGAAAAAAGAAAAATGGACAGATAAAATTTGTTTAATTAGATTTTTAATTAATATTTCAATATCACGTATTTCCTCCTCTTGCCTTAATTACATCTCAAAGGCATACTTTCTACCAGTCTGGAAATGCGTCCTTGCTGGAGGTTAGCCCATTCTTCACGAAGAGTTCTTACAAGGTCGTGGAGTGTATTAGGAAGTGATGGACGTGCTCTTATTCGTTTTCTGAGGTTATCCCGTAAATGTTGGATGGTGGTTCAAGTTTGGAGAACGGGCTGGCCAGGCTAAGACCCTGATGTTATGCTGCTGAAGGTACGTTTGTACTATGCAAGCGACATGTAGACGGGTTTTATCGTGAATTAAGGTAGGATTGTCGTTCAATAGGATAGGCAACGCATGACGTTCCAAAATTTCATCCACATAGGGGGTGGCCGTCATAGACCTTCCAGAACAACAACCAACTATGTGCGACTCTCTTTTGAAATTCCTGCCCAGACCATCACTGAGCTACGTTGAAAAGGTCGGCTCTGGGAAAAATTAGAAGCTTCGTACCTTTCATTTCGCCTTCTCCACCCTCTTTTACGCCCATCTGGAGATCGTAGAGCAAATCTTCACTCATCTGTAAAAAGTACAGCAGACCAATCGTCCAAAGACCCATGGCTGTGTTCTCGAGGAAATGGGAGCTGTGCAACCCTGAGTTTTCTGGTCAAATCTGGTCCTCTTACGGGGTGAAAAGCCATCAATCCACACTAATTTAATCTTCTTTGAGCAGTGCATTCATTAATTTGGACACCAAGGACTTTCTGGACCTGATGAATCGCTCGAACGACAGCAAAGTGCCGGTTTCGCAAAATTCTCAAAGTCAAAAAACGGTCATCCTGTGGTTCTGTTACTCTAGGAACTCCAGAACCGGACCTTTAATAGTAGGACCCAGTTTCTCGAACACGTCTAACGGCGTCTCGCAGCGTTTCGTAAGGAACTTCGATGTCCATAGCTGTATACTTGATGGAACATCCATCATCAATAAGTGCCACACCACGCCCAACATCCTCAGCATTAAATGGCATTTTTAAGTTTAAAAATGAAAGTAAGAAAACAATGATGAAACTAAACTGTTTATTGCTTCAGTATTCAAATGAGACTGAAGGAACATTTTAAATTAAGTAAAAATTAAACATTCAAAAATCCTTTATCCTTGTTTTGGATAGGGACTAAACGTGTTTACCTCTAATTGATATTCTCAAGTTAAAATATAGCATAAACAAATATTTATTGTAAAAACAATGAGATAAATTAAAGGCAGAATTTTCTTTTATCGAGAAAATTAAACAAAATGTTGGGTGGAATTTTTTTGCCTGTCAGTGTAGAAGGAAGCCGATAGAAGGAAATCGTCTCCACTTTAGGATTCATGATCTAGGATGAAAGTCAAATTGGAACAGAAGAGCGGGGGAGATCTCGTATATTTAAACCGAGGGTTGAAACGGCGGCGAAACGAAACCTGTGATACTTTCATCCCGATTTCGAAAATACGGCGAAAGTGGTTTCAAATTCGAAAAACCTGTTTTCTGCATCCGACGAATCGCTTCTAGCCACGGACAAAGCTGTTGCGCAACGCGGAGCGCTGTCGCGTGATGCGACACGTGATCGAAAACGTTGCTGGGCCGATACGCAGAAAACGGGACCTCCTATCGATCTTTCATCTTCGAAGATTGCGGTGAAAAAAAGACGCCAGGAGGGAAATAAAGTGGGCGAGGAGGAGAGCAGCAACATCCCTTGAAACGTAGAGACCTCGAATTTTCATTTTGATTGGATTTGGCGATGCTTGTTTTTCCCCACTTAGACGTTAATCATCGTGGCTTCCAGAGGACAATCCATCTTCCCACTCATTCCAAGACATCAGCGAGTTTTGACAAATTGACGTTTCAGCTTTGATTCTCAGCTATTCGGTAATTTTCATGCAAACACTGGGGAAAAAAACATCCTGAGGTAAACTGTTATTTAAATCCCTCTGTCAAAATGAATTACGAAGTCAAAACAACGAGTCCTGCCAGTTGGGATAATCGCGCTGTAGGCGATTTTGATTGTTCCCCCTTCTGCCGGCTCCGTTTACTGCTCAAATGCTCCACAATAAAAATGAAATTATTTATAATTACGGAAGAATCCTTGAAAAGCAGTACGCCTAACGACGGATGCCTTTATCACGCAACAAAGCGAACCGATCCGTTTTATATTAACATAAGGCAGGAACTGTCTGAGAGCTTTAAAGTAGAAAAAACAACATACAACTCAATGTATATATAACATTACCATCCTTGACAGTTATTACATTTTACCGACAACCCAAACCTGTATCCACTGACAAGCCTGCAATCATAAGGTATGCCGTGGGAACAAGTCTTTACGTGGAACCTGAGGGATGAAAAAGTACAGTCCTGGATGGACCTTAACATTTCCTATTCAACGCAATTACCCTTCAGAACTATCATTGACATTCTTAATATATCCATAACCATCTTCAATTATGTACCATCTATAACCGACCTTGACAATTCCTAAACGAAATCATCTTTGTCGGTCCTTAACTTTCATGTTAGACCACAACCATTCCTGATTTACAGTTAAACATAATCCATTATATTTAGTAATCTATTGACCAAATTACTTCTTTCAATCAATTAAACTTTTTATGTAAGGTTTTGGTTGAAATGAAAAAGCTAGTGCCACGAACTGGATTCGAACCCAGGACCTTCGGCTAAAAATGCCGCTGCTCTACGAATTGAGCTATCGTGACTTCCACCCACTCGGACACAAAGTTAAAAAATGGCAAAAAGGAGGGAAAATTCGAAAGGTTGTAGGTTGAAATGGGGTTTAGTGTCAGAGTGGATGGAAGTCACGATAGATGGTATGGTAACGGCGTATTGAGCCGAAGGCCGTGGGTTCGAATCCCGCTCGTGGCACAAGCTTTTTCATTTCAACCAAAACCTAAAAAAAAGCCCTTCAGTAATTACATTGGCCGATGTAATGCATTAATTTGGCCATCCGACTGGCCAAATAACTTCTTTCAATTAATTGATCTTTATGTAAGGTATTAGTTGAAATGAAAAAGTTAGTTCACGAGCGGCATTCGAACCCACGACGTCCGGCTAAAGATGCCGCTGCTCTAACTGCTTGAGCTATCGTGATTTCGATCCACTCGGACACACACTTCCCATCTCAACCTACCTTTCGAATTTTCCCTCCTATTTGCCATTTTTCAAATTCGAAATGTAGGTTGAGATGGGAAGTGGGTGTCCCGAGTGGATCGAAATCACGATAGCTCAAGTGTTAGAGCAGCGGCATCTTTAGCCGGAGGTCGTGGGTTCGAATCCCGCTCGTAACACTAGCTTTTTCACTTCAACCAATAGCTTACATAAAGATTAATGAATTGAATGTAATATATACGTTTTAGTTGTTCCCAATAACCAAAATAATTATTTTAATTGCTTTATTATTCTTACGCAAAGTACTCGAACAGAAAACTCGATAGCTCAAGTGGAAGAAGCACCTCGGTACTGTTCCGGAGGTCGCGGGTTCGAGTGCCGCACATGGAACTTATTTTTCAACTTAACCATTGCCCAAAAATAATAAATTATTTATCCATCCATGCAATTAACAAACACCATTAACTTTAACATTGCGACAGCTATTGTTAGTGTTGTTTTATTAATTTCCAGTTCCGTTCAAGTATATTTTTCCAATGCCGGAAGAATCGAAATGCGTGACGTTTTTACATGTAAGGTCACATTCGAAGAATTTTGCACTTCATTATCTTTTGAAGAACACATGCATCTAATTCAATGGAACGGGAAGCGATTCCATCAAGACCATCAGCAATAAGTGATGCCAATACGTTAATATATAAAATAATCACTCGCAAACCGACATTTTCTAATTTGGTAATTTAGATGTTATCAGATGGAGACTGTGCATCCCTGACCATTCGTAACCGTCCTTAATTAACCTTCTTCGTTGTTTTCGAATTTCTCTTTCCGTACACTTCAACCGTCAATTTTTTTACTGAAGATCGCCTCTCCCGAAACCCTCCTCCCCATAACAATTCATAAACACCGTTGACGGCGCTGACGACATGGCAATCCTTGACCATAGTACCAACTTTCATGTCCGACCATAAGCGTAACGAGACTTTCGCTAAACCAAAAAAATCCTCGACTATCCATAACCAAATTGACAATACTTTACTCCAACCACCCTTGACGGTCGTTATCCATTAAATATCTTGGCAGCCAAACCATCCTTGACCATCGTAACAATTCCTAACCATCCTTGACGGTCCTTCACATTTTATTCTCAATTCCAATTAAAAAGCCAAATGCCAGATAGCCAAGCAGCTATCCAAGCACTAAGCTCAAATATCATTAGTTCAAAGATGGTGCTGATATGCAAAACCAAATTAAACATGTTAGGTACGCAGAAGAAAGTCAGCCTCTGCTGGGTCCCAGGACACATGGGAGTAGAAGGCAACGAGAAAGCTGACACCCTTGCAAGGAACGGAGCTGCTACACCGCTGATAGGACCCGAACCCTTCTGGGGCATAGGAACCGTATATCAATGAGTATCTCAGACAGAAGCACAAAAAGGAAATGAAGGAACAATGGAATTCACTCACTGGACACAGGCAATCCAAGAATCTCCTAACAAATTATGGAAGGAAAGAAGTGACAGAATATGTCAAAGGAAGCAGGAGTAAACTGCAAATCCTAGTAGGATTCTTAACAGGACACGGCAAGCTAAATGGACAACTTAAAGAAGATTGTAATGGTCCAAGACGACACATGCAGATTCTGTAAAGAAGCAGAGGAGACACCAACACATATACTAACAAACTGCGGTGCAACACTTGCCCGGAGGAGGAAGTGCTTTGGGATGTACAATGTGACCCTAGAAGAAATTCAACCATTGAAACCGGGCCTATTAATCAAGTTTCTTGTTGAAACAGGACTCACCGGTGTGCTTTAGGCAGAGAACAGGGGATACAATAGCTCTTAAGGGGCACGGTGTATTACACCCCGACTATTACATCTACATCTACAACCCCTCATAAACAACGTTGACATTTTCTGACTATAACAATATACAAACGATCCAGTAACAACTCAGAAATATCCCAGATCATTCATCACATTTATGTTCGATGATCACAACTCTAACTATCGTAAATATAAATATCTCCAACCATTATCATTCCATTCATTGACCATACCCAATTGGTATAAGGGATAACCAATTTGATAAAAATTCAGAGTAATTTTTACATAATTAAATAGGAAATGATAAAAAGAAAAATATAACCTAACAGTCAGTGTATGATTGTATTGGATATACACGGCAGTAATAAGACCCAAAATAACCTATGGATCATTAGTCTGGTGGACCAACGTTCAACAAAAAGCAGCTACTCAAACATTAGGCAGCATAGAAAGACTAGCAAACCTATGTATCCCAGGGGCAATGAGAACAACCCCTACAAGTGCACCAGAACTCTGCTAAACCTACCTCCACTGGAAATATTTATAAAGGAGGGGCTAGGAAAAGCTCATTTAGGCTCCAAAAACAATTAAATTGGATAGCAACAAACAATTCGAGCATACAACTATAATTAACAAAATCAGACACCCATTCTTAGAAATGGGGACTGACTATATGATCCCGGAAACATTCTTCACAACATCCTATAAAGTCTCAACCGACTGTAACAGAGAGGAAGAACACAGGAGAACATAAGATACAGTATGGTATACAGATGGCTCCATAACAAACGGAAGAACAGGATCGGGCATTTTCTGTACAAGCCCAAAACATGAGCAATCAAACTCATTAGGGAAGTACACTTCGGTCTTTCAAGCAGAAATACATACCATCAATGTTCGTGCACTGGAAAATCTTAAAAGAAGTTACACTGGCAAAAAAATCTTCATGAGATCTGATAGCCATTAAATCACTAGCATAGAATTACATCAAAATTAGTCAGTGAATGCATCCAAAACCTGGGGAAACACAACAACCTCGTGATATCTGGTTGCCAGGGCACAGAGGAATTTTGGGTAACGAGAAAGCAGACAGACTGGCCCGAGGAGGATCCGCAAGACCATGCATAGGCCCCGAACCAATAATTGGGATAACAAAAACAAATATAAAATCTTCCATCGCAGAATGGATCCAAACAAAACAAAAGAAGAAGTGGATAAACTCTAGTGGTGCTTGACATAGTTAACTTATGATGAAACAACCTCACAAAGACTGGCTAAATCACTGCTGCAACTGGAGAGGGCAAAGCTCAAAGGAGTGATATGACTACTAACCGGTCACTAGCATTTGAGAAAACACAACATGGGCATATACAACGATGATCCCATCTGTAGAATATGTAATGAGGAGAATGAAACAGCCCCATATCATCTTCGAATGCGAAGCAACATCATCCAACCTAACATACGAAAAAAACTTAGGGAATGAAATTGTAGCAGCGATAGTCAATGACCTGATACTGAACTAAGGAACTAGGAAGGTACAATAAACCAGAAGGCTGCAGTGCCTGGGGAGTACAAACTAGTATCCTATCACTACTATCCTAGTATCCATATCACCATACCCCCTCGTCGAGATGATGGCTCTTGGGCCACAACCGACGAAGAAAAATGATCCCGACCTGAACCATTACCTGGAAAGAGCTGAATGATCCCTACTTCAATAGAACCATTGAACAAGACCTGACATCTCTTCTATCTCTCTCCCCTACAACAAACCATTCATACCCTATGAAGTATCCCACATATTCTCCGGTATTACTGGATGTGAAGGAAGCCTTCGATTGGGTATGGCACTCGGGGCTGATTTAGAAGCTTAAACCATACCATACCAGTGTATGACTGCATGCGAATTTCGAGATATTTAGACTTCGGTCACACAATTTGAGGCAAGAAAATACTCTATCTCCTACAATATTATGTTCATTCAAAGTCGACCTGTTGAGGCAAACAAGCCCGCCTACAAGTCTATTAATACTATTTACTAAAATTCTTATTCAACATTATAATAAAAGTTTATAATTAAGACCTGGATCGGCAACTTTCGACCGTTGATTTTTTCTGTTTTAGAAAGCTGCTCAAAGGAGGTTATAAGAATATACTCGGCGGTGATTTTTTTAAGATTATCAAGTTTTTTAAAATTTTTATTTTGGAGTGAAAATGTAAAACGAGGAAAATCTTAAGTTTTCCCCCTCGGGGAATGTTTAAAATAAAGCTGTTTTCTTTCGTAAAACGGCTTTCTCTTCCAACACTCTCACTAGGCGAATAAATTAAAAATAGGTTTAAAATTGGACAACGTAGAATTACAGTTACTTACAACTAATCTTCAATATTTCTTTTATACACATACATCACTTATGAAAAATAAGTAATAAGTGAATTATCATTTTATCTAATTTCAAAAAAGTGTCGAAGGTTCGGTGGTGATCTTCGATACGAAAATATTTCTGTGATGTTTCCTTCACTTAAGAAACCTGGATAGCTTAGAAAGGAACAATTGGGATCCTTTGGTGAAACGGGTGCTCGAACGACGTCTAAATCATAAAAGTATGATTTTTTTTGTGCGTGCGAGATATTCTCAATTCTGTATCGCACTACTGACGAAACGCCGATCTTATTTGATTAGCTTTGAAATAATGGAAAAAACAAAGGCGGTCGAGATTGGAAAGCGCGATAGCGCGAGGCCAGCGGGCCATGTAGCATCCAAAGAATAAATTCAAGGTAATTTCTTTATTACGCAACGCTTCCTATTTAACTATGACACTATTTAAAGACCGAAAAACCGATATTTCAACTTTGAGATATAACGCAATGAGGACGGCGTGACTACGGTACGCCTGTTCTCGCTCAGTTACTCGAAAATATCAGCAAGGTCTGTAGTTTTAGTATTTCGTTTATACCGCAGGTCATTTGGAAAAGATGATAGAATTTATTTGAATAAATTATATATTCGGTCATTCCTAAGCACCGGGGACTTTTCTGCTTAAAACAAATTTTTTTAGCGATACCAATTCACCTCAGGCTTTTTGCAATTTGATTTGTTCATTTGTACGTATATATTTAAAGGAATTTTCTCCCTTCGGGCAAAAATTCCGAGGGAAAATAATAGAATTCCTTTCACGCCCTTTCATCAAACCCTTTCATTACGGCCTTTCGGCCGGCCGGCGTGAAATTCGCTTATGCATCGGCATCGCTATTGATCAATTTTTGACGTTTTGTGTTCTTGTCAGTTTTCGTTGGAGAGGTTTATTGACGAACTTTTCCGCCTGGAAGAAACGGGGTAACAGTTTAAGAATCTTACTGAACCACGAGAAAGGAAACGGGCGAAAGATTAAATTCTATGAGAATGGCACTACTTCCAGAAACCAATCTGTCTGTGTGTGATCACGAAACATTTTTCACATGGTCAAAGCACTAACGGTAATGACAGTTACTTAATCTTTTTCTGTAAGATTTTGGTTGAAATGAAAAAGTTAGTGTCACAAGCGGGATTCGAACCCACGACCTTCGGCTCAATACGCCGCCACCATACCACTTGAGCAATCGTGACTTCGATCCACTCAGACACCAACTCCCCATCTCACCCTGACCTTTCGAATTGTCCCTCTATTTTGCCATTTTTCATATATTGTGTAATTAGGATTTGATTCTGGGCGAATTATGAAGTGGCCACGGGGAGCTGTTAGTGAAGCTATACTTCGTTTTACTTATTAAATCAATTATATTGAGTGGTCTATTGGCCAAATTATTTTTTTTTAATTACTTAATCTTTTTATGTAAGATTTTGGTTGAGATGAAAAAGTTAGGGTCCCGAGTGGGATTCGAACCCACGACGTTCGGCTAGATACGCCGCTGCTCTAACCACTTGACTTCGATCCACTCCAACCACTTGGTGTCCCAAGGTCGTGGGTTCGAATCCCGCTCGTGACACTAACTTTTTCATTCCAACCAAAACCTTACATAAAAAGATTAATTAATTGAAAGAAGTTAGTGACCACTAAATATAATGGAACTAATGACAATGCTGCGCTCGGAGGAACATACCGTTAGAAACCAGCTGGCACTCAGTGTCAGGGATTAAGGGGCAAGGAGATCTCGAGGATATCGTCGATTACGACGAAGTGATACCTTCTCGGGATAGGAATGTGTAGAGGGCTCGAGCAAGATTTAGGGTGGATCGACAGGTTGCCGTGAAACTTTTGGAATGTGGTTCGGATCAATTGTCAAAAGGAATGTTGAGGTCGTGGATAGTGAGGTTAATGACGTAGTAAGGAGCTTGACATTAGACTGAGGACATTGACTGGAAGGATCGGATTCGCCCCAGAACTCCACAGCTACACTCCGACAATCGAGACGCTCAAATAACAGCAGTTTAAAACAATAAAACAAAAAAAACCCGCGTGAAATGGTAGAAAATGAAGGAAAACAAGCAGAGGGCCGGCGAAGACCTCAGCTTTTTGTCGGCCCATAAACCTCCCACTTGATATATATTTAATTCCATAAATTGGCCAAAATAAAACAAAAAAAGTGTTAATCCCCTGTGGATTTTCATAGCCGGCGTATAGAATTAAAACGAATTTATTATTGCAATTAATGCTTCTCCCCTTTTATGAAGCTCGGACCGTTAATAATTCACCCGACGCTATTCTCCCAGGCCGAGAAAATCCCTCGTTTCCGCATTTTAGAACAGTTTCAAAAAACATACAAAAAATATATATCGAGCCGGGCAGACGGGGAAAATTCAAACTTTGCGATTTAGAACTGGAGAGCAATAAAACAACACAAGAGGTGTAATAAAATTATTCAAAAAAAGCGAAACATTCTGGGGGGAAATTTGTTTGTCGGTAGGTTTTGAAGCCATTAGAAGCTTGACTTGCTGGGTTTTTTTCCACAGCATTTTATATATAATTTACACATTTGTCTATTTTAATTAGCAGCCGCATGTTTTTAGATTAGCAGTCTTGGTTTGTTGGGGGTACAGGGACTACAACGACCACCACTCACGTCATAGTGATCATTATTCTTCTTCGACATCAAATCACAATTAATTAAATGCTGCGTTTGACATAAATTAGGATATCGGTTAGCTTAAAATATCTCCTGACATAAGGAGGACAGTTTTTTTTCTCTCGCCTTGATTCATCCAAGGCTTCTTTACAATCGCGCCTGTTTGAGCTATGCTCACACCCGGGATGGCTTTAGAGTCAGTCTCTAAAATAGACTCTTTCCAAAAATAGAAATAATATACTTTCTCGACGCTTTTGATCTTCAGAGATTCACAGGAAAAGGGTACGTACGGTATCTTTGAGACTGAAAGGATGCTTATCAAGTCACGTGGGCCTCAAGAAAAAAAAGCACCCTGTATATAAATCGTAGTGTTAATATGTTCAATATCTCGAACGGTCTGTTCCACATAAAAATTACGTCAAATCGTCGCCTAGTATTGTCAACACTCCCGTGTGAACTAATAATAAATTGTATTTAGATTTAAAATCATTCCAGGCCTAGCACTCCCTGTATGTAAATGAGAGTACGTACATTATTTAAGGTTAGACTTGTATAGTAAGTTCAAAAATAAATATTTTAAAAAGCACTTAAAAGTTGGTTAGCGTTCGCACTACCCCAGAGTACTGGAAAATCTTCGGGATAATTGGGAATATGCTCCTCCATTCATGCTAATAAATTGATGACCTTGAACCTTGATGACTCCATGGACCGCATACGCGAATTTTACCTTACGAATCGAAGATATAAGTGCGCTGTGGATAAGCCAATTCACAGTCTTTCTGAATTAAATCGGGAGTATCTCAAGGCAGAGTACTGAGGCCTTTTCTTTATTTTCTCTTTTCAAACGAATCCCCAAGAAATACTCTTTTTGAAAACAGACCACTTTGCTGATGATGTCGCAATATTGTCAAAACAAGATACCAGTGAAGAACCCATATCGTGCTATAGGAATTCGCGAACAGCGAGCATTGGTATAAAAGATGGAGTGTAAAAGTGAACCCAATGAAGTCATAAGTAGTCCAATTCACTAACCGTTGCCTCGTGTCAAATGAAGCAATTTTGTATCCAGGAGAACAACGTAACATCTATCGGCGCGATATCTACGGCTACACCTGGACCAAAAGCTGATGTGAAAAACATTGTCATACGGACTCAGCAACGAATGTATGCACTAAACATCATGAAACGACTCAATTGCATAATGATCATAAGGCCTAACTGGCAATATGGTTGTACCATATGGTCATCGGCATCTCATTCACAAACAGAAATGGTGTAAACTATTCAAAATCGTACCCTCCAGTTAATAGCAAATGCTCCGTGGTATGTTCGGAACCAAACTATGCACAAAACTTAGACATACCTAACGTTTAAACGGCGATCAAGAACACCTTCAATAACACCAGCGGTCCATCATGGCGCACCCCAAACTACTGATGCAGGAAATTGCCCAGAGCCAACCAACCCCAAGATCACAAAAACGATTGAAAAGGAAGAGATACCCGACCTAGTGGCATCCTACACCCGCCTATTACTGTTCAATAATTAATTTTTTGCAAGCTATTTTATCAAAATTTAGTAATAATCTTATTAATTGAGGAACGCCGCTGGGCGTCACAAATCATTTACACTACCCCAGCGTACTCGACATTTCTTGGGATAACAGGGTGATAGGCCCCTCCATTCACGCAAATAAATACATTCGTTCCATTAAATAACACAGATCATATACATCTATATAAAATTTCAAATATTTATGGCCTTGGGATACTGGATCGGCGATCTGTTCCTCCAGTCGTGCCTCAAGGCCGCGCATAGGTCATTCGGGATGTCGTATTTCTTTCTTTGCTGTCTGTTATATGCTCTACTGTGATAAGCTCTCTACATAACGGGCACCACGTGGTCTCACTCCAATTAGATGTCCACGTGTTTTCTTGGTATGACCTATGCGCAACCTCCAAGTACGCTCTTTTCCCTAGCAGACCCAGTTCATATTCATACATTCCATATATGTATTTACAGATCATAAAACCCATTTATAATGCGGTCATATCCGACGTTCTTCAGGTTAACTACAGATTAACTAAGCTACATTTATTGATAATCAATCAAAATATACGACATTCTACAGAAATAACCCTTATCTTTTATATATTTTATAAATTATCTCCTTTTTTATAGGAATTCTGTAATAAGAAAAGTCGTAGATAAAGGATGAGAAGATTATGTTAAAAGTGATCCTTTAAATTTTTTCGATCGAAGGATTCGTATATAGCTTAAATGTATTAAATAGTTTTTAAAAATAATTACAGCAATCCGGCTAGAAAATAATAGCCCGGAATGTTCGCTTTTTCCTTGGTGTGCCATCTAATTTTCTTGAAGTCGGATGATGGAATAATGTATAATAATTATATTCAACTGATATTTTCTTCTATTTAAGAAAAAAACCACGATTGTCGATAAGTGGTGGCCTTTTTGTCGAATATGGATTACAGTACGTACTCCTTTTTTGGCCCAAACTTGGATTTTCCCTAAATGTCTAGATAAAAAGTCAATATTCTTTTAAGACAATAGACAAGAACTGTTGAAACTTTTGAATTGTAATATACGAAAAACATTTACTCAAATTCTACTTGACCAAACTGTCCCGGGGTTTAAATTTTTAACTGATCACGTAAGTTTATCAAATTTAAACTCCATTATTGTGTTTAAATATTATGGCGTGAACTATCCTCAAAATTTATTTTTTATTTATTTGTTTTTTTTTGAAGAGATTACCGACAATGGAGCCTCCAACGCACTCTCGGTGCCAATGGGTTACTCGTTATTCCGCCCGCGACCCTCTCATTCACTTATTTACCAAAAAAATATATATACATGTACAATGTAGATCTACACAGTAATTATATATTACATTTACAATGTGTACAGATTGGGAAGAAACCCGCTTTCCCTTCGAAATCGTAAAATGGGATCCATCAACCCACTCTCAGACACAAGGACTGTCATTATGTTGGGTGCCATGCCTACACGCTCCTTGTTAGGGGGCCAAGGCGTGACATCCTCGTCCAAGCGTGATACGCTGTGCACATGGCTACACGCTCCTTGTTAGGAGGCCAAGGCGTGGCATCCTCGTCCAAGCGTGATACGCTGTGCACATGGCTACACGCTCCTTGTTAGGAGGCCAAGGCGTGGCATCCTCGTCCAAGTGTGATACGCTGTGCACATGGCTACACGCTCCTTGTTAGGAGGCCAAGGCGTGGCATCCTCGTCCAAGTGAGATACGCTGTGCACATGGCTACACGCTCCTTGTTAGGAGGCCAAGGCGTGGCATCCTCGTCCAAGTGTGATACGCTGTGCACATGGCTACACGCTCCTTGTTAGGAGGCCAAGACGTGGCATCCTCGTCCAAGTGTGATACGCTGTGCACATGGCTACACGCTCCTTGTTAGGAGGCCAAGGCGTGACACCCTCGTCCAAGTGTGATACTCTGTGCAACATACCTCTACAAGTGGTACACTAGTCAATCGGGTATAGCCTATCTTTAAACGGGAGAGCACGATCCCTTCGAGCGCAATTATTGAACTTTGTTGCTTGATTTATCGCCGAGTTTTAGTTGAAATCGTTCGAGAGAAACAGGCCCCTCGAGGTAGGCCTTCGTCAAACGATTATTTCCTTTAATAAGACCGATACAAAATATTTGATAAAACTTGGCAGAAAAATTAAACTGTTGTGCTTTATTGAATGGTCAAAGTTTGGTGAAATGTTGGGAGGAATTCGCCACTGGTCGCTGAGCTTTTATTTTTATTACTCGCCTAGTGACGTTTTCTTCCTTATAGCCAATCCTTGAAAATTATCAATAATTACAGTGATATTGCAATAAATAGTTTCCGAGAGGTCAATTCTGGTACAAAGATTATTCTCAAAATTGTAATTTTTTTTCGCTGAAAGGCGATATTTTTAAAGATTGAAAAGATTAGGTCTCAAGGAAATTAAAACACACATGCCCTAAGGCAAAAAACAAAAACATTTTGCGTTAGACTGATTTCTTCCGTTTTGTCGTTTCCTTCCGACTGACATTTCCTTAGGAACTCTCGACAAAAATACCATCGGAGCAATCACCTCCTGGCACGGGTGTAGCCTCGTTTTTTTTTTTTTTTTTTAGTACATAATTTATTTTGCCCTTTTTTCGCCTTTTACGTACAGAACCGATCTCGGAAAATTTTCAATTGTCTATCCGCCTAACGATTCCGTAAAAGCGCAAGGGACAGCGTCCGACTAATTTATGCCTCGGTATGACTCAGAGCAGCTTTTGGAGAATGGAAGAGTTTTAAACATAACTATGGGAATTATCCTGACAATAATTGGTACTGGCCGTTCAAGGTCCGGCGTTTTATTTTATTCAATTCAATTATTTTTTTTATTTATTCAAATCCTTAGTTTTTTATAAAACGAGAAGAATCATTAATCTCATGGCAAGGTTAGAAATTCGAGATAATTACTGGCTCTCCAAACAGTCTTCCCGTCTGTTATACGATACCGATGTACAAAGAAGTCCACGAAGCCAATAACTCTGAAATGCCAAGGGTGAAATAATGATGATTGCGGTAAAAAAGGCGCAATTCCGTTCCACCGATGTCCGAATTTCCTTACTACACATATTTGAATACTATAGCATGGATTTGAATTTAGTGAAAAAACATCCTACAAAACCATAAGCTACGAGACAAGAGCCCAAAGAATGTGCCATTTTTAGTGTTTTCAGTGCAGTTGTTTTGTGTTCATATTCAGGTTTTTATCATTTCAAATATTCAATACAAGCCAATTTAATCAAAACGATAGATTGTTTTAAAAAATTTTGCGTTCATATTATAGTTTTTGTTGTGTCAACTATCCTAAATCATTATGGCACATGGTCGATGGCATTGCAACATATTCTTTTTTATTCCTTCCACCGAGTTTTTAATCGTTTTTATCCAAATTCAACCGATACAAGCGAAACATTTGCGTAATTGCATAGTAGGAATGTTTTATAACTTTTTTGCTTGGGTGCGTACCTAGATGGAGCATAGGCTTGATAGGGTCTGGCAACCGGGCATGGTTTATAAACGTAAACGCTTCCTAGCCACTCCTTATCGGAAATCAGACCGATACAACCCGGCGTCCCACAAGGAAGCTTGTCCCATCCTGCTGAACTACCTCTATACTCCTTACTCCTATACCATCATCAGCACCTACGCGGATGATACCTCAATTTTGACCTAAAGCTCGAATCCCATCCAAGCTCCAACATCCAAGAACACCCTGAGCTTATGGAAGGCCGGTGGAAAAAAATGAAGGACACTTGAATGAAGTATGAAATGCCCTCCATTGTACATCAACAACTTATATACCGACTTCCATTCAAGTCAACTACTTATGTTTATACCTAGACTGCGGACTGTCGTGGAATCCCCACACGAAAAAGACTTAACGGATTACTTGGATAACTACGAAGATTTCTAGGGGGGGAAATCCGTCCGTCAACATTAAACTAACCTAATACAAGACTTTACTGCGACCACTTTGGATGTACGGAATGGAACTGTTGGGTTTTGCCAAGCATTCCAACATCCAGCGCATCCAATCCTTCCAATCAACTAACCTCACCATCCACAACGACATTAACATTCCTTTGACGAAAGACGTTTTTCTACCATCAAGAAACTGATCTGTCCAAAAGTTTCTCGATAGATCCTAACCCTACAGCTCGAGCCCTCTCTACTCAATCCCATCCCGAGAACCCTCCACGTACGATGGCCTCCATACCTAATTGTCCGTTAATACCTTACCTCACACTAAGTTCCAGCATTGGCTGGTTTTTCGGATGGGGTGTGGCATTGGTGTTAATGCTCTGACCTTGTGAAAAAAGCTTAATGTGATTACATTTGTAATATCTACTAATGTGTACATAATAAATTAATTAATTTAAAAAAATTCTTTGCGTGTGTGTTATCATTTGCCAGTTCAACTTTGCCAAATCACACAAGGCCGAAGATTTAACCACCGAAATGTGTTTCGACATTTGAAAATAATCAGATTTTCTTTTTTCCTTCAACTTATTAAAATCCCAAATTTAACCAGTGCAAAACAAATATAAACTGCTTTTCAGCCAAGTCTTACGTTTTGTAATTGATTGAATAGTGATTTATTTATTTATTTTTTTTATTCAACATCAAAATTCAGACAAAATTTACAGTGGAAATTCCTTCGTTACTTTTCTTTCTTTATGAGGGTTCGCAACAGCAAAGGTCATATCAACCAACCCTCGGGATGCCGTGTTTTAGAAAAATATGGCCATTTGTAATGCAGGCCGCTGGATTCGAACCTGGGACCTATACCGTGATGAGCGCTGTGTCAAGGTCCACTCCCTCCTTCGTAATTATTATTTTTGTAGGTATAATTTCCCTTATAATGTCTCGCAGACTGATCGACAATAATTAGTGAAACTTTGTATGTTTTCGGCGCCTTGATGTATCGTCACAACTAGGTTCAAATCTGCTTGTACAAAGTATCTTCGGAACATAAAAAACATAAACTTACATTACATAGCAAGGCTAAGGATCAGAAGGATATCGTTGACTAATTATTTGTTGAACTTCAAGGCAGGCGCGAATTATTAAATTCTCCCCCATGAAGTCACGATAGCTCAAGTGGTTAGAGCAGCGGCTTATTGAGCCGAAGGTCGTGGGTTCGAATCCCCCTTGTAACACTAACTTTTTCATTTCAACCAATGCCTTACATAAAGATTAATTAATTGAATTAAAGTCTCCTTTTTTATAATTAACACTATTTATTATTCCAAATTAAGGTTCTATCTTGCGCAAATCCCTATATATTTTTATTGCGATCGCAATATAATTTGTACACGTGTAGCTTTTACAGCTAGTGTTTTTTTTTCCTTTGGATGTAGGATCAAAGTGGACTGCTTTCTTGTTTAGAACGTAAACAGTTTTAAATGCCCATTAAGGTTTAACTGTCCCAAACGGCGCCGGTGAGACACCTTACGAGAACTCCTATTATTTTATGTATTATTCTGAACAAAACAAGCGAATATTTTTCAAGTATAGCACTTCTTATGACAAAATGACATCAAAAGACTCACTTCAAGCCGCAATGAATATGTTATTAGTAATAAAATAAGCAAATTGGGCAAAATTATAGATAACTTCCTAGGAAAAAATCACCACTCCGAACGAAAAAAGGTCACCCAATCCAACTAGGAATAGGTTTCCCAACTGGTAATGAATTATCCAAAATCGGCTGAGTAAGTTTTGAGATTACGTGAATTACTCTACTTTCTCTCTTTAAAATCCCTCATTTGGATTATGGAAAATCCTTTTATGTTTGAAAGTTAATCCAAGTTATCTTTGTAGTCTTACATTTGGAATCTGTGTTAATTTTCTCCAAGAGGGGTGGGTGGGTTGGAATTTGTTTGTCATAGTTGCTCGCTACATGTGCGTGATAAAGAGTTGAAAAAATAAAACTTTTTAAATTATTTTATTCTAGCAGAAATGACCTCCGAGTTGGAACTGAACTGCCGTCTACCAGGAGAAAATGGTGAAAAGGGGAAGACGTCCGAACGAGACTAAGGAAGCCTGGGACAAATCCGGATGAAGAACAGATCAATATAGCGAAAACCGGGTTGAAAAACAGTCCCTTGGGACAGTCCGATTTGTAGTTCGATAAATTTTAGCTTTTATGTTTAACTATCTACGCTTTACTATTCGAGGAGTTCATGAATAAAAACAAACTCGAGCAATCGATATATCAATTCTTTCTAGCTGTAATTTGGACTTTTAAGCACTTTTAGAACAAATATATAAGAATAGCATCCGAAAAGTTTATTTGAAAAGTTCTCAAACTAGCCAAATAAAGAACAAAAGACATAGGAGAAAGAGCTATTAGAAGATTAATCAAACGCCAATTAGATAAAAGAAAGGACAGTTTCAGGGCTCTAAACTATCACTTCTATTTTTACCAATATCCTTGATTACTAACGACCAAATAAGAGATCGATTTTAATCATGCCAATAAATGTCTGGGATATTAACAAAAAAATTTACGAATCTTGGAAAAAAGAAAATGAAGTTTGAAGATTGGTGGCTTAAGTAAATCTCTTTCAAGCTGGATTGCGATAGAAAAATCAGTATTAAGGATATCCTAAAAGTAAATCTTCTTGGAGCAAGGATTATCCGACGGCGTGAAGGCTTTACAAACCTTCACATTTATGTTTCGGCCCGAAACTCCGTCCAACTCCTGAGAAAACACAATAAGAAAGGAAAAGAAAATAGAATCAATCTCCTGGGCCAAAACCGCAAACTAAAAGCCTCCTTATGGATAAGTTTGTCAGATTTGGAAAAAAAGATGAACTACAAAGAACATTTTCTCTTCTGGTTTGAACAATTTTCTTGCAAAATCCGTTCTCCTTGTAGGACAATGGTCGATAAATTACCACACACAAAGCCTTACGAAACAAGAAGACGAGGAGGAAATGCCGGCTCAGTGATGAGGAAGAAGAAACGGAATATCGTGCAAGGCCTTGCCTACAAAAGGAAAACGAGAAATTCTAGAGGCAAATAACGTGTGAAGCCCCTGAAACAGTACTTAAATGTGAAAAAGGCAAGGGACTTGTATTAGGAGGCTTTTTAGACCAATCGATAAACGCTCCTGTGCGCAGTAAAATTATAAATGTCTAAGGAATTTCAGGGGCATCCTCCAATAATAGGTTGAGTTCAAATTTCACCGAAACGACGAAAAAGATGTTGGATCTGTGACTTTGTCTATCGTTGAGTTCAAATTTCACCGAAACAACGAAAATCATGTTGAATGAATTTGTCTGTCGTTGCGTTCAAATTTCACCGAATCAACGAAAAGATGTTGGAACTCTGAATTTGTCTATCGTTGAGTTCAAATTTCACCGAAACAACGAGAAGGACGTTGGATCTCTGAATTTGTCTATCGTTGAGTTAAAAATTTCCCAGAAACAACGAAAACCATCTTGATTTGTCTATTTGAGTACAAATTTCACCCAAACAACGATAAGAGGTTGGATCTATGTATTTGTCTATCGTTGAGTTAAAACTTTCCCAGAAACAATGAAAACCATCTTGAATTAATTTGTCTATTTGAGATATTTCACCGAAACAACAAAAAGATGCTGGAACTCTGAATTTGTCTATCGTTGAGTTCAAATTTCACCGAAACAACGAGAAGGACGTTGGATCTCTGAATTGTTTTTATCCTTGAGTTCCAATTTCACAGAAACAACAAAAAGCATCTTGAATGAATTTGTCTATCGTTGAGTTAAAAATTTCCCAGAAACAACGAAAACCATCTTGAGTGAATTTGTCTATCATTGAGTTCAAATTTACCGAAACAACAAAAAGATGTTGGATCTATGAATTTGTCTATCATTGAGTTCAAATTTACCGAAACAACAAAAAGATGTTGGATCTATGAATGTGTCTAACATTGACTTCAAATTTTACCGAAATAACAAAAAACATAATAAACGAATTTGTTAATACAAATTCTACACGAAGGTTTTACAATGTATAAACTTAATTCATAAAAACTCTACTATATTTTTATTTTGGTTGTCTCCGTCCGTGGAATAGAGTGGATCAAGGCAAAAAATATAAACTTAATTAAAGTTTTAGGCTTCGGCACTTTTCCGTGGAAAATAGGGTCGTATTTTTAAAAGTTACACTGTTTAAATACAAAACCGACAATCGCACGTCTGATGTAAGAAATTGCGTCAGTATTTTTTAAAATTTTTATGGGATAAAAAAGGTAAAAATCAGATTGTTTCAGATAAGATATGCATGTACACAACCTGGTGAAAAATGGGCGCATTTCAGGGTGATTTTTTAAAAGTTGGAATCAGGCAGAACATAAGGAAGTTTACAAAAAGTAATACAGATTCTTCATATGCATCAAATCTCTTTCATACTAATGTGTTCGACTGATCGAACTGCTACTTCCGTCATTGAATCGGCAAATTTTGATCTGCCTTTCTCGCTATTTTATGTCACAGTCTTTGAAAACAAGACTGAAGATTGTAAAACCCATAGCTCAGTCAAGAGCGAGAACTGGCGGACCAGAAATAATAAAATTTTATCTACAACGTTTCGTTATTTAAAAAACCTTTGCCACTCCTATCGGTAGAGTTAAGTCAATGCCGAAGGAAAAAAAATTGGGCGGTACTACTGATTACATAAACTGGAAAATGGTTCGCGGCATAAGGAATTCCTTTTTTCACCTTCTTTTTGGTCTAACAAACCCGTTCTTGGAATAAATTTAATTAAGAAATTTAACCTTTTTTTTTAAATAATAGGAAATGGGGGGGGGAATGGAAACATTCTGTAACAAGTTATCTTTTCTTTCGTTTACTTTTCTCGTGATTTGGGCCATTAAACTTTCAACGAGATAACACTGATGACACGGTGTTTTTTGAACTCTCTTTGTCTTCTGCCCAGAGGCGAAATTTTGAAAAAAAAAATCAGTCAGCCAAAAAACTGCTGTGTTGTAGTCAATATATATTTTATAGTATTATTGAATCAAGTTTATTGTACAAGTAGGCATAAAAACAAAGTAAAATAATTCCTGTCATACAGGAGGGCTAAACGTCTAACTAGCCATTGGGTGTCACGGGAAAGGGTTCAAACCACTTAGTAATACATTTTGCGTACCGTTATTAATGTATGACATGAGCTGGTAGGATTCGAACCCAGAACCGGTAGCCTGGCACGAGCCGGATCACCCTAACCGCTCGGCTACCATGGCCCTCAGCTGAACAGTAAGTATCCTTCCCACTTACTTCTTCATCCCCCATCATGCCTGACTGACCGAATTTCAGGCCAGGAGGGAACATCTTGTTGATGCTGACCTACTAAAGGGAAATTCACAGGTCGCTGAGTAATGAAGTCACTTATGATAAGTGCGCAGATAAACTAAAGGAGTGTAAGACTTGGTTTCGCCTGAAATCGCGCCTTCGTACAATAGGAAAAACCATTCTTTTTTAAAGATCGGATCAAAACCGATCACTAAAATCATCTATTTTTCATGGTTCACCGCTCACGCTAACCAAATTTATCTTGTCCATAATTCCATATGAACACTTCGATGGGTTTTTCGAACTTCGGTGTGCCAGCACCATGGCGGTACAGGTTTGGTTGTCTTCTTTACAATACATTTTTCATACAATTATCAATTAAAAAACCATGGGCTCTGTCGGGATTCGAGCCCAGAACTGGCAGCTTGGCACGAGCCGACCACTCGGCCAACGAGGTCACCTAGTAGATTTTTTTTTTTTTTTTTTTTTTTTTTTACGAGGGTTCACAACAGCAGAGGTCATATAAACCCTCAGAGTGATGGTGTTTTTGAAAAAAAGCACCTTTGTAATTATGCCAGGTTCGAATGCAGGGCTGAAGGGCCGCTGGATTCGAACCTGGGACCTTTAACTTACAGTGATGAGCGCCTTGTCAAAGACTAAACCTTGCGGCCACCGACGCCCCCCTAGTAGACGTATTACAATTTAAAACATGGACAAGCAAAATGTCATGAACGTGAACCGCTGGATTCGAACCCGAGATTTTTTCCTTCTAGTGATGAATCGCCATGTAACGCCTAAACTGTTGCGGGCACCGAGACAACTTAATTTGTTACTGCCAAGCTTTCGACCTATTTTAAAGACATCATCAGGGCAAAACAATATTAAATATTTTTACAAATATTACATAACATTACAAATACATAACCAAGTTGTTAATGATGATTTCATATATCTTTGATAACCATCTATTAAAAACTTAATTATATCAATTTGTAGACATATTTAAGATTGTTTAACCCTAAAAATAGGTCGAAAGCTTGTCAGTAACTAACGAAATTGTTTTTGAATCATCAACCGTGATCCGGATTATTCGTAGCAAGAAGAAAACGCAGACTGTCAAACAAATAAATGACCATCAATCTTTTTGACAAGGAAACCGAGCCGATTTAGGTATTTTCAAATCCCCATCATAAACAAACATAGGGTTTCAAGTTTTTATTTATTTTTAACCAGGTAAAAAAACAACATACCAAAAAAGGACTCCTTCGTTCCATATGCCGTAAGGATGATCGTCCCTATAGTCCGAGAGGTCAGCTATAAAGAAGGAAAAACAATTCGGACATTTTAACAATTCTATCCTAGATTATATTGGTTGCGACCTTGGACATCCTTTCTTCTCTCTATGTCTCTGTCTGTATCTTTTTTTAATGCTATTACAACATTTGTACAAGTTTTCCTTGTTTTGAGAATTCCATTTTCTTGTATTTAATATTCTACAATAACAACACAACCCATTCCCTATAAAAGTTGTCTCGACATTAAGGAAAAAATATCAATTGCTAAGTATTTAATAATTAAAATTAATATTGATATATAAAATGTGTCTTACTTTTTCCGTTTTCATTTTTTTAACAACCGAATTTTTCATCAAGACAATGACACAGAGTATTCCTAATTCTGAAGTAACGGTCAGACTTTTAGGATAAAATGGTAGGTACGGAGTAGGATGTCCTTCGGCTTCAGGGTGTCAAACCGCAAGACTTCAGCAATTTCAAGGAACACACTCGGAACACTGCTTCTGCTCAATGAGGAATGAAATCTTGTCCAGAACGCGATGACATCGATGTATCGTGGGATGTACCTAAGTCCAAACTAATCACTAGGAAAAGTTTTTTGGGATTCAATGATAAGGCATTGGCGTTTTAATAAGAATTTCTTGAGAATTTTACTCATTACAGGAAAGAGACTGATAGTTATAGGACTAAGGAAGATTGACACAATCCCTAACTATATCTTACCTACATTTTTAAATCTACACTATTCCCAGTTGACACTGAAATGTTTTTTTATTTTTTTTTTATTTGCTTAATTCTCGTGTTTTTCCTTGTTTTTATTTGTAGCGTAGAGACTGACAGAGGTGTGGACTAAGGAAGATTGATTGACACCATCCCTAACTATATCTTACCTACATTATAAAATCTATGCTATGCTCTGTTGACATTGAAATGTTTTTTTTTTGTTTTTTTTTTTTTTTTACTTAATTCTCGTGTTTTTCCTTGTTTTTATTTGCAGTGTAGAGGACTGACAGCGTTATAGGACGAAGGAAGATTGACACCATCCCTAATTGTATCTTACCTACATTTTTAAATCTATTCTATACTCTGTTGACATTGAAATGTCATTTTTTAACTTTAAATTGGCTTAAATTCTCATATTTATGCTTGTTTTTATTTTTAGTGTTTTTTGATTGTAGTGTAAAGACTGACAGAGTTTTAGCAATAAGGAAGATTGACACCATCCCTAATTATATCTTACCTACATTTTTAAATCTATGCTATTCTCTGGTAGCATTTAAATGTCCTTTTGTACTTTAAATTGGCTTAAATTCTCGTATTTTGCTGGTTTTTATTTGTAGTGTTTTTTTGTTTGCAGTGTAGAGACTGACAGAGTTTTAGCAATAAGGAAGATTGACACCATCCCTAATTATATCTTACCTACATTTTTAAATCTATACTATACTCAGCTGACATTGAAATGTCATTTTTTAACATTAAATTGGCTTAAATTCTCGTTTTTTTGCTGGTTTTTATTTGTAGTGTTTTTGTTTGTAGTGTAGCGATTGACAAAGTTATACGACTAAGGAAGATTGATTGACACCATCCCTAATTATATCTTACCTACATTTTTAAATCTACACTATTCTCTGGTGGCATTGAAATGTCATCTTTTAATTTAAATTTGCTTAAATTTTCGAATTTTTGCCTGTTTTTATTTGTAATGTGCAATTCCTGTCGTGGTTTATATTTTACCTTAACATATTTTTTTACTTATTCCCAACTTCTGAATCACATTTTGATTTTTATGTATTCTACATTTACGTTTTTGTTTTGGTTTTTTGAAATTAACTTTACTTCGTTTTGGGGTTGATTTGATGCGTTGAAATTTAGTTTTAATGTTAACGCTAATTATGCAAAGGGTTTGGATCTCTTGAAGCATTTTTCTGTCAATGACGAGATGAGTTCCCGAGTTCTTTTCTGATCAAATCGCAAATCGTGCCAGGATTTTAACAAACCCTTCAATCTCTTAAGGAAGAAAAAGGCAACTTTTCACAGACTGTTTACGTCGTCGATAATTTTTTTTTTTAAATCCCCCTGGTAAAATTTCCACGTGATATATCCTCCTTGAGCCTGGAACTACATCTGTTTATATAATAGAAATTTTTCTCGCGAAATATTTTACCCTTCTAAAATATAATCTCCTGTCGATGGAGTCTCACAATAAAAATTAATATTTTATATTGCACGATGTCTCATCTCCTCACAATTTGAAAACAAATTGGCGTTTGTGTAAAAAAAATAAATAAATAAAAACCTATTTTTATTCGGCAACGAATACCGTTTCCAGGAAATTCAAAGTGCATTGGCAAGATCCTCCAGGACAGATAGGATCCTGTAATTATGGGGTAAGACTTATCCGGCTTATTATTAGATATGCTTGAATAACTTCCTCAAGTATACTTTTTTTACAGTTTTATCTATATAAAAAGTCTGTCTTAAATTAATTTAAAAAAATATGGCTTATCATACCAGCAAATGTCAGAAAACCTACTCCATTTAATATCCTTTTTAGTGATGCAATTGCTTTTTAATTAACTTTTTCCAAAGATGAAGAAATTGATGAAGGAAAGGAAAAAACGGTGACAGATTAAAATTATCAAAATTAAAAACTTTTAATAAATTTATTCAAAATTTCCTTAAGTTTTTTATTTTTTATTATTATCAATCGTTCCACCTTACCAATCCTTCGACCACGGTTTTTCTTTTCCTTCATCAATTTCTTCATCTTTGAAAAAAGTAATTAAAAAAGCAATTGCATCACTAAAAAGGATATGAAATGGAGTACGTTTCCTGAAATTTGCTTGTCTCTAGGTTTAGAAATAGTGGATTAAAATCACCATAATGTTTTTCAACCTTGAAAAAAAAAATTTTTTTCCAAGTTCTCGCTACTAAAACCCTTATTTCACCAACGTTTACAAGTTTAATATTGATCATATCTTATTGGAAATTTGACGTAGTTTTCAAAGGTATCAACGGATTTGTCCAAAAACTTTTAGTTTTGGAGTTATAAACATTTATTTGAAGCAAGGTCGTGAAATCTTAAGAAATCAGAAAAAGTGGAATAACTCCGAAACTGCTGAGATTCGGACCATAGTTAATTAGGACTTTTTGGTTCCATTTTGAATGTAGAATCTACTGGCAAAGTTTGTAACACGAGTAGACGAACACCCTGTATATACACTCAAAGACAAAAACCGGAAATTTGTATTTATTTGTTTATCGACCATAAGAGCCAACGAAGAGAAGTTCGTTATAGCCCAAGTCCTGGGTGTACCTTCCATGAACAGCGGTTTTAGGGCCACCGGAAGTCTCGATCGGAGAGAAGGTAGTGGTCGACCGCGATGGATGAAGGCTAGGGACTATAGTTTTATTGCTATTACCGCACTACGGAACCGTCAATTAACGGCTTCCTTGATAGGTTGTCAACTCCAAACGGACCTGAATGTAACAGCGAGCTGTAAAACGGTCATCAGAAAACGTGATAACAGCCTAGTCTCTAGACATCCGATACCTGGTTCTCTACTACTGGAGGATATATGGATTACCAAAACAAAACTGGCCGGCATTCCTGACATGAATCCTACAGAACACTTTTCAAGACACCTACAATTTCAAGATACCAACTGCGAGCCAGGATTACCATGAGAGAGAAACCCTGCTCCTCACCTCTCCGGAATTAAAAAAAAAGCTATTTTTTGAAAGTAGGGTCCGCTTCTTATCGTTGTTTGACATCATGTTTTAAGAAATCAATGTCCTAAATTTGAAGTTCCTAACAGTTCTGGGCCAGCATGTACAACTACAAAAAATCCTGCTATTAAATGCTGTGAAATTGACGAAAATCTATTTCGTTTGAAGTTGGGTCCGTTTGTCCTCGTTGTTTGACTTCAACTTCAAAGAAAATAATGTCGACAATATGAAAATCCTAACTGCTTGAGTCAAGACGTACATTAAAAAACAAATTCTTCCTCTAAATTGCTGTGAAACTGTCTAATTAACTTATTATTTGCATTATAAAGACTTCGTAAGCTTTTACAACTTTTTATTTGGTAATTTATTCTTTTGACTTTATAATCCAGATTCTCACCCATATCCAACGAAAAGAAAAGCTAGAAATAAATTTAAAATTTATTATTATTTTTTGATTTGATGATATAATTTGAAAGGGACTATTGTCGATAACTATCTGTCGAATTGAAAAAATAAAGCAAACTATACAATTAGATAAATTATGATATAATAATACAAAATTATGGTTTCAACTGCTCTCGAATTGTGAAAATAAATTTAACTCCCTAATATGGAAGTTGGGTCCGCCTGTTCTCGCTCTCTTTGTCTTCAAGTTTAAAGGATATTGTAACTGCTGTGAGCCAATGTTAAAACATAGATTCTAATCCGATTATGTTATAAGTTAATTATTTCAATTAATTATTCTTTTCATCTAAGGTCTTGGTTGAGCACGACCTTCGGCTACCAGCCACCAGGCACCAGGCGAAGGTCGTGGGTTCGAATCCCGCTTGAGACACTAACTTTTTCATCTCAACCAAGACCTTAGATAAAAAGAATAATTAATTGAATTAGTTTTATTAGAATTAGATTCTAATAAAACTTTCTCTACTCAGCTATAATGCTTGGAGATCTTTGCTGATCAAAAAATACTTAATATTAATAACATTTCAGGTGAGCTCGCATGCTAAATACGAACGCGTGGTATAAAGTAAGTGCATCTTTGTTTATCCGCTTTTTTAAAATCCTCGGCATATAGATATTTTTTATTTCATTTGCGAAACAGATCACCAGAATGCTTCCCAAATTAAGAAAGGGTTAATATGTACCTCCAGTAAGTTTAACTTATCAGGATAACTATCGATTAACGGTCACTAATCTCTACACACTTATCAGGATTGTTGAGGTGTTGGTCAGTCATGCTGTAACGGCATAGGGTCACTTATTGGGTATTTCATTCGCGGGAAGTATCAGGATTATTATTTAATTTAAAGAAGATAAACTGAGGGATATTATTTTTGCCTTATTTACATTTACCCAAAAGCTTTTATTAGCGGATCATCTGCAAAGGATGTCAAATGTGTATCGTTATCTATTGTTATACAGAAGGCATTGGTAAAAAGTACAACCAAAAACTGACCCTTGGGGTAATCCCAAATTGACCTTAAAATCAAAATTGAGTTAAATCTACAGCTTGCATTCGCACAGAGAGAAAAGACCTAATAAGGTAAATAGTTTTTTTTCATATGTCGTATTTTCAAGCTTGCAACGTAATAAGTCGTGAGGGACACTGTCGAACTCATATCAATAAAACTGCCGTGGCATATTTACCCTCATCAAATATTTGCATACACTTGCCTTTCATAAAATCATATCGATTGTCATTCCAAGGTTGTCAAGTCCATATCAAATAGATTGCCGACAGTTCAGTGATTACCGACAACTGTATCAGAACTGATTCTGCGTCTTTTCTCCCTCGATTTTCCCCGTTATTGGCTTATTTGTGCCATTTCCCCTTAAATGAACTCGTCCCAATCGGTAGGGGGGAAAAAGCGGACAATTTCCGATGACGATAACTGGCCAAGAAAAAGGAAAAAAGAGGAAATTGCGAGGGCCAGGGTGATCAGGGAAGAGGAAAACTGCTGGCAAATGATTAAGCTCGTACACAACTGTAACATTTGAATCTTAACTCAATGATATTAATTAAATATCCATCCTTAGAAGTTTAAAAACGACATTATAAAATTGCTATAGTAGACGGACAATTGTGTCCAAACTTAGAGAGATAAAAAAGTACGCGATGGAAAATCATTGTAAACTGTACTAACCACATGCCAAGACCTTGGTAAAACAAAAAGGTATATTTAATTTGTTAAAAAAAAATTATTTCTCATGTAAATCAGACACTGCCACTAGCATAAGGGCTACTAAAATATAGCGGACTGGAGGCACGTACTGACTTTATACCGATAGTAGCACTAATTGCTTAGCCAGGTTGCCGCAGGACAAAAATTAATTACACCACAGAGTATAATTAAAGAACAAATGGGTACACCCCCACGATGGACAAAGTTATAACAGTTTGCTCAAAGAGAAAGATTAAAAAACCTAGCTCAGCAAGATTTAAGTGACACTGTCAGACTTGGTTCAGCTACTGCTCCACTAATGTTGGAGAAAAGCTGAAATTACGGTACATCACTATGGGAAACCAAAATTAATAAGAAGCCACTTAGCTAGGTGCCACTTAGGCTCATCACCCTGGGGACATGAAGAATCTCATCTTTCTTACCATTCCCCCATTTCACTTCCTGACAGAACATCTGACAAAACCCAAAACAGAATCACCACTGATGATGGCGAAAATCCTAAAAACTAGGCAAAACAGTTTGACGAGGTAGTACAAAATTAATCGGAAATGACTAAATTACACGTTCGTCACACTGAAGACATGAAGAAACATATATTTCTTCCCCCATTTGACTTTCTGACCGAATATCTGAGAAACTCAACACAGAATCACACTGATGTTGGCGAAACGACTACGGTACAGCACTATGTCAAACTAGGCATACCAAAAATTTAAGAAACAGCCAAGGTTCATCATTCTGTGGACAGCAAGGTGTAAGTTTTACAATATTTTCCATTGGTTCCCTCAATTGACTTCCTGACCGAATATCTGACAGCATTATGTCAGACTAGGCATACCAAAAATTTAGGAAACATTCAAGGCTAATCATTCTGTGGACATCAAGGGGAAATTTTATATTTTCCATTCGTTCCCTCAATTGACTTTCGAACCGAATATCTGACAAAACCCAAAACAGAATCATCACTGATGATGGCGAAAATCCTAAACTAGGAAAAACAGTTAGTACAAAATTAATCGGAAATGACTAAGTTACACGTTCGTCACACTGCAGACATGAAGAAACATATTTCTTTCCAGTCCCCCATTTGACTTTCTGACCGAATATCTGAAAAACTCAACACAGAATCATACTGATGATGGCGAAACGACTGCGATACAGCACTATGTCAAACTAAGCATACCAAAAATTTAGGAAACAGCCAGGGTTCATCATTCTGTGACAGCAAGCGGTAAGTTTTACGATATTTCCCATTGGTTCCCTCAATTGACTTCCTGACCGAATATCTGACAGCACTATGTCAGACTAGGGATACCAAAAATGTAGGAAACATTCAAGACTCATCATTTTGTGGACATCAAGGGGAAATTTTACGATATTTTCCAGAAATTTTATGATATTTTCCATTCAGTCCCTTAATTGACTTCCTGACCGATTGTCTGGCAGAACCCAAAACAGAATTACTTCTGATGATGGCGAAACGACTACGGTACTGCACTATGTTAAACTAGGCATACCAAAAATTTAGTAAACATTCAAGGCTCATCATTTTGTGAACATCAAGGGGTAAGTTTTACGATATTTTCCAATGGTTCTCTCAACTGACTTCCTGACCGAATATCTGACAGCACTATGTCAGACTAGAGAGACCAAAAATTTAGGAAACAGACAAGTTTCATCATTCTATGTGACATCAAGGGGAAATTTTACGGTATTTTCCATTGGATCCCTTAATTGACTTCTTGACCGAGTATCCGACCAAACCAAACACACAATCAACGCTGATGATGTTGAGAGCATAAGGCGTTTGACAACCCAAACGCTTAATTGGAAACGACCACGACGTAATGCTTCTTTATTATTTAGGGAAAATATTAACAAAGATTCATAGAATCCTACTGATATATCTAAAGCCAATTTGTAATAATGTATGTATTTTAGGATGAGCAGGCTTTACGGAATTACGTTTCGTCGCCTGATAACTTGATCCGACTGGCAGTCTTTCAGCTTTCCCGTAAAAATATATCACCTCCGGTCAAAACGAGTGCGTTATTTCTTGTAATGGTGCTGTTAACGTGACAGACCCTGAACGTCACGGCACTTGGCCAAACACCCACGCCCGTTCCCAAACGTAAAGTCCGTCCAGGGGTGGTTTTTCTCAGACGCGGGAGACTTTTTTATAATTGACATAAAGTCAAGTGTGTAAAAATGGATCGGAAATCGGCCCGACCTTGGCAATGATTGCCAAACGGGCTCTCCTTTCACGCGGATGACGGCTTCGAAAAAGAGTGTGTCGACAGGAGCGATCCGTAAGCCGTCAACCTTGCGAAACGCGGCGGACCCCCCGGGGGACGTTAGTTTTTCCAATGGGATCGAATATTCCAGGCGATGTCCCCGTTACGGACGCGTTTCCACTAAGTCGCCGGGACGATCCGTGCCTCCTTATCAGTGACGCGGCCCCTAGGAAATGCGCACAATTCCTGACAACTCGTCGAACCCGTACCACATCTCGGGCCGCCCGTACCAAATCCTTCCTGTACAACTTCCAACCCGACGTTTTCTAACAATCCTTCTTTTTATTCATTTATAACACACGCTTTAAAACAAATTTACTCAAGCATTTATGATTTTTCTTGACAAAAAATACATTATATAAATAATAAATTAGAAACTATATTGTAAAAAAACATACCTAAACGGGCAGGAAGGGATGCACTCCTTTCTTTGACATAATAAAAAACACAAAGTATATCACTCGAAACGGGCACACCAGACACACACTCCGCTTCTCGACGGTACCGTCACACTTCGGTCGAAAGGCGATTTTCCTTTCAAACAGGAGGGGACCTGGAAAACATATTATTTCTGATTTTCCACGGCGGAAAATTCAAGGATCCGACACCACGACAGAACCTGGAGCGACTGGCCGATTCGACTTGGTCCGATCACGATCAGAATATGGCCGACTTGACTTGTCTAACGTAGGAGCGCCACGTGACGGCCTGTTTCCAACTCCCTCGTTCCCGCTTATTTTTTTTTATTTTTTCAATTTTAACCGACATCAAATCAATTCCAGGATATTTTATTTACACAGATTTATCGCCACTAAATGGAATTATAGTACATTCTTCGACTCTGTACACAGATAGACAAAAGTTTACATTTACCTGCCACATATACAGAAGAATTAATAATATTAAAAAAAAAAAAAACAGAAATAAATTGTATATGTAATTTAAAATGTGATTTTTGCATACATTTGGCCTTCCAAATTAAGAATTTTAAAAGGATAAATTAAAACTTGGATGGCAATAGGATAAATTAGTTTATGAGTGAAAGTTTGGAGTCAGAGCTTTATAGCACTCAGAAGGGATATAGCTAAACTAAGATAGAAGGTTTGGGATGTTAGGACATGAAATGACCTTAGCCGTTAAAACACCCTTAAAAATTAATAATAATAATAATAATAAATTTCAATTAAATATTATTTTTATGTAAGGTCTTGGTTGAAATGAAAAAGTTAGTGTCACGAGCGGGATTCGAACCCACAACCTTCAGCTCAATACGCCACTGCTCTAACCACTTGAGCTATCGTGACTTCGATCCACTCGGACACCAACTCCTCATCGTGGTTAGAGCAGCAACAAATCAGATCTCATCACTAATGTTTTTAGGTTTTTAGGCAAATTATGAAAATGGCAAAAAATAGGGAAAATTTTGAAAGTTTGTAGGTTCAGATGGGGAGTTAGTGTCTGAGAAGATCGAAGTCACGATAGCTCAAGTGGTTAGAGCAGCAGCGTGTTGAGCCGAAGGTCTTGGGATCGAATCCCACTCGTGAAACTAACTTTTTCACCTCAACCAAGAGTAATTAATTGAAAGAAGTGATTTGGTCATCACACCACTAAACATAATGGATCTAATAAATTACCTTCACACATTGATTTTCATTACTACAGAGCATATTAATAAAACTGAAGCCTCACCTTGATAACTCCATGGACCACACACATTAATTTTACCTTACAAATAGGAGATATTCACTCCACTATGGAGAAGCCTAATCACAGTCTTTCTGCATTAAATCGGGAGTTTTTTAATTGTTTTTTTTTTTCTAGAATTTTGGATATGGATAACGTTAATGAGATAGGCCTATAGTTATTAACCCCTAATTTTGAACCAGATTTAAAAATGGTATTACTAGGGATTTTTTAAAAGCAGATGGATATTGACCAAGTGAATAAGCTAAATTAAAAATTTGCACCAAAAGTGGAATTATAAATTTAGAAATCTTTTTAAGAACAAAATTATTTAAAAAGTTAACATGAAAAATATTATCTTTATTCAAGGATTTAAAATTGGTCACTAAAAGGGAACCTATGCAGTATGCAATTAGCAAACCATTTTTCTAAACTTGTCATATGTACAGATAGACTTGCACAAAAGCTTCACGACAAAAACTTATACGTGCCCGTCTATACCATTATAAACTGCTCAAAAATGAATAGGGATATTGCTAATTTTGTAGTGTGTATTTTCCCTAGAATTTTTATTTGATTTCATTATAAATTGCATTAAAATTTATTAGAAATTATATTTTTTTACTGAAGGAAAATTTAATTTAGAGATTTTTAAAAATAACAAAGTGAAAGGTTCTAATTCCATAATTTTGTTTCATTGCACTTCCCTTTGGAACTGCACTGTCTCTGAGATATCCACTTGGCGGCGACCTTTTGGTTCAAAATGATGTCGTTCCATCGATCCACTAGGTTAAAGAGAATACAACTGGATTAAAATGGAGAAAAGAGGAGAAAAGGTGTTTATTTACAAAATGATTAATCTTCATGTATACTATTCTTAAGTAAATCCATTATTAAAAATGAGAAATAATGATTGTTTTTGGTTTGTATTTTCTATTTTGTTTTATCCAACTGACAAGAATATATCGGTTAATTTAATTAAAATTAATAGAATAAGAATAAATTCATTTTGGAGCAGTTATATCTTTGAACTGCCTGCAAAAATTAGTTCTAAAAGATTAATTAAAACTTTAGAAATAAAAATCACAAGGGTGAGTGGGTAGTTTTGCTAAAGATGCCCCAACAACAAGCAATCCTCTAAACAGCCCTGTTCCTGGAAAAGATCACCATGCAAAAAGTGCAACAACAAATAGGCAAATAGTGTCAAACAAAAGCACGCTATATAAAGATATGTTCCACAGGTCAAAAAATCAAGTTGATTTAATCAGTGAACGCATCCAAAATCTCCAAAACCTGGGTAAACAACCTGATATCCTGAATTTTGGGTAATGAAAAGGTATGACTCTTAAAAACAAAGTCACTACCACAGGTCCTGTCCTCAGGCTGGGGTGACATGGTGGAAGGGTGCAGGGGGAACTGAAGATTGCATGGGCAATCCCAGCCTTGAGGGGGATCACAGCCCATGCACATCCCTAACTCGGCCTGCAAAAGAAAAAAGAAAAAGAGAAGCAAGAATTGCTTACACAACTGTGGAACTAGTCATCCTTCCTTGGGACTTGACCCCATCAACCTTAATATATGACATAAATTAAAAAAAAAGAAAAGAAAAATAAATAAATATAAAATAATAATAATTAAAAATGCAATGAAAAGAACAATTAAATAATAAAAGAAGTCCACCAAAGCTAATAATATAAATGCCTGTTCAGGTGCCCGTTATGCAGAGAAAAGTTGCTCGATGTGTCCCACATAATAGAGGTGTGTCATGCCTTGGCTCCATACAGAGAGCGTGTAGGCATGCCACTGGATTTGAGAATGGTTCTCGACATGGTAGCAAGTTTCAGGGTCCTCTGTTCCGCTTTTTAGGAGAATTGGGAATTTTTTTATTGCATATAGCCGTTAAGATATGTTTTGTATGAGTGAGTGTATTTATTAGAGTGAATTGGGAGAGGCTGATGGTGGAATAGCATCCCCATTGCCCCTCGAGCTGTGTGACTTGAGTCAATGGCAGAATATTTAGAATCCCATCGACCCCTTGTTTGTTATTGCGTGCATACTCAGTACTCCATCCGCCAAATAGAATAAATGCAATGTATGTAAGTGTGAATGTGTGTTGCAATATTTATCATGCACTCAGGGCTGAAATGACCAAGCTGCCAGATGCCCCTTTAAAAAAAAAGTTATTAAAACAATGAAAATTTATGTAATCGATTATTTTTGGACAAATTCAAATTTTTGTTTAGCAAATGCACACATTCAAAAACAAAAATCAATTAAACAACAAAAATTAGCTTACATGGCCATTACAGACAGGGAAACAGTTGAACAAGCAGATAAATTTAGTCAAAAACGCTTGTCACTAGTCAAAACTAATGATACAAACTAAAATTTGTATTTATTTTAAAATAAATTGTATTTTACTTTTTGAACTAAACAGTAGTTTTAGAGGTAAGGACAAAATATTATAATAATGATAAAAAAATGTAATCATTAAATTTTGTCATATTTCTTTTTAAAGAGAAATAACCTTGTAAAATTGATTTATGGTTTTTTTTTAAACTTATAAGTAATTTATTTAAAGAATTTGCCCAATCATTCCAAATAATTATCGTGATAAGCTTGGAAACGTCATGGGACGTTGGAAACGGCCAAGTGCCAACAGCAACAGCGTTATCTCAAGTATTTTTTTGCGTGTTTATTTCCCTTTTCCCCACTCGTACGGATTTCACCAATGTAAAATACAATAATTAATCTAATTAATTTAATATCGTGGAATCCGCAATGGCTGAAAATGAGCTCGAGGTGACAAAAGAGAGCAAATTGCTCATCATCAAACTGAACAGGCCACACAAGAGAAATGCAATCAACCTCCAGGTAACTTGGTAACTTGAGTGTTCGCACTTCCCAACTGACCCAACCCAACGTACGACAATCCAGAATAATTGCAAATTTAACAAACATGGAAATCGTGTGTATTATGTTTTGACATAAACTTGAACAAGAACATACAATAAGTAAAATTAACAGACAGATTGGCTATGTACTATATGATTTTATTGCAGTTATCTCCAGAGCATTATTACACCTTTTTCACCTAGTCTGCATTAAATATAAGAAGCATTTTATCTTAAATATATACATTAAACATAAAGCAGAATCCCTAGACATTATGCAGAACATTAAAACTGATACTCATGTTTTGAAGGGCCTTGGTCTCCACTACAATGCTGGCCCAGTCTATTTTTTCCTCCGTGCATCTCCTCTATCTTCCAATTTGGATATTTCTGAGGTCATCCTCAATGTCGTCAAACCGTCTCTCTCTTGGTCTTCCTCGCAGCATCTACCGCCTGTCTTACCCAGCTAAACTTTCTTTATAGTCCTGTCCTTTGGCATTCTTTCTACATGGCCAATCCACCTGAGGCGTCTCGCTTTTATTTTTTTTTCTGATAATGAAGGTATTAAACACATATTACATGAAAGTACATGAGTTCAATAAATAAATAAGTCAATAAAAATATTCTAGTACACGGGAAATTCCACCCAATTGATTTTTTTTTCATTTTTCCGATAAAAGAAAATTCTGCCTAATTTGTCTCATTGTTTTTACGAATAAATATTTGTTTATGCTATGTTTCAAATTGGGAATATCAATTAGAGGTAAACACACTTAATCCTTAATCCAAAACAGGATAAAGGATGTTTCAATATTTACTTTACAGTCTCATTTGAATACTGAAGCAATAAACTGTTTAGTTTTCATCATTGTTTTCTTAATTTCGATTTTTAAACTTAAAAAAGTCAATCAGTGCTGAGGATGTTGTGCATGACACTGATTGGTGATGGGCGTTCCATCAGATATCTACAGCCATCGGAGTTCTCTACAAAACTCTGCGGGACACCGTTCTCTACAAAACTGCATCGTACCATAGAAGCCCCGTTCTGGATGTCCTAGGGTAACAGAACCACAGGATGACCAAGAAACCGGCACCTCACTGTTGGGCAAGCGATTCATCACTCCAGGAAGTTCAAGGTGTCCAAATTTCTGAATGCACTGCTCGAAGAAGATTAAATCAGTATGGACGATAGCTTGTCGTATGAGGACCAGAAAACACCGAGTTGCACAGCTCCCATTTCTCGAGAACACAGCCTTGGGTCTTTGGACGATTGGTCTGCTGTAGTTTCTACAGATGAGTGTAGATTTGCTCTACGATCTCCAGATGGGCATGAAAGAGTGTGAAAGCGAAAAGAAAGGTAGGAGTGTTGTAATTTTTCCCAGAGCCGACCTTTTCAACGTAGCTCACTGATGGTGCGGGAATTTCAATGGAGAGTCGCACAGAGTTGGTTGTTGTTTGTCGAGGGTCTTTGACGGCCACTCGCAATGGGGATGAAATTTTGGAACGTCATGCGTTGCCTATCCTCGATGAAACCAGCTACAATCCTAGTCTAATGCAAGATAATGGCTGTCTACATGTTGCTTGCATAGCATAAACCTACCTTCAACAGCATAACATCTTAGCCTGACCAGCCCGTTCTCCAGGCTTGAACCACCATTGAACATTTATAGGATAACCTCAAAATACGAATAATAACATATCCATCGATACACTCTACGGACTGATGGCTTTTCACCCTGTAAGACGACCAGAATTGACCAGATCCCATAGAGTTGCATGGCTCCCATTTGCTTGAGAACACATCCATTGGTCTTTGGATAATTGGCCTGCTGTAGTTTTTACAGATGAGTGTAGATTTGCTCTACGATCTCCAGATGGGCATGAAAGAGTGTGAAAGCGAAAAGAAAGGTAGGAGTCTTGTAATTTTTCCCAGAGCCGACCTTTTCAACGTAGCTCACTGATGGTGTGGGCGGGAATTTCAATGGAGAGTCGCACAGAGTTGGTTGTTGTTTGTCGAGGGTCTTTGACGGCCACTCGCAATGGGGATGAAATTTTGGAACATCATGCGTTGCCTATCCTTGATGAAACCAGCTACAATCCTACTCTAATGCACGATAATGGCTGTCTACATGTCGTTCGCATAGCATAAACCGACCTTCAACAGCATAACATCGTCTTAGCCTGGCCAGCCCGTTCTCCAGGCTTGAACCACCATCGAACATTTATGGGATAACCTCAAAATACGAATAATAACATATCCATCGTTTCCTGATACACTCTACGGACTGATGGCTTTTCACTCCATAAGACGACCAGAATTGACCAGAACCCATAGAGTTGCATGGCTCCCATTTGCTCGAGAACACATCCATTGATCTTTGGATGATTGGCCTGCTGTAGTTTTTACAGATGAGTGTAGATTTACTCTTACATCTCCAGATGGGCGTGAAAGAGTAGGAGGCGACATGAAAGCTACAGAGTTGTAACTTTTTCCCAGAGCCAACCATTTCAACATCGCTCAGTGATGGTGCGGGCAGGAATTTCAATGGAGAGCTGCACAAAGTTGGTTGTTGTTCGTGGAAGGTCTTCTTTGGCCACTCGCCGTGTGGATGAAATTTTGAAATTGAGAAAATGTCTACATACTGTTGATGGATATCCCAACATAAAAAAAGGCACCTGGAAGAGTATAACATTCACCCAAATCATAGTGTTTCTATCTCACAATTCTCTTACAGTATATTCAAGTGCCTACTTCTTTTCAGTATTTGCGCATGATAAATGGTGAAATAAAGGAAATTTTATCAAGCAGCTTGCAAAGAATGGTTTGGAAAAATACCCTTAGAGATGCTGTGATTTGTCAATCGGTCTGAGAGAATTATTTGTATTTGTTAATTAAACTATCTTTCGCTTTAACGATTAGGGACAAACGTATAAATATGTTGTTAGATTTGTGGGAAGAATGCTTCTCACAGAGTCAATTATACATTGGTTTTTAAAGAATAAAGAAGCTTCTTTTTTGCAAATAATTATTCAAATTTTCATACTACTCAAGTCAAGCCAGGGCATCTGCTAGTATGAAGGACCAAACTGTTGAATTGTTAATTTTTCGAAAAATAAAAGAAAAAACATATGTTCTTCATGTTTTTTCTCTCTAACGTATCAAAACAACATTAACAACAACACATAAAATGCGAAAAAGAATCTAATAAAAATTGTGGAAAGCACTTCCAAAGCTTAGTCGTATAAATGAACAGACTATAAATGCCATCTTGTAAGTCTACTCCGGATGCTTCGGGAGTAAGGCCCCACCTTCACGTTCTTTATTTTTCCAGGTCGAAGGGGGTGGTGTACAGCAAAGAGAGTTAGCAATGTCCTCTTTAGTAAATACTTGTTGTACACAAATCTGGGATTATCTGTCACGCTGACGGCCCTGGGAGACTTTGCAGAACAGAAAATCATGCATTACAAAGTACCGTGGGATGAGAATAGAACAACCAGGGTAGTCATCGTCGGAGGTGTTTTTGGCGGTTATGTCAGCCATTGGTGGTTTAACTACCTCGAGAAGAAGATCCCAGGGCAGAGTTTTAAAAGCGTTATGAAAAAGGTGTGGCTAGACCAGTTGGTCTTTTCCCCTTTGTACACACTTTTTCTGTTTGTCGCTCTAGACGTCTTGGAACAAATATCTTTTGAGGACATAAAGCACGGTGTCAAGGAAAAGGCCTCGTTGCTTATATTTTCTGAAATCCTTTTTATGCCTCCTTTACAAGCCATGAACTTCTACTTTATAGTACCCAAGTACAGGGTGATGTTCGACTATGTGCTATCACTTATGCTCTCTATGTTCACATCATTCATAAAATATGATTTTTAACTGTATTAGTAAAACAAATTTACACAAAAACAATTTTTTGCTCTTTCTTTTGAGGTTTTATGCTATTCAAATCATATTGGGATTTGACAGCTGAATATCAGTTTTACTAAATTTATTTTATCATTTTGTTCTATTTGGATACATTTTATGCAAACCAAATGAATTTTTAATGATTATTTGGAGATCCTAAGATGCAGTCTGGTGTGATGTAGGTTTTAGAAAAACATTTTCCTTATCGTGCCAACATTTCGATCTTTATTGAGATCATCGTCCGGACCTGGGATTTATAAACATTGTTTAAATTTTTACAAATACATATAAGATGTGAAAAAAAAAGAATTTATACAATGCTAGAAATTTTATATTCAATGAAAATATTTTTTTCTCATTCAGTGTTCGTTTTCTGTGAATTTTTAATAAAAATTGTGTCTGCTTTTACTCCACCAGTCCTCTCATTGTCTGCTGAAGTTTTGTCTTTGATGTTGCTTTGTAAAGTTAACGGTTTGAAAGAATCTAAAGGCGGAATTGGCTGGAGATGCCCAAATATGCATAATTCAGCAGAGAAAATCTTATAAGATTTCAATTTATGATATTTGAATGCTTTCATATGTTCATATTATGTAATATATATAGTACATAATATATATAGTATTTAATCAAATATAGTCATCAAATTGTGCCTTATGCAGATAAAATTTGTCCAAAGTTTGCCTAATGGAATCCCGGAAAATTTATCCTTGCCGATACTGCAATGGTTTTGACAATTTTTTATTTATGTTATTAAATGTTAGAGTGATTGCCAAACTGTGCACCATGGTATCAAAAATTTTTTACTTGGTAGATGAAATTTTACTGTCATAAATTCACTTTGACTTGTATATCACTTTTATATTTGTATTTGTATTTTATGACTAATTTATATATGACACTACTGTAATAAATGGAAAAAAATAAATTAATAAAATAAATATCCATAGTTGATCCTGGTGAGATAGAATATTACGGTTGAAAGAAACCAAGTATTCTGTGATGTTTTAATTTATTCAGAGATGGATGTTTTGAAAGTTTTTCATTTTTCATACAGCTTATTAGTTGTGTAATTAATAATTAATTTTGTAAAGATTATGGATTAACTGTATTGGAATGTTTGAATGAGGATATGTCAAAGTTGAAGCAACACATTTTTTGTGCATTCTTTGGACGTTAAAGAATCCCTTCAAAGAAAAGCTCCAGAAATTAGAAAAATTGAGAGAAAAAATTAGAAGTTGGATTTTGAATTCAACAGTTGCTGGTTGCAAAAATGAAGACGAGTGGCTAGACCGTTATTAGATTTTTATGAACAAGCCAATTTTGGAGGGGGGCTTTGGCTTAAATAACTTCCTTTATGTTTTAAGCTGTTAATAAACATTTTTTTTTCAAATATGATGATTATTTCTCTCAAAGATATCCATCTCTCAGCCCTCAATCTATGACATTTATATAAAGCAATAATTAAGAAATACAAACTTTTCTATTTTAAATTTACTTTGTTTTACTAAGACTACAGAAATTAAAATCCTAACATACATTTTAAAGAAACAGGAGGACGATGTCAATGTTGACTTATGGATAAAGGTCGGAAACTTATTGACTTTTTCTCTCCCAATCCAGCGGCTAAAAGTAAAAAAAGCTGCTCACCAGAGGAAAAACATCAACAATATAAAAAGCATAACTCAGAGTTAAATATGACTGAGGAGGACGCACAGATAGGCTCTCTCATTAAAGCATCTTAAATCGGTGTTTACGGATATTTTAGACTCCAGATTGGCCGATCTGAAAACCGATATGCTATGGGCGCAAATCTCCAGAGTATTCAAGAGAATATTGAAATAAAAGCAGAGCTGAAGGAGCAAAAATACATCAACAAAAAGATCGCGCAATGACTAGAATATTTAACACAGGAGACAAAAAAAAAAAAAATCATATTTCATGGTTTGAGAGGAGAAGGCAAGGATTCACACGGTCAAAATGTTTTGTGTGTCTATTAAAAGTGAGAGAGGATATATTAATATACAGAGTCTATCCAATTGGAAAATTGTTAAAAGGAATTAGACCAATCATTACAGAAATTCCAATGGAAATTGATGTAAAAAAAGTATTCTAGAATGCTAAAACCCTGAAGGGAACACAGGTGGGCAGTCTCGCGATCTTACTGAAAAAAAGGACAAACTTCTCACTGTAAAGTACAAAATAAAGCAATGTAATAAAGTTGCCAGGGTCTCAGTATGGAGAAACTCAATGTTTGTCGAGGATCATAAATTTGATTTGGAAGAAAATTGAGCTATAATAGAGAAAAATGGTATTAGCAAGCTCAATGAATTACTCAAAACGGATCTCGGAGAATTTGTCACCACTATCTGTCAACCAGGATGGAAACAGAATGACACGGAATCTACGGTAATGCTGCAACTAAAGAGGAAGATGTCGTCAATGCTCAACACAAACAGATGACAACTAACACATCTAAGAAAATTAAAACATAAAGATAAATTATTATTAATTTCTTTACTTGTATTCATTATAATACCTATCGTTTTCTTCTGTTTTTATTTACCATATATGTACAATTATTTGATGTAAAAAACAAAAAACAAAAAAAAACATCAACCTAGCAGACGGGCTAATGTCCATTGTCTTTTGTAAATTTAAATATAAAAATGAAAATATATAAAGCTCAATAAATTTAGTTCTTTATTATTATTATTATTAAAGAAACAGTCTTAATTATCTTAATTATAGGAGAATTAAACAAATTTCAGATGTATAAAAAAATTAGAAATACACTTAAAGAAGCAGAAGAGGATGATGTTACTATAGTCGTCGTCACTGGTGTTGGTGACTATTTTACAAGTGGAAACGACTTCAGCCTGGATGGATTTGGCGAAGAGGACATGGAGGTGTTGACAAGAAACAAAGTCGACTATGTCAGGGCTTTTCTCCACTCATTGATTCACTTCCCCAAACTCCTGGTTGCAGTGATCAATGGTCACGTTGTCGGCATCGGTGTGACAATGCTTGGACTGTTTGATCTTGTTTATTGCGTTGACGATGTAATAAATTTTTTACTTTAGATAATTTTCCTTTAACAATATGAATTTTGATGATATTTTAGGCTACTTTTCACACGCCTTTCTCTGATCTTGGCATCTGTGCAGAGGGATGTTCAACGTACACTTTACCTCGCTCTATGGGAAAATCGTTGGTATGCACAGTTTAGACAAAAATTAAATTGTGTTTTTATGAAACTGTTTTTTCTTTTCTTTTCCTAGGCCGCACAGATGCTTTATTTCAGTAAAAAGATTACAGCGAAAGAAGCAAAGGACAGTGGATTTGTAGCTCAACTAATTAAAAAAAGTGAAATTCCCATGATTTTTGAGTCATTGAAAGTACATTCTACACTCCCAGCTAAGGTATGCTCATAAATTTGTTTTTTACTTGTTATTGTTCCAAAGGTTGCTTCTTTTTAAAGATCTTGTAATTTTTTTGTGAAGAAAAGTTTACAACCAGTTGTCCTTTTCTATATAATTGGATATATTTCAAAGCAGCCGGGCTTCCTCTTCAGCAATACAAATTTTTTTACAATTTAGAAGCGCCGAAACATTGTAATTATTGTATTGTGGTATTGCTGAAGAGGTAGCAGAGCTGCTTTAAAATAATCCCAATTTATTTTTAAAAAAGTAAAACAGTTTAAATTCACTAGTTTTGTGGTCCACTTGACCAATTAATATCATACAATTAATTAAGGTTTTTAGTTGAGATAAAAAAGTCAATGGCACGAGCGGGATTTGAACCCACGATCTTCGGCTTGATACGCTGCTGCTCTACCACTTGAGCTATCGTAACCTCGATCCACTCGGACACCAACTTCCCATCTCAACCCCTTTTTTTAAATTTTCCCTCCTTTTTGCCATTTTTCAAATGTCGTGTAATCAATTTGATTCTCGGCGACAAATGAAATGGTCACAGAGAGCTTTAGTGAATAGATTAATTAATTGTATGATATTAATTGGACAGTCGTGGCGTATCAAGCCAAAGATCGTGGGTTCGAATCCCGCTCGTGCCATTGACTTTTTTATCTCAACTAAAAATCTTAATTAATTGTAAAACAGTTTGTAAACTATTCATAAAAAAGTTAAGTACAAGATTTTTATTTTTGTTGCCCTTCATTTTTTCTTCTTTTTATGAATTGTTTAAGTTTTGTTATTTCTAGGCTTTTTTTTAAATGAAAAGTAATTCAATTGTTCAAATGTTCGTTTTGACATCCTGTGCCATTTTAAGAACAGATTTTATTTCTGAAAAATTTATTTTAATTTTTAATTTTGTTTTTTCATTGTTCTTTTCATTATTCATTTTTTTAAATTGTTTGTATTTTAGCATTAAAGGTAAATATTGATGATAAAATAATATAAAGCTGTATAAATAATTTAAAAAAAGATGATTAGAGTGATAATAAAACTTAATATCTTATTCCAAAACCATATCTTACAGACAGAAGAAGTGACCTTCCACACTATTCAAAACCATTTACCCAATTCTCGGTGTATCACAAGGTGGTGTACTTGATCCCCTTCTGTACACAATTTACACGGCTTATATTCCCATTAACTCTAACACTTTCAGATTTACCTTTGCCAACGATACATCAGCATTCATCTCTGATAAATTAATAAATCGTCAGAGCTTCATGTAATTTACAAAATCATGGCTCTGTCAGTTTATATCCTGGGAAACAAAAACTCTCGTCTATATTTCAGTAATCTTTTTATTCCCATTGCGAACCACATGCGATAACTCTGTCTGTACCTCGACAAACGACACATGGAATTACATGAGGCTCAAACGTGAAAATTTAAATACAAAATACAGACTGCTTGAAAGGCTGTGTGATAATTGTTCTAAACGTACACTTTAAAAAAAATTTGGTTTGTTTGTTTTATCCCTTTATATGCAAATTGTCATTTAAATCATTACCATGCTTACCAATCTTGTGCGCGTGTTCACACAATGTACTAATTTTTTCAACATTTTTGCTTAATTCATATTTAAAGTGCGTTGTAAATAAATAAATGAATTTAAAAAAATAAATACATAAAAAAATGGCACAGGATGCTTCAACTATGAATATAAAATGCTTAGAAATAACAAAAAAAAATTGTTTTTATCTTCACATTTCATTTTGATTTCTTTGATCTTAGTCGTTGTTATACACAAAAAGATTGGTCAGAAACCACGATTTACCAGCGTTGAACGTTGCCCTCAACATGGAGAATGAATACTTGATCGAACTGTTCCAGTCTGAAGATTTTATGAATGCTTTGATGACAAGGATGTCCAAAAAACAAAGCAAGTTGTGATTTTGTTTTAGAACAATATCAGAACAATATACATCATCACAAACTTTTGGTATATTATATATTTTTTTTTCTTCATTAAAACACTATTTTTTGTATATTAACTAATTTATTATCACCCTTAATTTTTACAATAAAACCTTTACTATGCTGGACTTGGATTTTTTTTCGTGTCGGTCAAATACAGATGGTATTTAAACCCTGATTATTCTCGATTGTCCTTGATGTTGCAAATTTGATCGCCGAGTTGTCATCTTGGGGATTGACATGGATTGGGGGTTGACCCCGAGGGGAAATGATTCAGCTGGGGGCGGGAGTGACCGGAGCACTAGAGAATATCTCTTAGGTTTGAGAATAATTGACCCAATAAATAATTTTCATGTGTATGGTCTTTTATTTTTAACTTAATTTAAAAAAATATTTACTTTCTATTCCCTAATTTTGTGGTCCGCTTGACCAATTAATATATTACAATTAATTAAGGTTTTAAGAGCAGCAGCGTATCTAGCCAAAGATCGTGGGTTCGAATCCCGCTCGTGCCATTGACTTTTTTTATCTCAACTAAAAACCTTAATTAATTGTAATATATTAATTGGTCAAGCGGACCACGAGTTTAGTGAATTTAATTATTTAAAATGAAGTATACTTGACTAAAGCTCTCCGTGGCCATTTCATTTTGTCGTTGAGAATCCAATCCGATTACACGACATTTGAAAAATGGCAAAAAGGAGAGAAAATTCAAAAGGTGGGGTTGAGATGGGAAGTTAGTGTGTGAGTGGATCGAGCTCACAATAGCTCAAGTGGTAGAGCAACGGCGTATCATGCCGAAGATCGTGGGTTCGAATTCCGCTCGTGCCATTGACTTTTTTATCTCAACTAAAAACCTTAATTAATTTTAATTTTTATATAGTAGATTTTTTTTTGGGGGGGGGGTTCTAATAGAATTTTGGTGATGGGGGCTAGGTTGTAGATTTTATCAGTTGGGATGGGGTTGTATTATAATCTTTCAAATAATTTTTTTTTGGATTGGATTTATTGTTCTTTTATTTCACTTAAATTTCCCTATGAAATTTTTTTATTTTATTTCAATTTGGGGGCAGGTCGATCCATGCAAATAGACCCTTTCTGGCCATATCGAACTTGATCATTACAATGTGGACGTTAGATTATTATAATATTAATTATGCAATAAATCGAAAAGTTGGCATGGAGCCACCTGAGTATCAAGGTAACATCGAGAAACTTTAAATTACTGAATGTCCATATTAATTCTTAACTAAATGATCGATTATTGACACGTTTTATATCAAATCGTCGTTAGAACACACAAGAACTTTATTGGCAATCAGTACTAGAATCAGTGCCGGGAAATCCAAGTTCAATAACTTTGTTGCAGTAGCTTATCCGATTAGGAAAAGTTACTTTGTGTAGGACAGTACATTCGACCGGCCAAATCGTCCCTGTCTGAGCGTACTGGATAAGATGATTTGCAGCCTTGCCTACGGCTTTTGCATGCTGCTGAGGTGACATCTTCAGCGTTTCGTACGCCTTATCTTCCCATTTTTTATTCAGCATCGGTTGTTTGTTTTCTAACATGTCGGTCTGTGTGACTGCAGGGCAAAGAGCCACGACACGGATTTTTGTCTTTTCGTAGATATCAGGGTGCTGAAAGAAAACTTAAAATAATTTTCAAAATTTTCAATAGAAGTTTTAAATTTTTGCCCACTTACACCGAATGCCTTTGTCAATCCGATTACGGCATATTTAGTCGCAGAGTAGATCGGAGCGTAAGGGAACGGTTCAAGACCATAAGTGTCGGCCACATTTATCACTAGACCTCCATCAGAATTCTGCCCCATAAATCTGTGTGCAAGAAGCACACCGTTAACGGTACCGTTCTGCAATTTATCAAGTGTCAATCATTTTCACCCAATAACGCGTTTAATGCGAGACTACCTACAATATTTACAGAGACAGTTTGTTCCCATTTTGCCTCTTCAAATATACCCGCATTGTTCACCAATATGTCAAGGGAGCCAAAACAGTCGATGATTTTTTTCATCACACCTGAAACAATTTAATAAAATGAATCGTCTGAATGTGAATATCCATTTGCAATGTACTTTCAAACGTTTTCAATATCCTGACATCCATTTCCAAAAACTTGGCTTTCGTTTCTTCTTCGCACACGTTTAAACAGCTGGCCGCTTCTTCCCCCTGTTGTTTATTCACTCCACAGATGACAACGCCCTAAAATATCAACTGCTTGATCAAATTATAACGGATAGTCTTGTTCAAAACACACTTTTGCTTTTTGAGCCATCATTTCTCTTGCAATGGCTAGCCCTATTCCTGAACTGCCACCAGTGATCATCACTACTTTGTCTTCCACTGTCATTAAACTTTTTTTCTTTACTTCCTTGCATCCTTTTCTGCTATAATTTTTTTCATTAAAAAACAAAAATACAACTTAAAAAACAGTCTTACTTCTCTGATGCAAAGAAGCGCTTAAAACCTACAACATTCCTGTGAACAAAAAAAAAAAAAAAAAAATAAAAANATCGTGGGTTCGAATCCCGCTCGTGCCATTGACTTTTTTTATCTCAACTAAAAACCTTAATTAATTGTAATATATTAATTGGTCAAGCGGACCACGAGTTTAGTGAATTTAATTATTTAAAATGAAGTATACTTGACTAAAGCTCTCCGTGGCCATTTCATTTTGTCGTTGAGAATCCAATCCGATTACACGACATTTGAAAAATGGCAAAAAGGAGAGAAAATTCAAAAGGTGGGGTTGAGATGGGAAGTTAGTGTGTGAGTGGATCGAGCTCACAATAGCTCAAGTGGTAGAGCAACGGCGTATCATGCCGAAGATCGTGGGTTCGAATTCCGCTCGTGCCATTGACTTTTTTATCTCAACTAAAAACCTTAATTAATTTTAATTTTTATATAGTAGATTTTTTTTTGGGGGGGGGGTTCTAATAGAATTTTGGTGATGGGGGCTAGGTTGTAGATTTTATCAGTTGGGATGGGGTTGTATTATAATCTTTCAAATAATTTTTTTTTGGATTGGATTTATTGTTCTTTTATTTCACTTAAATTTCCCTATGAAATTTTTTTATTTTATTTCAATTTGGGGGCAGGTCGATCCATGCAAATAGACCCTTTCTGGCCATATCGAACTTGATCATTACAATGTGGACGTTAGATTATTATAATATTAATTATGCAATAAATCGAAAAGTTGGCATGGAGCCACCTGAGTATCAAGGTAACATCGAGAAACTTTAAATTACTGAATGTCCATATTAATTCTTAACTAAATGATCGATTATTGACACGTTTTATATCAAATCGTCGTTAGAACACACAAGAACTTTATTGGCAATCAGTACTAGAATCAGTGCCGGGAAATCCAAGTTCAATAACTTTGTTGCAGTAGCTTATCCGATTAGGAAAAGTTACTTTGTGTAGGACAGTACATTCGACCGGCCAAATCGTCCCTGTCTGAGCGTACTGGATAAGATGATTTGCAGCCTTGCCTACGGCTTTTGCATGCTGCTGAGGTGACATCTTCAGCGTTTCGTACGCCTTATCTTCCCATTTTTTATTCAGCATCGGTTGTTTGTTTTCTAACATGTCGGTCTGTGTGACTGCAGGGCAAAGAGCCACGACACGGATTTTTGTCTTTTCGTAGATATCAGGGTGCTGAAAGAAAACTTAAAATAATTTTCAAAATTTTCAATAGAAGTTTTAAATTTTTGCCCACTTACACCGAATGCCTTTGTCAATCCGATTACGGCATATTTAGTCGCAGAGTAGATCGGAGCGTAAGGGAACGGTTCAAGACCATAAGTGTCGGCCACATTTATCACTAGACCTCCATCAGAATTCTGCCCCATAAATCTGTGTGCAAGAAGCACACCGTTAACGGTACCGTTCTGCAATTTATCAAGTGTCAATCATTTTCACCCAATAACGCGTTTAATGCGAGACTACCTACAATATTTACAGAGACAGTTTGTTCCCATTTTGCCTCTTCAAATATACCCGCATTGTTCACCAATATGTCAAGGGAGCCAAAACAGTCGATGATTTTTTTCATCACACCTGAAACAATTTAATAAAATGAATCGTCTGAATGTGAATATCCATTTGCAATGTACTTTCAAACGTTTTCAATATCCTGACATCCATTTCCAAAAACTTGGCTTTCGTTTCTTCTTCGCACACGTTTAAACAGCTGGCCGCTTCTTCCCCCTGTTGTTTATTCACTCCACAGATGACAACGCCCTAAAATATCAACTGCTTGATCAAATTATAACGGATAGTCTTGTTCAAAACACACTTTTGCTTTTTGAGCCATCATTTCTCTTGCAATGGCTAGCCCTATTCCTGAACTGCCACCAGTGATCATCACTACTTTGTCTTCCACTGTCATTAAACTTTTTTTCTTTACTTCCTTGCATCCTTTTCTGCTATAATTTTTTTCATTAAAAAACAAAAATACAACTTAAAAAACAGTCTTACTTCTCTGATGCAAAGAAGCGCTTAAAACCTACAACATTCCTGTGAACAAAAAAAAAAAAAAAAAAATTAATAAATAAATCTTTGGTTTATTACATATTTCTTACCTCTGAAGCAACTGAACTGGACTTCGAAAAACCTTTGCCATTATTTATTTTTTTGGGGGTGTTTAATTTTTGCTTGCCGTCAAATATCTGTAACTTGCATATCTTCTGACCTATTTTTGGAAAACATGTGTTTTTACAATTCCAATGTTTTTAAATTATTTGCAACAGTAGACAATTGAGTTTCATGAGGAAAACATTGACGGTTCTGTGGTTTAAACGGTGTCTATGCAATTGCCGTTTGTTATTACTACATCTATCATCCCGTGTAATGTTTTGTTTTATTTTTATTCAGAAATAATTACAATAATACAAATACAATGTCCACATTGAAGAGATTCGATTTTAATGGTCACAATATTATTAAGCACAGTATTCAAAATTAAGAATTTGACTTAGGGATGTCCAAGTGGTTGGGTGTTCTACTCGTATTTGCTGCACTAGCGGTTCTGGGTTCAAATCCCAGTAGATCCCATGTGTTTTTTTTTTTCATGAATTGTAGTGTGAAAATGTATTAAGAGGTTTGATCCCTCATCTGTGACGCTCAATGGATAGTCGGAAGTTAAGCCCTCGTATAAGACAGGCATTTCTGTTTTTATAGAATTTAATTTGAGCACAATTTAAAAATAAATGTATCAGCATTGGGTCCGTAAATACTCGCAGGTTTTGAGGTTGCTCAAATGCATTTGTTTTGTGACATCTTCAGTGAGATACCATCAGTTTGGGTAACACCAAAACCCGCAAGTGTAGATGGTCTAAGTGCCAGTTCAATTTCTCAGACCAGTGCCCACATTCAAATTACAAAAAAGAAAAAAAAAGTTGCTATAAATTTAAAATTCTGGTTTATTTGTACAGAAAATACCAATTTTGTCTTAAGAACTTTGTTCTACTTATTTGTAAAAAAATTATTTTGACTAGCTTTTAATGAATTTTAAATTGAATTCTGAACATATAAATGTAATCCAATTAATTAAAGTTTTAAGTTGAGATAAAAAAAGTTAGTGGGACGAGCGGGATTCGAACCCACGACCTTCGGCCCAATACGCCGCGGCTCTACCACTTGAGCTATGGTGATTTCGATCCACTCGGACACTAACTTCCCATTTCAACCTCACCTCTCGAATTTTCCCTCCTCTTTGCCATTTTTTCAATTTTTTGTCATGGGTTCGAATCCAGCTCGTGACACTGACTTTTTTATCTCAACTTAAAACCTTAATTAATTGGATGATATTAATTGGTCAAGCGGACCACGAAAAATAGTGAATATAAATGTAAATTTAAAAGTAAATGAAAGAGCAATAATCTTATTTGTAATCAAAACATATTAAAAAAATGAACAATAAAAAGTATCAAGACAATTTTATTGTGATTTTTGTCATGTTTGGACATTCAACATTGTGCATATTTTGGCCTATTACAAATCCGCTATTTTGGCACTGTAGGACTTTCTGTCTGGTATGTTCGCTTTGTACAGGATGTGTGCTTCTACGGGCCAACAGGTGCCAGATTCTGCATATTTGATCACGTGAACCGCAGCGCTCGCCACCGCCTCGACCGACTGTTGAGGGCTGTCTGCGAGTACTGCGTAGGCTTTTTCGGTCCATTCTTCGTTTAGCATCTCACCGTTGCCCGGTGTGATTTGTTTCGTTCTGGTCACTCCTGGACACAAAGCAACTACCCTCACTCCTGTTTCAACATAGTGCGCTTTATCCTAGCGATTTCAAATTAAACAAAATAACAAACAATTAACAAAACCTATTATAAGGGAAATTTACAAAAGGAAACAATTAACTCACACCAAATGAACGCGTCAGTCCAATTATACCGTGTTCGGTCAAATTATAAATAGGGGCATAAGGGAACGCATCGAAACTGAACGTGCTACCGATGTTTAACACAATACCGCCTTTGGGTTTGTTACACTGAGGCATGAATTTATGGCCAAGAAGGATCCCACGGATTACTCCATTCTGAAAATATATATAAAAAGTTTATTTATAATTCAGGAAGAAAGTTTATTTTACTAACAAGGTTTATAGCTATTGTGTCTTCCCAAGCTTTGTCATTGAGCACTCCTGCATTGTTTACAAGTATGTCAAGAGATCCATACTTATGAAAAGTGGCTTTGAACACATCTAGAAAAAAAAATCCTGTTATAAATTACTACTCCATTTCCTTTTGTGGTCAATTGTCTTTTTTATTTATTTTTATAAATTTGGACAAATAACTAGTGAACTTCAATCAATTTTTTATTGATGCCAATGCATTTTGGCTCCAACGAGCCCTGGAGAGAGCCAGATTGGCCCTGAAATGCATCGGCACCAATAAAAAATTGGTTGAAGACAATTAATTAAGGTTTTTAGTTGAGATGAAAAAAAGTTAATGGCACGAGCGGGATTTGAACCCACGATCTTCGGCTAGATACGCCGCTGCTCTACCACTTGAGCTGTCGTGACCTCGATCCACTCGGACATCAACTCCCCATCTCAACCCCACCTTATGAGTTTTCCCTCCTTTTTGCCATTTTTCAAATGTCGTGTAATCGGTTTGGATTCTCGACGATAATTGAAATGGCCACGGTGCTCACGGTGGGGTTGAGATAGGAAGTTGATGTCCGAGTGGATCGAGGTCATGATAGCTCAAGTGGTAGAGCAGCGGCGTATCTAGCCGAAGATCGTGGGTTCGAATCCCGCTCGTGCCATTAACTTTTTTTCATCTCAACTAAAAACCTTAATTAATTGTAATGATTTAATTGGTCAAGCGGACCACGAAATTAGTGAATTTAAAGAATTGGTTGAAGAGTTCACACATAATATTTGTACATATTTATCATCGAAGAATATTTTCTTTAGTTTACTTTATATTTTTAAAATCCAGCGTTTATTACCTTCAAATTGTTTTCCATTTTTGGTGTTGAGGTTCATAAAAACACACCTGCCGCCTCCGTGGTTGTCGTTCAGGAAATTCTTAGCTTCTTCACCCTCTTCGGCATTCGAACTGCTGATGACCACGGCCTAGTAACAGTTTTTAATTATGCGTCTTTTTTCGAATTTGAAAAGATTTATTTTCTATCGTACCTTGGCTCCATTCTTCAACAGCTCATTCGCTATACCCAACCCGATACCCGAAGAGCCACCAGTTACAAGTGCGACTCTGCATTCCAAGTTCATCACCGGCTTTAAAGACTTGCTATGAAAATCACAAATTATTTTAATTCTCATAAAATAATTATATATTTTTTTATATCAGCTTACTTTGACACATTTCGTTGTTGTAGGCCATTACACAATATTAGCCTGAAAACAATATTTTTTTAAAAATTTAATCAAAATATTGAATAAAAAATTGTTAAATTGAACTTTAATAGAAGGTGATTATCATGGGATTTTGGCAAAGTTTTTAAAATAAATTTATTCAATCAAATCAAAAATCATCAATGAATAACACCTACTTTACATTGAAATTTTCAGTAATGTCAATACTTATGTTCAATTAAAACAATGCATCCTTATAATAATTGCGTGTTTATTGTTAAATACGCCAAAACAGCAAATAATCAATCCCGATGATGAACAAACAAATTCCAACAGACAACAGTCTGCGAGGATACTGGGGTTTGCTTATTTTTTTACCTTTTCCACTGGCAAAGCCCGTTTTTCAGAAAAGAGAGTGCCATCTTCTCTTCGAATAAGCCTCAAAATCTGCGTTGAACTCTATGTTTTAAATATCTTTCATGAAAACTGTATCCGTTACATTGTGAGTGGAAAAATATTTCCATATGTTATTTTGCCATGTGAATTTATTTGTCAGTTTTTTTATTTTTAATTTCTTAATCACCATGACCTGTAAATTCTAACAAAAAAGGAGGATATTCTCACTCTTGTATTATCTTTAAGGCAATTCAAAAAATAAAAGTATTGATAGAATAGAAAATATTTCATTCTCATTCGTGGTCGCTTACAAGGGAAAACTATAAGGAAAGTTTTAAGTATAAACCAAGAAACCTTCAGTAACTTAACAAAAACTTGAGCTTGTCAGCAGGAGTCACAAGAACAAAAGAAAAATAAAACATAATAATGATGTTATTAAGTATGTAATATGACATTAAATAATGAAAAAAATTACATTATTTATTCTAAACAAAATCAACCTTAACACTGACAATTCTCGTATTCGCCAAATTACAAAAAAAAAAGATCTTTTAATTTTTAATAAATGAATTAAACACAAAAGTTTAAAATCTTTTAAGAAAACAATTGGGGGGGGGGGATCATTGGTTGCAACGGTTAAGGCGTTGTTGTGGCGCTCATCACTGTAAGGTAAAGGTCCTGGGTTCAAATCCAGCAACTCTGCATTCAAACCTGTCATAGTTACAAATGTTTTTTTTTTCAAACACACCGACACCCGATATGACCTCTGTGTTTAAGGAAAAACAACACCTAGTTATATATCTGCATTTATTTATTATTTATCTATCTGTTAATCTGGTTATACATCTTCCTTTTTTTTCCCCATATATTTATCTTTCTATCTACCATCCAATACAAACAAGTTATTTTCAGAAATGCCCTCGAAAAAAAGAAAAACTTTTGTTTTTCAAATTTTCGAAACCAATTTATTAAATTCTTTAAGGCTAATTATGTTTTTATAATCGATTTTATTACATAAAAATCTGGGTGTGCACTTTAAAGAAAAATTGTAGTATAGAGTTAACTTTAGGCATTAAAAAATTAAAATTAACTCTGATAAAATACAACCAATTTGGTAAATCAGAAATAAAATGTTTTTCATATACAAAAATACAAGGGTTTTTAATAAATAACTGGTCTAAACACAAAACTTTTAGCTAATTATAAATAAATCCTTTTCTGTACAAGGTGTTTTTAATATAATTGTTATTAAAGAATTTAGTACAGTTTTGACCTGTTTTTTATGTCATTTCACTTGTCAACCCCAAACAACAAAACCATAAGAAGTAATGGATTGAGTGAGAGCATAATAAATGCATTTTAATGAGCGAACATTAAAAATATTAAGTGTTCTAAATTTGTAAATATTTTTTCTTATAGCTAGTTTGTCAGTATGAATTTTGAAATTTAAACTTTCGTCATAAAATATTTTAAAATATAACAAAAAGGAATAGGTTTACAATTACAGGGGTTGATGTGAGAGAAGAATTGGTGTAAATTATTAAACATTTTAATTGATGATTGTTGTATAAATAAATATATTAATAGATAATATTTAATATAAATAATTTTATCTTAAATGTATAAACTTTTTGTATTATCCTAGTATTTATAGATTGAAAGCAATAGTCTGTGGGGGAAATTGGAATATGTACTATAAATAGGTAGGCAAATTGTTGGAAAGGAACAAATAGTAATTCACTAGCGATCATGACTATCAGAAAGGTTTTTCAAGCCGGGCAAAGGTTTTTATTACCCAAAAAATCTTATATTCAAAAATGGTAAGTTGGTTTTAAAATTGATATAACGGTATTTTCTCTTCATAAAAATTTATTAGTATACTGTAAAGAAGATTATCAGAGCTTTGTTATCCATGCTTTCACCCATCTGCAGTTTCTCCCAGTTCTAGAAGAGAGTGGGAAAGATATGAATCAAATCGAACACAGAAGAGGATAAAGATTGATAATATAGAAGGAAAACAAACAACAGAAAAAATAGAGAAATCTTTCAATTAGCTTGAAGTTTGAATGACAAAATCATAAAATATGATCCAAAAGTAGGACGAAACATCGTCATTAACCGACTGCTCACTCAAGCAATGGACATGTTCTTAAGAAAGCTGAAAGGTCAAACTTCGCTGATTTATTACCACCTTCAAACTATGGAATTTAATTTACCTTTTCTGGGTCCGTAATAATTTTTTCTTATTTGTTTCAATGTTGTGCATAGGTGAATACCTGTTTATGTGTGTATATGTTGCTTTCCTGAGTGGTATAAACTTTATGTATGTTACTGTACAATGTATTTTTCTTATTAAGAAAAGAAAAAATTTAAATATATGTTCATAAGTTTATACATAAAATGGACTGTAGGCACTTGTGATACAGAAAGTGCCTGGTTTGTATGCAGTTTTGAAGCATGAAATTTATGGTGTTTCCTATTATCCGCTGTTCTCGTTATCTGCAATTATGCTTAGTATGTATCTCCCGCGGATAATGAGACTACTGAATATATTGTTATTTTAAAACAAAGCAAATGCTTTGTGTAAAGTGGAATTTATTACAAGAGCTTTTATTAGCATCATTTGCAAGATGACTATATGGTTAAATTATAATAATGACAAAAATAAGTTAAGTGTACTTATAGTACACAAATCAATTCATCCTGTAAGATAATGCAGCATGAGGATTGATTTTGTTTAAAAGTTTGGGTCTTGTATTTTAAGAAATTGTCATTTTGCCAGAAGTCAAGAATGAAGCCTAAGACTTTCACTATTTTCAAATATTTACTCAAACTTAAGTAAACTGAAATATATCACTTTTCTTTACAGTGAAAACTTCAGAAATATTTTGGGGGGCCACGGTAGCTGAGTGGTTAGTGTTGTAGACTGTGGTGGGTTCAATTCCCACCGTCGCCCTTGGTCCTTTTTTCCACGGAACCCGTCCGATAAAAAATACACATCGCATATATATCTCATTTTATTCCTTGGCTAATATGCAGAGTATATAAAACAAAAAAATTCTCAAAATTTAGAAATCAGAATATTGTTTTTTAATTTATATTTTGCTATTAATTTTAAACAATTGTTGCTTTGTAAAATTGTAAAAAAAGACATCGGCCTGAGAATATTGGGTCTAGAAGAGAAAAGGCCATACCGACACATGGACACCTTTTGATGGGGGTGAGTCCACATAGGTGCCTGTTGTGTGAAGAGTTTATCACTGTTGAGCATAATAACAGGACTACTTCCAAGTTTGCCCAAAAACAAAAACAAAATTTTTTTAAACAACGCTCACATATAATTTGTAATATTATTATTTAATTATTATAATGCATAGATACTAATATTATGAATATACACATGCAGGGAGCCCAACAGTCTGAATAAGTCATTTACTTATATGAATAAAACTTCAAATATAGTAACATATGAACAATATAAGTATGAGGATATGAAAAATTATCAGAAAATTGTTAAGTAAGGTTGAGATAAAAAAGTAAGTGTCACGAGCGGGATTCGAACCAAGTCACGATAGATCAAATAGTTGGAGCAGCGGTGCAATTATTCTTCCAATGTGAGGCCTTGGTTGTGATAAAAAATTCAGTGTCACGAGCGGGATTCGAACCCACGACCTTCGGGTGAAAAATGGCTAAAAGGAGGGAAAATTCGAAAGGTGGGGAGTTGGTGTCTGAGTGGATCGATGTCACAATCTCTCATGTAATTAGAGCACGGCGTATTGAGCCGAAGGTCGTGGGTTTGAATCCTGCTCGTGACACTTAACTTTTTCATTTCAACCAATACCTTAGATAAAGATTAATTGAAAAGAATTCAGAAATTTATAATACATACAACCACCATTAAAAAAAAATTTTAGTGGTCCGCTTGACCAATTAATATCTTTCAATTAATTGAGGTTTTTAGTTGAGATAAAAAAGTCAATGTGATGAGTAGGAAAAATGGTAAAAAGGAGGGAAAATTCAAAAGGTGTGGTTGAGATGGGAAGTTAGTGGTTGATCGAGGTGGTTGAGTAGCAGCGGCGTATCTAGCCGAAGGTCGTGGTTTCGAATCCCGCTCGTGACACTGACTTTTTTTATCTCAACTAAAATGAACTAAACTAAACTAACTAAACTATACCTTAAGTGGTAACTAAAAACCTTGATTAATTGAAAGTTTTGTTATAAGGTTACATAACAAATAAAACAGTTAAATTAAAAAATTGTCATATGTGCAAGTTCAGTGGATATTTTACTCATTCAGCATGATTCACATAGCATAAACATTTACAAGATCCTTTCAGTAGATTCATGAGGGTTGCTGAGTTGGAGTTGCTCCCCTCAACAAAATCCAAGTAATCAAGTTGGAAAGGTTCATAAATTGGGCAGTTAAATAAAATATGTGAAAGGTCCTCCTTTACAGCTAAACACCGTAGGAAGAAAAATGAATTAAGATCAATCTGGTGTATCTGCTGGAAAAGAACAAATTTTGAGCAATATTTCCCGGGGCATGAAGGCATAGAAGGAAATGAACAGGCCGATCAATTAGCTCAAAAAGGGTAACCCTCTTACCCCATGGGGCCAGAACCACAACTAAGCACTCTTGGAGTATGTGCTTAAGTTGGAATTGGAAAAATGGGTTAAGAAAGAAAAACTCAAACACTCCAGGTATGAGACAAGCTAAGAGATTTATAAACATCTCAAAATGGAAGGCAAAAGAATTCCTCTCGCTCAGCAGGGAGGACTTAGGGCTCTATACTGGCCACTGCCCTCTTAACTATCACCTTAAGAAGATGGGCAAGTCCGAGATAGAAACATGCCGGCTCTGTCAGGAGGAACCAGAACCTTGGCACATATCCTTTGCTAATGAAAAGCATTAGCCCGATTATAATACAACTACTTCGGTAGGAGATTTCTCATACCCAAAGAAATCCACAGAGGCACCAAGGAAAGCGCTCGATTTAATAAGGAATAGTGCACTTTCCAAGGTATGGCTGTAAGCCTTAAGGGTTCTACAATAGACCTGTTTAGGCTGCAGTGGAGGAATATTCTGCATCAACTAACTCCACCCCCCCCCAAAAAAAAAAAAAAAAAAAAAAAAAAAACTATAAGTATGGGCCTGGAAAAAGACAAGTTATTTCAAAAGGAGCCCAGTTTTATTGGTATGGACTAGTACAATGAAGATTCTGGATCAATTGTGATCATTGTGAGTTCTTGTTTTTCTATCAGATAAAGTATACTATGGGTCAGTTTTATTTACATCTTGTCGGTACGACAAGCCAAGGCACCCTATTTCCAAAACCAAGCTCATTATCTGTGTAGACCGATTATATTGGGCTTTATTTGATGGTGAGGAATCAAGTACCAGGAGTTTACTCGGGGCAGATAATCTGGATTCATAGATATCTATGTCAATATCATATCATCATATTCATAGATCCTCAGGGCTTTATTGACAATGCTTAAATTATATTTATTTTTTATTTTATTTAAAAGTTGTTTTATTTAAAATGGAATTTTCAAGACTAATCCGTGTTATTTAAATTTGTTGGTTAATGTAAGAAAACATTTACTTTTTTTAAAAATTACTTATTTCCATTTATTTGAACGTATTTGGACCCATCATCAGCATCTAGGCTTTTTTATAAAAAGACTTAAGTAACCCATTTATGTTTAATGGTCAATTCGCCAAGTTACTTCTTTCAATTAATTATTCTTTTTATGTAAGGTCTTGGTGGAAATAAAAAAGTCAGTGTCACGAGCGGGATTCGAACCCATGATCTTCAGCTAAATACGCCAATGCTCTACCACATGAGCTATCGTGAGATGGGCAGTTGGTGTCCAAGTGGATCGAAGTCACGATAGCTCAAGTGGTATGGTGGCGGCGTATTGAGCCGAAGGTCGTGGGTTCGAATCCGGCTCGTGAAAGCTCGAGTGGTAAGAGCAGCGACATTCTGAACCAAAGGTTGTGGGTTCGAATCCGGCTCATGACACTAACTTTTTGTAGTAACGAAAGCTCGAGTGGTAAGAGCAGCGGCGTTCTGAACCGAACGTCGTGGGTTCGAATCCGGCTCATGAAACTGACTTAAGTATTTATTTTTAACTTATTAAGTACTTATTTTAGTTCCAGTACTGTAGTAACAGTCCTGGAACTAAAAGAAGTTTTATTCAAACACAGATTCTCTATTATGAAGTTCCATAGCTTGGACTGTATGGTTTTAGACAAATATTGACTTAAGTATAACATTATTCATATTTTACAACAATTTATTAAAAGCTTACCTTATATTGTATTAAATTTCTAATTTATTAATATAATTAGTTTAGTTTAGATGTCATGGAGCCAATAATTATTATCTAAACTTGAAAAGAACAGCTTTTTAAATATAATATATATATATTTTTAAAATATCTATTATCTACTATGTAGCTAATATTTATTTTTTAAACAGCTACAAATGCTTTTCCATGGATATAAATTCAACAGTGGCACTTGTGACTGGTAGCACTTCAGGAATTGGATTGTCCATCGCTTCAGAACTGCTTGAACAAAATGCAAAAGTAAGAATTCGATAAAAAAAATTAACAAATATATTACATAAACTTTTTTTTTTAAAGAAATGATATTTTGCATGGTAAGTGTATAAGTTATCCTTAAAATTTATTTTATATTTATTTTTAAGGCTGTGATCATTAGTGGAATCAGAGATCAACAAGGAGAAGAAGCCGTTCGCAAGCTAAATGACAAATATGGACAGAAAAGGTGTGAGTATCTGCATTTGGATACGACAAACAAAAAGGAATTTGAAGGTTTTTAATTTTTTCATAAACAATAAGCCTAAACCAATGTAAACGTTTATCTATTTTATCAGATGCTTTCAAATTAATTTTTAAAAAATATGGCTCTCTCGATATACTTGTCAACAACGCTGGAATCTTACATGACAAGGAATGGGAAAAGACAATATCCGTGAATATCGTATGTACCGGTCTTCTTAATCACAAGGACAAGTACACAATCATTTTAAATTACAATATTTTAGAATGGTGTAGTGTATGGCGTAATCCTTGCAAAGAAATACATGTCGAACAAACCGTCAGGGGCTGCAGTTGTTAATGTAGCTTCAATCCTCGGCATCGATGTCATCCCGTACACCCCGATATACAACCTGAGCAAATTCGCCATCGTCGGCCTAACAAGATCATTTCAGGTTCCATTTAAAATATTTAAAAGAAAGGGTGTGTTTAATATTTTGAAAATTTGTTTTATTACAGAATGAAGAATATTTTAAAAATTCTGGTATCAAGGTAGTTGCACTTTGCCCTGGGGTCACTGATACTGAACTCGTAAGTTCTAAGGTGCCTATGCTGTACGAAGAGTGGACCCCTAAAGCATTTGACGAACTTGCTTCATTTGTCAAACAATCGTAAATAATTATAAATTTTTTTATTTCCAATTTTGAAATTTGAACTAGATTATTTTGTTTTGTTCAGTTCTACAGTAATAGGAAAAGCTGCAGCCTATGTGATCAAGCATGGTGAAACCGGCACGTGCTGGCCAGTAGAAGGACATGTGCTCTACAAGGCTGACTTTCCTACTCGGAAAGACATATCCATAAAAATTTCAGACCTGAAATAAATCCAGAATTTTTTAAATCTTTTATATGAACGTGTTAACAATTTTGCATATATTATAAAAAGTATGACATACTACATCTGTTAATCCTTTATTTCTAAGTAGTACCTGTGTTTTCTATTAAATGATTAATTAATTTATTGTTGGAATATTTCTGTTCATCCTTGTCTATATCTGCTGCTTTGGTCTCTCATGTTACCGTCTTCAGACGCCAGAACAGGCAGACTATCATGATCAGAAGTGATAAAACTATAGTTCATCACCTTTCAAAATCTCTCAAATACGCTGATATACAAAAAAATTCACAATTGATTATTTTTTGATCATAAAAACATTTTACCTTTGATCTTTCTATTTTTTTAAAACTATAAAAATTTAAAAGCATGGTTTTATGATCTCACCCAGGCAAATGCTTTGGCCAATGACTGACTTTCTTACGCTGAGAATTTGCCGGCTCTCTGTGGAGACGGGCGGGGTTACTTAATGAATTAAGAATAATGAACTTAATATTAAATTAAAAAAAAAATGGGCGCCACGCTGTTTATATACACGGAAACAGCAACCGTAAATAAAATAAAATAAAACAAAGAAAATTCAATAACAGTAAAATTAACAAAACCCAAACACAATATTTACATAAGGAAAAAAAACACATATATTCCAAAGGAAGCTAAAATATTAAAAATACATCAATCTTTATTCTGTACTTTATAACAAACTTACACACTAAATGAACCTAAATTATCATAAAATCTAAATAAACATTCCTTAAAAACTAAACTTTCCTGGGAACCAGTGTCCAGATATGCTTCTTTTCCATTGAATTGAAAATCCCCGCTTCTAGGAATGTGGAGCACCTGAAGTTGAGTGGGTCCGCGATCGCCTTTGTTGATCAAGGAATTGATGATTTTCTTTGATCCGGCCAGGCCGTAGGGATATCCGTCTTGACGCACACTCTCCTCTCTTTTCTTCACTCCTCTACTCTCTCATAAGCCTATCCTAGGCCGTCTTAATTTTTTTTAACCCACCGCCAATTTTAGTTTAGGTGGCATTACAATTCAGGAGGCATCCCTGGCCAAACAACAACAATACACTCATACTATGTTACGAACGTAACAACTTTGCATTTGTTACATAGTCCAAGTGGGTGTGCCTCGCTCTACCGTCCATGATGGTCTAGAACGGTTTAGGGTCACTGGAAGTTTTGGTCAAATAGAAGGTACTGGTCGACCAGGATAGGTACGTTTTATTGCTTTTCCTGCATTACATAACCGTCATTTAATGGCTTCCTTCGAAGGTAGTCAACTCCAAACACCCGTAATGCAAGGCTTTGTAATCTCAAAAAACAAGTCATCAGATGGCTTCATGAGAATAGTCATCTGTAGACTAGGTTATCTATTACTACTAGACGTAGAGAGGCAATTATTTGCAAATCTCTTGGACACTTGAACATTGGGGAGCTGTTCTCTTCACAGTGCTGGTTTAGTTTGAGGGCAATTGTGGCCGGGACCTTGTGTGGAGAACTCTTTACTTTATGTGCCATGCGTGAGCCCCAGCCTTTTCAAAGACCATGCCCGTACCAAACTGAATGTCGTAGAGAATGGATCTTAGGTTACATTGAGGAAGTTCTTCTAGAAACTGTGCCCCCTATTTATTGGGGACAACTTCATTTTAATGCTTGATAATGCTTGACCACATGTAGCTTGAGTTGTCCCCCATGACTTTGAGGATAGAATTGGCCAGCATGTTTTCCTGACATGAATCCCATGGAAACATAGGGGGGCATGATAAAGAGATGGGTTAGACACCGTTTGCCGCCTCTTAAGAGACTTGAGGCCCACCGTGAGCCAGAGGAGGTAGTACACGTTAAGAGCAAAGCCAGGTAATAAATTATTAGTTCAATTTTAATCTATCACTAAGTGATTTTCTGATGTTTTGGTGAATTTCATTCAAACCAATATAATTAAATCATTTTGATTAAAAATGATGGTTTGAAGGTTTATAATTTCTGGAGGGAGCGAGGACAGATTATGGGAGCAACCGAAGAGTCGAGGATATCAGGAAGTTTTTTTAAATGAGTGGGCCAATAAGTAGGTTTGTTTAGAGAGAGGATCGAAATGTTGGGACATGGAAATGTCCAGTGCCCGACCACGATTAGGCGCCCGACAGCCCCACTGGGGATGTTTCACGTCGTCACCTGCAAAAAATTGAAGACCGAGGGAAAGAAAAAATAGGAAGTCTTGAAAGGTGGTGTTGATTGTGCTGAATATACTGATTGCTGATGATTGTTGATTGAAGGACATCAGTAGGTTCAGAAGGTAAGGTGATGGGTTAAGGCGTTTCTATTATAATGGCAGTGACTCCATGAGCCGTGTCATCTGGGTGGTCTGTCCTGTAGGTTGTGTAGTCAGTCATGTAAAATGATCTACTGGTAAAGTCTCGATGATAAGTGAAATGTAAACTAATGTAACTGGAAACCATGACTAATGTCTATGCCTATATTCAATAGGTCATTATGCAACAAGGAATAGCACTTCAATAGGTCACGCCTAAGCAGTTCACAAGGAATGCAGCAACTGCATCAATAGAGAATGCAGATTTTCAAAAAGTAGACAAACACTCGCTGGTACTGGCATTATCATTCTGGGGTGCATCAGTGCACCAAGTTCCTGACTGTGAGAGGCCAGCCCATTTGCATTCCAGAGGAGCATTAACAGGGAATTTGGATTATTGGACCCTAATTTAGATTAGATTATTAATATTGTAGGTCGATGGAGTAATATAGAATATTCCACCAACTAAACAGAATGAAGGTACATGGACGTGAATGTATTTATTTGTGTGATGGTATGATACATTTCTGGTTGGACCCCTGACAGGGCATTGCCACCTAATAATACAGACAGAACGAGAGAGGAGACCAGTAACCGTTTTATGTTTTTGTGAAGGTTTTTGTAGTTCTTTGAACTAGTAGAAGAAAAGCTGCAAGCAAGATCCTAAACTAAGGAGCCACTGGCAAGTCTATGGAATAGATCTACTGTACAGCTACTTTGTAAAGCATTTCTCATGCCCAAGAAGATCAACGAAGAGGCACCAAGTTCTCAGTTTTATAAGGCACTTTCCAAAGTATGGCTATAAGCCATAGGGGTTTCACAATAGACCGGTTTAGGTGCAGTAGAGGAAAGAATTGCATTTGGCATCCCCCCCCCAAATAAAAGTCCTATCCCCTGTCCTATACTGTATTATACAAGTTAGTTTTAGGTTAGATTATATTTTGCTCGCGTTGGGGACTGAAATGACCTCGCTGTCCAAAAACTTCGTCAGGAATTGATGATTTCCTGGGTATCTGGTTTAAGGGCGATACTAGTGGCTGCATAACTGGGCAGGTGAACTCCTTGATGTATATACCTAGGGTCGTCCATTTGGGTGAAAGTCCTTATTCGCAGTTATTTATGATCAAGACACTGCTGAAATTCTTGTGATAATTAATATTAAACATTCCGACAACGGGATTGAATAAATAATCATTACAAATTATTCATTGAAGTTTTTATTGAAGCAAAATGCTGTTATACCTTTCTATATACAAAAAGGTATGGATTTGGTAACACAAAAGACACAACTTTCTTTTGAAAATCACAACTTACTCGATCACAATAAAGCTTAGACAACAAGCGATATTTAAAGTGCGGCTGCTAATTTTGGTCAATCGCACTTTTATGTTATAATATAAAAACAATCAACCTCAATATAATATAACTTGCAGAGTATTTTCATTTCGCTTTAAAGTATATTTAAAAACTCTTACAAACTAACTTTTACAAAGTATAAAATTAAAAAATTATATAAAAAACATTCACGGTTGTATTTTTTTTTCTATCTACTTATGCTTTTTATTATTATTATTTTTAAAGATGATGAATTTATGGGTACAAAAACAAGAAACCGTACTTTTTGCTGATATGGAAAAATGGAAAAGGCATTTCACAAATCTTGTACTCAAATTTTGAACTTTTTCTTTTTGGCACAGTAGTTAAATTCTCTTCTTTTTTTAAATAAACAGCAAGGTGGAAATGTTAAATTAATGAATTTTGTTGCCTATGTGTCATTGGAATGGAGATGCCCTTGGAGAAAGATTATCCTGATTGTCCTTTTACGCTTGTTTTGAAATTGGAGAATTGAGCAAAACATACCTGCTGATTTGTGAAATGCCATATAAGGTTTGTTTTTAAGAGTTTTCAACGGATTAATAAAAAAATTTTAAGGGGAAGATGTGAATTTGACTTCTCGCGGTGGGCTTTGGTTATCGACGGTCCATATTGATCCACTTGCACCTTTGACGAGAACATGTATCAAAGCCCTTCCGACGTTCTGCACTCTGGAAAACGATCGAATTTAAATAATTTTAATATAAAACTCGAAATTTGTGAGATTTACGGTTGAAAAGGCCGGTTCTCGTATTCCCTCCGCCAGACGGGCTCGTAAGCCGGCGACAGAATCCCTTTCTTCATGTCTTCCGCGTTGGTCTCGGTGAGGGTCGACCCGGGGCAGAGGGCGATGATCCGCACCCCGGACAGATTCATGTGGAAAGGGTCTCCGAAGGACCTGGTGAAGCCGATGATGGCGTGTTTTGTCGCTGTGTAGATCGGGACGCAGGCACACGGCCTCAGGCCCAGGGTGGACCCGGTGATGACCACGGTACCACCGCGACCTCCGCGGTCCCGTCCCATGAACCTGAAAGCCAGGAGTGTTCCTCGTATCACCCCATTCTGAAAAAAACCGAAATCACTTAGTAATTTACTGCTTGGTTTCGGCTTGAACGGAGGAACTTGCAAGGTTGACGTCGACTTCCAGCTCCCAGAATCTATCGTTGAATATTCCAGCGTTGTTGACTACAATGTCCAAACCGCCGAAGACAGAGACGGTTGTTTGAAAAGCCGCTGGAAATTGAACAAAACCATATTTAAGTCACGTATAAATTTTTTTAAATTTAAAGTTAAAGCCTTTCTAATCATCAAACAAAACCAACTGCATGAAAGAAATCCGACCTCTTTCTAGCAATCACTGGTGTCTATGTTTATACATATGCATTATTTATTGACCGACGAACATCAAGTGGTCACCGCCGGCCCTCTGCGTTTTAAACGGAAAATTCTTCGTTTTTCTTCTTTCGAATATCCTAATCACTGACACTCTCATTATCTCTGGGTTTTTTAGCTTGCTCTCGAAGGTACCTCAGGTTCTCAAATTAAGAGAACGAGAAAAACACGGACACATAACACATATACATTTTCAAATTTTCCACCAGCTCCGGAAACGCCACCTGCGAAGGGAACCTTGCCCCTCCGGGGATAAACCCTGCCATTCACGCTAATAAATTACAAACACCCCATTAATTCACAAACCCCAGAGTAGTCGATATTTCTCGTGCTAATTGGGGATAAATTCTGCCATTCACGCTAATAAATTACATTCACTCACACTATCCCAGAGTTTTCGATATTCCTCATGGTTTATTGGGGATAAATCATGCCATTTACGCTATTAAATTACATTCACCCACCTCACTTTATTTACACTACCTCAGAGCACTCGATATTCCTCGGGATAATTGGGGATAAACCATGCCATTCACGCTTATAAATTGCTTTCACTCTCTAGCTCACTCCAAAGTACTCAATATTCATTGCAGTATACATTATTCATGTGTCTTGTTTTTTAAAAAATAACATACCATACAAAATATTTTTGCTTTGCGCAAAACGATATTAAATTGCTGGTGCTATCTACAAGAGGATTAACTCTTCTCAACTCGTGCTAAAATTCGGATGATTGATTTTACACAAAACATTTTTGTATTAGACAAAAATTTAACATGCACGGCAGGTTTTAAGTTAAAAAATTTCGTAATTTATGATGAATGAGAACTTTGAGAAAGAGATTGGGAATTTTACAACCCTCTCAATCGATAACTGGTGTCTTAGAAGTATTAAGTTCCTTTTACATGCATATTAAGTTCTAAATAACGTATCTGTTAGATAAAAGTCGGGATTTGTCAAAAACAAAAATACATGGATTTTACAAAATCTTCAGTACTTTGATTAAATATTAGAAAAATAATGAATTAACAGGAGAGACGAATAGACGATTAATAAACGAACAGAAAGGATAATAGAGATGACCACCAGGAATAAAATACATACTGCATATAGATAGATGAATAATTATGATTTGGAATCATATCGTTATTCGAAATGATTTATAAGTTGATTGCCCTTGATGTGAAAAATGACGGGGCAACGGATACAGTTCGGTACGACATGGAGGTTATGTGGGTTTAGCCTATCGTAAGTTGATCCGGGGTGTAATTATTTTTTGTTTAATCTGCACCCTTCTTTGTTGCTTCAGTATAAAAATTCAATATAAATTGTGTTTGACACAGGGCTAGACTCACCTTCGAACTGCGGATAGTCTGTGACATCGCAGGGGCAGAAGATGGCTCTGTTGTGTCCGTACATGAGGTTGAACTGCTGGGCCAAGTGGTCGCCGTTCTCCTCGTCCAGATCGCATATCGAGACCTGAAACGTAAACCACGAAAAATATATGAAATATCTCATTGATAAACATACATTTTTAAAACAGTCGACAGAAGTTCTCGAACGCTTAAAAAAACAATTTGCTTCCTCAAATCGAGAAATATCAAATCTCTCTGTCCAGAACGATAAGTTTTTAAGCATATGCGCTGAGGCGGACTTCGTTTGAAAAACACAGATAAACAAATAAACTGACGTTTAGCGAGATGAATAAAAATACAAGGATAGGCAAGCAGCGAGATATTTAGATACATAAAATCCATCATAGGTAGACAAAATAGATACACTATTTCGAAAAAATAGTTTTAATAACAGAGTACTTCTGTAATAATCTGAAAGTGGGTGGCTGGACTCATGTTGGACAGGTCAGCAGAGATCATTTATCTGCGCGTCGACATTCATTCAAACGCGTATGAATGTAAACCAGCGAGAACAGACGGACCGTACATTCCTGATTTTATAGAGATAAGTCTCTCTTCATTGTTTGTCTCAACTGCACACAGACTTTCCACGACTAACCAATCAATATATATTTTTTATAACGAAATGAAGTTTCAAGATAATCACACATTTTTATTTTGATTTGGAGGCAAGACTTCTCGATACTAGCAGTTAAATAAACCATCATAAAAAATTGATATCCTGAGTATATTTTCAATGTTAATGTTTTAAAAGTGAGTGAATTCAGTTGAACATCAGTGGTAATCAGATTCTTCCCCGAGGAGAAAAACCTTGAAAAATGTGTACTGCAAGGTGACACCCAGGGTCGTACGCCATTCTGTAAATGTGTACTGCAAGGTGACACCCAGGGTCGTACGCCATTCTGTAAATGTGTACTGCAAGGTGACACCCAGGGTCGTACGCCATTCTGTAAATGTGTACTGCAAGGTGACACCCAGGGTCGTACGCCATTCTGTAAATGTGTACTGCAAGGTGACACCCAGGGTCGTACGCCATTCTGTAAATGTGTACTGCAAGGTGACACCCAGGGTCGTACGCCATTCTGTAAATGTGTACTGCAAGGTGACACCCAGGGTCGTACGCCATTCTGTAAATGTGTACTGCAAGGTGACACCCAGGGTCGTACGCCATTCTGTAAATGTGTACTGCAAGGTGACACCCAGGGTCGTACGCCATTCTGTAAATGTGTACTGCAAGGTGACACCCAGGGTCGTACGCCATTCTGTAAATGTGTACTGCAAGGTGACACCCAGGGTCGTACGCCATTCTGTAAATGTNAGAGAGAGAGAGAGAGAGAGAGAGAGAGAGAGAGAGAGAGAGAGAGAGAGAGAGAGAGAGAGAGAGAGAGAGAGAGAGAGAGAGAGAGAGAGAGAGAGAGAGAGAGAGAGAGAGAGAGAGAGAGAGAGAGAGAGAGAGAGAGAGAGAGAGAGAGAGAGAGAGAGAGAGAGAGAGAGAGAGAGAGAGAGAGAGAGAGAGAGAGAGAGAGAGAGAGAGAGAGAGAGAGAGAGAGAGAGAGAGAGAGAGAGAGAGAGAGAGAGAGAGAGAGAGAGAGAGAGAGAGAGAGAGAGAGAGAGAGAGAGAGAGAGAGATGTGAGCGAAAATATAAAGAAATAGAAAGGGAAAGAGAGATAAAGAAAGGTAGTAAGTCAGTGAAAAAGAGAGAGAGTAAGTAAGTGAAAGAAAGAGAGAAAGAAAGAGAGAGAGTTAGAAAGTGAGTGAAAGAAAGAGAAAGAGAGAAATAAAGAGGGAGAGAGAGAGAGACAGATATTAAGTGAGTAAAAGAAAGAGAAAGGGAGAAATAAAGAGAGAGAAAGAGAGAGAGAGAGAGAGAGAGAGAGAGAGAGAGAGAGAGAGAGACTGAGAGTGATAGTAAGTGAGTGAAAGAAAGAGAAAGAGAGAAAGAGAGAGAGAGAGAGAGTGATAGTAAGTGAATGAAAGAAAGGGAAAGAAAGAAAGAAAGAAAGAAAGAAAGAGAGAGACTGAGAGTGATAGTAAATGAGTAAAAGAAAGAGAAAGAGAGAAAGAAAGAGAGAGAGAGAGAGTTATAGTAAGTGAGTGAACGAAAGAGAAAGAGAGAAATAAAGAGGGAGAGAGAGACAGTAAGTGAGTAAAAGAAAGAGAAAGAGAGAAATAAAGAGAGAGAGAGTGATAGTAAGTAAGTGAAAGAAAGGGAAAGAAAGAAAGAGAGAGAGAGAGAGAGAGAGAGAGAGAGAGAGAGAGACTAATGCAATTTTCATTTATTTTTTCTAACAGTTTATTATGACCTATCAATATGGCTTTACATTGGTTAGGCTTCAGTTCTAATGAGTGCTTTCTACTCCATTCATTTAGATTTTGCAAGTCTTGGTTAACTTTAGCTGTGGTATCATTTATATTCAGTGCCTTAGATTGTTCAAAAGCATTTAAATCATCTGCGTACATGCACAATTTACGAGTTCGAAAAGCGTCTTCAATATCGTTTATGTAAATGGAGAAAATTAGCGCTGACAGCGTTGACCCCTGTGCTACTCCTTGCTTAATCAATTGACTGTCAGACGTAAGTCCATCGGCAGTTTTAATTTTCTGATGTCTATTATTTAAATTTAAAGAGAAAGAGACAGAGAGAGACAGGGAGAGAGAGAAAGAGAGAGAGAGAGAGAGAGAGAGAGAGAGAGAGAGAGAGAGAGACTGAGAGTGTAGTAAGCGAGTGAAAGAAAGAGAACGAGAGAAAGAAAGAAACAAAAGAGAGAGAGAGAGTGAGTGAGAAAGGGTGAGAGAAGGATGAGAAGGCGGAATAGTTCCCGGAAGTCCCTCCCTATAAGAGAAAGGGGTTCTACATACATAATGATATATTTGTATAATTAAATATACGGAGTCAACTTCTGTAAAATCAAGATATACATTGCCTGCTGTCGTTAAAATTAATGAATATTTATTAGAAAGGAATGAATTGACCGTTTACAGGGCCCGCGTTGTTTATGTTGTTGTAGTTATGGGGGAGAAAATGATTAATTTCGTGTTGGTTTTTTTTTCTTTCTTTCTTCTTTTTTTTAATTGTGAACATTATTAGTAGTTCAGGGCACGTACATATTTAAGCACGAATGCTTTACTTCTTGAAGGGAAAGTGAATCCTTTTGACGTGGCATTGCGCATGGGAAATTGCACCCTATAAATAACTGAAGTTGTTTGGGAACGATTATTAATTTGCCATTCATAAATAAAGCCACGTGGTTTCCCGAACGATTTACGACCGGTCTACACAACGGAATCGCATTCATGATTTTCCTCTTTCATATTTCACGACTATTGTATATTTATGTTTGATCCTAGAATTATTCAAACCCACCTTGGCACCGAGTTTGAGGAGCTCTTCGGCGTAGGCTTTGCCGATCCCGCCAGCACCGCCTGTGATCAGTGCGACTTTGTTTTTGAAGTCCATGGCTCGTGGGTCGAGGGCGCTTTTTTCGAATGTCTGTTTCGCGTCTCGGGGTCGGCGTCCACCCCCGTCACTGGAAGGAGATCCGACCCAGGGCGTGGCTGCCAAGGGAGTGGTCGCGAAGCCGCCCCCGGCGCATGACGAGCCACCCCTTGCGTCGATGTGGGTGCCAACGTCAAAGCGGCGATTTTGAAAATTTACACTTTTTCCAGTTGACGCTGACAGAAGGAAATTGGAACTAGATGACACGCCCTGACAACCCTTCCCCGGCATTGTGTTCCACTGACTTTCTTCCCCAAATAGCCATTGACAATTTTGAAGTATACATTATTTATGTGTCCTGATTTTTAAAAAATAACATATCATACAAAATATTTTTACCTTGCGTAAAACAATATTAAATTGCTTGAGCTATTCTACAAGAGGATTAACTCTTCTCGACTTATGTTATGATCCGGACGATGGATTTTACACAAAACATGTTAGCTTCGCACAGTCGGTTAAATTAGACAAAAACTTAACATGCACGGCAGGTTTTAAGTACAATAACTTCGAAATTTAATGAATGAGGCCTTTGAGAAAGAGAATGGGAATTTTACAACTCAACAAGAGTACGCGATATTCCTCGTGCTAATTCGAGATAAATCCTAACATTCGCGCTAATAAATACATTCATTCACACTATCCCAGATTACTGGATATTCCTCGTGCTAATTCGAGATAAATCCTAACATTCGCGCTAATAAATACATTCATTCACACTATCTCAGAGTACTCGATATTCCTCGGGATAATTGGAGATAAACCCTGCCATTCACGCTAATAAATTATATTCATTCACACTATCTCAGAGTACTCGATATTCCTACGGATAATTGGGGATAATCCCTGCCATTCACGCTAATAAATTACTTTCACTCTCCAGATTAAATACTCTCCAAAGTACTCGATATTCATTGGCGTTGGTTAATAACGTACCATACAAAATATTTTTGCTTTGCGTGAATGTTTGTATTAGACAAAAATTTAACATGCACGGCAGGTTTTAACTTCAACAATTTTGAAATTTATGATGAAAAATGGAGAAAGAGATTGGTAATTTTACAAATCGATAACTGGGGTCTTAGAAGTATTAAGTTCCTTTCACATACATATTAAGTTCTAAATAACGTAAGACAACATAACTTACAAAAATACAGATTTATTAGATCAAGTCGTAATTTGTTAACAACAGAAATACCTGGATTATACAAAATCTTCGGATTAGAAAAATAATGAAATAACGGGATAGACGAAGGTATAAACGAACAGTAAGGAAAATAAAGAGATGACCACCCGGAATAACATACATACCGCATATAGATAGATGAATAATTATGATTTGGAATCATATCATTATTCGAGATTATTCATTAGTTGATAGCCTTCGATGTCCTGATGAAAAATGACTGGGGCAACGGATACAGTTCGGCACGACATGGACGTAATGTGGGTTTAGCCTATCGTAAGTTGATACGGCGTGTAATTATTTTTTGTTGCTTCAGTATAAAAATTCAATATAAATTGTGTTTGAAACAGGGCTAGCCTGACCTTAAAACTGTGGATAGTCTGTGACCTGCTGGAGCAGAAATGATGGATAGAAAGACAAAGAGATGCACTTTTTGGAAAAGATAGTTTTACGCACAGAATACATCTCAGATACTCACCCAACCGCAACCAACTTCTAGGACAAATAGATAGGTTTATACGGTGATATAAAGATAGAGAGGTAGGTAAATATAAGGTTAAAAATCTAGCAGATGTTTGGCCTATATGTTGATAAATGACTAGATAGATAGACAGATACATAGATGGACAAAAATATAGCAGAAATATTTCCAGACAGTTAAATAAATTTATAGTAGATAGGAAGACAGATAAATAGATTGACTGACAGATATGTAGCAACATAAACAGATATAAAAAGGTGACGGTTCGAATTTCTAAGCTGAAAATGCCCAAAATAATTAGTATGCATTAGGGTTGATAGACAGAAATATAATATGGGCAAACAGATGGCAGATGTATAATCAGATAAACAGATAGATAAATAATAACTGGGCAAATAAAGTCTATTTACCTATCGGTCTATGTATTAATCTATGTAGCTTATAATCGTCTGTTTGTCCATGTAGCTATCTATCTGTCTACATCTATTTATCTATCCATCAGGCTGTATATCTATCTAGCTACTATTTGACTGACAGTCAATCTATTTATTTATCTGTATATCTATCTATTTATCTACCTATCTTGATATATTTATAATCTATCTACATATATAACTGCATCTGCTTGTCCTTCTATTTATCTATCAGTCTACATATTTACCTATCAAACTTATATCTTTCTGACAGTAGGTTATAAGCTACACAGAATAATACATAGACCGATAGGTAAATAGATTGACTGTTTGTCAAATAGTAGCTAGATAGATAGATAAATAGCCTGTTGGATAGACTAATAGATATAGACATATAGATAAATAATTGGACTAACAGACAGTTAAAAGTTACATAGATTAATACATAGACCGATAAGTAAATAGATTGACTGTAAGTCAAATAGTAGCTAGATAGATATATAGCCTGATGGATAGACTAATAGATATAGACATATAGATAAATAATTGGACTAACAGACAGTTATAAGCTACATAGATTAATACATAGACCCATAACTAAATAGATATTCTGTAAGTCAAATAGTAGCTAGATAGATATATACCCTGATGGATAGACTATTAGATATAGACATATAGATAAATAATTGGACTAACAGACAGTTATAAGATACATAGATTAATACATAGACCCATAAGTAAATAGATATTCTGTAAGTCAAATANCAATTACACAGAAGACAAACACTTTGAGCCCTGAAGATGATCTCAATAAAGATCGAAACGTTGGCACGGTAAAGAAAATGTTTTTCTGAAACCTATCACACCAGACCGCATCTCACGATTTATAAATAAATAAGCTACATAGTAGATTAATACATAGACTTATAGGTAAATAGCTAGGCAGATAAATACATAGAATTAAGTAAAGTAGATAGATATAATCTGTATTTATCATTGTATAAATTAATGGTTTGTCTAATAAGACCGGTTTTAATTAATAAATTAAATTAAAAAAAAAAATAAGTAGAAAGACGGGCCCATTAAGTGACCCAATGCCGGTTCCGTTGGAGTTCACCGACACGCAGACAGACACCCGGTATCTCGTCTAAGCTAGATAGATAAATAAATAGATATATGAATAGACAGATAGGCAAATAGCTGGACAAACAAAAGGCAAAAGTATAGATTGAAAGATAGAGACAGATAGGTACAGAAATCAACAGAAAGATATGCTGGATTTCATAAAAACGTTGATTGATCCAGAATTGAGCAGTGAGTTTTGTCGGACCAGGATCCACTTTGTTGCCAGCAATTTAACACCAAAAATGAATGAACCGATTTTAAAATATTTAAAAGAAAATGATGAATAGATAATAAAAGTCCTTGGTAGTGTGTTCGGGGACCAATGGGAGTTCACCTTCGGCCGTTTACGCCTCAGTAAGTCGAAGAAAATATCTTCACGGTCAGTTTGAAACATTACGATTCTCGGAGGTCTTTCCCGCTTGTTTGTATCAAGACGGTCCAATTTTAAAGGCTAATTGCCCCAATTTGGATAATCTCAATAATCTAGGAGAGACGTCTGCCTGTAACGAGAGGGGAAAAGGCGGCCGGGGGTCCGTCTACGAAGGATTCAACGGCCTTGCGCCTTCTAATCGGCCGATTTTTATCTTTCCTTCAATTTTCTCTTGAGACATTCAATCCACTCATCTTTCCTCTATCGTTTTTTTCCCAAAGGACATGGATTTTAGATTTTTTTCACGATTCCTCTGGGAAATGATAGATCTGGTGAATAAGAAAACAACAAGTGTAGCTACTGTACAGTTTTTTTAACGTCTAATTAACTATGTTTATTGCCGGCTCCTCGCATATTTGTCATCACGTTTGTTTATAATCGCGAAAATATGTATTATTTTTCGCATTTTTTTAATCTATTTCTGTCATAACTATGGTTGCTAGACGATCCGATATTATACAAATGACCCAGAGTTCCACCCATATAACTAACTAGAAATCGTCATTCACGCCAATAAATACGTTCATTCTGAGTAACCTTTCATGCCGTATTTACAATTAAAATTGTCAAGACACCGTACACTTTTATTGCCCACCCAATCACACTACACTTCCTTAACCTAACTAACCTAAGTATGCGGAAACTCGCTATTCCTCGGCAGAACGGTCCACTCATACTTAACCACTCACGCTAATAAATGCATTCACACTGGACTGGTTCGACGGATGCCGAGTTCAACGGGTTCCGTCACACTTCTCTATAGATATTAGATTACCTAATTCGATGGGCTGTGGGTATTCAATATTCCGTCACAGTCTCACCCACGCGTAATTCATCATTCGCGCTAATAAATACATTCATACGAGTGAGGAATATTACGTGTGGTTGTTTATATTTACCCATGCGCATTAATTAATTGTAAATATGCAATGAGATTATCTTTATAGTCGCTGTGATGCTTCAGAACTCTTGACATATCTTCAGGTAGGTCGTACCATACTCTGTGCGGCGCCAATCGTTAGCATTCTTCTAAAAACGTGTTTCACGGTTACAACTGCGCCAAAAAGAGGATACTTCTTGGTTCCTTTTCCTATGAAGAGATGATTTTAGGTAACGCGAGTGTGGCCTATTCTTAATCGTGTGAGAATAATTTTTGATCTCTTTTTCATTTTTTCCAGGAGCCAGGGTTTGGCTCATTGTTTCACCGCATTTAACTTCTCAGTCATATCCCAGCGGACTTGCCATTTGTTCCGACTTTTTTTTTCATTGCGTTTTTGATGTCCGCTGGGCTGATCGGAGCATCCGGGTTATGCGGCGTTTTCGCTGCTGGATAGTTATACTCTGTAACTATAATTAGCAAAAATTAAAGCTGAGATATAAAATTAATGAAAGAGCTTAAACAACTGAATTACAATCCGTTGGTCCCGTTGGTTAATTATTTGTTAATTAATTTTTAAGACGAATCGTTTAGGACAATGTTTAGGCCTTAAGCTTATAAATTAATTTGTAATTTGTTCTTAGTGAAACTTTAACCCTTTTTGTTTACCGATCAATTAATGCCTTTCTCATTAAGTACATTTGTCTAAAAAACACTTGTTTCCGAAGGCCAGTTAAAATCCACACTGTGCAAAACAAGGGGAAAATCGGAAAACATCTATTTTCGACACTTCGAGCTTTTTATTTTGGAAAGAGGGGAAAAATTAACGCGCTGAAGACGCCGTGAAGTCGCCGATTTAACGTTCGTTGGCCGGCTGAATTGTTCTTTGTTTTCGGGTTTTCCAGAGAAAACATTTTCTCTAAACTTGACAGACCGGTATTGAGAAAAAGAGGCAGGGAGAAGGACAAAGAAAGACAACTGAATGTTTGAGGAATTGAGTAAGAAAGAAGAAAAGAGGGAAGGAGAAAGAGAGCGAGGCAGAGAGAGAGAGAGAGAGAGAGAGAGAGAGAGAGAGAGAGAGAGAGAGAGAAGAGAGAGATCGCTTTATTTACAAAATCTCTCAAGATTTGGTCTCTAGGATCACTCTTACATCTAAAGAGAAGTACAGATTTATTTTTACGATTGCTCTACTCAATCTTTTAGAGTACATAAAACAAAAATATTCCTTGGTTTTACACTTTGACCTATTCATTGTATAACATTACATAATATTAACAAGAAGGCGAACGAAAAATAACAACAATAACTAAATAAATTAAATTTTGCTTTTCAAAATAAAACAAAATTTCTTCAGCACAAAAAATAAGTGAACTTTCTTTCACATGGTATTTACAACTACTTATTAACACAGAGATATTAAAATGTCCGACAGTATTATGGTTTAAATTAAGCATAGTTTTAAATTGAATTAACCTTAGTTTTTACATCTCTTATAACAGTAATTAAATATATATGAACTTAGTTATTAAACTAACAATAGTAATTAACATAATAAAAATAAAAGAACATTTTTTTCTTCAATTTTTCTGACATACTTTGAAAGTAACCGAGTTTTTAATTGTTTTTTAAAATTTATTATATTTCTGGATGCAGTTTGGGAGATTAGAGAACGTTTGGGCACTTTTCACTATAAAAGAACTACTAAATGTTTTTGTTCTATGTTGTGTCAGTACATATATATGCCTATCTTTATATCTTGTCTTAATATTATGTATTTCAGAAGTGAATTTAATGTTCTCATATATATGCTGGGTTTTTTTTATTATTTTAAACATTGTACATTTTATAATCAAACATGTTTTTTATTTTTAAAATTTCTAGCTGCGCAAATTTGTCATGCATGCTATCATCATATTTTAACTTTAAAATATACCTAGTGCACATATTTACTCGTACTTGTAATCTATAAATTTTCATGCAATTTAAGTCGCTTATGTACGAAAATATCAGGGTTTCCACAAACTTTTTTTTAACATTGACATATTTTACAAACTGTAATAATTTTTTTAATTTATAAACTATAGAATACATTTTACCTTTGATTGCTAATGTTTGCGAATTCCAATTTAATTTTTTTTAATAATTAAACTTAAGCATTTTTCCTTTTTCTTCAAACTTTAATTCATTTTCTATTTCTATTTTGATTTTACTAATGCAATTTTCATTTACTTTTTCTAACAATTTATTATGACATCAATATGGCTTTACATTTGTTAGGATTTAGTACTAACGAGTGGTTTCTACTCCATTCATTTAGATTTTGTAAGTCTTGATTAACTTTTGCTATGGTATCATTTATATTCAGTGCCTTAGATTGTTCAAAAGCATTTATATCATCTCATGCACAATTTACGAGTTCGAAAAGCGTCTTCAATATTGTTTACGTAAATGGAGAAAATTAGCGCTGACACGTTGACCCCTGTGGTACTCCTTGCTTAATCAATTGACTGTCAGACGTACGTCCCTCGGCAGTTTTAATTTTCTGATGCCTATTATTTAAATTTAAATTTAAAGAGAGAGGGAGAGAGACAGAGAGAGATAGAGATCAAGACAAAGGGAGGGAGAGAGAGAGAGAGAGAGAGAAAGAGAGAGAGAGAGGGGGAGAGAGAATGAGAGAGAGAGAGAGAAAGAGAGTGAGAGAGGGGGAGAGAGAAAGAGTGAGGGGGAAGAGAATGAGAGAGAGGGGGGAGAATGAGAGAGAGAGAGAAAGAGAGAGAGGGGAGAGAGAATGAGAGAGAGAGTGAGAGAGTGGAGAGAGAATGAGAGAGAGAGAGAAAGAGAGACAGACAGAGAGAGAGAGTGTGAGAGNAGAGAGAGAGTGAGTGGGAGAGGGGGAGAGAGAGTGAGAGAGAGCGAGGGGGAGAGAGAGAGTGAGTGAGAGAGGGAGAGAGATAGAGAGAGAGAGATAGAGAGAGAGAGGGGGGGAGAGATCATTCTTACATTTAACGAGCATTCGCCCATACAAATAAAGTTTACATAATTTAAAAATCAATATACGTATATTTATTATTTATTAGCTTACGTATATTTATTTTGATTAGCTTAAATTTCACATTTTCATTTCAATTCGCATATTTATTTATACAATAACTTTTCTATGTATATTTGCTCTTAAATAATAATAATAATATACTTTATTACTTTAAAATTACGGCATGGAGGGTCCGTCGGCCGTATTTGTTTGTTCTTAAAACCTGCCATGTTATTTGACGCATAAATTCAATTCATTCAACAATTCTTCATTTTTAACTATGAAACGCAAGATGCCAGTGGTTTTTTACGAAATTTTCCTCTAATATGTAAACGGTAAATAAAATTGATTTATGAAGTTTACAGGACAAACGTGTTGAAGATTTTACAGGTCAGTTGCTTTCGTACTTTGGTTTTATTTGAGGATGCACCCAACTGTTAATTAAGACTAATAAAGATTATAAGACTAGAATAAAGAATTTTTCATTTCATGTAGTAGAATCAGTAAGTGTGCTAGATACATCACTCATGATTGGTAGATAGGATATAGGTGAAAGAGAGATGGGTAAGAAGAGAGAATGAGGAACCTAGTAATGACGACGTAAAAGACAACGTTACAACGCCGGAGAAACAAGAGCAAGTGAAAAAGATATAATAAGATATATCGTGAGTAAATAGAGAGTAGAGTGGGAATGTGATCGAATGGCAGATACTGATAGATCGACTCAATGATAGAGAGGTGTGCAGCGAGTACAGGCGGACCGCGGCCTCTTTCGTTCAGCACCACCTCCGCTCTCACAGACGAAAGTGAAACACAGGACTCATCACCGATCCAAGGGATTTTATTACCGAAAATTAAAATAAAATAAATGTACAAAGCGAGGTGATGGCGCCTGCGTTTCTTGCGGGGGGAGAAGAAGCCCCCACCGCGTCCTCAGACGGGCTGCGCGACAGAAAAGGGCCTCAGTCTCGGCCGAGATACCGCAACATGGTGATGAAACAGGTTTTGGACGTCGACAAAACTATCGCGCATCTACTCGAAGTCGGAAAAAGGAAACATGACAAACAGGTGAGTGGAGATAAATTAAAATAACAATACATAAAAAAAATCCATAACACCTTCTTCAGCTAATTTTTTAAATCAAATAAAAATTTTATTCAATAGGAGCGATTTTTAAAACATTTTAAAATTTCAACAAAAAAAAGCCGACATTCGGAGTTTATCATATATTTTTTTGACAGTGGTTTCGTCGAACTGTATCATCGCTGTTCATCCAGCGAGAACAAGGCTGGTCAATCCTGATTGAGCTAATTTCGCCAATTTATAAAATTGCAGACCAGTGATCTAATAAAAACGTGGTTATCTACTCAAAAAGTTTTACAATTTAAGCTTTAACCTCAATAAAAAAGTCAATAAAATTGAAATACAGTAAAGACAAAATTTTTGTTCTGATGAGAATTTATTTTGAATTTCAAATGTTTTTTGAGTCCGTATTGCACGGTTTCTTTGGGTTATTTTTCAAATTTTAGCCAGAACCTTCGTCTTTCAGAAAGGCGGTTTCTAATAAAAGTTTTTCTGTTTTCATTAACTTGAAATTTAAATTTTCGATGTTTTTTGGGTCCGCTCGTTTTTGCTGATAACCATAAAAACTATCATAATACAAAACATAAATGAAAGGTTTGATTAGGTTCTATTTTAAGTGATTAGTATTTGTTGGGTACGCAGCTTTTTTTTGGGAGGGGGAGTTCTTTTTTTAAAGTTTAGACAATTTCTTTTCATATTTTAGGCTATTTGAAAACCATAAAAAAATCTGTAATGTAGGGTTTTCTATTTTGATTATATTGAAATTAAACTTTTTGATGTTTGTTGAGTCCGCTCGTTTTTGCTGATAACCATAAAAACAACCATAATATAAGACATAAATGATAGGTTTGATTAGGTTCTATTTTAAGTGATTAGTATTTGTTGGGTACGCAGCTTTTCGCTTTTTTTGGTAAAGTTCTTTTTTTTTAAAGTTTAGACAATTTCTTTTCATATTTTAGGCTATTTGAAAACTAGAAAGAAACCTCAAATGTGGGGTTTTCTATTTTGACTATCTTGAAATTTAAAGTTCTGATGTTTGTTGGGTCCGTTCGTTTTCGCTTGTATTGAACGGTCGTTTCATGGGATAATTGCTTTTCAAATTTAAGGCGCAGTCTTTGATAACTATAAAAATAATTATAATGGAAGACATCAATGTTAACACGTTTGATTACGTTTTATTTTATGTGTCTAATGTTTGTTGGGTCCGCAGGTTTTTTTTAAAAATTTTTTTATAAGAAATCTATAATATAGAGTTTTTCCATTTTGACTAGCTTAAAATTTAAATTTCGGCTGTTTGTTAGGTGCTGCGGGTACTTTTTTTGGACTACTGTTTTTCCAGTTTTAGGCTGAGTATTTACAACCATATGATCGAAACCAATGATAACATGTTTTTCTATTTTGGATAGGTTTTATTTTGACTGTCTAGGATTTGTTCGGTCAGCAGGTTTTCGCTTTTTTTCCTACGGTCCTTTAGAATTTAGACAATTTCTTTTTATATTTTAAGCTATTTGAAAACCGGAAAGGAAACTGGAACGTCAGATTTTTTCATTTTCATTAGCTTGAAATTAAATTTTACATGTTTTTTGGGTCCGCCCGTTTTCGCTGGTATTGCACGGTTCGTTTGTCGGATCATTTTTTTTTCAAATTATAGTCGCATTGTTTGTTAACCATAAAAAATTATGATAATAGGGTTTTCTTTATTGATTAGGTTTTATTTTAAATGCTTAGTGTTTTTTTGGGTCCGCAGGTTTTCGTGGTTCCTTCTTTAAATTTTTTTTTCTTTTAAATTTTGAACTATTTGAAAATCATAAATGAATAATCATAAATTTATAATAGAGGAAATCTATGATTAATGATCAATTAGACAGTCTTTGATAATTATAAAAGCTGTAAGCTATTATAATAGAAGAACCAATGATGAGAGGTCTTTCTATTTTTTTAGGTTTTGTTTTAAATTTTGGGTGTTTGTTGGGCCTGCAGGTTCTTTTTTTAGACAATTTCTTTTTAATTTTTATGCTCTTTGAAAACCAGAAAGATATTCATAATATCTAGAAAGCTTAAGCTTATTTATTATAGGTTATTTTATTTTAATTAGCTTAAACTTTCAATTTCGGAAGCTTGTTTAATGCTAAAGTTTTTTTTTTTACCATTCCTATTTCCATTTTAGGTTGTCTTTGTCCAAAAATACATTTATAATGGAAGAAACTGTTGATAACAGTTCTATTTTGTAGGCTTTTTAAATTTAAACTTGGGTTGTTTGTTGGGTCAGCAAATTTTTGCTGTTATGGCATAGCAATTCTTTTTCAAACAGAAAACTACATGAAAACCAGAAAGGCAATAATCTGTAATAAAAAAAGGAATGTTTTTTGTTTTGTTTTTTAGTTAAGAAGTGTTTCAAATTTTGGATCCGCAAAGGTACTTTTACATGACAAGACCGACAATCCAAGAAAAAAGAGACAGTTTAGCTTTTATTTTTATATATAAAATTGCTTGGTCCATTCTTGCTATGTTGATCTGGTTATGTTTGTTTGTTTACTGTTTAAAAGCGATATAGATAAAGGAAGAAATGAACAAAAACCGGTTTTTGTTTCATCCCGTATTTTTGTTAATATAACGGTCATTGACTGGTTCGGACGGATATTTTCTTGAGCATCATCTTTGTTTATTGTAATGATGAGGAATTTTTACCAGATTAAAAGGAAATAAATAGAGAAATGGCTAGTTTTATGTTCTCATTGCTTCTGCACGTTTGTCCGTACTTTAATTTAAAATTTAACCACCTTACAAACAAATAAAATGGGTGAAATTTTTAAAAATGGTTTCTCTATATCATAATCATAAATTTAATAAAAAATAAAAAAAAATTGTTGTATTGTCTCGTGTGTTTGTTATTGGTTGGTCCGGATGTACTCACTATTTTGTATTTAAATAGCATCTTTTTCTTGGCGATCACTTCCTTTTAGATTTTATAGGATTTTTTTCTCCTGATAAATAAATGGAAAGGAAGGCCGAATATATACTCAAAAGCTTGGCATGTGTATAATAAAGAATAAAATTTAAAGAAATGTATAATAAAAGTTATAAAAAAACAATGTTATATTAAAAGAGAAACAGAAAAAACGAATAAAATACTGAAAAACCTGGAATGTCTAAACGGTGCTCTCTTCTTAATCCAAACTTTGGCCTCTGGACTTTACAGTAATCCTGACTGGACAAAAATTCAAGAAGTCGAAAATAAATGAAATATTACATGGGGAGATGAGAGAGAAAGAAAGTAAGAAAGAGAGAGAGAGAGAGAGGGGGGGAGAATGAGAGAGAGAGAGAAAGAGAGACAGACAGAGAGAGAGCGAGTGAGAGAGGGGGGGAGAGAGAGAAAGAGAGAGAGAGGGGGAGAGAGAATGAGAGAGAGAGAGAAGGGGAGAGAGAATGAAAGAGAGGGGGAGAGAGGGGGAGAGAGAATGATAGAGAGAAAGAGAGACAGACAGAGAGAGAGCGAGTGAGAGAGGGGGAGAGAGAGAGGGGAGAGAGAACGAGAGAGAGAGAGAGAGAAAGAGAGACAGACAGAGAGAGAGCGAGTGAGAGAGGGGGAGAGAGAGAGGGGAGAGAGAACGAGAGAGAGAGAGAGAAAGAGAGACAGACAGAGAGAGAGCGAGTGAGAGAGGGGGAGAGAGAGAAAGAGAGAGAGGGGGAGAGAGAATGAGAAAGAGAGAAAGAGAGACAGACAGAGAGAGCGCGAGTGAGAGAGGGGGAGAGAGAGACAGAGAGAGAAAAAGAGAGAAAGGGGAGAGAGAATGAGAGAGAGAGGGGGAGAGAATGAGAGACAAAATGAAATATTATATGGGGAGATGAGAGAGAAAGAAAGTAAGAAAGAGAGAGAGAGAGAGAGAGAGAGAGAGAGAGAGAGAGAGAGCGTGAGGGAGAGAGGGTGAGAGGGAAAGAAAGAAAGAAAAAATACAGAAATATAGAAAGATAAAGGGAGAAGGAGTAAGTTAGAGAGAAAAAGAGAGAGAGAGACAGAGTTTGTGTGGAGAAACAGAAACACAGAGAGAGAGCTTGAGGGAGAGAGAGGGAGAGAAAGATAGAAAAAATAGAGAGATAAAGAAAGATAAAGGAAGGAGTAAGTTAGAGAGAAAAAGAGAGAGAGAGAGTGAGAGAGAGTGAGAGGCGGGATGAAAGTGAGGAAGTGAGAGAATCATCAGCAATGATTAGTTCAGTTTACTGAAAGATCACTATATATTTACAATGAAGCAGTAGATGGTAGGTTAAAAATAGTTTACTCACTTTTATGAAGGGCTATAAATAATAAAAAGTTGTAAAAATATAGATCTATAAAAACAATCTGTTTAAATTTAGAATAATATTTTTGGCCTGTTTGTTCTCTCTCTCTCTTTTTTTTTTTTTTTTAAATAAAACAATGTTGACTTGAACAAACATTTTAACGTGTTGGGTGGGTCCGTGCGATCTCGCTGGGGTTTTTCATGATCAAACGCCTATTGTTGTATAATATTGTAAGTTGTGTAGGCTGTAAAATATAGATAAATAAATTGACAGATAGAAATTTTAATGTTATTTTGCTGTATTAATTTTTCGTTATTAATTTGGTCCGGGCGTTCTCGCGGTTTTTGCTCCGATCAGATCTCTTTACTCAGACGTTTTATTTTGAAATGTAAGGCTAAAGATAGACCCAAGTATAAACAATATACAACCAAGAAAACAGACCGAAAAGGTTTTTAGTTTTATTTTAATTCGCCATTCTTGTCGGGCGTGTTATGTAAAAACGAATAATCTTTACGAACGATACGATTACACCGAAGGATAATCTTTCAATTTGGATTATATCCGACATGTTTACATTACAAAAATTTCACATTCGAGAGAGTCATTTTCAAACGGTTCTGTTCCAGTTTCATCTTTCAGCCTTGGACTTAAGTAGAGATGCGCTTTTTCCACCTCATTGTCGACTGCTTTTACTTGGCGTGATTGATAAGCAAAGTTCGGCTTGGAAACTTTTTCCCTTTTTTCCTTCGGTCATGTTATATCAGCTTTGACGCCGTCGTAACTCGATACCGTTTTATAAATTTAAAAATGTTATAATTCTGGAGCCAATTTTAATTTTATTTCGAATTTTTTTTTACTTCAAGCACATTGTCTATTCCTCTTGGAATAGGTAAAAATTAAAAGAACCGCCATGAAAAAATTATACATCTGATGCTGTTTAATTTGTCTCTACATTTCAATATATACTAATTCATATGAATACCATAAAAAAAATTAACTTCGATTAAAGTTATAAAACATAAAGTAAACACTGATAATGAAAGGGTTCGTAATCTACTGACGTTAGCGTTTAAAATAAAATTAATTCTGTTTACCCAGCTACCAATTCTGCGATAAAAATATTCAAAAATAAAAGAGAAAGAGAGAGAGGTTGTAAAGCGGAAGATTATCTCTTTTGGAATATTGTCCGGCTTTTGGGCCACCTCCAAGGTCCAGATTAAAAATGTAACGAGCCGACCTTGTCAAGAGGGACTCGAAAATATAAAAACAGTATTGCTTTAAAAACCAAAAAACCAAAATCGAAATAAAAGGACTTAAAATAAATTTTCAAAGAAAATTGACACAGGTGCATCAGAATTTTTTAAAATATGATCTCTCCACTTTTTACCATAAGAATAACAAGGAATGTATTTTTTTGATATATTTCTTTATTAAATATTTAATCGTACAAGTACTTAATTACAATAGATAGTTCTGTATTGTGAAAATAGTAGTTTTATAATAAATTACAATATTAACAATAATTATTCTTTCAATGTAAGGCCTTGGTTGAGATAAAAAAGTCAGTGTCACTAGCGGGATTCGAACCTACGGCCTTCGGATGAAAAATGGCTAAAAGGAGGGAAAATTCGAAAGGGAGTTGGTGTCCGAAGTCACGATCGCTCATGTGGTTAGAGCGCGGCGTATTGAGCCGAAGGTCGTGGGTTCGAATCCCGCTCGTGACACTGACTTTTTTTATGTGGACCAAGACCTTACATAGAAAGAATAATTAATTGAAATAAGTTATTTGGTCAATGAGGCCACGAAATCCAATGGATACAGGGTCACTTCTTGGGTCTCTTCACTCCCGGGTCTTTGAGTTATTCAAACGCGTTTCTGCTTTGAGCCATCTTCAGTGGGGAACTATGGTAGTAGTAATAATTATTCGTATAAATTTAGTGGAACGAACTGAAGTAATGAATAATCGCATAATTGTATGTTAATGCACAATTAATTAAGGTTTTTAGTTGAGTTGAAAAAAAGTCAATGGCACGAGAGGGATTCGAACTCACGACCTTCGGCTTGATACGCCGCTGCTCTACCACCTGAGCTATCCTGACCTCTATCCACTCGGACATCAACTCCCCATCTCAACCCCACCTTATGAGTTTTCTCTCCTTTTGCCATTTTTCAAATGTCGTGTAATCGGTTTGGATTCTCGACGACAATTGAAATGGCGACGGACAGCTTTAGTGAACTGTACTTCGTTTTAATCATTAAATTCACTAATTTCGTGGTCCGCTTGACTAATTAATACATTACAATTAATTAAGGTTTTTAGTTGAGATGAAAAAAAGTCAATGGCACGAGAGGGATTCGAACCCACGACCTTCGGCTTGACTAAAGCTCTCCGTCGCCATTTCAATTGTCGTCGAGAATCCAAACCGATTACACGACATTTGAAAAATGGCAAAAGGAGGGAAAACTCATAAGGTGGGGTTGAGATGGGGAGTTGATGTCCGAGTGGATCGAGGTCACGATAGCTCAGGTGGTATCAAGCCGAAGGTCGTGGGTTCGAACCCTCTCGTGCCATTGACTTTTTTTCATCTGAACTAAAAACCTTAATTAATTGTTAATGTTATATTTACAACTAAGATTGCGGGTTGGCAATCTATAATTTAATTATAGATACCTAAAGATTCATTGATTTTTCAATAGCAAAGTTATTTTATGACTATATATTGTCAGAAAGTTAAGAGCTTCAGTACAGTGTTTAAAGATTCGGTTCAGTTGTTCAGAAGTCTGTATGTCTAACAAATCGTACATAAACTGCCCAAAAATGAATAATGATATTAGTAATTTATTATTATTTTATTAATTTTAATTAAATTAAACGATATATTCTTGTTAATTGGATAAAATGTAATGAAAATACATACCAAAACAAACAAATGTTAATCATCATTTTAAATTACGGATTTACTTAAGAGTAGTAAACATAAGGAATACTCATTTTCTAAACAAACACCTTTTCTCGTATTTTCTCGATTTTAGTCCAGTTGTATTCTCTTTAAACATGGGAAGACATCATCTTGTGCCAGAAGTTCGCAATATAATTGTGACAATGAGTCATCGAGGTCGTCTCCACGTAGGTACCCCAGAGGCAGTTGGCGTTTCTCAAGAGTGTGGTCTCCAGGGCTTTGGAAGTACAAGTCTGAGGTCTGGTCGTGGATCTCAGCGCATCACATCAGGAGGACAGAAATATTGTCATTGCTGCCAGAATCCTTTCCACAGTGCCCAGCAGATCCTAAATGAAGTAAATAGTATGCCCCTTCAAGACCTGCAGAGAAAGCCCGCCATCAGCATCTCAGAAGAATATGGTGAAGCGAGCGCCAAGAAGAGAACACCAATTGGAATGCTGTTATGTTTACTGATGAGTCGCGTTTGTGTCTGTATAGTGATACGAGGTGCCGAAGAGTCTACCGAGAACAGGGGATGCGCACAATGCCCAACAATGTTTTTGCTGGGATTTACACTGGAGGACAAACTGGATTTGTTGAAGGCAAGCTCACCGCAGACCGTTATGTCAAAGAAATCATCGAGTAATACATCCCTTAAACCAGGGATCTCATTGGCAAGGATTTTCGATTTCTGAGTGACAATGCCAGATTTCATAGAGGCAGAGTTGTTCATCAATGTTTAGCAAACCTGGTAATTTCACATCTGCCAAACAACACCAATTGGAATGCCGTTATGTTCCTGATGAGCTACATTTCTGCCTATATAGCGGTAACGGTGCCGATGGTTCTACCGAAAATGCGTACAATACCCCAATGCAGTTTGGAGTAGGCGGTGTAATGTCTGCGCTGGGATTTACCCTGGAGGACGGACTGGATTCCATATTATTGAAGGCAACCTCTCTGCAGTCCGTTATGTCCAAGAAATCATCGAGGAACACATTCCTTAATCCAGGGATCTGGTTGGATTTCTGGATGACAATGCCAGACCTCATATAGGTATTGTTGTTCATTGTTGTTTAGAAAACCTTCGAATTTCACATCTGCCAAACAACACCAATTGGAATGCTGTTATGTTCACTGATGAGTCACCTTTCTGCCAATATAGGGATATGGGCACCGAAGAGTCTACCGAAACGAGATGCGTACAATGCCCCAGTTCGTACTCTCTTCAATGCAGTCTGCTGTGTGCAGTGTAATTCTGCTCTGGGATTTACCTGGAGGACGAACTGGACTTCATTTTGTTGTAGGCAACCTCACCGCAGTCCGTCATGCCCAAGATATTAACGAGGAATTCCCTCAAACCAGGTATCTCGTTGGATTACTGGATGTCAATGCCATACCTCTTAGAAGCAGAGTTGTCCATCATTGGCTAGAAAACCTTGGAATTTCCCATCTGCCCCTTCCCCCATTGTCACCAGAACTCAATCCCATTGAGCACATGTGGGATACGTTGCAGAGAACGCTTTTCGATCACCATCCGCAGCCAGTTGACCTGCAACAACTGAGTGCAACGTTGCAACATCTATGGAGTGAAATGACCTTATTAAAAGTATGCCTAACAGGTGCACATAGGTTTTAGTTATCAGAGGACATTATACAGAGTATTAATTGTTTTAAAAAAAAGTATTGTGTTCAATTAACAAAATTCTGTAAATTTCTTTTTCAAACTTCTTTAATTAAATTTTCCTTCAGTAAAAAACATAATAATTTCTAATAAATTTCAATGCAATTTATAATAAAAATGCTTGTGGGAAAGTAAATCCTACAAAATTGGCATTTTGTGTGAGGATTAAATAGTTTTTTTTTCTATTAATTTACAAAAAGGGTTGCTTATTACTGGCCAATATTAATTGGTAGATTAGGCGAAGTTTGTTCGTTAATCTATAATGTGTGGTGATTAGTGACCATTAATCGATAATTATTCAGAAATCGTGAGATGTGGTCTGGTGTGATGTAAGTTTCAGAAAAACGTTTTCTTTATCGTGCCAACGTTTCGATCTTTATTGAGATCATCTTCAGGGTTCAAAGTGTTTGTCTTCTGCGGACTGGCACTCTCAACACAACACGCAAGAATGGCACAATTACACAGAAGACAAACACTTTGAGCCCTGAAGATGATCTCAATAAAGACCGAAACGTTGGCACGATAAAGAAAATATTTTTCTGAAACCTACATCACACCAGACCGCATCTGACGATTTCTGAATAATTAATCTATAATGATAATGCTTCAATGTCAGAAGATATACTATGGTTTTATAAAGATAATAAACTTTTTCAGAGGAACCGTATTATTAGAAATTGAAATGAGGAAAACACGCACACAGAGCTAACTTTTAAAACTCACTTAATATACTTTCAATTTGTGTATTAAGTTAGGGTTGGGAAGCCAAATGATTTAATAAAAAACATGTTATATAATTTAAAAAAACAAAAAACAAGCACTATTCCTCTGAAAGGACATTTGAAAGTATTTTTGCTCCGATCCGCCCGGAGAAAGCTCCTAGTTTTATAATATGCACCCGGCTTCCTCTTTAATTTCGAAACGCGATGGAAACCGGGCCTAACGGAAGTCCTTGGCGTTTATGGCCCTTTTCAAATGATAAGGCATCATCGAAGTTTTTTATCCATCTCCGTGGAAAATTATTTTCGAACATGACGCGTTTACAGGGTCCGAACTTTTTCGGATGCGAGCGTTCTCGCGATTTTACATCCCCTTCTAATTTATGCTCAGGGCTGAACACAATAGTGAAAAGTGACATACATTGATTTCTCTTTACTTTAACTGAATTTCGTTGTAAAATTTTAATTACAAGGCTTGACCATTAAACATAGTTCCAAGCAATAAAAAACTAAATTGTTTTCAAATTCATCAACATTTTGGGTCCGTAAACTGTTCTCGCTGTTTTACTGTCTTTGGATTGTTCTTACCTTGGACATTTTGTAAATCAGTTTTTATTTTAAACTTTGGACAAGATTAACTAATAACAGGCAAAAACTATATAAAGTTTTTTGTTATATGCCATTGTCGAGTCTGTAAGGTTCCGATGCTTTTACTTACTTAATAGTTTGTTGACCGGACTTTCACAACGAAGGGTTGTCACTCCCCGATGCGCTGACACTAGGGGGTCTATTACATCAGGGGAGTTCACCTACCCCGTTATGGGGCTGGGTCGCTAATATCCCCGTGAGCCAGATGCCCGTGGATCCCAACCAACGGGCTTCCGACACCTGGGTCATATCACCCAACGCATGCAAAATGTATAGATTGACACTAACTTGTATAATACATTCGCGCAAATAAATACATTCACACCTATGTACATTGCAGTCATTTTGGTTAGATGGTGGAGGTCTCGATATTCCTCCATCGACCGACGCGCAATATTAGTAATCTAATCTAAATTGGGTCGATGGGGTGATTGTAAAAATATTCAATCGACCCTAAACACACACTGCTGAAGCTTGTGACGCTATATTTCACCATCAGCCCCTCACAACTCACGCTAATAAATACACCCACTTAAACAAAAACATTTATAACAGATCTACATACAATTAACCCCGTGTTCTCCAAAAAGCGGAACAGAGAAACCACCTCACTACTCTTCCGAGAAGCATTCTCAAATCCGGCGGCATACACGCTCTCTATAAGGAGCCAAGACTTGACAAGCTTTTGTTATGCGGGACACATCGAGCAACCTTTCTCTGCATAAGAGGCACCTGCGCGGGCTTTGTTCTTAGACGGTAAAAATATGGTTTAGTTGCGTTTTATGGCCAGATTTTGGGTTTGTACGTTCTCGCTGTTTAGCTTCTTCAGACCATTCTTACCTTGAACATTTATTCAATTATTACGCTCAATTCTGATTTTATTATTAATTAATTACACGCCAGAATGCAATAAAAACAAATTTAGGTTTTAAAATAGGATTGCGTGTTTTTACCAGGTCAGATTTATTTTATTAGACATTTGTCTTAATCTTTAAAATCAAGACTTCAGCACCATATAGATAAATAGCACGCAAATAAGTAAATATATTTTGTTTCAATAACCTTTGTTATTTAAGTTTGTTCCAGGATATAGACAATCTGGCCGGAAAGGGGCCTAATCTTTTTATTTTATCTGTATGCTTTTGATCTTTGTTGGGTCCATATGTTCGCGCTGATTTTACTGATTTTTTGAGACTTATTTATTGACTGAACACAATATAAATTATAAGCTTTATGTAAGGTTTTGGTTGAGATAAAAAAGTTAATGGCACGAGCGGGATTCGAACCCACGACCTTCGGCTCAATACGCCGTTGCTCTACCACTTGAGCTATCGTGATTCCGATCCACTCGGACACTGGGCCGAAGGTCGTGGGTTCGAATCCCGCTCGTGACAATGACTTTTTTATCTCAGCAAATACCTTATACATCAAGTTTAATTAAATGAAAAAGTTATTTTCAATCGGACCACGAACTCTAGGGGAATAAATTATAAGATAGAGTTATAGAGAAGGTTTTTTGTTTTTAATTTCTGAATTGCCCGGTTGCAATTGATTGACGGAAAGAAATAATTTTTCGATTGAATTTTCATGGCAAAGTGTTGTCTGATATTTAAAAAAAGCATAAATTTTCATTTATGATGTTAATCGATTGGCTCCTTTTGCCCAATAGCCTCAGGCAGAAGTTGATAGATCCGATAAGTTTATACGTGTTAAAATGCTTCGTTTGAGATTTTGTACTTCAAAATTTTTAAGGATTTCTGCACAACTGGAGATAGCCGGAGGAAAAAAAATCAGATAAAAAGCTCTGATGTAAGGATCTTCGCTGCCGGATGAAAATGTGGCCGTCCTTCGAAATTCATTAAATAAAAAGATGATCACAGGTGATGATCGAGGTCCCGTGGGGGAAGAGACTGTCGTAGGTGACCAAAACCTTGACCAAAAACTAAGGGTAAAGGTCGTTATGCTTTGCCGAAAGGCCGATCGATATTATTTAAATTTTATGCAAATATCTTTTATGTAATGGCTAATTTTATTATAGGGTTTTTTTATTATGTCGATATTTTAATCAGATGGTCTGTATGGAAAATATATTATTTTTAAATTTTGGAAAAGTCTTTTTTTCGCATTTTTTCCATCACCCACGTCGGAATCGAGTCCGGTTTTGCAATCGGGCGAACCGGGTCCGGCTTAGGAGGAACTGCTTTCCAATAGTTCTTAGCGATGCAGGTCTGACCGATTTATCGCCCTGGAGTTACTTTCACTGTTAGCAGCAAAAAAAAGGAAAAAAAAGATAAGGAAGAAGAAAAAAACAGACGCGTTTCCTGCCTGTTTTTCAACTTCTCAAATGAGACCGAGAAAGAGCCAGAAAAGCCCATTCGGAAGAAGTGATTTATATTCACCGATCCAAGGCGTTTCGGTGCTTTTTTTTAAAAAATCGGTACCACTCAAATTTGCCTTTACACATTTAAACCGATGAAATTTTACAATCTCTCGTCGATACCGGTCGAAGATAACTTTTCCCCTTTTTTTGTGTTTCAAAACCGAGTCGCAACAAATATTTGCCGTTCTTTAACCTCAAAAGTAATAGACAAAACAATTTATTTTTGAAATCTGATCAGTATGTATTGGATTTGTGCAATTTTGTCCGTTCCATTTCCTCCTTCTACCTCAATTTTGTCTCGCCGACTTCCTTTCGATCCTTTTTACTTTTTTTTCCGATTTGGACCCAAGCCAGGACAGTTTCCCTAAATCGTTTTATACTCTTATCCTTTTCAGATTTATCGCCCATGTGGAATATAATTTACTCAATGTAGAAATACAAATATAATTTCTCTGTCAATTATATTATTTAAATTTTTTACTCTAATTTTAACCACAGTGGAATTGTTTTTATGCATGAATTTTTATTTCATGTAATTTTTGATTTGCAGTATTTATTTACATAGTTGTATTCAGTTCCAGGGCATTATTGCAATTTTTCACGTCGTCTGTATTAAACATTTTATGAAGAGCATTTTATTTTAAAATATAAATTAAACATAAATAGTTTAGGGGAAAAATATATAAAAACCCCAGGCATTACAAAAAAATAATAACATAAAGGTATTATATCATCTAGAAAGGTTGTTAATAACAACTCACGAGGGGACGATCAAATTGGTCGGACCAAATTTTTCATGATTCTACATTCCAAAATATCTGTATAAACCATTTCTTGAGAATAGGCCCTGGTTTCGCAAAAATATTTTGAGAAGTTGAAAGTTTCCGTTTTTTAATATTTCTATTTTCCCTTTCTACTTGCTCAAATCAACTATGTGGACATAACATTTTATTTTATGTATTACCAACTCCACGGTTCATATCTTCTCTATTGATAGGTTGAAAAATTCCAAGATCTCCGTGGTAGAAAACTTTTATTCAATTTAGTAAATGGATGTTTCGGGTTCCTGGCCCATCATCAGACTAATCATGGTAAAATTCACAATTTGAAGGCACACCCATCAGTAATTTTATATATACATATATGTACATGTATTGAAGGTATATATATATATATATATATATATATATATATATATAAAGAATATCATTACCAGGGGGCGTCGGTGGCCGCAACGGTTTAGGCGTTGACACGGCGCTCGTAAGGTAAAGGTCCCGGGTTCGAATCCAGCGGCCCTACATTCGAACCTGACATACTTACAAATGGGCTTTTTTTCAAAACCACCGGCACCCCGAGGGTTGATATGACCTCTGCTGTTGCGAACCCTCGTAAAAAAAAATATATCATTACCATGTGGTATACCAACTTGACTAAAATAAAAAATATATGTTTCTATTACAGTTTTTAAAACAATTTTGACGACATCCCCCCCCAACAAATATAGGGGGTGGAAAAATAATATATATTTATCATTGTCCAGGTATAAATACTTTTATTTAACTAATTGGAAATTACTGATGGGTGTGCCTTCAGATTGTGAATTGTACCATGAGATTTCTCTATGTTTACCTGCTGATGATGGGCCAGGAGCCCGAAACGTCCATGTAATTTACTAAATTGAATAAAAAATTTCAACCACGGAGATCCTGGAATTTTTCAACAATAAAGAGAACATAACTCATTAATTCACTACTTTCGTGGTCCGCTTGACCAATTAATACATGACAATTAATTTAGGTTTTTAATTGAGATGAAAAAAAGCTAATGGCACGGGAGGGATTCGAACCCACGACCTTCGGTTAGATACGCCGCTGCTCTACCACCTGAGCTGTCGTGACCTCGATCCACTCGGACATCAACCCCCATCTCAACCCCACCTTATGAGTTTTCCCTCCTTTTGCCATTTTTCAAATGTCGTGTAATCGTCGTCGAGAATCCAAACCGATTGGATCGAGGTCACGATAGCTCAGGTGGGAGAGCAGCGGCGTATCTAGCCGAAGGTCGTGGGTTCGAATCCCTCTCGTGCCATTAGCTTTTTTTCATCTCAACTAAAAACCTAAATTAAGAGAACATAATATTTTGGAGCATTTTTTTTTTATCCCGGTTCTTATACTTTTTTAAGGTGACCTTATCTAATCTTTTGTGAAAGAAGAATTTGTTGAAGAAATTGGCTTGATTTGTCTCAAATGGTTCAACTTCAGGAGAACTTTGGACTTAGTCCATTTAAAAATGCTTTGCAGAATAACAACGCTTGATACATACCAGATAAAGGCTCCGTAAAATGACCCATGCTTTTGATCATTTTTTTTTTTTTTTCAATATGATAACTAAAATTAAGCCATTAAATAAAATACAATTCCAAGGTATTTACTATTCTTAGCCCACTGTGCACGGCTGAATAAATGCGGAGATATAAACACGTATAAAAATTTAATTAGATACAGAATAAACTGGACACAGAATAGAAAATTCGACAGAGTAAAAGCTACTATTCACGGTTGTAATTTGAATAATTTGTGTTGTCAAATCTGTACATTTTCATATTGGCTTTAGGGTCATTATACCGAAAATTCTCATGAATTATTTAACATAGCATGCCTTGCAGTTTTTTTTATACACCACCAGGCATCACAATCGATACTGTATTATCATGTCAAGTTTAATTTTTATTGTTATTATTGGCGTTTAAGTGAAAAATACAGGGTGTTCGGCTACTCGTGTTACAAATTTTACCAGTAGATTCTACATTCAAAATGGAAATAAAAAGTTCTAATTAACTATGGTCCGAATGTCTTCAGTTTCGGAGTTAATCTACTTTTTATGATTTTTTAAGATTTCATGACCTTTTTCAAATAAACTATGATAACTCCAAAACTAAGATATTTTAGACAAATCCGTTGATATCATTGAAAACTACGTTAAATTTGCTATAAAATGTGTGTTCAATACTAAACTTTTAAACGTTCATAAAATAAGCATTTTAGTAGCGAAAAATTTGAAAAATAATTTTTTTTCGATTTTGAAAAACTTACTATGGTGATTCTAAACTTTCCAAACCTACAGACCAGCAAATTTCAGAAAACGTAATCCATTTAACATCCTTTTTAGTGGTGTAATTTATTTTTTAATTACTTTTTTCAAAGATGACGAAATTGATGGGGGAAAGGAAAAAATCGTGGCTGACGGATTGGTTAGGTGGAAAATAATAAATTTTTGAAAGAATTTATTAAACTTTTTTGATTTGGGTTCGAAACCAAAATAGTGCAAGTGCTTACTTATTTACCAACACGTCTGCAACTTTGATTAAAGAATTATTGTATTTTTATTCGACGGAATAAAAGAGTTTTAAGATTCAGAACGTTTAATAAATTCATTCAAAATTTCCTTAAGTTTTTATTTTTTATTATTATTTATCCTTCCACCCTATTCGGTTTTGTAATCAAATTTTAAAAAAGTAAATAATTTAATTCAAAATTTTTTTAAAATTTTCCACCTTACCAATCCTTCAACCACGGTTTTTCTTTTCCTTCATCAATTTCTTCATCTTTGGAAAAAGTAATTAAAAAGCAATTTCACCACTGAAAAGGATATTAAATGGAGTACGTTTGCTGAAATTTACTCATATCTAGGTTTGGAAATAGTAGTTTAAAATTACCATAGTAATTTTTTCAACGTTTACAAAAAAATTGTTTTTTTTTTGTTTTTTTTTGAAGTCTCGCTACTAAAACGCTTATTTCATGGACGTTTACAATTTTCGTATTGATCACATCTTATTGGAAATTTAACGTAGTTTTCAATGGTAACAAAGGATTTGTACAAAACCTTTTGGAGTTATCATTGATTATTTGAGACAAGGTCGTGAAATCTTAAAAAATCAGAAAAAGTGGAATAACTCAGAAACTTTGTACAAAGCCAGACGATTCTAAATCAAAAATGGAACCAAAAAGTCCTAATTAACAATGGTCCGAATTTTCAACAGTTTCGGAATTAATTCACGTTTTCTGTTTTTTAAGATTTCACGACCTTGCTGCAAATAAACAATGATAACTCCAAAACTGAAAGGTTGTGGACAAATCTGTTCATACCATTGAAAACTACGTTAACTTTGCAATAAGATATGATCAATACTAAACTTGTTAACGTTGGTGAAATAAGCGTTTTAGTAGCCAGAATTTTGGAAAATATTTTTTTTTTCAAAGTTGAAAAAGATACTATGGTGATTTTAAAGTACTATTTCCAAACCTAGAGACCAGAAGATTTCAGAGAACGTACTCCATTTAATATCCTTTTTAGTGGTGTAATTGCTTTTTTAAATTACTTTTTTTTTAATGAAGAAATTGATCAAGGAAAAGAAAAAACCGTGGTTGAAGGATTGGTAAGGTGGAAAGATTTAAAAAACAACTTAAGGAAATTTTGAATGAATTTATTAAACGTTTTGCATCTTAAAACTCTTTTATTCAGTCAGTTTATGCAGTTGTGTTGGTAAATCAGTAAACACTTGCACTATTTCGGTTTCGAAACCAAATTTAAAAAAAGTGAATAATTTAATTCAACATTTTCTTAAGGATTTTTTTTTTTACCACATAACCAATCCTTCAACCATGGTTTTTTTCTTTCCTTGATCAATTTCTTCATCTTTAAATAAAAGTAATTTAAAAAAGCAATTACACCACTAAAAAGGATATTAAATGGAGTACTTTCTCTTAAATCTGCTGGTCTCTAGGTTTGGAAATAGTGGTATAGAATCACCATAGTATGTTTTTCAACTTTGAAAAAAAAATATTTTCCAAAGTTCTGCCTACTAAAACGCTTATTTCACCAACGTTAACAAGGTTAGTATTGATCACATCGTTTTGGAAATGTAACGTAGTTTTTCGTGGTATCAACGGATTTGTCCAAAACCTTTCATTTTTGAAGTTATCATTGTTTATTTGAAGCAGGTTCGATAAATCTTCAAAAATCAGAAAAAGTGAAATAACTCAGAAATTGTTGAGATTCAGACGTTAATTAGAACTTTTTGGTTCTTTTTTGAATCTAGAATCTACCGGGAAAGTGTAACACGAGTAGCCGTACACCCTATGTAATTATCAATTATCATCAGTTTCAAAGAAAATATAATCTAAGTTGTACAAATTAAAAATACCACTAATCTAATATCATTTTACACAACAAATCTATATCCAACAATTCCAGTAGCGTACGACAGACACTACAGAAAATTGAGACAAAGATTGCGCACAACTTACATAATACAAACCTCACATCGACATACAATACTAGTACGAAGAGCTAATACTACATATCCCTGACCTCCGACCCTCCTCGACCTCATAAATTAAAATTTCACTCCATAAATATCACGCAAACACTGAAGATGGCGAAATGCCGAAACGCGTCTGAATTGGCAAAAATCAGCGGGCAATGGCGGACCAGGATGATAGATAAATAGCAAACAATCGGTTTATCAAAATATAACGGTTAAATTTTATATTTTCAGGCTAATTTTTTAATTCGTTTCTATTTATTAGCTTTCATCAATTGGACAGATTATCTGCTTTATTCTTATGTTAATTTCGCAAGATAAATATATTCAGAATATCTTACAATTAATTAAGGTAAGGGATCCCGCTCATGCCATTGACTTTTTTATCTCAACTGAAAACCTTAATTAATTGTAGAATATTAATTGGTCAAGCGGACCACGAAACTAGTGAATTTAGTATTCAGAATAGTTTTATTGACAAATTAATAAGATTTCTATAAAAATTGTTATGAATATTTATTGTTTGGTCTGTATTATCATGAATATTTACATTAGAAAGTTCTTACGCCTTGTATGTTGATATTTGTACTTTTATTTACAAACAATATGACCGATTTATGATATAACGCTATGATATACGAAATTTGCATGAATAATTTATGAAGGTGAGTTAGCATTGAATAAACGTACGTACAAAAAATATATACAAAAGGATGAGCTAATAAATTACTAAGGTTAATTTATGTTATGTGATTTGAGAAAAATTATAAATTTTATGTGTAATACGAAAAATCGTTAATATTTTAATTGGTTAAGTGTGGATTTAATACAATCATAAATTAACTGAAATAACTTACATAATAAATAAAAGAAAAACCTTCATAAATTTATGAATCCTTTCTTTTGTAAGGAATATTTAGATACGTATTTTATGACAGAAAATTAATTTTGTTTCTTTCTGGATTCCCTTAAGGACATGTAGATGTAGATGTAATATTTCAGGGTATGGTACACTGCGCCCTTTGAGAGCTATTGTATCCCCTGTGCTCTGCCTAAAGCACATCGGTGAGTCCTATTTCATCAAGAAACTTGATTAAAATCAGTGAAGCAAGCACTTCAATGGTCACATTGTACATCCCAAAACACTTCCTCCTGCGGGCTAATGTAGCTCCGCAGTTTGTTAGTAAGTGTGTTGGTGTCTCTTCTGCTTCCTTGCAGAATCTACATGTGCCATCTTGGATTATTCCAATTTTCTTTAGATGTCCATTTAATCTACAGTGTCCTGTTAGGATTCGCAGTCTATTCCTGCTTCCTTTGATACATTCTGTGATTTCTTTCTTGCCAAACTTGGTTAGAAGATTCTTGGATTGTCTATGTCCAATAAGTGAATTCCAAAGTTTGCTCATTTTCTTTTTGCCCTTCTGTCTGTGATATTCGTTAATAGTGTGGATTCCTATGCCACAGAAGGGTTCGGGTCCTATCAGCGGTGTGGCAGTCCCTTTTCTTGCAAGGGTGTCCGCTTTCTCGTTGCCTTCTACTCCCATGTGTCCTGGGACCCAGCAGAGGCTGACTTTATTCTGCGAGTCTAATATATTTAATTTGGTTTTGCAGTTCAGCACCATCCTTGAACTAATGGTATTTGAGCTTAGTGCTTTGAAGGCTGCTTGGCTATCTGACATGATAGCTATATTCTTGTTTTTGTATCCTCTATTTAGATTGAATTGGATACATCTTTCAATTGCGTGAATCTCAGCTTGGAAGATACTGGTGTGCTTTCCCATGGGTTCTGAGTATTTGGTTCCAGGTCCAAACGCTCCTGCCCCCGTACCTTCCTGTGTTCTGGATCCATCTGTGTACCAAAGGATGGTGCCATTTTTGAGAGAGTTATTTCCCTTTCTTTCCCATTCCTTTTTGGTGCCCAGATGTATTCGGAATTTTTGGTTAAATTCAAACCTTCTGTTCATGTCATCTCTAGGAGCCATGAGTGATGGATGGTTAAGGACATAAAACGGTTGAAATTTTTGGATTTAAATTGTAAAATGTATTTACGCTGAATGTTCAAATTTTTAAATATAAATAGCACTTACTTCATTCATTATAGAATTTTCAAAACGTTTAAATTTACACACAGCAAAACATTTGTTTAAATTTTAAATTGTTATATCAAAACTACACTGACAGGCAAAAAATTCTGCCCACTTGTAATATAACTTGATTTGTATATATTTTTATATATTGATCAAAGTTTCACGTTTTTTAACGTTTAAGAATTGAGTCTTTGTCTAAAAAATTTAAAAAAAATGTAAATTGCTAAGGAAAATCAAAAATACAAAAATTTAAAAAAGACGGACAGATAAAATTTGTTTTGATTTTGGTTTAGATTTTTAATTAACATTTCATTGTCGCGTATTTCCTCCTCTTGCCTTAATTACATCTCGGGGACGGCTCGGCGTACTTTCTATCAATCTGGAAATGTCTCTTTGCTGGAGGTTAGCCCAGTCTTCATGAAGAGTCCTTTCAAGATCGTCGAGTGTATCAGGAAGTGATGGATGTGCTCTTATTCGTCTTATGAGGTAATCCCGTAATTGGTAGATGGTGGTTCAAGTCGGGAGATCGAGCTGGCCAGGCTAAGACCTTGATGCTATGCTGTTGAAGGTAGGTTTGTACTATGCGAGCCACTTGTGGACGACCATTATCGTGCATTAGAGTCGGATTGTAGCTGATTTCATCGAGAATAGGCAACTCATGATGTTCCAAAATTTCATCCAGCCGTCAAAGACCCTCGACGAACAACAACCAACTCTGTGCGACTGTCCATCGAAATTCCCGCCCAAACCATTACTGAGCTACGCCGAACCGCTTGACTCTGGGACAAATTACATTCTTATTACCTTTCATTTCGCCTTCTCTCACACTCTCTCACGCCCGTCCGGAGATCGAAGAGCGAATCTATACTCATCTGTAAAAAGTACAGCATAGTCCAAAGATCAATGGCTTTGTTCTCACAAATGCGAGCTGTGCAACTCTGAGTGTTCTGGACAATACTGGTTATCTTACAGGGCGAAAAACCATCAGACGATACATACTTAGGTAGGCCGTCCACTGGAGCCGTTTTCGGCCGAACTTGCTCGGCCGTTGCACGAAAACGAAAAGCGAAGAAACGAATGAGTACGCGTCCATTAGAACCAATTCGTTCGGTCGTGTTGGGCCGTGTACGGCCGAAGCACTTTCCGATCCAAAAAAAGTTGGATTTTCCAGTCCTATTCGGCCGAATGGTTACTTCGACTTCAACGGTCAACCACGTGACATCAAACGCTCACCATTGTTTAACGCCGTTCTTTGCTTTTTGCTTACCTTTTCGTTTCGTTTTCATTTCGATGGATTGCGAAAAATTGATAAGTGCGGTTGAGGAGCAGGCTCTTGGGACATGCGTGATCCACTCTACCATCGGAGAGATGTCCAGCGTAAGCTGGGGTCAAGGATAGCTTTAGAAATGGAACTTCCAATATTTTTGTTTATTTCTTTCATTCCATTTGTATGTAAACTAGGAATTTTCGAGCAGCAACAAATCTTCTACGTCCATTTGGGTTGTGTCGTGACCTGACGAAAATCGGCTACAGTGGACGACGGCGTTCGGCTATATTGCCGGTCGTCCGTTTGGCCAAATAGTTCGGCTGTTGAACGGCCGTCGTAGTTCGGTTCCATAATCTTCTTCGAGCAGTGCGTTCGAAAATTTGGACCCTTCGAACTTCCTGGATCTGATGAATCGCCTCGACCAACAGTAAGGTGCTGGTTTCGCAAAATTGTCAAAGTCAAAAATGGTCATCCTGGGGTTCTTTTCCCCCTTGGGTGTCCATAATCGGGCCTTCTATGGTAGGACTCAGTTTCTCGAAAACGTCTAACTGCGTTTCACATAGTTTCGTAGGGGAATCCGATGGCGATAGTCGCATACCTGATGGAACGTCCATCATCAATAAGTACCAAACCACGCCCAACATCCTTAGCACTAATAAGTGGCATTTTTAGGTTTAAAAATTGAAATTAAAAAAACAAAGATGAAAACTAAACACTTTATTGCTTCAGAATTCAAATAAGACTGAATAAACATTTTAAATTCCGTAAAAATTAAACATTGAAAAATCCTTTATCCTTGTTTTGGATTAAGTATTAAGTATGTTTAGTCTAATTGATATTACCAATTTAAAACATAGCCTAAACAAATATTGATAAAACAATGAGACAAATTAAGGGTAGAATTTTGTTTTATCGGGAAAATGGAAAAAAATCAGTTGAGTGGAATTTTTTGCCTGACAGTGTATGAATTCGATCCTTTTCTATTTCATACTGATCCGATCCTTTACAGTTCACCAAGAATAAATCTGAGTGGCGTAAAATGTTCTTTTCTCAGTTCTTTTGATCCGAATCTATATTTTCCTTTTCGTCTATTATATGAATTCGATACTTTTTTATCTATTTCACACTGATTTTCTCGTACAATTTGGATTCTTTTCCATCAATTCCCGACAGACTGCCCGCTTCATATCGCTTTGCTACTACATGGAAGAACAGGTTTGCTTCGTCTTTACCGAAAGGTAAACTGCCAACTTCATCGATAATCAGCAGTCTCGGTTTACTGATGACGCGGTTATCCGGTTGGAAGGTTGATGAAGGCAAGCAGCTGTAACCGTCCGCCGTCGTCAGAAAACGGATGCTTAATCCCTGCATTGCAGACTTATATCCGATATCGGTTGCTAGGTGGGTCTTGGCCACACCTGACAGACCCAGCAACACGAATTTCTCTTGGCGCACGATAAATGTCAGTCCAGCCAGCTCCTGGTTACGAGGAACACCGCTGGCATACTTGCAGTCAAACTGCTCCAGCGTTTTTATTACCGGTAGTCCAAATAAGCGAAGTATCGTTTGACGCCGGCGTTCAGTAAGTCCCTCATACTGGAGCTGTAAAACAGAAAGTCAAGTGTACTGTCAGTACTGTGTAAAGTCAGAACACTAGAAAGTCAAAGTGTGTACTGCTGACGACAGTGGAACAACTGGCCATTCCGCGGATAGTCTGTCCAGTTTAAGTTGCTGGTGATCAGAGTCTTTATAGTTTACCAAATAGAAATCTGAGTAAATTAAAATGTTCTTTTCTCAGTTCTGTTGATCCGAATTTTTATTTTGTCATCTCTTATAGGATTTAGTTTATTTTCAATCTATTCCATACTGATCGGGATGATCGCCATGTCATCGTCGTGGCCAATGTCGCCATCCTTCCTTTGGTCTTTTTTTTGTCTTTTTGTACCTCGACTGACGTCGCGATATACGCCCTTTCACGCGAGAGATGCCATTTGAGCAGTGTTACTTACGAGGGTTTACTTTCGTTTCCTTCGGTTTTTATTTGTGTTCGCCAATTATTTGCTAAGCCGAGTCATGACAAGTCGCCGGTTTGAAACGGACGGATTTCCGTACAGAAGTTATTCAAGTTGTCGAAAGGGCACCGACTGTATCGAAGATTGCGGATAATCGATCCGTGAAAGCGAGAAGAGGAAGTCGCCGGCCGGCGTAAATACAATTTGGATGAAACGGATGCATAATAAAAGATTGGGCTCGGTGTGCATCCTCGTTACGGAAGAGGCTCGAAGGTCAATAGAAAGTCTCGCCTCACAGCCCACTTTCATTCCCGATACGAGATACCCAAGAACGTTGGGATTTTTAATTTTTTTTTTACATTTTCTGACCAATACTCATCACTTTTGAGAAAGTCACATAGGCTCGATTTACATTATGAAAGTCGGTCTTCATAATTCTCAATTAAATATGTAGCATGGGAATGGAGCCTCATGTTAAGAATACGGTAAATTATGGAAGACTTTCGAGTAAATCTTGAGAATAAAACCTAAACAATCGTAGAAAATGTTTTCCTACGTGATTTGTGAACTTTTTATTAGATTGGTAAACCTGGATCTGCCGAACGACGGTTTCGGTCGTTTTTAATGATTATCGATTGCCTTTTTCCGGCTCGTCTAGCCGTTCACGCCCAGATGTCTTTAGGCTTTAAGCCAGAGGATGGTCCGTATTCTTCCTGTCGGCCTAAATCGATATCAAACACTACCCACGTCTATAATTGGTATTTAACCGGATTAACGGCCTCGGGGTTTATTTCCGTTCCGGCTGACACCGGCCTTCGATAGCTGGAAGAAGGGATTTCGGATTTATATTCATTCGGTGATACGTTCCAGTTGCAAGACCGTTTCCTCACGTTCGGCCGAAAGAAAAGCCGTGTTGTGTCAATAAAGCCGGTTGTAGGTACACATGAATGTGAATGAACCTCTTCGGTTCCTTCAAGTGCCCCTCTTTTCCTCGTACGGCTCATGAAGGAGTCTGCCGGGTCATGAAGGAAGGTCATGCATGACCAAGCTCCCTATTGATCCGCCCGAAAAAAAATTTATCACTCACAAAAACTAAACTATTAACATGTAAGATTAAAAATCAATTTATAAAAAAAATCTCCAATTGAACTTTTGTCAAGTTAGTAGAAACTAATAAGTAAAATATGAATCTGTAAGAACAATACGGGACGTCGGTGGCCGCAGCGGTTTAGGCCTTGACACGGCGCTCATCATTGTAAGGTAAAGGTCCCGGGTTCGAATCCAGCGGCCCTGCATTCGAACCCGACATTCTTACAAATGGGTTTTTTTCGAAAACACCGGCACCCTGAGGGTTTTATATGATCTCTGCTGTTGCGAACCCTCGTAAAAAAAATTTAAAAAAATAAATAAATAAAAAATAAATAAAAAAATAAATAAATAAAAATAAATAAAAAAATTAAAAANCATTCGAACCTGGCATAATTACAAAGGTGCTTTTTTTCAAAAACACCATCACTCTGAGGGTTTATATGACCTCTGCTGTTGTGAACCCTCGTAAAAATAAAAAAATAAATAAATAAAAATAAATAAAAAAATTAAAAAAATACGTCTACTAGTGAGGTGACCTCGTTGGCCGAGTGGTCGGCTCGTGCCAAGCTGCCAGTTCTGGGTTCGAATCCCGTCAGAGCCCATGGTTTTTTAATTAATAATTGTATGAAAAATGTATTGTAAAGAAGACAACCAAACCTGTACCGCCATGGTGCTGGCACAGCGAAGTTCGAAAAACCCATCGAAGTGTTCATATGGAATTATGGACAAGATAATTTTGGTTAGCGTGGGCGGTGAACCATGAAAAATAGATGATTTGAGTGATCAGTTTTGATCCGATCTTTAAAAAAGAATGGTTTTTCTTATAGTACGAAGGCGCGATTTCAGGCGAAACCAAGTCTTACACCCGTTTAGTTTATCTGCGCACTTATCATAAGTGACTTCATTACTCAGCGACGAAAAAACATATATACATAAAATTTTAGAAATTTTCTTTTTTAAAGCATATTTGAAAAAAAATCACAACAAATAAAACAAGATAATAAAATTATAAAATTGTATTAAAGTGGCCCGAATGGTGGAAAATCCCGGATACGAATCCAAAGTATTCTGGGCTTTGTTTATAGTCGTGATATAACAATTTAAAATTAAAATGTAATTATTCATTTATCTGTCTCTGTGTTTTGCGCATCAATTATCTATTGAGCTATGTATTTGTCTATTTATTAAAGTCTTTTTTGAAAAAATGTATTAGTTATAAACACAACTTAAATTTTGAGATGGAACCTTTCCTTTCCGCGGATAAGATTGATCTGATTCTGTATTCACAAGTTATAACAATATTTTCAACAATGAGGATTATCTCAAGAGATAAGCTAATCCCCAACGAGAGAAAAGGACGAGGAAGGACACTCAGTTGTTGAAGCCACCTGCTCTTTTTTGAAAATGGCAAGGAGTTGTGTATGTCACAGATCACTTATTTTTATTTTATTTTTTAATCTGAATACATTTATTTTTTAGAAGGTTATTGTTATAATTTATTTGGGTCAGGTCCCAATTATTGTCTTTTTACGATTAATTTGTGGCACAGATTTTTTTTTTATTTTGTGAGTGAAACGAGTTGCTTCGTGTGAAGGGGATCCACGCAAAGATCGTAATAAAGTGTAACGGAATAGTGAACAGGGAAGGATCTTTTGCTTACACATGATTACAATATATTCTTTGAATTTGTACAGGAGTAATATTATTTATCGCAGGCGTAACTCCTCCACACCCAAATAAAGCTCCTGGGGGTGGCTGATTGATAGGGGTTGCAATGGTTAAGGGTTGTCTCTGCTGGCGAGACCACGTGAAGACTATGACCAATAAACAGTAGACTGATCATAGACGTTGAAATGTAAGAAGTCTTGATGATTGGCGAAACATGGTTGAGTGTCAGCTCGAATCTCAAATTTTTTAAGTTAATTGAGAATTTTTGGCTGTTGATCTTAATACGAACTTAACGTTACTAATAATTTTTCAATTAATTAAGGTTTTTAGTTGAGATAAAAAAGTCATCGTCACGAGCGGGATTCGAACCCACGATCTTCGGCTAGATACGCCGCTGGTCGATTCGATCCACTCGGAGATTCCCATCTCAACCCCACCTTTTGAATTTTCCCTCCTTTTTGTCATTTTTAGATGGGAAGTTAGTGTCCGAGTGGATCGAGGTCACGATAGCTCAGGTGGTAGAGCAGCGGCATATCTAGCCGATGATCGTGGGTTCGAATGACACTGACTTTTTTATCTCAACTAAAAACCTTAAAGCCGGGGACACACTTCCGATGCTTGCTCCTTGCCACGTTTTGGTGGGGTGTGGACATCTGACGCAAGCACACGTCGCATACAGTCCACAGGTTTATCACAATAATCACTATCACAATCGCAACGCATCCTTTGTTCTTAATGCACTATTTTGAGAAAAACCTTGTAATAAATTGTTAATTAAATTTTATGAGCACAACCTGTAATAAATTGTTAATTAAATTTTTGAGCACAACCTTGTAATAAATTGTTAATTAAATTNGTATGTTGTAAATAATATAACGACAATAATACATGTAGTTTGAATAAAAATATGAGTGTCCGGTTCTTTTGTCTTCGACTGTACTCGATGCGACCCGACGAAAATCTGGACAGTGAGGATCGCAGAGCGTCGGGTAGGTTAGCGTGGCATAGCATCGGGTAGATGTGCTCGGGGGTAATGCAACCTTATGGAAAATCGGAGTTTGGATTTGCGTCAGGTAGCATCGGGTAAGTGTGTTTCTGGCTTAATTAATTGAAAGATATTAATTGGTCAAGCGGACCACGAAAACTAGTGGAGTTACTAATAATTTTGGGATGCCCATAGGTTTTGGAAGAATGGTACAATTCTGTGTTCCTGTAGACCACTTTACTACTGTTGATGTTCAGTAAAATACTCCTTTTAGTCGTTTTACTGTAGTCCCATCCTGGTGGTTTATACTAATAAGTTCTTCGTTAGGAAGTCCAGCCAAATGCTGGTTGAGCTCAGGAAGTCAGGTGATTGTCGGTTACGACGAGTTCTGTGTATGTGCAGTTCCATGGATACCAGTATGGCCTTGTCGCACAGGTTGTCCTTATGGAAACTAAATTTTATCTCAACTAAAAACCTTAATTAATTGAAAGATATTAATTGGTCAAGCGGACCACGAAAACAAGTGAATTTAATAAGTTAAATGAAGTACGTCTTCACTAAAGCTCTCCGTGGCCATTTCATTTGTCGCTGAGAATCAAATAGATTCCTCGACATTTGAAAAATTGCAAAAAGGAGAGAAAATTCGAACAGTTGTAGGTTGAGATGGAGAGTTGGTGTCCGAGTGGATCGAGGTCACGATAGCTCAAGGGATAGAGCAGCGGCGTATCTAGCCGAAGATCATGTGTTCGAATCCCGCTCGTGACGCTGACTTTTTTATCTCAACTAAAAACCTTAATTAATTGAAAGATATTAATTGGTCAAGCGGACCACGAAAACTAGTGAAATAAATTTTATCATTCTCATCAGGTCCGATGCGGCAAATTCACCGTTGAAATGGCTGGTCTACAATCTTTTTTTTTAGTTAACCTTGTAATTTGTTTCTAAACATACTAATAATTCACAAAAACCAAACAACAATGCATAATATTTTGAAAGAAAATTAAAAAAAAAAAGCCAACAGAAAAATTGTTTTTCAAAAATTTCAACCGTAAACAATGGTTAACGTTGTTTTTAAACATGCTAACAAACAGAAAGCGATAATTACAAACTACAAGGGCAAACTAAAAATCTAAAAAAAAGTAAGACCTTAAATTTATCTTTGTGGATACTTTTCAACCAACAATATAAAATTCATACGAAGAAAAATTATATGAAATATGTCTATACTATAAAAGTAATAAACATTCAATACAGAATGGTAAAATTTTGACAAAAACTACCTTAATATTTTGTAATTTTTTGCCAATTTATATTGCCAAATTCATTTGTTTCAAATAATTGCAAGTACGATTTTTATGACACTGAAGTATGGAAAAATTTCGTTCGTTAATAATTAATTAAATTTCGAAAGGGATCTCACAAAACAATTGTATATTCTTTCATAGATCAATTAAGTATATTTAATTAGCATGCATGGTTAATGGGAAAACCGATGGCTATTTAAGTCGGCAGTCGGTTTATATCGAATAAAGTAATTTGATAATTAACTTACTTAATTGGTTTTTAGTACACAAGTCTTGTGTACAAGGAAAAAACTCTTGGGTAAAATTCTCAGTTTTCTCTTGGTTATTCTTCTTCAGTGAAGACAGACGTATAATGAAAGCCTGGATGTAGACAGGTTTTGTTGAATATGTTATTTTGTGCTATAATTAAAGTCAATCTGCTTTCAACTGTTTATGAATAATTATTGTTTAGATTTTATTTTAGATTGGTGTTTTTTCGGTGGATAATCTTTTAAATTTGCAACGTCCTGCACCGACTGTTCAGTGCGATGATTTTAGTCTTTTCTATTTCCTGAAATTGCTGACCACCTGATGCTCCCCTAGACAAGGTCAGGAACGTGTTCGGGTCTGAAAAAGAAAAATGGGCCGTTTAGGCCTCCGAAGATCAATGATGTCCCCATTTCGCCGTCTCCGCTTCCAAAAACGGGGTCAGAGCCGCAACGGCGGAATGTCTCCCGTTCCATCTCGTCTCGCCCTGTTACTGCCTGCCAACTTTGGAGAAAACTTCAAAAGCCTCGTTTGAACCCTGAAAAAGTACATTTTTCCTCTTAAATAAAATACGATTCCGGAATATTGAAAAGTTTTAAAAACAATCGAACTTCTAAGTTTATAGATTAAATTTTAATCAACAAAATTGTTATTTGTTTGAGACATAGGCTAACATCCCAGTGTCTCAGTTTGTTTAAATGCCATTTGCAATACATAAATTTAATTACATCTATTTATTAACACCTTAACTCTTAATTAAAACTAAATGGACGAGTTTAACTTTTCGATTAACATTTTGGTCTTCCTACCGTCACTATTTGTGTAGTTCAATTTGGATAGAGGCATCGTCAGGAAGTCGAGATTTCATTATGATTTCTGCTGGATAATGAAACGACAGCTTAGTCATTCAAGATCATTTTGGTCTTGCTGGTCTTACTATTTGTGTAGTTCAATTTGGATAGAGGCGCAGTCAGGAAGTCGAGATTTCATTATGATTTCTGCTGGATAATGAAACGACAGCTTAGTCATTCAAGATCATTTTGGTCTTGCTGTCCTCACTATTTGTGTAGTTCAATTTGGATAGAGACGCAGTCAGGAAGTCGAGATTTCATTATGATTTCTGCTAGGTAATGAAAGGACAGCTTAGTCATTCAAGATCATTTTGGTCTTGCTGGTCTTACTATTTGTGTAGTTCAATTTGGATAGAGACATCGTCAGGAAGTCGAGATTTCATTATGATTTCTGCTAGGTAATGAAAGGACAGCTTAATCATTCAAGATCATTTTGGTCTTGCTGGTCTTACTATTTGTGTAGTTCAATTTGGATAGAGACATCGTCAGGAAGTCGAGATTTCATTATGATTTCTGCTAGGTAATGAAAGGACAGCTTAGTCATTCAAGATCATTTTGGTCTTGCTTGTCTTACTATTTGTGTAGTTCAATTTGGATAGAGGCGCAGTCAGGAAGTCGAAATTTCATTATGATTTCTGCTGGATAATGAAACGACAGCTTAGTCATTTTAGAAAGATCATTTTAGTCTTGCTGGACTTACTATTTGTGTAGTTCAATTTGGATAGAGACATCATCAGGAAGTCGAGATTTTATTAAGATGCCTGCGGGTTGATGAACCGATAGCATAGTCATTCCAGATCATTTGGTGTCCCTATCGTCACTGTTCGTGTAGTTCAATTTGGATAGAGACACAATGAGGAAGTCAACTGAGATAATAGCCGTTTTTTCATATTAAGGTTTGAGATCAAATCGATTTATAATCAATGAGTGGATAAAAACAATATGAGAAGTATTTTTAGGGTCTAGGGTCGGATCGACAAAATTGTGTAAGGAACGCGTGAAAGTTGTTTATCAACATGATTTCGTCACAAAGGTAATTCGGTTTTCAAACGCACAAAAAAGTTTGATTTTCTTTGCGACTAAGCACCTCATGAAAGAAAACTGGAAAAAAAGAAATGGGAAAACAACTTTTAAACGGTCCTCATTGTCGAGAGGAGAGGAAGCAGCGCCGTAAAGGATTTCAGTAAATCCCGTCCCCTTACGTAAAAGCGTAATGTTACGGAGAAGAGCCTTTTCTCCGATTGTACCCGGCGGGATGGGACGAGAACCATTACGCCCGAAGGGGACGTCGGGGAGTGAAAGGGAACCGGGGTCCGAGTGGTCTCGCTCCGTCAGAAGAGATCCACGGGTTTAGAAATTTGCACAATTTCCCGACGGCCTTCCCACGTTCGCAACGAAATAGAGGACGAAAAATACTTGAAAAAAATTAATTGCATTTTTAATAATTATCCAGTAGGCGAAACTGTATACAACTTTCTTATTTAACATTTCGCAATAAGTTTATCCACAAGCCGAGTTTTAAATAATTAAATTACAGGTTATAAAAACGGTCTTGATACGTAGAAAAGATGGTGCTAGCATTAATTGCAAATATTTAACCTATAAATCTAAGGAAAACATTGGTGTTTTTAAGTTGCCTTGCCACCTTTAGAACCTTTTGTTCTTTTAAAAATACAATCAATAAACTTTATAGTATTATCTTTAATGGTCCTTCATCCTGAAGGGTTAACAATCAAAGATGTGCTGACCCTACGGTTCACCTGCCTCGTTATGCTGCTGGGTCGCTAGTATCCCCTTGATCCAGATGCTCAGGGATCGTCGTTTCCGACACCTAGGTCATTTCAGCCACCAACACATAATGGTACCACACCAAATATAATCTAGCCTGAAACTAACATATATAATACAATCGCACAAATAAATACATTCACTATATAATACTCATTCTGGTTAGACGGTGGAGGACTCGATATTCCTCCATCGACCTTCACAAGCTGATAATAAAAATTAAAATTAGGGTCGATGGGGTACTTTTATAAATATCCATGAGACCCTAAACTCAAACAAAACACATTAAACAGATCCACATACAATAAAACACCATCGGCTTCCAAAAGCGGAACGGAGACCTCTGGGACTTTGTCTGACAACGATTCTTAAATTCGGCGCGATGCTTACATGTAAGGAGCCAATGCAAGACAAGCTTCTTTTTTGTGGAGCTCATCGAGCGACCTTTCTCAGCACAAGGAGCAACTGCGCAGGCAGATCGGTTGCCCCTTAACTATTTTTTCCCACAATTTCTACTTTCGTCCAATTACACAGATATACCAATTCACCACTCTCCACCAACCTTGCATCGTTTGGCAACGAGTTGTGCTATCCTCAGATCCCGTCCCAAAATTGCTTCGGAGGAGCTCTAGGCACATACCTTCCAAATAGCAAACACTGACGTATAAAACTTAATTAAAGCAAAAGTACCCATATCATTCACCCTTCGAAGTAAAACTAGGACAGGAAAAGCCACAAGCAAGGTCCTACATTAAGGAGTCGCTCAATAGAAGTTGATTAACGACCTGAAGCTGGCCTGTGAGTTATAAAAAACAGGCTAGCACAACAGGTCGAAATTCAGAAGGCCCAGTGGCCGCCTCTTTTATCCCTATCCCCCCATCCCTAGTAAAGTCAGAAATTATTCCCAAGTAATGAAATTCTACTGAGGTAAGCAAACAATTTGGTTTGGAAGAGGATTAAAAAGTGTTGACTTTCGTACAAAAGAATAATCTATCAAAAGGAAATAGTTGATCATATAGAGGGGTCATTGAAATAAAAAAATAATTTCAGGATAACCTAATAATAAAGCATTTGACTTGATCATGACTTTTTATTGCTAAAGATGTTCGATATGGTTATTTCTGGTGTGCCATGGAAACTGCTTAGTTTTTACCTTTGTAATCGAACTCGAAGGGGCATCTGACAACTTGGTCGTTTCACATTCACTCTAATAAATACACTCACTCATACAAAACAC